>NC_138772.1:424406013-425036013 GCF_965119305.1 Pelophylax lessonae | reverse complement strand
GACTTTTTTGCTTTGCATACGTGTCGGAGGTCAGTGACTCACGAAACATTGAAGCCAGTGGCTCAGCATAGCAGCCATGCAATAAGCATAGTTTACAGAGATGTCTCCCGCGCTATCTTGGGTATTATTGTGTAATAAGTGTGTGTCCGTGGAGTGGGGGGCTGCTGCTGACACTTAAAAGCTTATCGTTAGACTTTAGTAGTTAGCATTATATGGTGTAGTGCTGCGCTGCCTCTCTAAAAAGTGCAATGTGACTTAAATTGAAAGATATCTATTTCCAAGAATACAATAATATAAACTCACAATAATAATATATACCGTACTTGCAAATAAAATCAAAGATAGATGTCATGATACATTGTGCAAAACTGCAATAATGCTGTAAACAATAAAATAAGGTGGGAAAAAGTATAAAATACCAAGTGATATGTGGGGTATACAATAAAATGCTCAGAGCTGAGAACAGTGTGATCACAGTGCTGCTTAACCACTTAAGCCCCGGAAGATTTTACCCCCTTCCTGACCAGGGCCTATTTTGCGATTCGGCACTGCGTGACTTTAACGGACAATTGCGCGGTCGTGCGACACTGTACCTAAACAAATTTTATGTCCTTTTTTTCCCACAAACAGAGCTTTCTTTTGGTGGTATTTGATCACCTGTGCGATTTTTTGATCATGCGCTATAAACAAAAAAAGAGTGTAAATTTTGCAAAAATAACAATATTTTTCAAATTTTTTTATATGAAATTCCCCCCAAAAAAAATGTAAAAATCAAAATTTTTTAACATTTTCGGCCAATTTGTTTTATGCTACCTATGTTTGGTAAAAAAAAAAATCGCAAAAAGCGTATTTTGATTGGTTTGCACAAAAGTTATTGCGTTTACTAACTAAGGGAAAGATTTTTGTCATTTTTGTTGTTTTTTTTTTTTTAACAAGTAATGGCGGCGATCTGCGATTTTGTTTGCGGGACTGCGACATTGCGGCGGACAGATCGGACCCTTGACTGACATTTTTGACACTTTTGGGGTTACCAGTGACATTACTGCAGTAATCAGTGCTATACATATGCACTGTTACTGCAAAAATGACACTGGCAGTGAAGGAGTTAACTCTATTGGAGAGGGAGGGGTTAAGTGTGTCTCTAGGGGCGTGTTTCTAACTGTGATTGGCTGTGGCTACTTGTGTAAGAACAGAGATCAACGGTCCTACATAGTAGAACCGTGTGATCTTCATTATTACACAGGGAAGAATGACAGGTGGCTTTGTTTACATTAGCCGCCTGCCTTTTGTTCCGGTGTAACGGACGATCACGAGTGCCTGGCGGACATCGGGTCCGCCGGGCAGACGCGCGGGGCGGTCCGTGACCGCGCGGGAGCGCGCCTCCAGCGGCGCGCGCTCGCTCCCTAGAGCCTCATAGGCTAGCGACGTAGACCTACGTCGCTTTGCCTGTGAGGGGCTGACCGCCGCAGTAAATAGTCGTGCGGCGGTCGGCAACCGGTTAAGGTAGTATACAAAAACCAAAAACTAAAAATATTTCCACATATGTCCGTGTGATCAATAAAAGTCCATGATAGAGTGAAAAAATTAAATATATGAAACTCCTTTATCTGTGTCACCAATAAAGTCCATCAATTTGGTGTGAACACATTCAAACAGGTGAAAAAAAATTCAGACAGGTGAAAAAAACTTGCCACAAAAGTGCAAACTTAAATATATAAATATCCAATAGGGGTGCAAAAATATATAGTGAATCTTTCACTTGTGGGTGAAAATAGAGTCTTGATGCTTGTGCTAAATTATTTCTTAATCTGAGAAACCAGCTTAAAAAACAAACCAGGATGTAGTGTGCGGAATCATTAAGAATAGAAAAATTGCAACCAATAACAGTTCACAAACTGACATACTGTAACAATGTGGATTTACTATCTACTTTAAATGTAATTTTACAAGTGTAATTTAACAAATCGGTCAATCTGCAGCCTCAGGTCAAATAACAGAAAACTTTACCGAGTAGGACATACAATTTGTGGATATGTTTTGAATAGTTAAATCAGTAAAGTTTAACAATATGTTTCTAATGCGAAGACCCACTTGATTGAATAAAAATTGGGTTGTTTCCGTGGGCATAGTGATTGTAAACTTTACATAACTAACGGATCAAATCTAAAGAAAATCTAACCAGTATTTGCCCATTTAATGGCTGATCACATAAGTGTAGTTGGAAAAAAGTATTATAAGCCATTTGATAAATACATTCCCCACATTTAATATATCCTAAAGTTTAAAGGAGATCAAGAAACAAGCAACTGATTAAAATAAATACATATAAAAATACAAAAACAAATAAGTGCATAAAAAATACACTGCAAATCTAAAAGGTTGAATCCAAAGAAAATCTAACTAATATTTGCCCATTTAATAATTTATCATGTAAGTAAGCACTATAAGCAATCAGCTAAATAAACTTCCCACATTTAATACATCCTAAGTAAAGTTTATAAGAGGTCAAGAAACATGCAACTGATTAAAATAAATACATAGTAATATTATTAAACCTATCAAAATAGTAAAAAACAAAAAAAAAAAACAGGTAAATAAATTAATATCTGTAATAGAATAAAATCCAAAATCTAAATAATCCAACATCCTATAATTTATATTGTTAAATTATAACTAAAAAGTAATTGTAATATCAATAATCAAAACTTCTCCAATCCTTAAAGAAAAACCATAATAAACAAGCAAATGACTAAATAAGAAACTTGGAACTGGTCATGTTTTACCTTACAAATCTGGAGGGCATCCTTGCTGTTTTCTTCTTCATTTTCATGTTTCTGATTTTTGGCCACGCGAAAACTGCCTGCATATCTCCGTGCTCGAAGTGGAGACAAGAACTGCCTCCACATTGGAAATCCACGGCCTGGTAAGCACTAGGCCCGTCTTTGTTAATGAGAAAAAAAATGATGATGGAATATACAGTAAGACAGCGCAGCCAGAATGTTGAAGATGAGATCAAACATCGACAATCGGCATTGTGGGTAATCTTCTACTAATGCATTGTTGGCAAAAAAGATGCTCACATTTTGCCAGCTCTTTTGTTTCTATGTTTACAGACATGATGAAGGCATAAGGGATTATCTTGCTGTCTATGTACCAGTGCCTTACTTACTCCGGGAGCATTAGTAAAGTGTTCCGGCTTACAGATTAAAGCTATTACATTGAATGCCTTGGTCTAGTGAGGCTGGCAACAAAGGAAAGTTCAGGTCCAGTAATGAACATAAAAGGCAACATTAACAATGCATACAACAAACTGGCACACTTTACACTCACATCTTCAAAAATTCAACTGATACTGAACAGAAAAGTTATGCTGAGATTTTGGGCAACGCTCTTTAGCTATGGTGTGATTTTGCTTAGACAGATGGTCCATTCTACAATATAATCCTTTCTGCCTCAATGAAAATAACATTTTAGCTGAATTAGTACGGGGTTAGCCTGCAAACTTCTAATTCACATGAGACAAGAACGGCTCTGAATGCTATCTCATCTGTGAGCTAGATTTGGAATGACAGCTCACACTATGCCGTTGATCACAATTTTATTCTTTGTCTTACATGTGGCGTTTTGTCTGAAAAATATTCTTTTAGAATACTAAACTGCGCAGAGCATTTTTCAAATGGATATTTTGACAGCTTTCAATAAAGCAAAGGAACGCAGCAGAAAGCTTTTTTTGACTGTTTATTATGAAATAGTCATACAAAAACCACAGGATGTAATTTATACTCAAAATTATTATTAATATATTCAAAGTAACTTGTTTAACCAATTCTGGACCCGAAGGTTTTCCCCCTTAATGACCAGGCCATTTTTTGCAATTCGGCACTGCGTTAATTTAAAGGACAATTGCGCGGTCGTGCGACGCTGTACACAAATAAAATTGATGTCCTTTTTTTCCCCACAAATAGAGCTTTCTTTTGGTGGTATTTGATCACCTGTGCGATTTTGATTTTTTGTGCTATAAACAAAAAAAGAGCGACAATTCCGAAAAAAAAACCCCCAAAACAATATTTTTCACTTTCTGCTATATAACATTCCCAATAAAAAGAAATGTAAAAATCAAATGTTTTCATCATTTCATGCCAATATGTATTCTGCTACATATTTTTTGGTAAAAAAAATCCCAATAAGAGTATATTGATTGGTTTGCGCAAATGTTATTGCATCTACAAACTAGGGGAAAGATTTATATCTTTATTTATTTATTTTTACTAGTAATGGCGGCGATCTGTGATTTTTAGCGGGACTGCACCATTGCGGCAGACAGATCGGACACCTAACTGACATTTTTGACACTTTTGGGGGGACCAGTGACATTACTACAGTAATCAGTGCTAAAAATATGCCCTGTTACTGTACTAATGACACTGGCAGGGAAGGGGTTAACACCAGGGGCGATCAAAGGGTTAAATGTGTCCCTAGGGGGTGCTTTCTAACTGTGTGGGGGATGTACTTATGGAATAAACACAGGGACCTATATTCCTAAATAGGAGCTGGCGTTCTGTCTCCATGGGGAGCGATCGCGGGTGCCCGGCGGCAATCACGGCCACCGGACCCACAGATCAGCTTCCCCTGTAGCGAATAGGCGTGCAGACCCAACCTGCCGCAGTATATGTCCTGCTGGGGGTCAGCAAGTGGTTAATATATACTGACTATTATTATTATGCCAATAAATTATCAACATAATACTCTTCATAATGGTCACTCTGAGATCAGATGTATACTACTAAAGGCAAAACTTTTTATAGTTTTGGATAGAGAGAAGAGGAATTAGAACACCTGTAAGTTTTTCTTAAGGCCCATACACACGATAAGAAAATCGGAAGTAAAATTTCATCCGACGAATGATCTGTCAATTTTCAGATCGTTAGTATGGTGCTTTCGACATCCGATTACGAATTTTTGGAGGACAAAAAACTGAATGTGCAACAAATTGTAAGTGAACACAACATCTGATTTTTGTTCATTTGGTACAGTTTATTCCCTCGGTTTATGTTCGGAAACAAGAGAACACATACAAAAAAAATCAACAAATGACATCACTTCTAAGTTGAATTCTGTCATACAAAACATTTAGCATGAAAGTAACCTCCTCACTTTCGATATGAGACTAGCATGCAACCAAAAACGGATGGAAATTTGTGTGTACATGGCTTTACTGTCTCTGTCCCCATTACGGAGAGTCACCCTCCCTAGTTTTAAATTTTGAGTTGTAACCAGCACAGGAATAGAGGGAAAATGTTCCAATGGTGACACTAGTTCTTGTGATCCTGGTGACACCCCAGGATTCCCTCACTTGGAAAGAATTTCCTCTCACTTCATGTTTGGCTATGGGACAGGGAGTGAAGGGACAACTCCGCAATATGACACAGATGGCAAAAAAATGGCAGAGGTTATAACCCTCCCTTACTTTATCCAAAATGAAAAAAGTTATGCCTATAGTTCTACTTTAACCACTTCACCTTCGGAAGGTTTACCCCCCTACCTGACCAGGCCATTTTTTGTGATATAGCACTGCATTATTTTAACTGACAATTGCCTGGACATGCGATGATGTACCCAAACAACGCCCCTTTCACAATTTTACCGTGATTTTTTTTACGCCATTTTGCCATGATTTTGACTGGACTGTGCAATGCCTGTGTAATCTTGAGGTCTATAGACCTCAAAATGCATCAAACTCGAACCAAAATAGTGCAGGGACTACTTTAAAGTCATTGCGATTTGAAGTCACACAGATATGAGCGGTTTCATTGGAAATCATAGAGTATGGCTTGTTCTGCGACTCTGCAGTGCCAAGTCGCAGGACAAGTCGCACAAATGTGAACGGGGCCTAAAGCTCATGTCCTTTTTTTTCCCACAAATAGAGCTTTCTTATGGTGGTATTTGATCACCTCTGCATTTTTTTTTTTCGCGCTATAAATAAAGAACGACTAACAATTCTGAAAAAAAAAAAACAACAATATTTTTTACTTTCTGCTCTAAAACACATAAAAAAAAAAAAAAACATAAACAATCTAATTTCTTCATTATTTAGGCCAAAATGTATTCTGCTGCATATTTTTATTAAAAAAAATCCCAATAGGTGTATATTGATTGCTTTGCACAAAAGTTATAGAGTCTACAAACTATGGGATATTTTTATTTCATTATTTTTTTCACCAGTCATGGCAGCAATCAGCAACTTAAAGTGGGACTGCGATATTGCGGCAGAAAAATCATACACCTAACTGACACTTTTGACACTTTTTTTGGGGACCAGTGACATTATTACAGTGATCAGTGCTAAAAATATGCACTGTCACTGTACTAATGACACTGGCAGGGAAGCGGTTAACATCAGGGGTGGTCAAAGAGTTAAATATGTGCCTAGCTGGTGTAGTGTAGTGAGGAAGGTGCTTTTAATAGTGGAAGACATGGATCTGTGTTTCTGCTTTACAGGAACACAGGATCCATGCCTTTTGTATTGACAGAATGACAATCTGCCTTGTTTACGATCAGTGGTTGCTGGCGGACATCGGGTCCGCGGGACCGGCTGATCAGCTTGTGTAAAATCACAGTGGGAGCGAGCCAGCAGCGACATGCACTCATGGCCATAACCTAGAAGTGCAGAATCACGTATGCATACGTGATTCTGCGCAGTGTGGCCACCGGGATCGGATGGGATCTGATGAGAACGGACAGACGGTTCTCCCATAGAGAACAGCGGGGACGTGCACACAGCGCGGAGACAGAGCTGTCATCTGCCTGCTCAGTGGGGGATCGGCGGATCGATCCCCCGCTGAGAAAAACTGAGTCCGCCGACAGACTCTACAGTGTGAAAGGGGCCTAAAGGTTAAACATACATTTTTTTCTAAATAGAAAAGAAAATAAATGAATAAATATCCAAAACTATTGTGTTTATTGGATATTATATACAATTGCCAATAAAAAGGCTGTACCTACAGAATAATGTAAAGTGTAGGACAACAGTATGGTTAGCTCAACTAATAGATTGTGTAGGGAGTACTTAATAGCGTAGTACTCAGTCTCAATGAACATTTAGATCATAGCATGACTCACAGTATGCCTCTACATACTGCATCCAATCCATCTAAGGGGGAGGGGGGTAGGGGGGGTAGGGGGGGCAACACTTGGCCCTGCAACACCAAAGTATACAATACTTTGGGATACTATGCCCATAACAAAGTTTTGATAGACATTTGCTATACCAACCCCGCTGTCGCCTCTAGGTATGCCCCCATATCCATTTTTGGGAACTGAGGGGTCTCCGCCTATTACCCTCCATTCCATCTGGCTTATTAGTACATTGTATATTATTCTGTAAGTACAGCCATTCTCATTATGACCCCCAGCATTGTGTATTACCTTGGGAGGTTACTTTAGGTGTTGAGGGTTTGATGGTGTTTACCAGTTATGGACTATTGTACACTAAGGAATATTGTTGAAACTTAGCTAATTTTTTTATCGTGTTTTTGTATCTCTAATAAAACTTTTGGTATTTTACCGATTGTTTGATCAGTGTTGTGCCATTAAAGTCCATTTTCTCTATATAAATATTCTATTAAGTGGTTAAAGCAAACCTTTGCTTCTAAAATGATCTGTTCACCACCAAACCCCTCTCTCCTCCCCTAGTTAAAAAAATTAAATTTTTATGTGATTGTTTACTTAAAAAAATGTTTTTTATCTGGCCTGCCCCCTGCCTCTATTCTCACCTAGGTAAGAATTATGTGTTCCTGCTCAAGCAGCCTCCTGGGATATCCCCGTCACATATCCCAGGTGGCTGTAGAAGCAGGGACACACATCAGCTGGAGGGCAGACCTGGCGGCGTACCACTGAGAGCTGTCTGCAAGAGCCTGGAAGGGAAGATGTCAAGGAAGATATAGGAAGGGAAGATGGCTGCATTGGACCCAGTGTGTGGGAGCGGAGCAGCAGATCGCAGAAAGACAACCTGCAAAAAAGGTAATCGGGGATAGGAAATAAAAATGCAAGGCATCATTTTTTTCAGTTTAAACTTCTGAGAAGGAAGCCTTTTGTCACATGGTTTTCTAGCTATTTTTAAGATCTTATTTACAAATTTAGTTGAAGACTGCTTAAAGAAAATCAACCAATCAAGCTAAACACTTAACGATTGGAAAAAATTATTGTTGGACTCATTGGGTTATAGCCAATAAATGCTCAAGACTTTCCTCACAATGATGGAAGATATTATCTACTCTCTATATGGACCACAAGATGAACCCATGCCTACTGTTCTGCACAATAAAGATAGGCTTTTGATGGGGCCTAGTCAATGGGCATGGGCAAAGTATAATGGAAAATAGGTGTGTATTTAGGAATATGTGTATGGTTAACTGTAGAAAACAATGGCGTTTAGTAGTGACTAAGTGTGATTTACAAAAACTTACAGTAAGCAATACATGTTTAGAATTTTGTTTAAAAATGTTAATTATTAAAATGTTCATTCTATTTTGTGATGATTAATGGGGACAAATTCAATAACGTTTTTCTGACCAGAAAAATCTAAGGCAAAGGATGAAGACTTATTCTTGGATCTTATCTGAACAAATTAAATTCTAACTGTTCATGTGGTCTTCAGTTGGGAACAATCTCACTTGTAATGCGCATATGTTAGAAAATGTTTTATCCGCAAATTGTTTTATTTTTTAAATGATTATTTATGGTATAGTAACTTATGTAGAGTCAATGCAAAATTGTATTTATAAATAGATTTTATATTTACAATATTTATATATTAGGGTTTTTTTTTCTCAGAGAATAGGTGCAGGTACTCCTCTTTTGCACGTCTCCGCCCCCTACCCACCTCCAACCCCCACCATCCCCTGGTTCCACCCCCTCTCGCCTCCCAATTCTACCCCTTTTGAAGAACACAGAACCAAGTATCATTTTGTGGTACCAAGAATTTGTGTGGCATTTGTAAATGATATCAAGAAAAGCAATAAAATAGATCCCTGCAGTCATCAACAAAGAGACCTCCCAGCAAAAAAAGACCCCCTCCCCCTGCAATAAAATACCCCCAGCAACAATAGATCCAGCCTAGCAACAATGTACCCCACTGCAACAAAATACCTCCCAAGCAACAATAAATAAACGTCAGCAACAATATACCCATACCAGCAACAATAGTTCTCCCAGCAGCCAGCATCCATAGACCCTCCAGCAGCCAGCAGCAATGGACCCATCCTTCCAAAGTAGATAACGCCTAGCAAAAATAGATCCCACACCAGCAACAACAGGCCTTCCTAGCAACAATTGGACCCCCACCCCCCCAACAGTAGATCTCCCTCCAATGGCAATAGGTCCCTCAGCAGCAGGCAACAACAGACCCTCCAGCACACCCCAGCACCCCTTGCCATTACATACATTCAGTTCTGGAGGTGCCGGAACTGCATTCCCCCATGTTCCCACTAAAAAAAAAAAAACATATATTTGTGAATGTAGAGGTGACCCTTGCACACGAAAAGTAAAAAGATGTCATACATGCATCTGAAGAGAGAGGCACATGCATGACTTGAAGAGGAGCCACAAAATGTTGAAAGGCAAATCACAGTACAAAAGGGAGTGTTAATTATACCATCGGCCCCAGTTTAAGGCCCATCCCCCAAAAATCATGATTGGTTGTTTTGGATAACAGCTCTGGTTTTTATAAATCAGTTATAAGCAGTCATTAAAATTAACCTGTTACAACAAAATATTCTTTGGCCTCTAGAACTGTCATCTTTACCCTTTCTTCCTGACTTGGTAAATCACTGACTCTGAATAGGTGCATGTGTAAGTGCCTATTCGGTGTAGGGATAACCAATTTGTATATGCTTGTTCCAGGTCAGTGACTCATCAGGCGATGAAGAAAGTGTTATGACAACCCCAGAGCATGCATATTCAAAAACAAATCATCAATGTCTGCTCCCCTACTTCTGATCAGAGAGATTGCCTTGTGTCTGGGACACAGCTATAGTAGGTCATTTGAACAAGCAATACTTGAACAGATTGCATTGCCTGCAACAATTGTAGAAAGTATTACTGATTAACCCCTTTCTGCCCAGACCAGTGGTTTCCTGGGTCCCTGCCAGTGCTATTCTGTGCTGAGGTGGGTCCCATACAGTGAATGCATGATTATGGGAAGTAATAAAATGGATAAGATGTCAAAATATATACAGTGTATAAATGTTATTGTCTCTTTATAAATGAGTGCAGAGTTTTTTTATGAACCATGATGAAGCAAAAGTTATCGAAATGCGTCGGTAAATGAAGCTCCTTTGTATCAGCATTTATCCTTGATGCTTATCTAACACACAGTGAACTGTATCAGCACCATTTTTTTAAACGTATTGAGACATACAAGTTTGTATGAACTCTTTTTATCTTGGTTACTAAAAAATCATATGGTTTATAACATTCTTGGCTCCTTATTTTGGCCTGTACAGTCCGATATTTCTTTTCCCATTTTCCCATATCTATACAAAACAGATGATGGCCCTGAGTGTCACCATGATATATTGATAAGGGCACATAGAAAACAATTGTTTTCTATGTGCCGCATTCACACTGCAATGCTGGTGGGATATGCGGTGCAGTGAGCTGCAGGGATATGCAACATATCTGCATTTTTCCACAATACACTTGATGGCACCACAGAGCAATGCGTCGTCCTGCTATGTATTGACATGAGCGAGGTGTCACTAGGTGACACTTCAAATGTTTAAGAGAAGGTTCAGTCTGGAAAAAATTAAAAGTCAACAGCAACAAATCCTGTCACTGTTGACTTTTAATAAAAGGACACTTACCTGTCCAGGGATCCAGCACCGTCCTCACCCAGGCTAGTTCTTCACTAACCTTCAGGCGCTGGAATCCTACCTGTGGGCAGCCGGCTTTGCTACTTTCAGCTTCACAACCGGCTGCCCACTGCACATGCACGAGCCGCACTATGCTTTGTGCATAGTCCCGCAGTCTTATGGGACCTTTGAGAAGACTGCGGGGAAGGAGGGGGAGAGGGGAACTTCTAGGTGATCCAAATGTAAGTGGGAGTACCTGTCAAAACAATGTACCTGCCCCCCCCCCCAAAAAATGAATTAATGACATGGGGGAGGAGGACTTAAAGTGGAACTTCTCCTTTTGGGTGGAAAGGTTAAATGTTTTCTAGTGTATATTCTGTAGCATCAGCTTAAATCATAGAACTTGTCTAGTAAATTTGTTTTGGCATAGTAGAGCCTATAGCGTTATTCACGTCTGTCACGGATGACATGAGCAGTTGAAACATTTAAACCAAGCCACATGTTATGTTTTGCAGACTGTATGGCAGACAATCAAATCTTTGGAAATGACAATTGCCATGTATTTATTATTCATCAATCCTAATGCATGCATTCCCTACGGTAAAATTGCAAAGATTATTTCTTCCAGGAAATAGCAGTATTGGATTTCCATTAAAATAACAGATATATAATGCTCTGATATCAGATTACATGTTATGATGTTTATACGTACAAATCAGCAGATGACGTTCACTTCTGACTGGTGTAAACTTTGTTCCAGCTTTGTGTTTTTTTATACTTACAAACTATTTTTTTCTAGTAAAAATACACATGCTATCTTAAAGTGTATGCAAAGCTCAAACTTGTTTTCCTGGCGCCATCATGGCAGCATGTTTGAGAGCTCCACCTCTAACACCTCCCTCAGGACCAGCGAATAGCATAAATGACATTTAGACCCCCCACATTCTCCTTTGTTGTTCCTACCTCTGCCTCGAGCATTTCTGTCTGGGTTCAGCCTCTCCCAGTCCCAGGTCTCGGGCTGCTGAATAGTCTGGGAGCCCTTCTGTAGGTCTTGGGGTACTGCAGTGTCTGCTAGACTGTAGGTAGCGGGTGGTCAGCTTTCATGTGCTTACTCTGTCTTGCTCTTTTTTTTTTGCACTCAGGTCAAGTTGGGCACACTGTCTTCCTGTCCTCTGACCGGTCCCCGTTTGCCATCTCTGTTCCATTTTTTTCCTTTTTCCCCCCTGTGTGAGAGTCTCCTGTGCGGCTGCCCTGTGAGTTCAGCAGGTACTGCTGCTCCTTAGGGTGCATGTGGTACTTCTGAATGGGCTTTCTGCCCAGCCTGGGGTGGGATGATGACGTTAGGCTGCTTTCTGGGTCGCATGTGCCTGGAGGCTCTTGGAAGCTATAGCTGCCATCTTGGTTTAAGGGGATTTTGCCCTTATGTGCCAAGTAAACCTGGGGAGATGCCTCTGGGGATGTTTTTTTCCACCCCAGATAAGTTTAATTAGTTGAACCCACTTGTGCAGGCTGCTTGTCTGTCACTCAAGTAAACAATGGCATATTTTATCTGAATTATCTGTCCCTCCTAATGGTAATATTAATCAATTCAAAACAAGGTGCGCATGCCCACACACCAAAAAACCTAGGGACGACGCCTAAAGAACGTTAGGACTTTATTAGATTGATTTGTTGGGTGTGTGCGTTTTCACTTGTAGGGAAGGGTACATTCAGAACATTCCTCTCAGTCTGATTAACTCTATCTTCACTGCAGCAATTAGAAGGAGTATATTGAGGAGGTATCAGAATTCCATGCCAATTAAATTCCTCCCTAATCTAAGGCACTCCTAAAAAAGTGTCCCTCTTGTTTCCTATTCTTGCTGGACCCAAAATCTGTACAATGCTGCAGTGTTACTAATCACTCCTATCCCTTGCCATGTGGTGTTTATAGCACTTTATTCTTTGAGTACTTATGACTTATTTGTAGCACTCTGGACGAAGCTCTATTTTTGAGCAAAAAAAAATGGGGTATTGTAACAACTCACACAATTTTTTATATAGACCTCAGCTGCGGAAGTCAGCCACTCAGTAATGAAGCAGTGTCTACCAATATCAGGTTTGGTGGTAAAGGTTACAGATACATCACAGTGAGACCTTAGGCAGAGAAATCAATTCAGGATTAAGGTAGTGTGCTTGCTGTTTGAGGTTTAGAATGGTAATTGGAGGTAGCAGATGCTGTACGTCTGCCTGTAGATGGGGCAGTTACACAAGAACTGATGCGCGAGGATGGAGGTCAGACGGTGGTCTTGGCGGAGAGGGAGAGGAGAAGAACGACTTGCGGGAGGATGTTTTCCGGTGTCTGCTGGGTTGCTAAGAAGCCGGGAAATTGATGTCCGCGCCTTAAGGCGGAGTCACGAGGGATCCACGAGCCGATGCATGGAACGCGGTGTGGTAAGTCTGTTACAGGTATTTTGGTTTCATAGGATAGGTTTTGGTGCACGATCACTTTAACATGGGGATATTTTTGGTGGGGAGGGATTTTTTGATGAGTGTGGTTTAATTGCTATATCTCCTAGACCAGGGATAGGAGTGATTAGTAACACTGTATCATGTGACCGATTTTGGGTCCAGTAAGAAAACGAAGAACAGGGACAGTTTTTTAGGAGTGCCTTAGAATAGGGAGGAGTTTCAGTGTTAGGGAATTCTGATACCTCCTCAATATACTTCTAATTGCTGCAGTGAAGATAGAGTTAATCAGACTGAGAGGAATGTTCTGAATGCCCCCTTCCCTATAAGTGGAAACACACACATCCAACAAATCAATCAAATAAAGTTCTGACAATCTTTTGGTGTCGTCCCTAGGTTTTGTGGTGTGTGGGCATGTGCACCTTGTTTTGAATTGCTTGTCTGGTCATTTTTTTGCAGGGGAGTCTCTTCACACTGTAGTTGCCTACTGCGGGCCCCAGGTGCTCTGTCTGCATTGCTATCGGGTATTGGATTGTTTTTCCTTCCTGGCTGAAATCTTGCTAATTCCCTCTGCCTTGCATTCACTTGTGTTACTCCCTTTTTGTATATTATTCTGCTTCCGCAGCTGACCACTCTGTACTTGGAAGCCATGAGACAGTCACCACCATTACAAGGCACTTACTTGCATAATAGGTAAGGGACCTATGGTCAGGTAAAAATGGACCAACACAAAAAAGAGTGCATCTGACAGGCTTCTTTCTGCTTTCAGCCCAGGCTGGTCATACTAAAAGATCTAAGAAATCAATCAAGCATTATGCTCATTCAGATGATGATGACTCAGATGATGTCAGTGCCTCCCTCAGAGTCTGCCATGCTTCGCCTTTGATAGCTGTGTTCCAGCATTCAGCACCCATTCCATCCAGTGCCTTCTTATTGCCTGGGCTGATATATGGTAACCAGCAGGCTGTAACTGGGCTGAAGTTTAAGGACCACTGCTCTAATGTGGTAAGGCCTTATAACATCTGGACTATGCTCATAACATATGGCCATGCCATAGGAAACAAGATATATCTTCATACAAGAGCCCAATGGAGAATTAGGCTCTTGTATGAAGATATATCTTCATACAAGAGCCTAATTCTCCATTGGAAACAGAAAATTTGCAATTGGTTTTGATACTAAAGAGTATTTCAAAGTCAACCTCCTGCGCTCTAGTGTGATGTTTCAGAACTTGATATAATGTCTGCTTTTCTGGCTTACAGAAATAGCACAGATAAATCTTGCTGCCCCCTTGGGACTATGGGTATCCTCTCAAAAAGCCCTATAAAACAACAAAGAGTTGGCGTACATACAATTTTATTACATTAATAAACCAAGTGATATGCTTACAAATGCATGACCATGACAAGTGTATCATAAAATACAGGTGAGATTGCTTCCAGGTCCACACCTCTAGACTGGTAACATGGGAAGACCTTTCAGCGTCCAATACAGCTTACGTGTTTCAAGGGGCAAGCCCTCTTCATCAGAGCCCTGAAGGATGATGATGAAAAGGGCTTGTCCTTTTAAAAGCATAAGCAGTATTGAACACTAAAAGGTCTTCCTATGTTACCAGTCTAACAGTGTAAACCTTGAAGCAGTCTCATCTGTATTTTATGATACGCTTATCATGGTCATGCATTTATTTCCCTTATACCATTTATTGTTAAAACATATCCTAAAGTGGAAATAAACCCAAATCATTCAATTGTATTAGGTTTTTTTTTTTAGCCATTTTCCCCTCTGTTTACCCCTGTTGATCCGTCCAGTAACACACCTCCTGTATTATACAGACACCGTTCTGGATGAATGAGCACAGGAGCATGTTTGGACAGCAGCATTGTCAGTTTTGGGGGGAGGGGAACGTTGGAAGTGGCAGAAGATTTGAATATAGTAACAAATTGAAGCTGAACTCCCATTATTGCTTTATAATCAGATATAGCATTTTTTTTTCCTTTTGGGATAAAGGTTTTACATAAATAAAAACTCATCATTGTAAGCACCCCTGTCAGTGTTAAATGGTTTGTCTCATCCTTGTAACTGCAAGAGGGCTCTTGAAAATGAAAATTAAAATAGAAGAAAGAAAGTCTAACAAGGAAAACGAATGTAGCCATCACATCTAAGAATTGGTAAACTGCAATATAATAAATATTTGCATTTGAGTTTAATACCGCTTTAAAGGAAAGGTATAGCCAAAACAATTTTGGCTATAATTCTCCTATAGGTCACAGTAGTGCAGTTCATTACTCAGCCGGTCCAGGCTCAGGAAAGATCCCGACCATATGGCACATGGCTCAGCCTCTCACCGATTTGCTGAGAGCCTGAGCCAGCCCTTCTGGCCCCCTCCATAGCCCACCACTCTAAGTGATTGCTGGAGGGATAGAGCAGAGAGCTGGTGACTGAGAGTCGTGGCTCTCTGTTTAGAGTGGAAGGGGAGAACTGAGCGATCAGCGATGTTTGATCGTTTAGTTCTCACTGCAGAGCCACTGGGGGACAGATGCAGAATCGGATCAATGCTGCATCCACCTAGGTGACTATGAATGTTTATTTTCTTTTTTATGAGTGAAATTTATACTACAGGATTGCTGTCATATAAATATAAAGACTGACACCCACACCTAATCTCTGCGTTTCCAGAAGTTTGGAAATGCACTGACATGATAGATGCCAAGGATGAAATTAAGCACCTTGATTTGATTAGCTGCTCGGTTTAACAGTTGTTGCAGAACTCATCTCTCTAAAGCCTGACCTTTAAGGAGAAAAAAAAATGTTTAATCCTGAAAAGCACTTTCCTAAGTAACAGTTCATGCCCTTATATTGACTGGACTGTGAGAACTGCGATAAAATGCATGAATAAACAGGTAAAGACAATCATTTATTCATCTTTAATCATTTCCAGACAAGTCTAAATTTACATCGTCTAAACCTTGCTTCATCTTCAGATATTTATACTCTTTATTTTCCTCCCAATTGTACTTTTATTTTTCTATATTATGCTTTTAATGTTATGGCCAGAAGTGTTTATGTTGTTGACAGGATGGGGAACCATTAACAGGATGTTAGAACAATTCTCAGGTTTTAATGAAGCCTGTGTCCCCATTGGGTCACAAGGACAGGAAATGAGCAGAACCTCTCCACCAGGGACACATGCAGCAATAGAGGTGCTATATTTTTCTTATCACTGTCTGTGACTGTTGAGAAGAGTTTAACTAATATTACTCCTATATGGTGGATTTCTTAACCTCAGGTCTCTTTTATATAATACATTTTTTTTGAGTCAAAGATAAATGACATTTTCTAGTGCAGTCTTGGTAGAGTGTAAGACTTCCTTGTACGGCACCTTTTCATTGCACCGATTGAAAAAGGTATGGAAACTGTTGCCTTCACCAGTTTATTAGTATGCCAAGGAATGCACTGCAGTTTCATTGCCATGTGAAGGGAACCACAGCCCACCCTCGGCTGATGTTTGGAGACAATTTTCTGTGTGTGTAAATATACTGTACATGTAGCACTGCCCTCTTGAGGGCTGCTGAATTCTTCACCTTTTTTGGGTCCCTCCGCTATCATGAATTGTACGGTCAACACTTTTCTTTGTAGTACATGTCCAGACATGACCCCCGACACACCGAACCCTGTGTCCCGGGTCACCACCTTCTTCCTTCACACTTGCACCGATTACTGTAAAGCAGACACAGTCTTTTTGTACAATATGGTGCATCTCCTCTTCACCAACTCTCCTGCACTTTTCTTGTGAGAACAGATTGTTTCCTGGACAAAAGTCCATTCATTGACATTGGCAACCATTATTGTGAACTTGACCTTCCATCCCACTCTCCCCAGTCCCTGTAGAGCAGACATCACTCTCTTCGCTGACACTCCAGCACATTTCTTGAAAAAGCATGACGTTATATTGCAAGATATTCCTGCATTGCAATTAGCAACCGTTGCGGTAACCTAAAGGCAAATCCCGGACGAGCCCCCAAGTGAAACACTGTCCCCTTGAGGGCTGCGGAATTCTTTGCCTTTTTGGGTCCCTCTGGGTTACCGTTAGCAACTGCATACACAAACTTAACACTTTACTTTCTGGCTCAGTCAATGATCAGTCTAGGGGTTGTAGTTGTTTTTTTTGAGAAGACAGGATCAAACAGCCTTTTTACACAACGTGCAGAATTAACTCCTTAGGTTCCACAGTGAGTATAACAAGCATGCTTTACTGCATATATAGACTGATTTTACCGTTGTGGGTTAAGTAACACTTCAAAATGCAGAAACCCTGCTATAAAATTTTATAGTATAGACTTCCTGAGAGGCTGCTCAAAATATATATATCCGTATCTGTGAACTGTTGGAGGGACTGTGGCCAGATGGGGACAATTTTTACACATACTGTATGGTGGAATTACCCCCCTAAAAAAAAAAACTGATACCTGTGAAATGTAAATATGATAAATGTTTGATTTTAGGTTTATTAACGCTTTGAGTTACTCTACGACCACATCTTAGCTATTTTCTCTGGTAGTGTCTCTGCCTGAATTGATGTTGACCTTGGCCTGTTTGACTATCATTTAGATGCCTTACACACAGGGAGGGCCCTGTTGGAGTTCGCCTGCTCAGTGGAGAATCCGTCTGCTGATCCCTGCTGAGCAGGTGGATAGCTGGTCTGTGTCTGCTCCACCTATACAGAGTGGACACAGACACAGCCTGCTCTTCTGTTTGGATGGTAGGATGTAAACAGACTCCCTGTCCGTTTACTCCCGGCTGCCATCTGATCTGATCTGATCTGCCAGAAGGATGGGGAACAGATCCCCATCCGTCTGTTTTTTGCGGATAGGATTGGATGTTGGTGGGTGTCCACAGACACATCTGTGGACACCCACCGCTTCATAGGGGAGACTGGAGGGTCTGATCGGGTCCACCTAAAAAACTAACAGGCGAACCTGATTGATCCACTAGAGTGAAAGGGCTTTAGTGGTGTATTTTTACTGATCACTTTCTTATCGGAGTATCAGACTGTGCAGACTGCACAGACCTGAAAGGTGGAGGGTATAGGTGAAGCGAACTGTTGCAGAAATCATCTTGTCTTAAAGGAGTTGTAAAGTCAGAGGTTTTTCTTATCTTAATGCATTCTATACATTAAGCTAAAAAGCCTTCTGTGTGTAGCAGCCTCCCCGACACCCCTATGACTTACCTGTGCCCCATCTCTATCCAGCAATGTCCTCGAGTCCCTGGGCCATCTGGGACTCTCCTTCCTGATTGGCTGAGACACAGCAGCGACATCATTGGCTCCCACGGCTGTCAATCAAAGTCAGCTAGCCAATCAGGAGAGAGAGGGGCATGGCTGAATGGCAGCTCCGTGTCTGAATAGGCACAGGGAGCTGCAACTCGGCTTGGGTGCCCCCATAGCAAGCTGCTTGCTGTGGGGGCACTTGATAGGAGGGAGGGACAAGAAGCAGTAAAGAGGAACCTGAGAAAAGGAGGATCTGGGATTTTCTGTGCAAATCCACTGCACAGAGGAGGTAAGTATAACATGTTCGTTATTTAAAAAAAAACAGACTTTACAATCACTTTAACAATAAATTAAGATTAGATACTTTATCAGTGTGTTCAAAAAAGAGAAATATTAGTTTGACATCACTGTCCTCCGCATAGCAGCTGTCAGCAGGTTTGTGGTAGTGAGCCCTTATAGATCCCCAGCTCAGGATTCCCCAGGGCGCAGAGTCTAACTCCCAGCCTGCTTCTTCACCAGGACCCCTGATGGTGGGGATGGACCTGCAGAAGGCTGGGACCAGGTCACGGCCCCCAGGTAGGCCCAGCTGAAGATGTAGAGACCGCTGGCGTGTGCAGAGTAGGCAGCAGACTTTAAGGATATCCAAGAGACAAGACAAAGTCAGGACAGGCAGTAAACAAACATAGACAGAGAACCAAAGCCGGGTCGGTACACAGGAAATCAGCTATAATAGCCTAGGGGTATACAGATGGAAGATGCAGTTGCTCAAGCAAGGAGAAGTGCACTGAGCATGTGTATAAATAGGGAAGCAAACAGGGTGGTGACCTAGGAAGTAATAGACAGGAAAAGGATATAACCCACAATGGAGCAGGCGATGCCCATAGGTGAACAGAGAAGCCAAACACCACATGTGAAAGGAAGCAAGATTGAAGCACTGCAGCAAGGAGGTAAGAGTATACAACAAAACTACAGGCTAACTTGTGACAGCAGCATACAAGTCATGATAAATAATACAAAATAAAACCAATAACCAGTGCACCTCTTCAATTATTGTTACATAAAAGCCCTCACTTAAAGCTAACCTTGCTTTGACAATTCATCTATAGCTCTAGGGAAAGAGCTATTCTGCAACTTATTACTATGAGTTTTTCTATTATTTAAAGTCTGCCTAAGGGGGGTATGGAGAACAAAACTAGTCAGGATGTGTAAAATCTTTAATAAAGATTGCAGAACGTTTCCAAAGATGCTCAAATACATATCTTCCAAATTTGGAATCTTTCCTCCCAGCCTCTGTACAACTAGAATACCAAACTGTATAGCAATATGTTTAAACAATCTCTAATATACAGCTGTAATCCTGAGAAAGTATGTTGTACTGTAAAATCCTTAGAAAAAAACAGATGCTGCTAAGCCTTAAACTATATTTCCGTGTTTACAGTCAAATTTGAGAACCCCCCCATAGTTTAAGTGTCCCCAGTCATGTCTAAAATAAATGTAAAATGTTTCTCAGGAGGAGGTATCATGAGTTCAAGGTTTTTTGAACAATGTCATAGTGAGTCTGTCCTAAGTCTGTCCTTATTAGAATGCAAGAAGCCCAGCCTCTCCACACCTTTACAGGAGTTGTAAAGTCAGAGGGTTTTTTTATCTTACTATGTCTTACTATATCTTACTACATCTTTCTATGTGAAAAAATGATAAAAATTTCATATAGGTACAGTGTAGCATGACCGCGCAATTGTCAATCAAAATGTGACAGCGCTGAAAGCTGAAAATTGGCCTGGGCAGTAAGGCGGTGAAATGGCACTGTATTGAAGTAGTTAAAGTATTAAACATACCACGGCAGCACACCTTTTTTATTTATTCACATTCCTGCCAATTTTGACAAAGTCGGAAGTGACGAAACGTGTCAGCGGTGTGGCCACACGACATACCGGAAGGATTGGGTCGGTGACTTCCGGAGGTCTGCGATACCATTGTGGAGGCGGTAGGACCAATGAGAGCACCCCAAACCCCTTCCTTACATTATATGCACTGAAGTTGTTGTTATCTTTTACGTGCAATCATATGAGGTTTTATTCTAAATAAAAGTTTTAAATGGTAATACACTAGTGGAGCTTTTTTTCCTTTGCATATAAACTTTGCACTATTAGCCCTATCCATGAAGATGGTGGGCAATAAAGTGGGGTGAGTTGCCTAGCTGAGGGGTGTGAAGGCACGGAGGTGGTGGATCTTTTGGTGTCCCTTATTTCATCCGATCACCTGATATCACTATTTATTTGTCACCTAACGTTTTGCAGCACAACACATTGGATATGGACTGTTTATATATTTCATTTTACCATATCATTTGGAGTGATTTTGTGCACAGATTTGGTATACACTTTTTTTTTATATCACAAGGTTATTTATGATTTTGGTTATATTTGTATGCATACAATATTTGTATGATATGCGTGGCTAGCTGGGGTAAATATTCAACTAAAGGACTTGTTTTAGCATATGTAAACGGCATTGAAGCCACACATGTGAGGTATTGCCAATAACGTTAGAGTGAGAGCAATAATTCTAGCATTACACCTTCTCTGTAACTCTAAACATGTAACCTGTAAAAAAAATTTAAAGCGTCCCCTATGGAGAATTTTACGTACTGAAGTTTGGCGCCATGGGTATTGTAGGAGGCAGGCTACTTGCATAATAAATAAACCACACTACTACTTATTTGGATAAATCATGGCCGTGGCATTATTATTGGTTTTACCAAAATTACAATTAAACCATTTAAACATACTACTGAATACTTTATTAAAGTGGAGTTCCACCCTAAAATGATACTTACCTCCATCTTCTCGCTCCGGGTCACCTGAAAAACAAATGGATAATCGCATTTTTTTTTTTTTTTTTACTTACCTCGTAGAGAAGAAAATATACTTACCTTACTTCCTTCTTCCTCCCCTCGGCGGCCACGGCCTGTCGTCACTTCCTGGCTTTGCAATGATTCCTGGGAACTGAACGTCATCGCTCCCAGGAATCATTGCGCCTGCACCGGCCCCGACGTCAGTTCCGGGGCGCGCGCGTCATTCCCTTCTAAACAGCTTCTGGGCATGCCCAGAAGCTGTGGAGGGATGACGCGCGCGCCCCGGAAGTGACGGCGGGGCCGGTGCAGTGCATCGTGGGACCGAAGAAGACGGAAGAGGACGCAGGAGAGGATCACGCTGGCTTCAAGCTGCCCACACCTGAGATGGCAGCGCTGGACAATACTTTTTCAAGGTAAGTATTTGTCCTAAAAGGTAAGTGCAAACCGGGACAGATCAGAGGCTAGCCATTGTGGAATGTACTAGCCCTGACTGTCCCGGGGGTATTTTTATAAAAAAAAAAGTATTCCAGGGTGGAACTCCGCTTTAATTTCACCTCAAAATACTAAACACTTCAAACACGGCCCAGCAACTATGGCTCGAGCCTCAAATCCTTTACTTTAAACAAAGGTTATCAATTATACCCCCCCCTATTCTTATTCTTATGGAAAGGGGGGTCCCACCACATAACAAGCCACAACAAGGGATAAGGGGGCTGGGAGCTGTCCTGGAAAATCCTTCTTCTGACTGACAAAAACTTGAGCCCTGAACCCCTTTTTATAGGCAATCCCAGGATTTACAGAATCTTCCAAGGATCAGGTGACCCAATAGACCAATCCTGGGTCACCTTTCCCAGATTCTGGAATATTCCCAGACTCACCTGACTCCACTGGCCTATCAGGGAACAGGTACCTCATGAACCTTATACGGAAACGTGAAACTGCCCACTCCACAAAGGAAAAGGAGGGGGGCCTTGAAACTGACTTTCCCCCCTTTTTCCTTACATTCCACAAGTGTGCAATTTTAAAGCGTGACATGTTAGGTATGTATTTACTCAGCGTAACATTATCTTTCACATTATACAAAAAATCGGGCTAAATTTAGTGTTTTTTCATTTTAATTCATGAAAGTTTTTTTTCCAAAAAAAATGCGTTTGACAAATTGCTGCGCAAATACCGTGTGACATAAAAAGTTGCAACGACCACCATTATATTCCCTAGGGTGTCTGCTAAAAAGTATATATATAATGTTTGGGGGTCATTTTTAGAAAAAAAATTATGATTTTTACATGTAGGAGAGAAGTGTCAGAATTGACCTGGGAGGCAAGTGTTTATTTACCATGAGTAAGTAGTATACAAATAATTATTATATATTGTTCATTAAGGTAATTTACTATATTTAAAAAAAACTGTACTCAAGCAGGTAGCTTAACAGACAAATTACTGAAGCTTGAAGTTAGAACTTCGAACTAGTAATTTCACAGTAAATAGATACATAATAAATTATTATGTTCTAACATAAAGCATAATAATATATTATTTTGCTTGATTAAAAAAGTACCTTTTCAGCAGCAGCAGCAGCAGATTCTCCCTCTTACTTGTGTAAGAAAAACATGGGATTGTGGGAAACCTTATACCCATAACCCCATGTTTTTTCCTTGTAGTTAAAAGGGCTGGGCTGGAAGGGAGCATTTGTCTTTTAGACACATGCCCCTTCTATGACACTGCAGTGAGAGGAGAGCCTCCATTGCAGCATTTTTATTGGACAGCTTGAACCAATGGTGCTTTACCATTGGTCCAAGGCTCCAAGCTGTCCATTGAGCTCAGTGCCTCTGACAAGAAATCAGAGGCACTGTGAGCTCATCCTCTCAGTCTGCTGCAACAGATTCTGACAGGCTGCTCAAGGAGCCCTGTATCTCCCTGGGACCATAGGTCGCCGAGCTACGACCCTCTAAGCTCGTTCATTTTTTTTCCCCTGCCTCCCCTGACTGCACATCCCTGGTGTATAAATTAGCTGATTTGATTATCCTCTTGACATGCTTCATTACACATAGTACTGTAACACTTAATCCCGAACTTCATACTTTTTTTCTTATTGATCTTATATTTAAATATTCAACTGAACTCATTTAAAGTATATGTAAACCTAATAACAAAAATCTCATATATGCTTTAATATGTTAATAAAGTTACAAAAGTAATATTCAATATTTTTAAACCACTAGCAAAACGCGCTATAGTGGAATGAAGACTACAGCACAATTGTCCAGTTCTGGGAGGGTGTCTTTTACAGATTGAGGTACAGGGCCAATCACATCAGTCGTTTACCATGTGATCAGCTGTGTCCAATCACAGTTCATCACATGTAAACAAATGCTGGTTTCTCAGCGCTGTCACTGTCCGAGGAAAGAAAAGCCAATAACAGGTGATCCTGTGACAGGGGACATTTGCACTGATAATTAGGGCACTGATCATCAGTGCAGCCCCATCAATGCCAATCAGTGCAGCATATCAGTGACCATCAGTGCTGCCTATCAGTGCCCATCAATGCCGCCGCATCAGTGCCCATCACTGCAGCCTCATCAGCACACATCAGTGATGAAGAAAAATTACTTAAATGTACCTTAATGAGTTTAAGTGGTTATACCAGGGTTATGGCTGCAGCTGTATGCCATAACCCCAACATATTTTTTTTTTCAGCTGGCAATGCTCTTTCATCTAAAAGCAAACCTAGCAGCTGATTAGCCACTGGATTACTTTTTTAGGCAGTGGGAGGGAAAGTACCCCCTCTCCCAGCACCTCTCTGTGCGATTAGAGAGCCTGGTATCCAAACCAGTGGTGCTGCTGGGTTATCATAGACCTGGCCGAGGATCAGAAGGTCCCTGGCTATCTCTAGGGTCTAGGGGACTGGAAGCATTGACATTACGTCACTTCTTGTAAGAGCAGATATAAAAACTGACATTTTTTTTTTTGGAAAGCATGAGATCAATGTTTTTTTTTTTAATCTCATGCGTTCCAGGGTAAAGGAGAGATCTGGGGTCTATGAGACCCCAGATGTCTCCAGAAAGAGGACCTGTCATGTCTTATTTCTATCACAAGGAATGTTTACATTTCTTGTGAGAGAAATAAAAGTGGAAAAAAAAATTAATGTGGCATTGTAAAAATAAAAAAATAAAATAATAATATTTTTTTTAAAGCGCCCCTGTCTCTGCGTGGTTCGCGCTCGAGCACAGAAGCAAATACATACGTAGGTCGCACATGCATATGTAAACAGTGTCTGCACCACACAACATGAACGTTATAGTAAGAGCAATAATTCTAGCGCTAGACATCTTCTGTAACGCTAAACTGGTAACCTGTAAACACTTTTAAAAAGTGTCGCCTATAGAAATTTTTAAGTATCAAACTTTGTCGCCATTCCATGACCGTGCACAATTTTAAGGCGTGACATGTTAGGTATGTATTTACTCAGCGTAACATAAATCGTTACAGTATTTTGTATTAAAATGTATTAAACTGTATTTTTTCCAAAGTAATTGCGTTTGAAAAACTGCTGCACAAGTACCATGTGACATAAAATTGCATTGACCTCCATTTTATTCTCTAGGGCCTCTGTTAAACAAAAATGATATATTGTTTGGTGGTTCTAAGTAATGTTCTAAGTAATGTTGTAGTAACAAAAATGCAGATTTTTACTTTTACTAAAAAGTGTCAGAAAGGGCTGCTCTGCAAGTGGATAATACCTGGTGATCACGTGTACCAGCACTTCGTGGTATGGGGAAAATGCTCTGATCCTGTCTCACAATTGTGCTCCTACATTGTCATCCAGTCACATGCACTCATGCAGAAACTGCAGGTGGATGTTTTACCACACATTGCGCAAACAAGATTTACTGTGAAACTCATCTTTAGAAATATACATATATTGGAGCGAATGCATGTAGAAAGGAGAGCTATGAAGTGACTGCAGGATATCAGCAGCACTGGCATGCAATAAAAGATATAAAATAGATAAAAACAAGTATTCTATTTTTAAGGAAATTGTTCATGATACACATTGCTCTTGCAAACTGAGTTTTTGTCAGGGTTTGAATCAAACATTAGTGACCTGCATTGTGTATGAGTCAGGTTGGAGAATGTCGGAATGGAAATTTTACTAAACATAAAGTTGCCCGGAGATAACTTTCTTCTTTGCAGTAACAAATAAATATTTTCTTCTGTTAGTCAGGAACAAGGATGAAAAAAAAAGTATGATCTAATTAATCCTTGCCTGACATCCATCTATAAAACAAGGCTTTGTGCACGGACAGAACTTTTCTCAATATTACAGGCAGAACTCCATAAAGACCTCTGTTACAGATCTAAGAGGTTGTGAACATGGATACTCACAGGGCACTCAAGCCCAGAAAGCTGAGACACTATTTGATGTAAGGAAAGTAGAGCTCTCTGATGGTGCCTTTATGGTTTACTGCTGAAAGCACTTCTGAACAAAGGCTCATGCATGTGGATGCAAGTCTGTCTGCTTGATAGCAAGAGGAGTTTGGATGACAGTATATGTGAAAAAAATCAGAAAGATTATCTTTGCTGTATATTTTCAGCACCAATCAGAGAAACCAAATTCAGTTTTTGAAGCTGAGATGGCTACCTTTGTCCATTTAGCCAAGGTCCCAAACCAGAAACAGACAATAACTTGTTTGTGCTCGACCTTCCTTAGGACAATTGAGAGACAAGATAATTGGGAGTCATGTTTCTGTGCCTATTCACACCAGCGACATGTACATATTCAAAATGCATAGGAAATCGTAGGTGGAAGTTGCACACATATCCTAACTTTTTTATTTCTTCTCTATGTGGATGATTGCTAAAGCTTTGTGTGGGAATTTAGTTCAAGTGTAGCACTTCCAAGGACACAGTTCATTAGGCAAATCTTCTGTCTGGTTCCCCTCCAGACAGTACTCAAACACAATTCTGTGCACACATGAACTGCTTCTGGCTGCACCGACTCCCACCTTTTCCTGGGTGGAATCGCCCAATCTCCCTGGCTGTTTAAAGCTTCCAAATCAAATGCTGACTACTGGCAAAACATAGTTCCAGGAATAGGAATCACTCCCAAAACTCCAGGACCGAAACTGTGTTTTACCAATCTCTGAGAAAACGGAGGGGTGGGCAATACACAAACAAACTTTAACAGGCCCATGCAACAAACAGGTCAAAAAGGGGTTGAAAAAACTCAGAGAGCAGTTTATAGCACCTTTAGTCCCAAAAATTGGCATCAGAGGAAGCCTGAAGATCCACCTGAAAAAACGTAACAAATGCGTAAACCAAAGAACAAGTGGCAGCCATGCAAATCTGACAAAAAGATGCATGATGCTAAAAATCTAACTAATAACTAACAGATCTGGTAGAGTGTGCTTTAACAGGAAAGGAGGAACCTTATCCTTTACACTATAGGCTTGAATGACAACTTGTCTAAACCACCTAGCAATGGTGGAGAGAGAAGCAAGGACCCCCCTGCGAGAACATTTGGGAAGGACAAAGAAGGAGTCCTATTGGCAAAAAGAGGTTGTAGCCAAGAGGCAGACTACTTATAGTGCATACCACCTGGAGACAATGGAGAAAAAATTCCTTGGGATGTTTTGGAGCAAGAGTGAAGTCAATCAAGGGATTATCTCTAATAGGATTGAACGGTGTCTCTGAAGTGCAGAAAGAATCAGGTAAAAGGTTCCAGAGAGTCTCAGTGAATGTACTGTAGGTAGAAATGTGTGTGACACCTTGCACAAAAGCCTTAACTAAGGCATTTGAGGCCAATGCGCTCTGAAAACAGAACAGCCAAGATTGAGATTCATCCCTTGATGGTACTCAAGGCCAGATGCTGATCTAGACCATATTGAAGGAAGGATAGAATGCATCCCATGGAATACTTCCTAGGATGTCAAATCTGAAAGCCCAAACCTTACCAGTTGTTTAATCTGGATGCCAGAATTCATACTTATCATTCCTCACCTGCGGCAAAGATCTTGAAACACTTAATGGTGGAAAGTCCATTCCCCCAGATCCAGACAATGACAGCCAAGAAAGTCTGCCTGACAATGTTTCCACACCTGGGATGTGGATGGCTGCCAGGGTCGAAACAATCAGTTCTGCCAAAGTGAGTATCAAGTCTGCTTCCCTTCAAGCAGAACATCTCCTCGTGCCTCCTTGATGGTTAATGTAGGCTATGGCATTGTCTGACTGGAAATTTTTTTGGGTAACCTCACGTTCGATACGCCTGAGTTCCAGGATGTTAATGGTAAGATGAGCTTCCTGAGACAACCAAGTCCCCTGTACTAAGAAGGCATCAAGGACTCCTTCTAGCCTAATAGGCTGGCATCCAGTTTGAAAACTTTCCATGTCTTACCAGACTCCAGCACCAGGTTGAAGATCCACTATACCAGGGAGAGTTTGGCCTTGCAGGTCAAAGAAATGGAGCTGTCCAAGGTGACCATCTCTATTTATCCCACGCTGCCAGAATGTTGGGATGCTGTGGACTGGAGTGAAACCGGATATACTGCCATACCACAAAGGAAGCCATCATCAGGCCAAGGACCCTCTTGCAGGCATGAATGGGGGGGGGGGGGTCAAACCTGGGACTGGAGGGCATAGGTGCATGTGTTTATTCTGGGGCAGGAATATCTGGGCAGGTCCATAATGAATGACAGGCAAAAGGTACTATTATGTACCTGGTAGCAGAGCCTGATATGATGAGGAAGCCCTCTTTTACACCTCTGACTCAGGGCCCCTGATAGTGTAGACAGGAGGTGCAAGAGTGTAGAGTGGCATGAGTGCCTGACAGTCTTGCTAGCAGCAGGGCAGGAGAAGTCATCAGATGGCTCTAAACAAGCAGGCGAGCAGCTAGAAGATTGCAGACTGAAGCAGGCTGGTACTAGCAACAGCGGGCAGGTGAGGCATGTACTGTAGCAGACTGAAGAACAGCAGGCACAGCAGGATGTGTCTGGAAGCAGAGCCAGGCACGTAAGTTCATACACTGGCAGGATGGTAATCTGTGAGTTGGTTCCAGCATCTACTTTCGAAGATTCAGGATTAAACCAAATCTCTGCACAGTCTACACTGTTTGTTGGCTGACAGGGATAGGGAGTACTGGTCCATTAACAAGAGATTGTCCAGGCACATTATTCCACAACATGTATCCCCCATTAATGGGGCAGAGGTAGGACCAGAAAAAGGACCTTGGTGAAAACTTGGGGAGCGAGAGGGGCCTGGATATGCCAAAGGAAAGGGCGACAAATTGGTAATTTATGGAAGCAATTTTTAGACAAGTGGGGGCACCCCATCATTGGGAAGAGGGCTTGGAGCCAGACTTGATTGCTTAGATGTCCATGCTTTCTGACAAATGTGTGATCCACACTTAAACTAGTTGCTGGTGCTGGAAGTGTGAATGGAACTTTTCCTAGTCTCAGAAGCATAAACTTTTTTTTCTTTTTTTTTGGGGGGGGGGGGGACATACTCTTAGCCCCATGATCTCCTTGACTCAGGAAATATTAAGAGAAAGAAATCTACATAAAAAAGATGAGCTTTTCTCTGTAGAAAGTTATCCATCACCTACAGTAAGTACCCCAGTGAAACACTTTAGGCTTGCTGTTGCGGGGAGTTGGGAGGATTATATATATCTACTGTATGTGTGTATATATATATATGTGTCAGGAAGTCAGGTAAATCTGTGGATGTAGTCACAGACAGGAGATACATTTCCACCTGGTTTAGAAAATTCACCAATTACTATAGGGTGTCGGCTGCAGAGATAGCCAGAACGGCTTAAGGAAGTTGAAAGGCTTTCAGCTGTTCGGAATGAGGAAGTTAAGGCCTCTATAATTTGTCCAAAGGAAGTCCTATTGATTGCTGCCTCCTGACGCTGTGTGAGCTGGGGAGAGGAGGACAGTCAGATGTGTGCCTCCCGACGCTGTGTGAGCTTGGGAGAAGGATTGCTGCCTTCTGACGCTGTGTGAGCTGGGGAGAGGAGGACAGTCAGATGTGTGCCTCCCGACGCTGTGTGAGCATGGGAGAAGGGATGCCCCCTGAAGCTGTGTGAGCATAGGGAAGACCTCCTGGAGCGATGTGCGCTGAGGAGGGTAAAAAGGATGAAGACTTCTCAAGGTGAGAAAATGAACTATTTCTATGTGAAGAGTGTGAAGAGAAAAACCAATGGATGTTTTCTATGTGAAAGGAAAGTCCAATGAACATTTGCTGTGTGAAGAGAAAAGGGACATTCTCTATGTGAAGAGATAATAAATGGACTATTGATAGTCTGCTGTATGATCAGCCAAGTCTGCCCAACAGTAGGTTGGGGACAGACTTCCTTAGATAGGTTCCTGTGTGTGAGAAGGTAGCCGCCCACAGTGGCAAGGATTTATTTTGTGTTTTATTTTATTTTGGATGTTTTTGACGCTTGCACTTGTGTGAAGAAAATTGCATGAATAAACCAAACTGTTGTTTGCAACCACTTCTCGGCTATCTCCCTGTGTAACGAACCCCCCAAAGGGGTCATCCACACCCGCCACCGAGCTAATCAACCCCACAATATATATACTATATATAGACATACACACACGCATGCACACAGTGTGTATGTGTGTGTATATATATATATATTTATTTATTTATTTATTTGCCTGTGTACGATCACCTGAAGGTAGCTGCATATAACTCAGGGTTAAACACTAAAGTTCCTGTGTCCTGTATTGTACAACTAAGAAGGGTTAATGCAGCTAGAGGCTACTAAGGCTAGGTTCACATCTATACAGTTGAGGTTGATGTGGTTTTCTGGTAACCCATTTACCCTTAACCCTAACATTTAACTACTCTAATGCTATTCCTAACCCTTAACCCCAATCCTAGCCCTTAACCCTAACACCTTGTCATACTTTCCTGTTAGCAAAAAAAAAAGGCAAAATGCATAAATGCTCTAGGAGGGATAGTGATGTTCACTGTTATAAGCCATCTTTTTTATGAATGCCATCCATTCATTCATTTTGTACTATTGTACAATTCATTCATTGATTACTTTTGTACACAATTATAGTCACTGTGATTGGCAACAGCTATCACATGGTACATGTGCACTGTTATTTCCCCTGTCTGTACCATGGGATTACTGTGACCAATCATAGAGATCAACACAACGGTCATGTGCTTGGTACTAGTCTGGTATAGTGATCTATCATGTGCTGTTTTCTGGTGGACACAGCAGGTAAGAGATCACAGTCCAGCGTGGCTTCTAGGACACACACAGGGCGTGGGACTTGGAGAACGTAATATAACGTCCTCTCGAGATGGGAAAGCTCCTGCTCAGCCATCATTGGACTATAGGCCGGGCAATAAGCAGTTAATATGGTTGCATGTAGTCCTGGACAACCACCTTAACCACTTTACCACCGGAGGATTTTGCTGTCTTACGTCCAGGCCACTTTTTGCGATTCGGCGCTGTGCGTCTTTAACTGACAATTGCGCAGTCGTGCGACGCCGTACCCAAACTAAATTTATGTCCTTTTCCCACAAACAGAGCTTTCTTTTGGTGGTATTTGATCACCTGTGCGATTTTTACTTTTTGCGCTATGAACAAAAAAAGAGCGTTTATTTTGAAAAAATAACAATATTTTTAACATTTTTTTTATATGAAATTCCCCCCCAAAAAATTTAAAAATCTAATTTTTTTTACATTTTTGGCCAATTTGTTTTCTGCTACCTATGTTTGGTAAAAAAAAAAAATCACAATAAGCGTATTTTGATTGGTTTGCGCAAAAGTTATTGCGTTTACTAACTAAGGGAAAGATTTCTGTCATTTTTGGCGTTTTTTTTTTTAACGCTTAATGGCGGCGATCTGTGATTTTTTTTTGCGGGACTGCGACATTGCGGCGGACAGATCGGACCCTTGACTGACATTTTTGACACTTTTGGGGGTACCAGTGACATTACTGCAGTAATCAGTGCTATATATATGCACTGTTACTGTAAAAATTACACTGGCAGGGAAGGGGTTAATTTTATTGGAGAGGGAGGGGTTAATGTATGCCTGGTGCTTACTAACATGTGGGGGGGAGGTGACTGAGTGACTCAAGGACAGATCGGATGTTCAGCTATGCTGAACACTGCGATCTGTCACTCCTTGTCACTTAGCAGATCCGCCCACTCTGTTTACACAGGCGGGCGGATCTCCAAACTAGATTCCCCGACGATCGGGGAAGAGCGACGGCGATCGCCGCCGCTCCTCCCCTGGCCCGACTCCCGCTGTGACTGAAAACAGCGGGAGCGAGGCTCCGGCGGCGCGCGCGCGCCGCCCACAAGGGGCGGAGTCCAGCGACGTAGGTCTACGTCGCTGGACGATAACGAGCCACATTGCTTCAGTAGCAGCAATGTGAGCAGTGGTAAAGCGGTTAAACAGTGGATTATGAAGCCAGCTCTGTGCATTAAACATCAAAATAAAGATTTAATTTCTGTATTCTAATGTCAGCAGCTGGATGATCTGCTGGTTGTACTGTGGTTCCCGTGTCTAAAGAGTGTAGTCCTGGTGTCCCCCAGTGGGTGCCTCTTTGTCCCCTCCATAGAGGGTATTAGCTCCTCCTTTAGCTTTCCACAATGCCTCAGTATTTTGCCTGTGTGCCCATGTGCTCTGTTCCTTGTAATCCTGATCCTACATCCTCCTGTGTATCTTCAACCCATTCTGGTTCATTTCTGATCTGCTTCCCTCCTCATTGGCCGAGACATCAGCACGGCGTGATTGGCTTCTGCTGCTGTCAAAGTCAGTCAGCCAATCAGGAAAAGGAGAGGGGGCGGGCCGGGTCATGGCTCCATGTCTGAATGGACACAGGGAGCTGTGACTCGGCTCAGGTGCCCCCACGGCAAGCTGCTTGCTGTGGGGGCACTCAACAGGAGGGAGGGGCCAGGAGCACAGAAGAGAGACCCGAGAAGAGAAGGATCTGGGGCACTCTATGCAAATTTAACTGCACAGAGCAGTTTCAGCATGTTTGCTGCCTAAAATCAAGTTGACATAATTAACACCCATCAGCTGTCTAATGAAGGGAGAAAAACACAATGTTCTACTGTTATAAAACTGAATAGAATTGGGTTTATACTATACATACAAGTGCAATGCACATTTTGCTGGTATTGGCTTGGATCATTAGAAACATACTGCAAGCATTGTTATAGGAATTCTTACATAATTTGTAAGAATAAAATAAAAAGGTAAAATTCAAAACTGAGAACCCTTCTAGATGCAGATCTGTCCTTTTGAAGGTAAAACTGGACATACGGGTTTGTTTTTTTCAGCCAGCAGACTGAACAAAAAAAAAAAAAAAATAATCCTTCATCAATGCAAACAAGGTGGATGAAGGAATCCCCACCTACCAGGTCCTGCCACGGTCAGAATACACCAATCTGGCTGCAGCCAACTGATCTGTTGTTACAAAAGAAGACAAATGAGGAAATCAGATTCTGTTGAGTGGAGGAGCTCACATACAGATAAAAATTTGACTAGTCCATGAAATTGCTTACTCTGAACTTCGCATCAAGCCACAGAGAGCCCGTCTCATATTCTGTTGGTGAAACAACAGCTTCATCTAGGCCTTTTTTCCCAGCCTTATGCCCCGTACACACGTACCGATCGTCGGCCGAACGATCGGCCGTCTTTTGTCAAGGGCTGTCATGTCTGTTGAAAACTGCAAAAGACTGCACACGAATTTTGTCGGCCAACAACAGCCGACTGCAGAAGTGATGTCATGTGATGGTTAACTTTCCTTGTCTTTTTTCTTTTCTGAGCATGCCCAGTCTTGCAAATCTGCTGTCTGTCGGCCGAAATCTGTACTGACTGGCGAACAATCGGCCGTTTTGGTGTTGGCCAACAAAAATTTTAATGCTTGCCGAAAATGCGCTGTCGGCTGTCAGAAGCATCATACTAACAAGCCTAAAATCGGCCGATCGGTCGCCGGCCGAATATTTACGGCCGACAATCGGTACGTGTGTATGGGGCATTACTATCACTGACCCATTGCTTTCATTCATTAGATTTCAGTTCAATCAATCACAGAGGTTTATGAAAGATGCCTGTGCCAAGCAAGCGACTCCCTGTGTTCATTAAGCAACAGGACAGCCACTCCACGTGGAACCCAGAAGCGAGCAGCAATCACTGTAGTAAAAGTGTCTACTACAGTATTTTCTCTTTTCCACAAGGATCCCACATGTATGGCACATATAAACTCACGTTAGTCAAAGCTGGACTTAAATAACTTGTAAAAATGTCATCAGCATGTTGATTAAAATTCAATTTTAACCGCTTGCTTGCAGTCATCTGAAATAGCCTAAACTATAAAAGAGGCTTTTAGCAACCCAATCTTGCCATTAAAATGACTAGCGAATGATTGCTTTGTGTGGCAAATTAATGCTTAACAAATGGTTTTCTATGGAGTAAGCTACACATGTAGACTGTTGTATCAATTTATCTTGCAAATATGCACAGTGCTCCATTCATGTGTGATTTATGGCTACAAAATTATATTACATAGTACTTGTGTAGCTGACTCCATAGGAAATCAACGGTTTAGCAGCTATTTATTAATGATTTTAGTAGCAGTATTGAGATACTAAAAGTCTGCTTAACTCTAGCTATGTAGGTGATTTTGGGGCTTCATGGTATTTACCTCCCGTCCACCGTATAAATACGGTGATGCGGCACATTACCCATATGATCAGTTGTGTCCATTCACAGCTGATCACATGTAAACACAGAAATGCCCTTTATCGGCTCTCCTCGCCTCACACTGAAAGGAGTGAGGAGAGGAGAGGAGAGACGATCAGCAGCATCTCCTCACAAAGGAGTCGTGTACAGATAATCAAGGCACTGACCATCAGTGCCTTATAATCAGTGAAGCCCCAACAGTGCCCAGCAGTGATGGCAGTCAGTCCCCATCGGTGATGCCAATCTGTGCCCATCAGATTGGTGATGCCAATCTGTGCCCAGTGATGTAAATCTGTGCTCATCAGTAATGCCAGTCAGTGCTACCTTTCAGTGCCCAACAGTGCATGCTCATCAGTGCCACCCATCAGTGCCACCCATCTGTGCCGCCTATCATTGCCCATAAGTGCCGTCTATCAGTGCTCATCAGTGCCCATCAGTGCTACATTTTACTGCCTCCTCATCAGTGCCCTTCAGTGCTGCCTCATCAGTGCCCATCAGTGCAGCCTCATCAGTGCACATCAGTGAAGGAGAAAATTTACTAATTTACAGAACCTTTTTTTTTTTTCTTCTTTCATTTTTTTAGCAAAAAATTAAAAACCCAGCAGTGGTTAAATACCACCAAAAGAAAGCTCTATATGTGTTAAAAACATTTGGGTACAGTGTTGCACAAACGTGCGAATGAGCACTGAAGGATAAAAATTGGCCTAGCATTACTGAGTAGGTAGGTTGTTGTTTGTATCAGTGGTTTTATAGCTAGTGTGCATGAATGAGAATCTTGGTTTGCCTGTGAAGTAGCAAAGCAAAACACTTAATTTTCTTTCTGATTCTAGCCGCTCTTGCTAATTTAATTACATGCAAAGGCCAAGTAATACATACAAATCAGAATTCAGATAAAGTACTGTTTTGGCTCATTTTACAAATCTCAAGGACTCCTAATAATATTATGTTAACAAAAAGAATACTGTTTCTCTTTGTTGATATCTAATTACAGTCACAGTATAAATAGATACATGTGGTAATGAGTTTAATCATTGAATAAATAGCTATTACAAAAAAGGAAATGTTTTTAGATTGTAAAGCATTCAGCTGAGAGGACTGTCCGCACTGAACATCGAAGATTGCAGTATACTATATGACCAATGCGCATTTTGATAGGAATTCATTTAAAAAGCAACAGAAAACAGGGGGCCAATGGCATTTTGTCTATTTTGTGAGACTATAAACCTTCCTACTTGCACCTTGTGTTTTTCACCTGCATAATGTGCATCGATCATGTAGTTTCATGGTGTTATTTGTTGCCCCGTATGCACAATCTATAGCAAAGTAAGGCTGGCTACACATTATGTGTACAATTTTCTGTTAGTTTTAGCAAAACCATATACAGTGCCTTGAAAAAGTATTCATACCCCTTGAAATGTTCCACATTTTGTCACGTTACAACCATAAACGTAAATGTATTTTATTGGCTTTTTATGTGATAGAACAACACAAAGTGGCATATAATTGTGAAGTGGAAGGAAAATGATAAATGTTTTTGCAAACTTTTTTTCAAGTAAATAAATCTGAAAAGTGTGGCGTGCATTTGTATTCAGACCCCATTACTCTGATACCCCTAACTAAAATCTAGTGGAACCAATTGCCTTCAGAAGTCACCTAATTAGTAAATAAAGTCCACCTGTGTGTAATTTAATCTCAGGATAAATACAGCTGTTCTGTGAAGCCCTCAGAGGTTTGCTAGAGAACCTTAGTGAACAAACAGCCTCATAAAAGCCAAGGAACACACCAGACAGGTCAGGGATTAAGTTCTGGAGAATTTAAACGCAGGGTTAGATTATAAAAAAATATCCCAAGCTTTGAACATCTCTTGGAGCACTGTTCAATCCATCATCCAAAAATGGAAAGTATGGCACAACTGGAAACGTACCAAGACATGGCCATCCACCTAAACTGACAGGCCAGGCAAGGAGAGCATTAATCAGAGAAGCAGCCAGAAGGCCCATGGTAACACTGAAGGAGCTGCAGAGATCCACAGCTCAGGTGGGATAATATGTCCACGGGACAACTATTAGTCATGCACTCCACAAATCTGGCCTTTATGGAAGAGTGGTAAGAAGAAAGCCATTGTTGATAGAAAGCAATAGCAAGTCCCATTTGCAGTTTTCAAGAAGCCATGTGAAGGAAACAGCAAACATGTGGAAGAAGGTGCTCTGGTCAGATAAGACAAAAATTGAACTTTTTGGTCTAAGAGCAAAACACTTTGTGTGGCAGAAAACTAACATTGCACATCACCCTGAACACACAATCCTCACCATCAAACATGGTGGTGGCAGCATCATGTTGTGGGGATGCTTTTCTTCAACAGGGACAGGGAAGTTGGTCAGAGTTGATGGGAACATGGATGAAGCCAAATACAGGGCAATTTTAGAAGAAAACCTTTTAGCGTCTGCAAAAGACTTGAGATTGGGGTGGTGGTTCACCTTCCAGCAAGACAACAACCCTAAACACACAGCCAGAGCTACAATGGAATGGTTTAAATCAAAGCATAATAATGTGTTAGAATGGCCCAGTCAAAGTCCAGATCTAAATCCAGTTGAAAATCTGTGGCAAGACTTGAAAATTGCTGCTCACAGATGCTCTCCATCCAATCTGACAGAGCTTGAGCTATTTTGCAAAGAAGAATGGGCAAAGATGTGCAAAGCTGGTAGAGAAATCCCCAAAAAGACTTGCAGCTGTAATTTTTGGTTGCAACATGACAAAATGTGGAAAATTTCAAGGGTTATGAATACTTAAGGCACTGTAATAATGAGGTTAATCCTAAAAACTTTCAATTTGTATGCAATCAGGCTGGCCCTTGCACTACATAGTTGAAGATAAATCTAAAGGAAATTGAACAAGACATTTCTATAATGTATGGCCAGCTTTAACAACTTCAGCCCTGGAAGATTTTATCCCCTGCTTTCAGAAAATATGTAATGTTTGGCAGCTTTATGTAATCTTCAGGCCATTTGTGCCACTTCATCAAATTTCTTTATAAGTTTTGGTGAAAATGTATTCTGCCACGTCTTTGGTAAAAAAAAAAAAATCTCAATAAGTGTATATTGATTGGTTTGCATTAATGTTATAGCGTCTACAAACTATGATATATATATATATATATATATATATATATATATATATATATATATATATATATATATATATATATATATATATATATATATAGTGGGGATCATAAGTTTGGGCACCCTAGGTAAAAATTTGTATTAATGTGCATAAAGAAGCCAAGGAAAGATGGAAAAATCTCCAAAAGGCATCAAATTACAGATTAGACATTCTTATAATATGTCAACAAAAGTTACATTTTATTTCCATCATTTACACTTTCAAAATAACAGAAAACAAAAAAATGGTGTCTGCAAAAGTTTGGGCACCCTGCAGAGTTAATATCTTGTACTGCCCCCTTTGGCAAGTATCACATCTTGTAAACGCTTTTTGTAGCCAGCCAAGAGTCTTTCAATTCTTGTTTGAGGTATCTTTGCCCATTCTTCCTTACAAAAGTCTTCCAGTTCTTTGAGATTTCTGGGCTGTCTGTCACACACTGCTCTTTTAAGGTCTATCCATAGATTTTCAATTATGTTGAGGTCAGGAGATTGTGAAGGCCATGGCAAAACCTTCAGTTTACGCCTCTTGATGTAATCCCCCGTGGATTTCGAGGTGTGTTTAGGATCATTATCCATTTGTAGAAGCCATCCTCTCTTTAACTTCAGCTTTTTCACAGATGGCATCAAGTTACCATCCAAAATTTGCTGAAATTTTATTGAATCCATTTTTCCTTCTACTCGTGAGATGTTCCCTGTGCTACTGGCTGCAATACAACCCCAAAGCATGATTGATCCACCCCCATTGGTTAACAGTTGGACAGAGGTTCTTTTCATTAAATTCTATGCCCCTTCTTCTCCAAAGTACCTTTGCTCATTCCGGCCAAAAAGTTCAATTTTAACCTCATCGGTCCACAGAACTTGTTCCCAAAATGCATCAGGCTTGTCTATATGTTCATTTGCAAAGTTTAAATGCTGATTTTTGTGGTGAGGACGTAGAAGAGGTTTTTTTCTGATGACTCTTCCATGAAGACCATATTTGTACAAGTATCTCTTTATAGTGGAATAGTGTACCACAACTCCAGTGTCTGCCAGATCTTTCTGGAGGGATTGTGCAGTCAAACGTGGGTTTTGAATTGTTTTTCTCACAATCCTGCAAGCTGTTCTGTCTGATATTTTTCTTGGTCTTCCAGATCTTGCTTTAACTTCCACTGTTCCTGATGACTGCCATTTCTTAATTACATTCCGAACAGAGGATATTGACATCTGAAAACGCTTTGCTATCTACTTATAGCCTTCTCCAGCTTTGTGAGCGTCAACTATTCTCAGTTTCAGTTTTCTAGACAACTGCTTAGAAGATCCCATGGTGCTGATTGTTGGGGCAAGGTCAGATGAGTCTGGGAATTTAAAACCTTTGAGATTGACATCCCCAGGTCTTCCCAGACGATGATTGAGAACAATCCATGACACTGGCAGGTCTCAGCCTTGCAAAGGGGGCAGTGCATGCTATAAATTCTGCAGGGTGCCCAAACTTTTGCAGACGCCATTTTTTTGTGTTCTGTAATTTTGAAAGTGCCAGTAATGGAAATAAAATCTAACTTTTGTTGACATATTATAAGAATATCTAATCTGTAATTTGATGCCTTTTGGAGATTTTTCCATCTTTCCTTGGCTTCTTTATGCACATTAATACAAATTTTTACCTGGGGTGCCCAAACTTTCGATCACCACTGTATGTATATGTATGTGTGTGTGTGTGTGTGTGTATATATATATATATATATATATATATATATATATATGGGAATTCTTATTTATTTATTTTTTATATTAGTAATGGCGGCAATCAGCGCCTTATAACGGGACTGCGATAGTGCAGTGCAATCTGACGCTAACAAATGCAGGGGGGGGAGTGAATAACTGACACTGACATCAGCAGTGACACTAATACAGTGATCAGTGCTAATAATATGCACTTCCACTGTACCAATAACACTGGCTGGGAAGGGGTTAACATCTAGGGCAATCAAGGGGTTAAATGTGTGCCTAATGTGTGTGCTGTAAACTGTTTTTACTAAGCAATGTTGCGGTTTTTACTCCCTGTTTTGCTCAAAGTTGAAGATCCTCAAATAAACCTTATGTAAGCATAGGAAGAGACGCGTTTCGCACTTGTATCGGTGATTAAGCACTTGCCGTCGCTGCACTGCCTATTTACGTCGGCAGTGTGGCTCTCTAGGCCATTAGGGGGCAAGTGCGTGCCGACGCCGGCATGCTCCCGCCCCCGCTTGTTCCCAGGGAAGCCAGTGCAGGTGTCAGGTGGCTCCGATTGCCGTCTGACACCCCCGATCTCCCCCCGCTGACAGAGAAGGACAGATGGCTGATGTAAACACAGCAGTCCGTCCTTCTCCCTGCAATGATCACAGAGACCATGCGATCCTGCTATATAGGATCGCATGTCTCTATGATCATTTCAAAAGCCCAACCCCCCCACAGTTAGTTACTCCCCTAGGCTTACATTTAACCCCTTGATCACCAATATTATTAACCCCTTCCCTGCCAATGGCATTATTACAGTAACAGTGCATATTTTTAGCACTGATTACTGTAGTAATGTCACTGGTACCCCCAAAAGTGTCAAAAATGTCAGGGGTCCGATCTGTCCTCTGCAATGTTGCAGTCCTGCAAAAAAATCGCAGATTGTCTCCATTACAAGTAAAAAAAAAAAACAATAAAAAGGACATAAGCCTTTCCCGTAGTTAGTAAACGCAACAACTTTTGCGCAAACCAATCAAAATACGCTTATTGCGATTTTCTTTACCAAAAATATGTAGCAGAAAACAAATTGGCCTAAAATGTTAAAAAATTTAGATTTTTAGATTTTTTTGGGGAATGTTATGCATCAGAATGTGAAAAATATTGTTTTTTTTTTCAAAATTGTTGCTATTTTTTTGTTTATAGCGCAAAAAAATAAAATTGCACAGGTGATCAAATACCACCAAAAAAAGCTCTATTTGTGGGGAAAAAAGGACGTCAATTTTGTTTGGGTACAGTGTTGCACGGCCGCAAAATTGTCAGTTAAATTAATGCAGTGAGGAATCGCAAAATAGGGCCTCGTCATTAAGCAGCAAAATCTAAAAAGTCTTAAAGTGGTTAATCATAGCTAACATCATCATTAGCTCATGATTAGGTGCTGATACAAGTGCGAAACGCGTCAGTGGTTTTGTTCCTGAACCACTGTGTGCTGTGTTAATTTTACCTTTCTTAATAAACGGGATTGCATTGGAGTGCGCTATGCAGACATCTCTCTTGTTTCTACACTTTAGCAAGTATCTGTGTAATTTACTACTGTGAAGAAAAATGTATGATAAAAATGAGAAGTGTGCCTTTTTTAGTCCTGAGTTTTTTGTAAATTTTTCTTGCTAGTTTAAAAAACTAAGAAAACATTTTGCATGAAAGTTGCTTTAACACTTTCGCTGCCATGCCTATACGTTGTATAGACTAGATAAAGGGAGGTTTTACACACAACCCCGGTGGCTACAGCCACCGGGATTGTGTGTAAAACTGATAGGCAGACTCCTGCCTGTCGGGTGGAAGCATTCAGGAAGCTGTGCAGCTGCCCAATTGCTTCCACACACCCCCAGTATCGGTGCCCCCCACCCCGCCATGTATTCCGGGCTCCGCTTGCCAATCTGTGGGCCTGCAGAAATCACCCAATCTCCTTTAACCTTTGTAAAGAAAAATTAAGTTACACCCAAGCACATAAAATACCCCCCCCCCCCAATTTTGAGGCCCCCACTCTCAACACGTAAAACATAATCGACACGTCGACTCGATTGAGATACACATGTTACATAATGCCACGCACGCCAGAGTGAGAGCAATAATTCTAGCACAAATCTCCTTAATAACACTAAACTGATGACCTACAGGGGGCTGTAGCGCCAGCTTCAGAAAATATAGGGTACTGAAGTTTGTCGCCATTTCATGGGCGCACCCAAATTTAAGGTTTTAACATGTTGGGTATCAATTTACTCAGTGCAACCTCATCTTTTGTATTTTTCCAAAAATGTGGGTAGTTTATTGCCTTTTCCCTAAAATTATATAGAATGGGATTGGTGCAGCGCTAACACAATTGAATCCACAGTCCATACAAATGTTCAAATGGATCAAATACAAAAGTGCAGTAAACAAAAGTTCATCAGAGAGTGCTCCAATAAAGAAGGGAAACTGTCCACCACTTCAAACTTGGAAAAAGCCCCGAGTGCAGGAACCGCCACCAAGATAATAAATGGCCTCTTACCAAATTGCAATGACCCCCATTACAAGGATCAAAGACAGCCTGTGTGATCAAATCAGTGCCCAGATCGACATGTATCGATTCCCAGTGTTCCCTCAGCAGCTCCGACCGGAACAAGTGAACATAAGGAAAAGAGGGACAACTCCAATAGTGAAGTACGTTCACAGGTTTATTCAGTAAAAGCAGAGTGGCAACTCACGTTTGCATGAAGAAATCACAGCATGTCTCGGAGCTATACTCTCAGAACCTTTGTTTCCAACCAATAAAATGGCCGCCGTGTCTCCTTGCTGGCCTCAGCACGACGAACCGCAGGCTCCTCCTCCGACCGGTTTCATCAACACGTGACTTCGTCAGGGGGTGTGGCCTATGGCAGAACGTCTTTCCTTATATGCTGGGTGAGACAGGGTGGAACTCGCTGGGTCCAATCCGGAGCCAGCAGGAAGTGGTCATCCCAAACCATCAACAGGAAGGAGACCAACGACCCGGAACAGGATGTGTGACCTTTGAATGTCAACATCCGGAGCTAAACCCGGGATTGGAGACCGCAAACAGCGATAAACCGATCAAATATTAACATGATTGCACAAGAGATATATGTGCCTTATATTTCAAAGGACTTCTAGTGCATATTTGATCTTAAGAAAGAAACCTTATTTAAAAGAGCTTCAAAACGGGGGAAACCTATAGGTAACCAGGGGAACAGTGCTCTACTCTAGCCGTGCTAGACTTTGCAGGGAAACACCGCCATCTAGCGGCCAGAAACAAAAATTCCCGAGAGTGCTCCATTACATAACTTACATTGACATGAAGGGAAAATTATAAATGTAACTAAAAATGTGAACTAAATATGATACACAATATGACAGTTTAATAGCATCACAAAAAATATAGAATAAAAACATTTAAAACTATCCCACAAATAAAAACAAAATAAAATTATGATAACCAACAGTGCAGAACATACTGAAAACCCCTTCATCAGGCATTATTGATAAAGGAATTAATATCCCAATCAATATTTAACCCGTGAGGGGCGTAGGTCTTCAACCGATAAATCCAGCTGGTCTCTAGTTGTGAGACACCTCTGGTACGGTTACTACCCCTCCAACTGCCTGAAAATTTATCAATGCCTAAAAAGACAGTGCCTTTGGGGTCATTCCCATGACATTCATCATAGTGTCTAGAGACACTATGTTTTGGGAATGCCTTCAGTATATTCGCCACATGTTCCTGCAACCGCACGTGTAACTTTCGTATCGTCCTACCCACATATTCACGGCCACAAGGGCAACGTAGTAGGTAGACAACGTGCCGTGTGGAACATGTGATGAACGGCTTGATTTTAACATTACGTTGTGTGGCATTGGAAAAGAACGTCTCAACCCTCCTAGACCTACAAGCATTAACCTTGCAGATGGCACAACCTCTACATGGATAAAAACCACCCCTCTCCTGAAAAAAAGAGATGGTCTTAGGTGGATCCACAATGTTGGGGGCCACTTGAAGCCTCAGCGGAGGCACACCCCTAAAAATGACTTTAGGAGCTTCAGGTAGTACAGGGCCCAGGAGGCTGTCGTTCTTTAGGATGTGCCAATGCTTCCTGATCAATTTTTTAACAGAGAAATGCTGAACGGAGTATGATGAAAAAAAGGCAAACTGAAAATCATCATTACTCTCACGTTCTCGTGGTACCAACAGGTCAGCCCTATTACGGGAATCTGCCTGCATAAGGGCTTTTTCAAGATCCTGTTCTCTATACCCCTTCTCCAAAAACTTGGACTTCAAGGAGCTAGCCTCCCGCAGGAAGTCCGCTCTATTGGAACAGTTCCTCTTGAGTCTGAGGAACTGACTGACAGGAACGGATCTAAGCCACGACACATGGTGGCAACTAGATGTGTCAATAAATCCGTTCCTGTCAGTCTCCTTGAAGAAAGTAGAGGTTTCAAGGGAACTACCAACCACTTTAATTTTAAGATCTAGAAAATGAATTTCAGATCTACTGCATTCATGCACCAATCTAATTCCTCTGTCATTGTCATTCAGTGCAGAGATGAATGATTCAAGGGACTCAGAGTCACCATCCCATAGGAGGAGGATGTCATCGATGTACCTCCGCCAGAGAACTATCTCTGGTCTCGGAACGTCACCGATGACATCCTCCTCCCATTTGGCCATGAACAGATTGGCCATACTTGGCGCAAACTTCGCGCCCATGGCCACCCCCTTATTTTGTCTGTAATAAGTGCCATTGAACCAGAAGAAATTATGGGCCATAGCATAATCCAACAGGGATAAGATGAATTGACTCTGAAGACCTAACAAAGTGCTCTGACCCAAGAAATATTCAACAGCCTCCCTTCCATGCTGGTGTGATATAACCGTGTAAAGGGATGAAACATCAGCAGTGGCCAAGATGTAGGTGTGCTTCCACTCTATATCCTTAAGTATATTAATGACTTGCATAGAGTCCCTCAAAAATGAGGGGGTCTTGGTCACAAGGGGCTGGAGAAAGAAGTCTATGTATTTACCCACCCGGGAGGTAACCGAATCAATGCCACTAATGATTGGCCTCCCGGGTGGGTTCACCGCATCTTTATGCACCTTGGGTAGATAGTACATTATTGGCACCCTTGGGGCGGATGGTACCAAAAAGGATTTCTCCTTCTTGGTAAGGAGTTTGCGCTGAAAGCCATCCTCCACCAAGTCGACAAGTTCTTTTTTGTATGATGTCGTAGGGTTACCCCTCAGGGGAATATAAGTGTCCCGGTCTGACAATAACCTATTCATTTCCACATTATAGGCCACAGTATCCAGAATGACTATTCCTCCCCCTTTATCTGCTGGCCTCACAATTATGTCCTTACGCTCCTTTAAGGAGCGAAGTCCCCGTTCAAACATATGTGTTTGATGGACTTTTTTGAGGCTAAGCTTATCCAAGTCCTTGGCAACCAAATCTCGGAACACAGTCAGAGTGGGAGCCAAAGGACCTGGGGGGTTGAATAGTGAGGCATTGGAAAATGAAGTGGACTTGATGCCCATATTATATTCCACTCTAGGGGTGATGGGGTTCCCCATCAGATGCCTTTTAATGCTCATTTTACGCACAAACTTTTGAAGGTCTATGAAAGTGTCGAATTTGTTAAGAGGTCGGGGGGGAGCAAACTTGAGTCCATGATTTAACACATGCTTCTCTTCAACCGAATCGATACATGTCGATCTGGGCACTGATTTGATCACACAGGCTGTCTTTGATCCTTGTAATGGGGGTCATTGCAATTTGGTAAGAGGCCATTTATTATCTTGGTGGCGGTTCCTGCACTCGGGGCTTTTTCCAAGTTTGAAGTGGTGGACAGTTTCCCTTCTTTATTGGAGCACTCTCTGATGAACTTTTGTTTACTGCACTTTTGTATTTGATCCATTTGAACATTTGTATGGACTGTGGATTCAATTGTGTTAGCGCTGCACCAATCCCATTCTATATTGCTATTTAGATCTGGTATTTCTGATTCTAGATCAGGTGCTGGCTGCTTTCATTTGGTCTGTTGACTTTTTATTCATGTATGTTTTTATCTTTACATTTTAGCGCAGCAATATCCCCATTTTTATATTCTTGCTAATTAGTACATGTGCTGCTGCTTTGTGAATTCTGAGTAAGGATCTGTCGAGCGAGATATCCACATTTGGTTTTTTCGCATCATTATACCAGTGTTGGTTGGCCTCTCTGTGCTTGTACTATCATGGATGTATTTGAGTACAGGAAGACCTATTCCATCAACCTGGAAGGCATTTTCTCGACCTCTAGTGAGCCTGCGGATGACATGAGTGGTCTCTTTTTGAGACTTAAGAACATCATGACAACCGGGCTCCACACGGGGTGGGATATTGCCTTCTTTGAGAAATATCTTGCTGAAAGTATGGTACCTAGAAGCCTGAGGTGGGAGGTGGCACCACAGAGTGACATCTTAGATTTAGATGAGTGGTACCAATACTTCAACAAGGCAGGGCTTGAATTACTACGTTATATGGTAACCAAGAAACGGCTTAAACTTAAGAAATTGGATGAGGAGATTAATGTTATTAAAGGCAAACTGGAGGAATTTAAATCTAAAGACCTCTACAAACAAAAATCTGACCTCTTAAAAAAGCATTTGGAAAAGGAGGACTTAGAACAGAAAAATAAAAAAAGGAAGAAATTCCTAAGGGATAGTGGTGATTATCAGAGTAAGCTAGTCTTTAAATGGCAAGCCAATAGGGACCCGGCTGATGTTGGCACAGGACAACCCTCTCAGCTGGTACCCCCCCCCCCCCCAGTACCCCAATGGAAGTTGGTGAGAGTTCTGGCCAGTCTCATTATCCTCTTATTTCAACGGAGACATGGGCTCAGCCCAGAGGACGGGGACGAGGCCGTGGAGGTGGTAGGGGAAGGGCTAGAGGTAAGGGGAAAGCTGCCCCTCAACAAGGATATAGCCAACAACCCTCTGGAAATAGATTTTTACCACTCCGAGAGGATTATCAGGGAGCCGCTCAATATATCACCACACACCCGCAACAAGAGGAATACATACCTCCTTTTCAGCCACAGGGACCCTATTATCAGAATAGAGGGAACCAACGGCCACAGACTTCACAGGGATACCACCAGCCTCCATCTGCCTACTCTAACCCTCCTGGGGGGCAAGGCTCATGGAACCAGCTTAATACCCCTTTTCACGGGGGCACCCCAAAAAACAAAAGGCAAAAGGAGGGCAGAGAGGGACTAGAGGGGGGCGGAGGGTCCGCAACAAAAAGAAGTCGGCGTTGAGGGATCGGGGTTTGTTTAATTTGAGTTCAGCTTCTCTTTCGGTTGAAGAGAAGCATGTGTTAAATCATGGACTCAAGTTTGCTCCCCCCCGACCTCTTAACAAATTCGACACTTTCATAGACCTTCAAAAGTTTGTGCGTAAAATGAGCATTAAAAGGCATCTGATGGGGAACCCCATCACCCCTAGAGTGGAATATAATATGGGCATCAAGTCCACTTCATTTTCCAATGCCTCACTATTCAACCCCCCAGGTCCTTTGGCTCCCACTCTGACTGTGTTCCGAGATTTGGTTGCCAAGGACTTGGATAAGCTTAGCCTCAAAAAAGTCCATCAAACACATATGTTTGAACGGGGACTTCGCTCCTTAAAGGAGCGTAAGGACATAATTGTGAGGCCAGCAGATAAAGGGGGAGGAATAGTCATTCTGGATACTGTGGCCTATAATGTGGAAATGAATAGGTTATTGTCAGACCGGGACACTTATATTCCCCTGAGGGGTAACCCTACGACATCATACAAAAAAGAACTTGTCGACTTGGTGGAGGATGGCTTTCAGCGCAAACTCCTTACCAAGAAGGAGAAATCCTTTTTGGTACCATCCGCCCCAAGGGTGCCAATAATGTACTATCTACCCAAGGTGCATAAAGATGCGGTGAACCCACCCGGGAGGCCAATCATTAGTGGCATTGATTCGGTTACCTCCCGGGTGGGTAAATACATAGACTTCTTTCTCCAGCCCCTTGTGACCAAGACCCCCTCATTTTTGAGGGACTCTATGCAAGTCATTAATATACTTAAGGATATAGAGTGGAAGCACACCTACATCTTGGCCACTGCTGATGTTTCATCCCTTTACACGGTTATATCACACCAGCATGGAAGGGAGGCTGTTGAATATTTCTTGGGTCAGAGCACTTTGTTAGGTCTTCAGAGTCAATTCATCTTATCCCTGTTGGATTATGCTATGGCCCATAATTTCTTCTGGTTCAATGGCACTTATTACAGACAAAATAAGGGGGTGGCCATGGGCGCGAAGTTTGCGCCAAGTATGGCCAATCTGTTCATGGCCAAATGGGAGGAGGATGTCATCGGTGACGTTCCGAGACCAGAGATAGTTCTCTGGCGGAGGTACATCGATGACATCCTCCTCCTATGGGATGGTGACTCTGAGTCCCTTGAATCATTCATCTCTGCACTGAATGACAATGACAGAGGAATTAGATTGGTGCATGAATGCAGTAGATCTGAAATTCATTTTCTAGATCTTAAAATTAAAGTGGTTGGTAGTTCCCTTGAAACCTCTACTTTCTTCAAGGAGACTGACAGGAACGGATTTATTGACACATCTAGTTGCCACCATGTGTCGTGGCTTAGATCCGTTCCTGTCAGTCAGTTCCTCAGACTCAAGAGGAACTGTTCCAATAGAGCGGACTTCCTGCGGGAGGCTAGCTCCTTGAAGTCCAAGTTTTTGGAGAAGGGGTATAGAGAACAGGATCTTGAAAAAGCCCTTATGCAGGCAGATTCCCGTAATAGGGCTGACCTGTTGGTACCACGAGAACGTGAGAGTAATGATGATTTTCAGTTTGCCTTTTTTTCATCATACTCCGTTCAGCATTTCTCTGTTAAAAAATTGATCAGGAAGCATTGGCACATCCTAAAGAACGACAGCCTCCTGGGCCCTGTACTACCTGAAGCTCCTAAAGTCATTTTTAGGGGTGTGCCTCCGCTGAGGCTTCAAGTGGCCCCCAACATTGTGGATCCACCTAAGACCATCTCTTTTTTTCAGGAGAGGGGTGGTTTTTATCCATGTAGAGGTTGTGCCATCTGCAAGGTTAATGCTTGTAGGTCTAGGAGGGTTGAGACGTTCTTTTCCAATGCCACACAACGTAATGTTAAAATCAAGCCGTTCATCACATGTTCCACACGGCACGTTGTCTACCTACTACGTTGCCCTTGTGGCCGTGAATATGTGGGTAGGACGATACGAAAGTTACACGTGCGGTTGCAGGAACATGTGGCGAATATACTGAAGGCATTCCCAAAACATAGTGTCTCTAGACACTATGATGAATGTCATGGGAATGACCCCAAAGGCACTGTCTTTTTAGGCATTGATAAATTTTCAGGCAGTTGGAGGGGTAGTAACCGTACCAGAGGTGTCTCACAACTAGAGACCAGCTGGATTTATCGGTTGAAGACCTACGCCCCTCACGGGTTAAATATTGATTGGGATATTAATTCCTTTATCAATAATGCCTGATGAAGGGGTTTTCAGTATGTTCTGCACTGTTGGTTATCATAATTTTATTTTGTTTTTATTTGTGGGATAGTTTTAAATGTTTTTATTCTATATTTTTTGTGATGCTATTAAACTGTCATATTGTGTATCATATTTAGTTCACATTTTTAGTTACATTTATAATTTTCCCTTCATGTCAATGTAAGTTATGTAATGGAGCACTCTCGGGAATTTTTGTTTCTGGCCGCTAGATGGCGGTGTTTCCCTGCAAAGTCTAGCACGGCTAGAGTAGAGCACTGTTCCCCTGGTTACCTATAGGTTTCCCCCGTTTTGAAGCTCTTTTAAATAAGGTTTCTTTCTTAAGATCAAATATGCACTAGAAGTCCTTTGAAATATAAGGCACATATATCTCTTGTGCAATCATGTTAATATTTGATCGGTTTATCGCTGTTTGCGGTCTCCAATCCCGGGTTTAGCTCCGGATGTTGACATTCAAAGGTCACACATCCTGTTCCGGGTCGTTGGTCTCCTTCCTGTTGATGGTTTGGGATGACCACTTCCTGCTGGCTCCGGATTGGACCCAGCGAGTTCCACCCTGTCTCACCCAGCATATAAGGAAAGACGTTCTGCCATAGGCCACACCCCCTGACGAAGTCACGTGTTGATGAAACCGGTCGGAGGAGGAGCCTGCGGTTCGTCGTGCTGAGGCCAGCAAGGAGACACGGCGGCCATTTTATTGGTTGGAAACAAAGGTTCTGAGAGTATAGCTCCGAGACATGCTGTGATTTCTTCATGCAAACGTGAGTTGCCACTCTGCTTTTACTGAATAAACCTGTGAACGTACTTCACTATTGGAGTTGTCCCTCTTTTCCTTATGTTCACTTGTTCCGGTCGGAGCTGCTGAGGGAACACTGGGAATCGATACATGTCGATCTGGGCACTGATTTGATCACACAGGCTGTCTTTGATCCTTGTAATGGGGGTCATTGCAATTTGGTAAGAGGCCATTTATTATCTTGGTGGCGGTTCCTGCACTCGGGGCTTTTTCCAAGTTTGAAGTGGTGGACAGTTTCCCTTCTTTATTGGAGCACTCTCTGATGAACTTTTGTTTACCGCACTTTTGTATTTGATCCATTTGAACATTTGTATGGACTGTGGATTCAATTGTGTTAGCGCTGCACCAATCCCATTCTATATTGCTATTTAGATCTGGTATTTCTGATTCTAGATCAGGTGCTGGCTGCTTTCATTTGGTCTGTTGACTTTTTATTCATGTATGTTTTTATCTTTACATTTTAGCGCAGCAATATCCCCATTTTTATTTTCCCTAAAATTACCTTTTGCAATTTAGCATTTCCTAGACATTTCAGGGCCCATCAGTGCGGTAATATTAACCACTTTACCACTAGAGCATTTTGCTGTCTTATGTCTGGGCCACTTTTTGCGATTCGGCGCTGTGCAACTTTAACTGACAATTGCTGGGTCGTGCAACGCTGTACCCAAACAAAATTGACGTCCTTTTTTCCCCACAAACAGAGCTTTCTTTTGGTGGTATTTGATCACCTGTGCGATTTTTACTTTTTGCGCTATAAACAAAAAAAGAGCGTTTATTTTGAGAAAATAACAATATTTTTCACATTTTTTTATATGAAATTCCCCCCAAAAAAGATGTAAAAACCAATTTTTTTTAAAATTTTTGGCCAATTTGTTTTCTGCTACCTATGTTTGGTAAAAAAAATGGCAATAAGCGTATTTTGATTGGTTTGCGCAAAAGTTATTGCGTTTACGAACAAAGGGAAAGATTTTTGTCATTTTTGGTGTTTTTTTTTTTAACGCGTAATGGCGGCGATCTGCGATTTTTTTTGCGGGACTGCGACATTGTGGCGGACAGATCGGACCCTTGACTGACATTTTTGACACTTTTGGGGGTACCAGTGACATTACTACAGTAATCAGTGCTATATATATGCACTGTTACTGTAAAAATGACACTGGCAGGGAAGGGGTTAACTTTATTGGAGAGGGAGGGGTTAATGTATGCCTGGTGCTTACTGACGTGTGGGGGGGGGTGACTTTGTGAGACAGGGACAGATCGGATGTCCAGCTATGCTGAACAGTCCGATCTGTCACTCCCTGTCACTGAGGAGATCCGCCCGCTTGTGTTTACACAGGCGGGCGGATCTCCACACTAGATCCCCGACGATCGGGGCAGAGCAGCGGCGATCGCCGCTGCTCCTCCCCTGGCCCGACTCCCGCTGTGAATGAAAACAGCGGGAGCGCGCCTCCGGCGGCGCGCGAGTGCCGCCTACAGGGGAGGAGTCTGACGACGTAGGTCTACGTCGTCAGACGGGAACGAGCCACTTTGCCGTAGTACTATTACAGTACTTAGCGGTAAAGTGGTTAAGGGACATAAAAATTTGCAACTACCACTATTTTATTCTTCAGGGTGGGTGTTTGCTTTCAGAAAATATATAATGCTTGGGAGCTTTATGTAATCTGCAATCCTAAAAATTTTTTTTAACCACTTAAGGATCAAGCCTGATATTTCTGATTTCTGACACTTGTTGTTTACAAGTTAAAATCAGTATTTTTTGCTAGAAAATTACTTAGAACCCCCAAACATTATACATATTTTTTTTAGCAAAGACTCTGAAGAATAAAATGGCGTTCATTGCAATATTTTTTGTCACGCGGTATTTGCGCAATGGTCTTTCAAACGCAAATTATTTGGACAAAAATAAATTTCAGTGAATTTGAAAAAAACGAAACAGTAAAGTTAGCCCAATTTTTTGTATATTGTGAAAGCTGATGTCGCGCAGAGTAAATAGATACTGAACATGTTATGGTTTAAAATTGCGCACACCCACGGAACGGTGACAAACTATGGTACTTAAAAATGTCCATAGGCGATGCTTTAAAAATTTTTAACGTTTACCAGTTTAGAGTTACAGAGGAGATTTTTTGCTAGAATTATTGCTCTCAATCGGACAATTGCGGCGATACCTCGCATATGTGATTTGAACACCATTTTTATTTGCGGGCGTTACTTATGTATGCATTTTCTTTCATGTGCGAGCTCACGGGGACAGGGGCGCTTACATTTTTTTTTTCCTATTTATTCTATTTTATACACTGTTTAAAATAAAAAAAAAAACCTGATCACTTTTATTGCTGTCACAAGGAATGTAAACATCCCTTGTAACAGTATTAGGCAGTGACAGGTACTCTTTATGGAGGAATCTGGGGACTAAAAGATCCCAGACCCCTCCACTGCACTTCAAAGTATTCAAAACGTCGACATTTTTGAATACTGACATTTTTTTTTAAATTGGCGTCATTGGCGGAAGTGACATCACAGCTGCATTTGAGACTTCAACCAACCCACCAGGAGACCTGGGCAGAGCTGCCGAGGGTGGCAGGAGGGGGGGACGGTCTCCTGCTCGCTGGGATAACGCCCGAGCCGCTGCTGAGCTGCATCGGTTGTTGTCTCCTAAAAGCCGACCGCCGGATCTAAAAACTGTACTGGGGTGATGCCTGCAGCTGTAGTCACCCCCCCCCCCCCGGTACAACCACTTCTTCAAGTTGATGTACAGGTACGTCGGTTTGCGGGAATTGGTTAAAGATGTGGGCAAAACAATGCGTTTTTTATCCGCTGACATCCGTTTTTTCATTCACTGACATCTTTTAACATTTTGCTATCATTTTTTTTATACATTTTTTATCCTTTTTTTTTTTTATGACTCATTCATTTACCAAGTCACTTTGCTGTTCCCCAGCATGCATTGTGGTTTTAATGCTGCTTTGTGGTCCCAGTGTGCATTACAGTGTTCGTTTTGTGTGTTCCTGTGTCTTTCCTGCGATTGTGCAGTTACGAGCGATGGCTTCTTCTTAATTTTGGGATGACGTGACATGCTTTGTCATCATGGATTACGTGAGGAGAGTGGAGAGCTGGAGAAGGAACCCACATGGAAGAAAAATATATTTGAAATATATTTAAAAAACATTTTTAATTTATTTTTCCCAAATATATATTGGAAATATATTTGAAATGCTACAATTTTGGCCATATTCAATATATTTCTAAAAATTTTTCCCTAAATATATTGGAAATATATTTTTCTTTCATATGGGAAGGCATTTGAGTGAAAACGTGGCACCTATTGGTCACGTCCCACTATGCTGAAGAGGCCCTATGAGGGATCTGTTGCTCTGGACTACGCAGATTTGCAACGTTATTCATTGAAATCTTTTAATTTTACTCAGATGTCTGTACCCACATTTGATTTCCTTTTAGAAAAATTGTAACCACGTCTTCATCGGATGAACACCAACATGAGACGTTGTGTGCCCCCAGAGGAGCTTCTCCTAGTCACTCTTCAGTAAATAAGCCTTGCTCTTGTTATTGAGCCCCCCTACTCTCCTCAGCCAATAATGTAAACATTGTTTTTTTACCTAGGCAAGTACATAACTCCCAACCCCCCAGCCCCCCCTAGGACACATCAAATGTACCATCTTATGCATGCAAAATGCCCTTGGAAAATCACTCACCGGCCACTTTATTAGTTAGACCTGTTCAATTGCTTCGTAACATAAATTGCTAATCAGTCAATCACATGGCGGCAACTCATGCATTTAGGGGGAGGGTGGAGGATGTTGTGTAGTCATAGTATAGCATAGTTGCAAAGAAGAGCCTGGCTTTGAATGTTTTATAGCTTATGAAAATATACTATTCGTCTTGTCTAACATTTTTCTTATGACTCATCTTAGGTCTCTTGCATGAAGTCAGACATTTACCTGTTTGAACCACTATTTCCTACTGGGCATTTCAACAATTTCAGCAATTGTACATGACACCTGCAAGGCTATATGGGAGGAACTAAGTCCACTTGTAATGCCTGTTCCTGATGCATATATGTGGGTGGAAATACAGTGCCTTGCAAAAGTATTCGGCCCCCTTGAACTTTGCAACCTTTTGCCACATTTCAGGCTTCAAACATAAAGATATAAAACTGTAATTTTTTGTGAAGAATCAACAAGTGGGACACAATCATGAAGTGGAACAAAATTTATTGGATATTTCAAACTTTTTTAACAAATAAAAAACTGAAAAATTGGGCGTGCAAAATGATTCAGCCCCCTCAAGTTAATACTTTGTAGCGCCACCTTTTGCTGCGATTACAGCTGTAAGTCGCTTGGGGTATGTCTCTATCAGTTTTGCACATCGAGAGACTGAAATTTTTGCCCATTCCTCCTTGCAAAACAGCTTGAGCTCAGTGAGGTTGGATGGAGAGTGTTTGTGAACAGCAGTTTTCAGTTCTTTCCACAGATTCTCGAATGAATTCAGGTCTGGACTTGGACTTGGCCATTCTAACACCTGGATATGTTTATTTGTGAACCATTCCATTGTAGATTTTGCTTTATGTTTTGAATCATTGTCTTGTTGGAAGACAAATCTCCATCCCAGTCTCAGGTCTTTTGCAGACTCCATGAGGTTTTCTTCCAGAATGGTCCTGTATTTGGCTCCATCCATCTTCCCATCAATTTTAACCATCTTCCCTGTCCCTGCTGAAGAAAAGCAGGCCCAAACCATGATGCTGCCACCACCATGTTTGACAGTGGGGATGGTGTGTTCAGGGTGATGGCAAACTTTAAACAACACTTTTTATGGATATCTTTAAGAAATGGCTTTCTTCTTGCCACTCTTCCATAAAGGCCAGATTTGTGCAGTATACAACTGATTGTTGTCCTATGGACAGAGTCTCCCACCTCAGCTGTAGATCTCTGCAGTTCATCCAGAGTGATCATGGGCCTCTTGGCTGCTTCTCTGATCAGTCTTCTCCTTGTATGAGCTGAAAGTTTAGAGGGACGGCCAGGTCTTCGTAGATTTGCAGTGGTCTGATACTCCTTCCGTTTCAATATTATCGCTTGCACAGTGCTCCTTGGGATGTTTAAAGCTTGGGAAATCTTTTTGTATCCAAATCTGGCTTTAAACCTCTCCACAACAGTATCTCGGACCTACCTGGTGTGTTCCTTGTTCTTCATGATGCTCTCTGCGCTTTAAATGGACCTCTGAGACTATCACAGTGAAGGTGCATTTATACGGAGACTTGATTACACACAGGTTGATTCTATTTATCATCATTAGTCATTTAGGTCAACATTGGATCATTCAGAGATCCTCACTGAACTTCTGGAGAGAGTTTGCTGCACTGAAAGTAAAGGGGCTGAATAATTTTGCACGCCCAATTTTTCAGTTTTTTATTTGTTAACAAAATTTGAAATATCCAATAAATTTCATTCCACTTCATGATTGTGTCCCACTTGTTGATTCTTCACAAAAAATTACAGTTTTATATCTTTGTTTGAAGCCTGAAATGTGGCAAAAGGTTGCAAAGTTCAAGGGGGCCGAATACTTTCGAAAAGGCACTGTATCAGATGGATTTTTCAAAAAGACACAATTCCCAAACTGCATTGGAGCACTGGACGGCAAACATATTTGTATTAAAATGCCTCCTGGATCAGGCTCCAGGTATTACAATTATAAGGCATTTTTCTTGTTGGTACTGATGGCAATCTGTGATAGTGATTACAAATTTGTTGCAGTGGATATCGGTGCATATGGCAGCACTGCTGACTCCCGAGTGTTCAGGGCATCCAGAATGGGGAGAAGGCTTTTAGAGGGCCGGCTGAATTTACCTGCTGACAAAGCACTGCCTGGAACATCTGGACCTGATATGCCTCATGTCCTTGTGGCTGATGAAGCCTTTGCACTCTCAAGGCATGTTTTCAGGCTATATTTCAAGCACAATTTGAACGGCCAAAAGAGAGTCTTCAACTACCGACTCAGTAGAGAAAGGAGGTTCATTGAATGCACATTTGGCATATTAATCAGCAAATGGCGCATTTTCCACAGTGCCTTATAAGTGAACCTGAAGAATGCCAAAGGTGTGATCCAAGCATGCTGTGTGCTCCACAATCTAATTCGGGAGAAGGAAGGCATCAGTATGGAAGAGGAAGATGAGACACATTTGCTCTCTGTCCATTATTGTGGATTGCGACCAAACAACTCTGTTCTTGCCCTACGTGACAAATTTGCAGACTATTTTTTGTCCCCTGATGGTTCCATGCAGTATGCACATAAATAAGCAGTGACAACATTGTTAATCACTGCCCTTATTACCATCACATCCTTTGTTTCAAATTGGTATTTGTTTACCAACGAGTACAAGAATAAAATGCACTTTTCCAGGCAGTCAACTTTTTTTTATCAATGTCATAGAAAATAATTGACCACAACATATTACATATCAAAATATATTCTATGCAACCATATGGTGTTTTATAACAAAAAGAAAATATAATCGAAAAAATATAAAAATATAGTGATTTAAAAAGGTTGATTATACCCCTTGACATTTTGCACATTTTGTCATGTTACAACCTTAAATGTAAATGTGTTTGATTGGGATTTTATGTGATAGACCAACACAAAGTGGCAACTAATAGTGAGTTGGAAGAAAAAATAGAATTTTTTAAGAACTTACCGAAAAATTATTTTCTCTGAGTCCTCTGACAGTCGCAGCCCATCCATATTAGCCTTCACTATTGGGTAATGGCGCCCTAAGTAAGCTAGGCAGTTAGAAATGTTAATAAAAAACTTTTCTATACTTAGACACACCTCTAGAGGGCCATCGCCAGCAATTATCCTGATCCAGTTACCACTGGTCCTCAGTTTGTAGCAAGCAGTACCGGAAGGCAATAAACCCCAGATTAAAAAAAAACAGAGGGGCGGGGGCGGCGACTGTCAGAGGACTCAGAGAAAATATTTTACGGTAAGTTCTTACAAAAATTCTATTTTCTCTTACGTCCTCTGACAGTCGCCGCCCATCCATATTAGCCTTCACTATTGGGATGTCCTAAAGCAGTGCAGGTGTGAGGGGTGGGAAGACGCAACCAACTGAAAAGGTAAGGAAAATACACCCCAAGGAAGAGACAGAAAAAAATGTCTCTGCAAACAACCGCCACACTCAAAAATTTTGCGGCCAAAGGAAGCATCCGAGGATGCCAATACATCAAATCTGTAGAAATGTGTGAATGAGTTCACAGACGACCAGGTCGCCGCTTTGCACACCTGAGCCACAGAAGCCGGATGGCGAAAAACCCAAGAGGCGCTGATGGCTCTAGTAGAATGGGCCTGTACAGGGAAAGGAGGAACCTGACCCTCGACGGAATAGGCCTGAACAATCGTCTGTCTGATCCACTTAGAAATGGTTGTCGCGGACGCGGCCGAGCCCTTCCGAGGTCCCTCAGGAAGAACAAACAGGGAATCAGACTACCAAAAAGATTCCGTGGCAGACAGGTAAACCCTGACCGCATACAAGGAATGCCAGCCACTTTCTTGGGATGCTTGGGCTTCCCACTAAGCGAAGGCAACCCGATATCTTGGTTGAGGTGCAACGAAGAAACCACCTTGGGAATAAAAGACTGAGTGGGTCGCAGAACCACTTTATCTCCATGAAGCCCAGAGAATGAGAATGGCAAGACAAGGCCGTCAATTCAGACACTCTACGAACAGACGTGATAGCCCCCAGAAAGGAAACTTACTGGGTCAACACAGGCAGAGGAATACCTCTGATAGTCACAAAGGGAGGTCGTGGTAACATAGACAGTAACAAATTTAGGTCCCAGGGAGGCAAGGGAGCCTTCTTTGGGGGGAACCAGAAGCCGCACCCTTGGAAGGAAAGTGCGAATCAAAGAATTTGACGCCAAGGGGCGCTGGAAAAAGACGGCCAAAGCCGACAACTGACCCTCGATTGTGGCCAGCGCCAAACTCCGATCCACCCCTTCCTGCAGGCAGGCCAAAACCTTTGCCAACGAGAAGGAGCGAGGATGGAAACCATGCGACTCACACCAGGCAATATACGCTGTCCAGGAGCGATGAGAAACCTTGCTAGAAGTAGCTTCACAAGCCTTCAATAAGGTAGGGATGACCACATTCGGAAAACCCCTATCTCTCAAGACCAGGCTTTTAACAGCCACGCCGTTTAAGCCAGAGACTGTAAAACAGGATGGAAGATTGGCCCTTGAGATAAAAGAACTCCTCTCAGTGGAGCCATCAGGGAGGCTCGATGAACATCTGAACGACGTCCACGCCATTCTGAGGCCACCAGAATAACTGGCAGCTATTTGACGCCAACCTGCGGCGGAAATGGACAACAGTCGAATCAGAGGGAAAGCATACATCAGCCGATACCGGTGCTAACGCACCACTAACGCATCCGTGGCGTCCGCCAGAGGACCGCGAGGTCCGGCCAAATACTTTCCCCCCTATTGTCGAGACGGAACAGATCCACGTCCGGAGTTCCCCACCGGGCACACAGGAGGCGAAACACCTCTGGACTCAGGGACCCTTCTCCCTGGTCCAAGGTCTGGCGACTCAGATAGTCCGCCAGCCAGATTTCCACACCCGGAATGTGAAAAGCCGAATCGCGATGCGGCCCAAGACAGGATCTTGGTTACTGCCATGGCCGCCCGGGCACTCTTGGTGCCCCCTTGGTGAATGATACAAGCCAAAGCCGTGGCGTCGTCCGTCTGTACTTGAACCGGACACCCCTGAAGTTGAGATGACCAACGTAACAGACAATGCGTGATCGCTGGGAGCTCCAAGACGTTTATCGGCAAGGAGGCCTCTACTGCAGACCACGTCCCTTGGGCACAAAACGTGCCCAGAACTCCACCCCAGCTTGACAGGCCGGCATCCATAGTGAGCACCGTCCACAGCAGAGGCCGGAAGGACTGGCCTTGTGTCAAGTTCAGCGACCGGGGCCACCACAAAACATCCAACCGTACTCTGTGGCTCAGAGAAATCCTCCTGTCCAAAGACTGAGGCGTTCTGTCCAACCTGGCCAGGATCCCCGTTTGCAGAGTTCTTGTGTAAAATTGAGCAAACAGGACAGCTTTGAAATCTGAAACCATCAGACCCCAGAGACCGCATACAGGTCCGCAAGGAGGAGAGATTGTTGTCCCTGAGGGACCTGATCTCATCCTGCATGGTCCGGAGTCTTTTCCCCCTGGAAGGAAAACTCATGCCTGAACCGAGTCCAGGACCATCCCCAGGTACTGAAGACGAAGTGAAATAGTCAGTACAGAAAAACAGATTATGGTCTGCCACACCTTGCATTCTTAAAAAACCTCCATCCCTAATATGTCGAAAAAATGGGGGAAAAAGAAATGGGACTTTAAATGAGGCATTTAAGTGATAAAATTGGGGAAATTTTATTGTATAATGGATAAATTAGTTATAATACATGTAATTATAAACAATTAACAATTGCAGAGTTTATGAAGAAACAACATGATATACAGTATACAATTTATATTGAAAACATAAATACATAAAAATAGGATCACACAGGATCTCTGAGCATAATAATGTCAATATAAAAACTATTTGTTTGTCAATTCATAGAAAAAAATGAGATAGGATAAAGTAACTGAGTTATTCGTAGGCTCGACGCGTTTCTTGGACCTCCGTCCATTCATCAGGAGCTTTGGGTACAGGAAAAGTGTCTAAAAGAGGGGAAATAAATTTATGCATTGTTGCACCAGAACAGCAAAAGGATAAAAAAGGTTACCAAAGAAAAAATGTACAAAAAACATTTACCTTAAATGTCTCAAAAAATCTATTTGGACACAAAGTGTAGCCCCAAATGGGAGAGAATAGTGAAGGCATCGCAGGCATGGTCTCCCCCGGGGCTGAGGTGCAGATAATACCAGGCGCAACGGGGATAAACACTGTCCGGGTAGTAGACGGAGCTCCTGAGTGATATACCTAATGGTGGCAGTGAGTGCTCCCTTGGACCAAGAAATTTTCTAAAATACATAAGAATACATAAAAAGTATTGGATATGGTTCAGTTATTAATTCTATATACGGATACATCAACTGGTCCGAAAAGAGAGTGCTCACCAAGTGTAGAAAAAATTCCTGTGGGTGATATGAATGAGATAGAAAGGAAGAAAAAACATGAGGGAATTGAAATTAGAGTGTTGAAAAGATAGAGATGACCATCCAGGTCTTGCAAGTGATAGTGCAAGTGCATCAGTAAACCAAGTGAACTGAAACCAAGTGAAAAGGTGAAAAAAGATAGAAAAGGGTAAGAAAACATACCGTGAGTGAAGAAAGTACAGGGAAGGTAGTCCCCATATAACGTGGGATAAAAAACAGGAGAGCCGAATAGGTCCCGGGCGGGTGCCCCCGACGTGCAGGCAAGTCTGCACCAACGCCATGTATGCCGCCAAATATAGACGGAAATCCGCCCACCCACCTCCGGTAAGGAACCGGAAGTGGGTGGGGTCAGACCGTCCGAGGCGTGGATGACAAGAAAATGGAAGCTGTCACGGGAGTGCGGCATGGATATGTCGTCATATCCCGGGCAACTTAACATGACGCCGATGGGCAGTGGGAAACCCCACCCCCGGCATGGATGCAAATGCAGAGGCAGGACGGAGGGGGAGCCCCAACCGCCCATCGCAGCCCCGATATGGTAGACATCCCCAATGCAACACTAAAACTCTCTCGCGGGTCATGTAGGTGGTACCTACTAGATTAGGGGAGTACATATTGGCAAGATAGAACCTAGAAATTATAAAAATATTTTACAGTAGGGCATTGTTCAGGTGCAACATGGCCATTGACCTAAATTTAAGCATAAGGGGGTGGCAGAGCATGAGAACCGGGGTGTGTTATCCACCCAATATCAAAACAGAAAAACAGATTATGGTCTGCCACACCTTGCATTCTTAAAAAACCTCCATCCCTAATATGTCGAAAAAATGGGGGAAAAAGAAATGGGACTTTAAATGAGGCATTTAAGTGATAAAATTGGGGAAATTTTATTGTATAATGGATAAATTAGTTATAATACATGTAATTATAAACAATTAACAATTGCAGAGTTTATGAAGAAACAACATGATATACAGTATACAATTTATATTGAAAACATAAATACATAAAAATAGGATCACACAGGATCTCTGAGCATAATAATGTCAATATAAAAACTATTTGTTTGTCAATTCATAGAAAAAAATGAGATAGGATAAAGTAACTGAGTTATTCGTAGGCTCGACGCGTTTCTTGGACCTCCGTCCATTCATCAGGAGCTTTGGGTACAGGAAAAGTGTCTAAAAGAGGGGAAATAAATTTATGCATTGTTGCACCAGAACAGCAAAAGGATAAAAAAGGTTACCAAAGAAAAAATGTACAAAAAACATTTACCTTAAATGTCTCAAAAAATCTATTTGGACACAAAGTGTAGCCCCAAATGGGAGAGAATAGTGAAGGCATCGCAGGCACCCCGGTTCTCATGCTCTGCCACCCCCTTATGCTTAAATTTAGGTCAATGGCCATGTTGCACCTGAACAATGCCCTACTGTAAAATATTTTTATAATTTCTAGGTTCTATCTTGCCAATATGTACTCCCCTAATCTAGTAGGTACCACCTACATGACCCGCGAGAGAGTTTTAGTGTTGCATTGGGGATGTCTACCATATCGGGGCTGCGATGGGCGGTTGGGGCTCCCCCTCCGTCCTGCCTCTGCATTTGCATCCATGCCGGGGGTGGGGTTTCCCACTGCCCATCGGCGTCATGTTAAGTTGCCCGGGATATGACGACATATCCATGCCGCACTCCCGTGACAGCTTCCATTTTCTTGTCATCCACGCCTCGGACGGTCTGACCCCACCCACTTCCGGTTCCTTACCGGAGGTGGGTGGGCGGATTTCCGTCTATATTTGGCGGCATACATGGCGTTGGTGCAGACTTGCCTGCACGTCGGGGGCACCCGCCCGGGACCTATTCGGCTCTCCTGTTTTTTATCCCACGTTATATGGGGACTACCTTCCCTGTACTTTCTTCACTCACGGTATGTTTTCTTACCCTTTTCTATCTTTTTTCACCTTTTCACTTGGTTTCAGTTCACTTGGTTTACTGATGCACTTGCACTATCACTTGCAAGACCTGGATGGTCATCTCTATCTTTTCAACACTCTAATTTCAATTCCCTCATGTTTTTTCTTCCTTTCTATCTCATTCATATCACCCACAGGAATTTTTTCTACACTTGGTGAGCACTCTCTTTTCGGACCAGTTGATGTATCCGTATATAGAATTAATAACTGAACCATATCCAATACTTTTTATGTATTCTTATGTATTTTAGAAAATTTCTTGGTCCAAGGGAGCACTCACTGCCACCATTAGGTATATCACTCAGGAGCTCCGTCTACTACCCGGACAGTGTTTATCCCCGTTGCGCCTGGTATTATCTGCACCTCAGCCCCGGGGGAGACCATGCCTGCGATGCCTTCACTATTCTCTCCCATTTGGGGCTACACTTTGTGTCCAAATAGATTTTTTGAGACATTTAAGGTAAATGTTTTTTGTACATTTTTTCTTTGGTAACCTTTTTTATCCTTTTGCTGTTCTGGTGCAACAATGCATAAATTTATTTCCCCTCTTTTAGACACTTTTCCTGTACCCAAAGCTCCTGATGAATGGACGGAGGTCCAAGAAACGCGTCGAGCCTACGAATAACTCAGTTACTTTATCCTATCTCATTTTTTTCTATGAATTGACAAACAAATAGTTTTTATATTGACATTATTATGCTCAGAGATCCTGTGTGATCCTATTTTTATGTATTTATGTTTTCAATATAAATTGTATACTGTATATCATGTTGTTTCTTCATAAACTCTGCAATTGTTAATTGTTTATAATTACATGTATTATAACTAATTTATCCATTATACAATAAAATTTCCCCAATTTTATCACTTAAATGCCTCATTTAAAGTCCCATTTCTTTTTCCCCCATTTTTTCGACATATTAGGGATGGAGGTTTTTTAAGAATGCAAGGTGTGGCAGACCATAATCTGTTTTTCTGTTTTGATATTGGGTGGATAACACACCCCGGTTCTCATGCTCTGCCACCCCCTTATGCTTAAATTTAGGTCAATGGCCATGTTGCACCTGAACAATGCCCTACTGTAAAATATTTTTATAATTTCTAGGTTCTATCTTGCCAATATGTACTCCCCTAATCTAGTAGGTACCACCTACATGACCCGCGAGAGAGTTTTAGTGTTGCATTGGGGATGTCTACCATATCGGGGCTGCGATGGGCGGTTGGGGCTCCCCCTCCGTCCTGCCTCTGCATTTGCATCCATGCCGGGGGTGGGGTTTCCCACTGCCCATCGGCGTCATGTTAAGTTGCCCGGGATATGACGACATATCCATGCCGCACTCCCGTGACAGCTTCCATTTTCTTGTCATCCACGCCTCGGACGGTCTGACCCCACCCACTTCCGGTTCCTTACCGGAGGTGGGTGGGCGGATTTCCGTCTATATTTGGCGGCATACATGGCGTTGGTGCAGACTTGCCTGCACGTCGGGGGCACCCGCCCGGGACCTATTCGGCTCTCCTGTTTTTTATCCCACGTTATATGGGGACTACCTTCCCTGTACTTTCTTCACTCACGGTATGTTTTCTTACCCTTTTCTATCTTTTTTCACCTTTTCACTTGGTTTCAGTTCACTTGGTTTACTGATGCACTTGCACTATCACTTGCAAGACCTGGATGGTCATCTCTATCTTTTCAACACTCTAATTTCAATTCCCTCATGTTTTTTCTTCCTTTCTATCTCATTCATATCACCCACAGGAATTTTTTCTACACTTGGTGAGCACTCTCTTTTCGGACCAGTTGATGTATCCGTATATAGAATTAATAACTGAACCATATCCAATACTTTTTATGTATTCTTATGTATTTTAGAAAATTTCTTGGTCCAAGGGAGCACTCACTGCCACCATTAGGTATATCACTCAGGAGCTCCGTCTACTACCCGGACAGTGTTTATCCCCGTTGCGCCTGGTATTATCTGCACCTCAGCCCCGGGGGAGACCATGCCTGCGATGCCTTCACTATTCTCTCCCATTTGGGGCTACACTTTGTGTCCAAATAGATTTTTTGAGACATTTAAGGTAAATGTTTTTTGTACATTTTTTCTTTGGTAACCTTTTTTATCCTTTTGCTGTTCTGGTGCAACAATGCATAAATTTATTTCCCCTCTTTTAGACACTTTTCCTGTACCCAAAGCTCCTGATGAATGGACGGAGGTCCAAGAAACGCGTCGAGCCTACGAATAACTCAGTTACTTTATCCTATCTCATTTTTTTCTATGAATTGACAAACAAATAGTTTTTATATTGACATTATTATGCTCAGAGATCCTGTGTGATCCTATTTTTATGTATTTATGTTTTCAATATAAATTGTATACTGTATATCATGTTGTTTCTTCATAAACTCTGCAATTGTTAATTGTTTATAATTACATGTATTATAACTAATTTATCCATTATACAATAAAATTTCCCCAATTTTATCACTTAAATGCCTCATTTAAAGTCCCATTTCTTTTTCCCCCATTTTTTTGAAGGAGTCAGTACCGACGTCAGAAAATTGATGGTCCCCTGAACTCCTGGAGCGTTTGAACCGTCACGGCCAAATCACTCGTCAGAGTTGCACACGAGCTCGACCTTAACAAGAGGTCGTCCAGGTAACCGAGGACCGCAATCCCCTTTAAACGCAGTAAAGCTAGCACCGGAGCCAAAAACTGGGCGAAAACCCTGGGAGCCAAAGCAAGACCGAAGGGCAACGCCACAAACTGCTTGTGCTCCCCAGCCACCCCGAAGCAGGGACATCTCTGATGACCCTCGTAGATAGGGATCTGCACATACGCATCCTTCAAGTCGATGGAGGCCCGGAAGTCCCAGGGACTCAACAACGCCACCCCGACCGAATAGATTCCATCCAGAACTTCTGAACCCTCACAAAACGGTTCAGAGACTTTAGGTCCAGAATCGGACGCATTTTGCCTTCTTTTCTGTGCACAGTGAACAGGTTGGAATAAAAAACGCAAAACCTGTCCCGTGAAGGCACGGGCACAATGACTCCTTGGGCGGGCAGAGCTTGCCCCGCCCCCATGAGATCTCTGAGACGATCGTGAGTCAGCTGGAGGTTGGACGGGAAGAACCTGTCTGCGGGCCGAGATCGAAACTCGATCTTGTACCCTGAACAAATCAGCTCGTGAACCCACCTGTCCTGAATGCTGGACAACCAGGGTTCCTGAAAGCACCGCAGACGTCCCCCCACCCCCGAAGATGGGTGAGGGCGTCCCTTCAGGAAGAAATGGACTGGGCCGCCGATCCAGACTGACTGGCCTTAGACTTAACTGACCACGGCTTCATGTGACCACCTGAAGGCCGGAAGGATTTGCCCTTGTCCTGTGTCCCAAAGGCACGAAAAGACCCACGCTGAGCTTTGAAGGAAGGCCCCCACCTAGCGCGGGAGGACTTACCCTTAGTGACCTGGGGTAACAGAGTACTCTTAACCCCCCGTGAGCCCCTTAATCAACTCCTCCAGAGTGTCCCCAAAAAGAAGACTCCCCCACATAAGGAACATCAGACACCGTCTTTTTGGAAACGTGGTCAGCCGACCAGCTTTTTAAGCAAAGTAATGCGGCGGATCACGACCCTGACCGCAGACAACCGGGCGACTAACAGAGCCTCGTCCAAGGCCACATCACACAGGTACATCCCAGTCTGGGTAATCTGATCCACCATGTCAAGGGCAGTCAGAGGCAGACTCTGCTCCGAAGCACCTTGGACCATGCCCTGAGAGCCGGAGAGGCCATCACCGAGGCAAACACAGGTTTAAGCAGGGAACCCGCTACCAGGTAAATGTGGCCGGAAAGCGCCGCAGCACGCCTATCAGCCGGATCTTTGAACACCGGGGAGTCCTCCACTGGCATCAAGGTGGATTTATTCAATCTAGAAACAGTGTGGTCCACTTTAGGGGACACCGTCCAACGTTTGTCCACGGCCTCCTAAAAAAGGGATAGCGGTGGGAAAGCATATGTGTAATGCGACATCACTGGTCATTCACGATTTCGTTTACTTGACTGAGATGGCTCATCGTCAAGATTGAGAGTTTCCTTAATGGCGCTAATGAGGGCAGCTCTAGCAGCGCGTTCCAGCGCTACCGAGGAGGAAGATTCCACCTCCTCCTCCCCCTCAGAAGCGGAAGACTGGGGCTCCTCAGGAGGGACATTGTCCATGGCATCCAATTCAGGCTCAGAGTTCGAGAACTGGGAGGGCATCGGCCTTTTTTTTTTTACGCAAAAAAAAGCACAAGAGCAGCAGATAATGGAGACCATTGAAGAGGTTTCAGGAATACCCGAAGCCCCCACCAGGCCTGAGGGGGAATTGTTAGTCTGGGAGTCCAGAAAGCCAATCTAAAATAAATGGGATGCTGGCCCTATAAATCGGTGGTTCCTGCGGAACCCTGCCGCAGCCTGCACTTTTTGAAAGAGCCCCTTCAGATAATGCAACATCCACAAAAAAATAACATTTTGGCAGAAAAAAGCCCTTGGCGTTAGTAAAAATCCCCCCACAGTGTCTGAAACTGTCACGTTCTGCTCAGTGAAAAAATGGAAGGAAAGAGAGGAAGTGACCTCACGCCCCTAGAGGCCTAGCCCTTGAGCCACAATAAAATGGTGCCTAAGGAAACTCTATGTAAAAAGTCACTGGCAAGATGGCCGCTTGCCCTTAATAGGCATGTTCCCTTACCCAAGATGGCGTCCGATCGGCATCAGGACAGTATACATAAAATGGCTGCTGCCCACACACAGAGCCCAGTCACCTGCCCTCACCTAAAATGGAAGCCGTGCTAAAACAGCGCCAAAATAAGCGTACACACGCGTTCTGGCAACCACAGGGGACCCCAGGGAGACCCCTCATCGCTATGGAGCCCCCCCACACCCCCCGTGTACCACAAGTACCCCACACAGTGCTCTCAGCAGGGCCAGGGAGGGAGGGAAATAACACAAAGCTGGCCAGAAGGGGGATCCCACAGAGACCACCAGCCCTGCCAAGAGTGGGCCCACAAACCCCCCTAAAAGTCCCCAGGGACAAGGGGGTATCAGTACTCACCAGTCCAGGAAAGCGGGCACCGCTCTGATACGGGAGACCTCCCACCCTCAGTGGGGGTGCCGTCAGCCAAGCAGGGATGCTAGCAACACGCGGGCGTTCCGGAGTTGAGAAACCCTCGGCGAAGACGCAGCTCCGCAGGCTCGTCCCCATTCAAAGGTGCACTGTCGTTGCGAGGCCTGGGCGCACCAGTAACCTGCGATGCTCGTTGGCAGGCTGGGACTCCATAAGGATCTATATTACCCAGTGCGAGGCCCAGCTCTGCAGTCACTTGTAGTCCTCCAGGAAAAAGTCCCTGACTAACTAGTGATAGTGAGAGAAATAAAAACCTATTTTCAGAAGAAAATACATATTTTTAGGAAAAAACATAAATAAAAACCGAGACACTAGGTCCCGGCCAGGAAGAAGCTAGCCTACTCCTACGCTAGGCAGCATAAAACTGAGGACCAGTGGTAACTGGATCAGGATAATGGCTGGGGACAGCCCCCTAGAGGTGTGTCTAAGTATAGAAAAGTTTTTTATTAACATTTCTAACTGCCTAGCTTACTCCTTCAGAGGGCGCCATTACCCAATAGTGAAGGCTAATATGGATAGGCGGCGACTGTCAGAGGATGTAAGAGAAATTATAAATTGCAAAAAGGTGTCCGATAATATTAAGAGGCAAAATAATATATTCAAACACTAGCAGCGCTAAATAAACAAACTGAAGAATAAAATCCAAAGTCCTTAAATGGGTATTTCCAGGTCATGTGGTAGGTTAGTTAGACACAATCCTTTATCCCAGGGAGGGTGTGAGGGGTCCTGGCCGTAGCACCTGATTTCCACCACCACTTTGTGCTCCCCCCCTATTCTTAAAACTCACCAGAGGATGGTGAATCAAGATCCTTCAAGGAATTCCACCACTAGATTCCAGCATTGGACACTGGACCACTTTTCCTCTATTAGCTGTACAATCTCCTCCGTTGCCAACAGACCATGTAAGTGAACAAGAGTGGGGCGACAATAGTGTAATTCCGCCAATAACGTTTATTAAACACTAAAAACAACAAAATGTAGCCCCGCTCCCCTCAGGATGTCTACTTACAGGAGGTAATAAATAGTGAAGGCATTGAGTAGAAATGTAATGTAAATTCCGCTGGATCACTCTGTACCAAACCTTGTGCAATCTGGAGAGAGCTCCGGCGTGTATGTAGATGTCCTTATGCGACCGCGCACGACGGCTCTGACGCGTTTCGTCCTCCGACTTCCACAGAGAGCCCGTGTGCGCGGCGCGGTCATAAGCTATTTATAAATGTGCCGGCAAAAGCGCACTCGCGCCAAAACCAGCGTCACCCGGAAGTGAATGACCATTACGTATTTCCGGTAATGGTCACTTCCGGCGTATAGACCCGCTCCGCCCCGCGTCACAGCGCGGGACTTGCGGCACGCCGGAAGTGCGTCATTGGTGTAAACATCCGGTCGGCTTTGATGACGATGCTATAGGAAAATATCTCCCTGTGCTGAATGTCAAATCTCGCGTCTCACAGACACGAAATTCCACACATCCCCGCTCATGGGGGGTTGTCATCTAGCCGCATCCTTATACCAAATCACAGGAAATCCAGGATCTTTGCCCTGAAGTGTTAGTTATTTAGAGACATGAATGCATAAATAAATTTCACTGAATGCCATTCACCTAACACAAAATATATGTCATTGTTAAAACCACACATATAAAACTCATAAATAGTCACATAAAAAAGAAAGTTAATTGCAAGTATGTAATAGATAAGGAAAACTTCACATCCCTGATAAAAAACAGTTGGAATTAAATTGTCTCATTTATCTAAAATATAAAATAATATATCAAGATTAAAATTTAAAATTAAAAAATTATGATTAAAAATTACATACGGATATAACATAATAATCACCAAAGGTACCTAATTCTACGGTGATCTCATACACTCCCAACAAAAGAAAGTTAATAATAAAGCACTAGTCCAGTATTACTTTAAATAAATGTGCAAAGCGAGACCTTATGTCAACTACTGTCACGTGTTTTTACTGTTCCAAGTGAATAGATATATTCTCCCCGGACATCAGTAGTTGCTTATAAAGCAGTTAATGTCTAGGTCGACATTAAGTCCCTTTGGGTGCAGACTATCAGTCTGGTAGATCCAATTGGTCTCGCGTTTCGATATTTCGCGGACCATGTTGGATCCCCTCCACACTGGATCCACCTTCTCCACACCCCAAAACTTTAACATAGTGGGATCCTTGTTATGCACATTTCGAAAGTGTAGGGATAGATTATGATCTTTGAAGCCATTTTTTATATTAGTAATGTGCTCCGATATCCTAACCGACAATGCACGTTTTGTCCTTCCAATGTATAATAAGTTACATGGGCATTGAATGCAGTACACAACGTGTGTACTGCTGCAGGTGATTAAATCTTTGATTGTAAAAGTAAGTCCATTTGATGGTGAAGAGAAACTTGTGAAGTTTCTTAAATGGGTATTGACCTGTTTGCAGGACTTACATCTCCTGCATGCAAAGAAGCCTGTAGAATTGTCCCAAAACATCTTCGGTCTTACGGGGGGGTCCAACACTTTTTTGACCACCTCGTCGCCAAAAGTCGGTCCCCTTTTATATATGAAGGTTGGGCGCTCAGGAAGAAATTCTCTCAAGACTTTGTCCATACAAAGAACCGGCCAATGTCTGTTCACAATCTCTTCTACTTCTCGGTATTGGGCACTATACTGTGAGATGAAACTCCATTCATGTGTTTGCGTTCTAACCTTCACCAAGTCTGTCAAACATTCATCTTGGGATAGAGTACCTATTTCCCTAATGGTGTTATCTAGTTTGCTCTCTTGATAACCTTTTTCCACAAACCTCTGCTTAAGAACTAGTGACTGTGTCCTATAATCCTCATCTAGAGTACAATTCCTTCTGACCCGAAGGAACTGTCCCCCGGGTGACGCTGGTTTTGGCGCGAGTGCGCTTTTGCCGGCACATTTATAAATAGCTTATGACCGCGCCGCGCACACGGGCTCTCTGTGGAAGTCGGAGGACGAAACGCGTCAGAGCCGTCGTGCGCGGTCGCATAAGGACATCTACATACACGCCGGAGCTCTCTCCAGATTGCACAAGGTTTGGTACAGAGTGATCCAGCGGAATTTACATTACATTTCTACTCAATGCCTTCACTATTTATTACCTCCTGTAAGTAGACATCCTGAGGGGAGCGGGGCTACATTTTGTTGTTTTTAGTGTTTAATAAACGTTATTGGCGGAATTACACTATTGTCGCCCCACTCTTGTTCACTTACATGGTCTGTTGGCAACGGAGGAGATTGTACAGCTAATAGAGGAAAAGTGGTCCAGTGTCCAATGCTGGAATCTAGTGGTGGAATTCCTTGAAGGATCTTGATTCACCATCCTCTGGTGAGTTTTAAGAATAGGGGGGGAGCACAAAGTGGTGGTGGAAATCAGGTGCTACGGCCAGGACCCCTCACACCCTCCCTGGGATAAAGGATTGTGTCTAACTAACCTACCACATGACCTGGAAATACCCATTTAAGGACTTTGGATTTTATTCTTCAGTTTGTTTATTTAGCGCTGCTAGTGTTTGAATATATTATTTTGCCTCTTAATATTATCGGACACCTTTTTGCAGTTGATCATTTCTTTTATAGCAGCTGCTTTGACGTCAAGTCAGTATTATTGATTTTATTCTTGTGCCTTCTTATTTATTTTAGCGCAGGGTGAGTGTATTTATAGGATTTTAATTTTCATATATATATCACTCCTTATTGTTTATATTTTGATTTTAACCCCGCTGCTATGGATGCAATATCATTCTTACAAGATAGGCAACTTGAAATTGATGATATATTTACTGAAGTGTTAGAAACTGATGCTTCACAGGACCTCATGTCCAACTTGAACATCTTGGGTTATACCCTGGAGAAACAAGTGAGGACATGGTGGGACATCTGTACTTTTGAAAAGTACATAAAAGAAAAAATCATCATGAGGAGCCTCAGGTGGGAGGTGACTCCGCAAGATGCCCTCGATGATGCTAATTCCTCTAAAGAATGGCTGGATTTTTTTAATAATGTAGGTGTCAAATTACAGGAATTAATCTTGAAAAGAAAGAAATTAAAAATGAAGACTCTAGAAAAAAAGATTGCGGATTTGAAAAATGTTTTAGATAAGGATAAGGATTCACCAGTTGTTTTAAAATTTAATGCGGATATAAAGAAAAAATTACAGAAAATCGATAAAGATACACATGCACATCCTTTGCATGCAGGAGATGTAAGTCCTGCAAACAGGTCAATACCCATTTAAGAAACTTCACAAGTTTCTCTTCACCATCAAATGGACTTACTTTTACAATCAAAGATTTAATCACCTGCAGCAGTACACACGTTGTGTACTGCATTCAATGCCCATGTAACTTATTATACATTGGAAGGACAAAACGTGCATTGTCGGTTAGGATATCGGAGCACATTACTAATATAAAAAATGGCTTCAAAGATCATAATCTATCCCTACACTTTCGAAATGTGCATAACAAGGATCCCACTATGTTAAAGTTTTGGGGTGTGGAGAAGGTGGATCCAGTGTGGAGGGGATCCAACATGGTCCGCGAAATATCGAAACGCGAGACCAATTGGATCTACCAGACTGATAGTCTGCACCCAAAGGGACTTAATGTCGACCTAGACATTAACTGCTTTATAAGCAACTACTGATGTCCGGGGAGAATATATCTATTCACTTGGAACAGTAAAAACACGTGACAGTAGTTGACATAAGGTCTCGCTTTGCACATTTATTTAAAGTAATACTGGACTAGTGCTTTATTATTAACTTTCTTTTGTTGGGAGTGTATGAGATCACCGTAGAATTAGGTACCTTTGGTGATTATTATGTTATATCCGTATGTAATTTTTAATCATAATTTTTTAATTTTAAATTTTAATCTTGATATATTATTTTATATTTTAGATAAATGAGACAATTTAATTCCAACTGTTTTTTATCAGGGATGTGAAGTTTTCCTTATCTATTACATACTTGCAATTAACTTTCTTTTTTATGTGACTATTTATGAGTTTTATATGTGTGGTTTTAACAATGACATATATTTTGTGTTAGGTGAATGGCATTCAGTGAAATTTATTTATGCATTCATGTCTCTAAATAACTAACACTTCAGGGCAAAGATCCTGGATTTCCTGTGATTTGGTATAAGGATGCGGCTAGATGACAACCCCCCATGAGCGGGGATGTGTGGAATTTCGTGTCTGTGAGACGCGAGATTTGACATTCAGCACAGGGAGATATTTTCCTATAGCATCGTCATCAAAGCCGACCGGATGTTTACACCAATGACGCACTTCCGGCGTGCCGCAAGTCCCGCGCTGTGACGCGGGGCGGAGCGGGTCTATACGCCGGAAGTGACCATTACCGGAAATACGTAATGGTCATTCACTTCCGGGTGACGCTGGTTTTGGCGCGAGTGCGCTTTTGCCGGCACATTTATAAATAGCTTATGACCGCGCCGCGCACACGGGCTCTCTGTGGAAGTCGGAGGACGAAACGCGTCAGAGCCGTCGTGCGCGGTCGCATAAGGACATCTACATACACGCCGGAGCTCTCTCCAGATTGCACAAGGTTTGGTACAGAGTGATCCAGCGGAATTTACATTACATTTCTACTCAATGCCTTCACTATTTATTACCTCCTGTAAGTAGACATCCTGAGGGGAGCGGGGCTACATTTTGTTGTTTTTAGTGTTTAATAAACGTTATTGGCGGAATTACACTATTGTCGCCCCACTCTTGTTCACTTACATGGTCTGTTGGCAACGGAGGAGATTGTACAGCTAATAGAGGAAAAGTGGTCCAGTGTCCAATGCTGGAATCTAGTGGTGGAATTCCTTGAAGGATCTTGATTCACCATCCTCTGGTGAGTTTTAAGAATAGGGGGGGAGCACAAAGTGGTGGTGGAAATCAGGTGCTACGGCCAGGACCCCTCACACCCTCCCTGGGATAAAGGATTGTGTCTAACTAACCTACCACATGACCTGGAAATACCCATTTAAGGACTTTGGATTTTATTCTTCAGTTTGTTTATTTAGCGCTGCTAGTGTTTGAATATATTATTTTGCCTCTTAATATTATCGGACACCTTTTTGCAGTTGATCATTTCTTTTATAGCAGCTGCTTTGACGTCAAGTCAGTATTATTGATTTTATTCTTGTGCCTTCTTATTTATTTTAGCGCAGGGTGAGTGTATTTATAGGATTTTAATTTTCATATATATATCACTCCTTATTGTTTATATTTTGATTTTAACCCCGCTGCTATGGATGCAATATCATTCTTACAAGATAGGCAACTTGAAATTGATGATATATTTACTGAAGTGTTAGAAACTGATGCTTCACAGGACCTCATGTCCAACTTGAACATCTTGGGTTATACCCTGGAGAAACAAGTGAGGACATGGTGGGACATCTGTACTTTTGAAAAGTACATAAAAGAAAAAATCATCATGAGGAGCCTCAGGTGGGAGGTGACTCCGCAAGATGCCCTCGATGATGCTAATTCCTCTAAAGAATGGCTGGATTTTTTTAATAATGTAGGTGTCAAATTACAGGAATTAATCTTGAAAAGAAAGAAATTAAAAATGAAGACTCTAGAAAAAAAGATTGCGGATTTGAAAAATGTTTTAGATAAGGATAAGGATTCACCAGTTGTTTTAAAATTTAATGCGGATATAAAGAAAAAATTACAGAAAATCGATAAAGATACACATAAAAAGAAGGTAAAAAAATACTATAGGGATTTAGGGGACTTTAAAAACAACTCTATATATCTCTGGCAGAATCCAGGGATAGTCTCTAATCAGAGACCACCCACTAATGAAAGCATGCCAAGTGGACAATCTAATGTCCAAGTAACCACTTCAGGACCTAGTACCCCTAGAGTGGTGTCAAGACCTGCCCCTGGCTCGCAAGATGTACGCCCAAAAAATCCTAATAAAACTAATAATAGAGGAGCTGCAGTCGGGAATTGGAATCAACGATCAGACCCTGGTGAAAGACCGGGACATCAGTCCAATACGAGATGGGATTCCCCCTATAGGGTCCCCACTCAAAATAGATATGATCCCTTAACCCAATACAGTGAGTACAATCCTCCCCCCCCAAACCCTCCCCACCCTTTTCCATGGAGAGGGGGAAGAGGCAGGGGTGGGAGAAGGGGCGGCAAACCCTGGCGGGGGAAACCCCAATATTGGGGCCCTCCACAAACACAGGGAATTTACAACCCTCATTGGAGGCCACAATTGGATCTCCAGCTACCTATAAGAGACCGTCCGCGAGAGGATGTAGAGCAGGACGCAGGGAACAAAAAAAGAAGATTGGACAGCGATTAGATGGAATTTATAACTTGGCTGAAGTGTCTCTGACTGATAAAGAAATTAACATTTTACATGCTGGTCTGAAGTGTGCTAAGCAAAGGCCCGTTAATAAGTTTAACGTGTACATAGACTTGCACAAGTTTGTAAGGAAGATTAACCTTAAAAAATACTACTTGAATCCCGCAAGAGTGATAGGAGCCCCCAAAGCTGGTTTGGCCAACTATACAGTGGGTACTGATAGTGGCCTTAAGAACAAATCGCTTTTTAACCCCCAACAGTCATCCAATCAACATATAGAGGTATTTAAAAACCTCGTAATTAAAGATCTGAGGCAAATACCCAATAAGAAGGGTGTAAATCCAAGGCACATACAAGAGGGGCTGGAGGCTCTCGAAAAAAGAAAGGATGTTATTGTACGGCCGGCAGATAAGGGAGGCGGGGTGGTATTGCTTAAGAAAGAGTTCTACCTTACCCAACTTTCCACAATGTTATCTGACAAGGATACATATAGGATCTTACCAACCGATCCCACCGTACAATACAGACGAGAGCTGGGGACATTGGTGAGTAGTGGATATGAAAATCATATCATAACTAAGAAGGAGAAACAATACCTAGTACCCAGCTTTAGCCGCATTCCAACCATTTACACGCTGCCCAAAGTCCATAAGGACCAGACTAACCCCCCAGCGAGACCGATAGTGAATGGAATTCAGTCAGTTACAGCTAGGCTTGGAGAGTACCTTGACTCCTTCCTACAAACCAGTGTAATCCAACTCAAATCTTACTTGCGGGATACCAAAGCGTTTTTGTTAGCATTAAGAGAGGTGCAGTTACCAACTAACCAAGATGTTTTCTTGGTTACTGGAGATGTCTCCTCTCTATATACAATCATACAACATGACGATGCTTTATTGGCATTTAATTGGGCATTTAGCAAACGGGACGACATCCCAGATATCCAAAAGCGGTTTTTGAGGGATGTACTAGACTTTTGTCTAGCTCGAAATTACTTTTGGTTTGATCAAGTGTTTTACCAGCAGCAGAGAGGGGTTGCCATGGGGGCCAAATTCGCTCCGAGTTTGGCCAACATCTTTATGGGAGAGTGGGAAGATAGGTTCATTTATGCAGCCCAGCACGAAGAGCTGATCTTATATCGCAGATATATTGACGATCTGTTCTTCCTGTGGGCTGGTTCTGAGTCCTCCCTACAGTCATTCTGTGACAAATTGAATGATAACCGGAACAACATAAAATTGGACTTTAATTGGAGCCGAGAGAGTGTCCACTTTCTGGATGTGGAGATATCCATCTTGGAAGGTGGGCTGAGGACTCAAGTTTTCTTCAAGCCCACCGACCGAAATGGGTATCTCCCTGTCCAGAGTGGACATCACCATCAATGGTTATCAAATATCCCCAGGGGACAGTTCCTTCGGGTCAGAAGGAATTGTACTCTAGATGAGGATTATAGGACACAGTCACTAGTTCTTAAGCAGAGGTTTGTGGAAAAAGGTTATCAAGAGAGCAAACTAGATAACACCATTAGGGAAATAGGTACTCTATCCCAAGATGAATGTTTGACAGACTTGGTGAAGGTTAGAACGCAAACACATGAATGGAGTTTCATCTCACAGTATAGTGCCCAATACCGAGAAGTAGAAGAGATTGTGAACAGACATTGGCCGGTTCTTTGTATGGACAAAGTCTTGAGAGAATTTCTTCCTGAGCGCCCAACCTTCATATATAAAAGGGGACCGACTTTTGGCGACGAGGTGGTCAAAAAAGTGTTGGACCCCCCCGTAAGACCGAAGATGTTTTGGGACAATTCTACAGGCTTCTTTGCATGCAGGAGATGTAAGTCCTGCAAACAGGTCAATACCCATTTAAGAAACTTCACAAGTTTCTCTTCACCATCAAATGGACTTACTTTTACAATCAAAGATTTAATCACCTGCAGCAGTACACACGTTGTGTACTGCATTCAATGCCCATGTAACTTATTATACATTGGAAGGACAAAACGTGCATTGTCGGTTAGGATATCGGAGCACATTACTAATATAAAAAATGGCTTCAAAGATCATAATCTATCCCTACACTTTCGAAATGTGCATAACAAGGATCCCACTATGTTAAAGTTTTGGGGTGTGGAGAAGGTGGATCCAGTGTGGAGGGGATCCAACATGGTCCGCGAAATATCGAAACGCGAGACCAATTGGATCTACCAGACTGATAGTCTGCACCCAAAGGGACTTAATGTCGACCTAGACATTAACTGCTTTATAAGCAACTACTGATGTCCGGGGAGAATATATCTATTCACTTGGAACAGTAAAAACACGTGACAGTAGTTGACATAAGGTCTCGCTTTGCACATTTATTTAAAGTAATACTGGACTAGTGCTTTATTATTAACTTTCTTTTGTTGGGAGTGTATGAGATCACCGTAGAATTAGGTACCTTTGGTGATTATTATGTTATATCCGTATGTAATTTTTAATCATAATTTTTTAATTTTAAATTTTAATCTTGATATATTATTTTATATTTTAGATAAATGAGACAATTTAATTCCAACTGTTTTTTATCAGGGATGTGAAGTTTTCCTTATCTATTACATACTTGCAATTAACTTTCTTTTTTATGTGACTATTTATGAGTTTTATATGTGTGGTTTTAACAATGACATATATTTTGTGTTAGGTGAATGGCATTCAGTGAAATTTATTTATGCATTCATGTCTCTAAATAACTAACACTTCAGGGCAAAGATCCTGGATTTCCTGTGATTTGGTATAAGGATGCGGCTAGATGACAACCCCCCATGAGCGGGGATGTGTGGAATTTCGTGTCTGTGAGACGCGAGATTTGACATTCAGCACAGGGAGATATTTTCCTATAGCATCGTCATCAAAGCCGACCGGATGTTTACACCAATGACGCACTTCCGGCGTGCCGCAAGTCCCGCGCTGTGACGCGGGGCGGAGCGGGTCTATACGCCGGAAGTGACCATTACCGGAAATACGTAATGGTCATTCACTTCCGGGTGACGCTGGTTTTGGCGCGAGTGCGCTTTTGCCGGCACATTTATAAATAGCTTATGACCGCGCCGCGCACACGGGCTCTCTGTGGAAGTCGGAGGACGAAACGCGTCAGAGCCGTCGTGCGCGGTCGCATAAGGACATCTACATACACGCCGGAGCTCTCTCCAGATTGCACAAGGTTTGGTACAGAGTGATCCAGCGGAATTTACATTACATTTCTACTCAATGCCTTCACTATTTATTACCTCCTGTAAGTAGACATCCTGAGGGGAGCGGGGCTACATTTTGTTGTTTTTAGTGTTTAATAAACGTTATTGGCGGAATTACACTATTGTCGCCCCACTCTTGTTCACTTACATGGTCTGTTGGCAACGGAGGAGATTGTACAGCTAATAGAGGAAAAGTGGTCCAGTGTCCAATGCTGGAATCTAGTGGTGGAATTCCTTGAAGGATCTTGATTCACCATCCTCTGGTGAGTTTTAAGAATAGGGGGGGAGCACAAAGTGGTGGTGGAAATCAGGTGCTACGGCCAGGACCCCTCACACCCTCCCTGGGATAAAGGATTGTGTCTAACTAACCTACCACATGACCTGGAAATACCCATTTAAGGACTTTGGATTTTATTCTTCAGTTTGTTTATTTAGCGCTGCTAGTGTTTGAATATATTATTTTGCCTCTTAATATTATCGGACACCTTTTTGCAGTTGATCATTTCTTTTATAGCAGCTGCTTTGACGTCAAGTCAGTATTATTGATTTTATTCTTGTGCCTTCTTATTTATTTTAGCGCAGGGTGAGTGTATTTATAGGATTTTAATTTTCATATATATATCACTCCTTATTGTTTAGAAATTATAAATTGTTTTCAAATTTTTTACAAATATCTCAAAAGTGTGGTGTGCATTTTTATTCAGCCCCTTAACTCAGATACCCCTAACAAAAATCTAGTGGAACCAATTGCCTTTAGAAGTCACAAAGCATTTCCATGGGTTAGAATTGGCCAGTCAAAGTCCAGACCTAAATCCAATTGAGAATCTATTGCAAGCCTTGATAATTGCTTTTCACAGACGCTCTCCATCCAGACAGAGCTTGAGCTATTTTGCAAAGAAGAATGGGCAAAAATGTTACTCTCTAGATGTGCAAAGCTGGTAGAGACATACCAAAGTTGACTCGTAGCTGCAACTGCAGCGAAAGGGGTTTTCTACAGAGTATTGACTCAGAGGGGCTGAATACAAATGCACACCACACTTTTCACATATACAGTGGGTACGGAAAGTATTCAGACCCCCTTAAATTTTTCACTCTTTGTTATATTGCAGCCATTTGCTAAAATCATTTAGGTTCATTCTTCTTCCTCATGAATGTACACATAGCACCCCATACTGACAGAAAAACACAGAATTGTTGACATTGTTGCAGATTTATTAAAAAAGAAAAACTGAAATATCACATGGTCCTAAGTATTCAGACCCTTTGCTCAGTATTTAGTAGAAGCCCCCTTTTGATCTAATACAGCCAGGAGTCTTTTTGGGAAAGATGCAACAAGTCTTTCACACCTGGATTTGGGGATCCTCTGCCATTCCTCCTTGCAGATCCTCTCCAGTTCTGTCAGGTTGGATGGTAAACGTTGGTGGACAGCCATTTTTAGGTCTCTCCAGAGATGCTCAATTGGGTTTAAGTCAGGGTTCTGGCTGGGCCATTCAAGAACAGTCACGGAGTTGTTGTGAAGCCACTCCTTTGTTATTTTAGCTGTGTGCTTAGGGTCATTGTCTTGTTGGAAGGTAAACCTTCGGCCCAGTCTGAGGTCCAGAGCACTCTGGAGAAGGTTTTTGTCCAGGATATCCCTGTACTTGGCCTCATTCATCTTTCCCTCGATTGCAACTAGTCATCCTGTCCCTGCAGCTGAAAAACACCCCCACAGCATGATGCTGCCACCACTATGCTTCACTGTTGGGACTGTATTGGACAGGTGATGAGCAGTGCCTGGTTTTCTCCACACATACCGCTTAGAATTAAGGCCAAAAAGTTCTATTTTGGTCTCATCAGACCAGAGAATCTTATTTCTCACCATCTTGGAGTCCTTCAGGTGTTTTTTAGCAAACTCCATGCGGGCTTTCATGTGTCTTACACTGAGGAGAGGCTTCCGTCGGGCCACTCTGCCATAAAGACCCGACTGGTGGAGGGCTGCAGTGATGGTTGACTTTCTACAACTTTCTCCCATCTCCTGACTGCATCTCTGGAGCTCAGCCACAGTGATCTTTGGGTTCTTCTTTACCTCTCTCATCAAGGCTCTTCTCCCCCAATAGCTCAGTTTGGCCGGACGGCCAGCTCTAGGAAGGGTTCTGGTCGTCCCAGACGTCTTCCATTTGAGGATTATGGAGGCCACTGTGCTCTTAGGAACCTTAAGTGCAGCAGAAATCTTTTTGTAACCTTGGCCAGATCTGTGCCTTGCCACAATTCTGTCTCTGAGCTCTTCAGGCAGTTCCTTTGACCTCATGATTCTCATTTGCTCTGACATGCATTGTGATCTGGAAGGTCTTATATAGACAGGTGTGTGGCTTTCCTAATCAAGTCCAATTAGTATAATCAAACACAGCTGGACTCAAATGAAGGTGTAGAACCATCTCAAGGATGATGAGAAGAAATGGAAAGCACCTGAGTTAAATATATGAGTGTCACAGCAAAGGGTCTGAATACTTAGGACCATGTGATATTTCAGTTTTTCTTTTTTAATAAATCTGCAACAATGTCAACAATTCTAAGTTTTTCTGTCAGTATGGGGTGCTATGTGTACATTCATGAGGAAGAAGAATGAACTTAAATGATTTTAGCAAATGGCTGCAATATAACAAAGAGTGAAAAATTTAAGGGGGTCTGAATACTTTCCGTACCCACTGTATGTTTGTAATATAAATGTAAAAACCATTTATCATTTTTATTCCACTTCACAATTATGTGCCACTTTGTGTTGGTGTATCTCATAAAACCCCAATAAAATAAATTAATGTTTTTGGTTGTAACATGACAAAAATGTGAACGTTACAAGTGTTATGAAGACTTCCTTATGTAAGGTACCAAATTTACAACATGTTTACTTCCAAAAAACACCATGTTCAACAACATAGGTTTATAAATTAGAAGACTAACATTAGAACCAAGAATATCATTCTCTTGGGTGTACTCATCTTATTGTGATATGTGGGGGTTTGTCCCTTCCTTACAATCAAACCTAGCTCTCCTCACTGTGCTGGGAAGTTAATACATTTGAATAAATTTCAAGCAAGATTCAGTTCAGCGAAGTGGTGGCTCCAACAGGCCGAATCTGTAGAGTAGGAAACTATTTAGAACACTTGCCTTTATGAACTTTTTACAATGGGGCTTTTGGTATAGGATTCTTTCAGGCAAATGTTGTCTTTCGTGCATGGTACTTCTTGCAGGATGTGGGGACACTTCGGCAGATGCTGGTTGTTCTGAACCCTCCTCAGGTGCTACAACTCTCATCTCTGCCTCTGGCTCTTGATCTGTATCCTCTGAGCATGCTTCCCCCTCCTCTTCCATCTCAGAATGTTGGAGCTGGTACTGTAATAAATAATGGTATGTTGATAGATGGATTACAGGTCATTACAGTGGATTTATTACAATACATTGATCCATGGGGGTTATTACTGTTCAAAGGGAGTCTATCATTTTGGTCTACTTGTCCAACTAATTTAATTTTGGGTAGACCAAGGTATTAAAGACTAATAGTGACAGATAGGTGGACTACAAGTCTCAGCATACCCCCCCATCCCATCCCCCCAACAGCTACACTTTCCACAGAGTTACTACGTATCCGATGCTGCCTCTCCCTGAGTGATGCCCAGTTAGGTGTCACCTCCACAAATATGTCTTCTCAGAGCCTATTTTTGGTTATCCTATCACTATAATCATGACAGGTTTTGTCCCATAATCCTGGCCTTGCATGGACCACGTTTATGGGACACATCTCTTGCCATGTCTCTAATCTCTCCAGGCACTGGGGTGGATGTCACTTCCTTTGAGACCACTACCTGGGTCATAGTTTGCATATTTTATTGTAATTATATAAAAAAAAAAAAAAAATCATATTTGGGTGAAAAACGGATGTAAGCGGATGTTGTCCGCTGATATCCATTTTTCATCAGCTATGTTTTTTAAATGGAAGAAAAAAAGGTCTTTCTTCTGTCTCAAAAAACAGGACTTAATGGAAGCGGATGTCAGCAGATGGTCATCCGCTAACGTTCGCTAGCCCATAGACATACATTTATGTCCATTTTTTATCTGCCAACAGATGGAGGAAAAAAATGGACATACGGAACACCAGTGTGAAAGGACCCATAATGTAATAAGTGTAATTGAATGTTATTAAAAATTACCTTTCCTTTTCAATCTGCAGCCACTGTAATTTTCTGAAAATGCAATGCAATATGGATATCTGGAGGCGTTCTGTACACAGAATGTGTACTGACCACACCCCAGAAACATCATTTCCTGCTTGTGTGAATGGCTCACTGATTTTCCCAGAAGTCTGCCTAAGATACAAGTCAGATTTCTGGCATCCCCTGCAACAAAAATTAAATTTTTGGTGAGATACTCCTAATAGGAATATGTCTAAAGGGATGCAGACCCAGCAGCTTTCCTCATTAGAGCCCTGCAGCTGCTGCATCTGATTGATAATTATGAAACCACTCCCATTAGACCCACTCAGCTCAGAGGCACAGAGGAACAAACAGTGATTTCTTCAGAATTACAAAAGGTAGGAATCTGCAACAAAGTTTGTTAAAATCATTGCAATGTACAGAGATCACCCAGAGGGAATGTTTCTTTTCTCAACAAAAGTGGAGTTATACTTTAAGGCTTTTTTTTAAAAAAAAAAAGCTTAAGGGCTCTTTCACACGGGCATTCCGATCAGATCCGCCTGTCAGTTTTTTAGGCGGATCTGATCGGATCCTCCATGCAGCTCTATGGGGCAGCGGATGTCAGCGGAGACACCTCCGCTGACACCCGCTGCCATCCGTATCCGATCCTGTCCGTGAAATCTGGACGGATGGAAACCCTATTTTTCCATCCGTTCAGGGATCGGATCGGATCGGATGAGAGCGGACAGGCGGTCCGCTCTCATCCGATCCCCTATAGAGCAGCGGGGGCTGTGACACCTCCCTCTCCGCACTACAAGCGGAGACGGAGCTGTCATCCGCCGGCTCAGCGGGGACCGGCGGATCGATCCCCGCTGAGCAGCACGGATCCGCCTACGGAGGCGGACAGTGTGAAAGAGCCCTAAAAGTATAACTAAAGGCAAAATGTTTTTTCTTTTGTTCTAGTTTTGGACAGAGTGCAAAGGGAATATAACGTTTGTCAATTTTTATTGCTGTCTGTTAAGGAGATTTACCCTCTATATTTGTCTTGTTTACCATTATCATTGAAAATAGAAGTATGAGAAACTGTCCCAAAAAATGTATTATAGGAGAAATCTTCCAATGGGGATCAGTTCTGGTGATCTGGGGGCCCCCAAGTAATTTGCCTAATTTGCAGGGATTTCCTCTCACTTCCTGTTTTGGCTATGGGACAGGAAGTGAAAGGAAATCTCTTCAATTGGAGGCCAATGGAGCAAAAAAGTCTGACAGGGCATTATAACCCTCCCTTGCTCTATCCAAAATGAAAAAAAAAAAGTTTTGCCTATAGTTATTTTAAGTGGGAGTCTGAAAATAGCATGAAATAAGATGAAATTTCTCTTTAACAAAGAATAAGCATAACTCTCAAGGAGATTGCTGATGACTGTTTGTTAGCACCATAGTCATATGCCAATTACAACCAATCATAATACATTGGACATCCCCTGGTGACAAAAGATACTTTATCTGGAAAAACTACCTGATTAAGTTTGCATTATTTAATTACAGCAATTAAAAAGATATTTAACAGATTCTACAATTACACCTTTTGATAGAAAGGAGAAAGGAAATCTTCAAATTATGGTGCTGGAAAAAAAAAAGTGACAGATGATGCAGCGCTCACCTACTTTTGAGAGCTACGTGACAGCAGCTTGGCAAAATGCATTTTAAGCAGCTGCTAATCACCTTTAATGGCTTTCTCAGCAATTTCATTTCCAATGCTTTTAATCATTCTAATTCTAATAGCACAAGGCACTGAATGATGGTTTTAATTATACTATATTGAACGTGTGAACTTTGAGTACATTTCTGGTGGACACAGAATCATTTCACTGTGCAGAGATCATACAAACGCAGTGTTTAAATCAGACATTCATTCCATTATTTATATTGTTTTCTTTGGACTTCTGTTTTTATGGTGAAAGAATTTCAAGAGATAGGCATTATAAAATGTTTTTTTTTTTTGCAATTGTGTTTTCCTATTTCAGAGGATGATGGCTGCACTTTCTACATGCTAAATGAAGGTCGGCCTAAAGTCAGGGTGAAAGATCACTAAATCAGCTGGCAACAGACACAAATAAGTGTACTGCCAATTGTTACCAGTACAACAGTAAGTGAAGCCTATTGAAATAGAGGTAGACTTTCTCTTGTATGAGACCATAATATAAAAACGCTGATCAAAGGTGAGAGCTATTCTCTCCATAGACAGAACTATTTTATAACAACATTGTAGAAAAAAAAAGCTACAAAAGCTTAGAAGCAGAATATACTGCTTCTAAGCTTTTGTAGCAAGAAGCTTTCTGTCAGGAAGCACTGGAGAATATCCAGTGCTTCTTGACAGCAACACATACAGGTTGACAGATAAGACAATGGCACCCTGCAGTAATAGATCATTGCTGTCAAATAATGGTCACCTGAAGGTCAATTTGGACTTACTTGGTAGGGCAGTGTATAGACTCAAGTGCAAGGATGGTGCCCAAAGTGAAAAAAACCCATAGTAATCATAAACCATTACCAGGGAATTTAAAATAAATACAGATTGGATGCTATAAGTCACTGCAATATGTACACATTAAAGCTGAACACCAGGCAAGCAGCTAAATACACAGACAGAAACCTATAAATGGCTGTTTTACCTGCTAAATGATTTGTAGATCTGTCCTCCTAGTTCTAAGCCCTGCTACAAAGCACAGCCCTACTCAGCAAGGCAGGAAACCCAATTTTCCTATACGGCAGCTAAGTAATAAAATTAGGTCCTAGCTGTGAATGAACAGCAGATTGATGAGGTCATCTCTCTGTCACTCTGTTCTCTCCTCAAATCAACATGCTCCTTGTTATAACACAGGCACTGAAACACAACTGGTTGGTTCCATGTGCTGCTTCTCTCTCTCTCCTAGTCTGATCTTTGCTGTAGAGTTGATTGGAAGAGGCTAATGCCAAGTCAAATTCAGGTACTTACACTGTAGGAAAAAAGAAACCCAAGAGTGACCCATGGGGGGGGGGGGGGTACTCAGGGGAAGTAGTTGTAAAGGAGGACCAACAACGGAGTAATTTACAAAACACTATTCTTTATTGAAAAAATGAAAATACACATTAGATCAGGATAAACTCCCAGACACCTATTAACAGACAACATTGATACAGACAAGGCATTCATACGGGACCCATTCACTCCAAATTGCGTGTCACTGGTACCACCCTAAACCCAGGATCCCGCATTTACTATATTTGGTCTCCCATAGTACACAGAACATTTTAGTAAATAAAAACTGCTAAATACCTTTTCTCATAAGCAGTATATCAACTGCGGGTATAGGAGTGTGTACTGTATATGGGATTGCATGGTTGGATTTTCATTGCTGTTTTTTTTTTTTTTCATTGGTTGAGCCAGATGGACTTTTTTCAACCTGACTAACTATGTAACTATATATATATATATATATATATATATATATATATATATATATAGCAGTTTATGACTTCTATCAGTGTCCAGCAGAGCACTGGCTAAAGCTTGTAGGAGGAGTTTTCATTCTCCTCTGACTGTCCTACGAGGCTGCATGCAGTGGTGTATTTAGGTTTTGTGCTGCCCTAGGCCTGACTAAACTTGTGCACCCCCTAATGTAAATATGACCCACCCCTTCCTGTAAAGGGCACATCCCTTCCTGTTTCTGACCCGTTCTGTCATCTGTAAACCACAGACTACAACCACAGTGTATCAGTGCCCACCAGTGCAGCCTCATCAGTTCCCATAAATTCAGCCTCATCAGTGCCCATTAGTGCAATGTGTTTGGACTTGTGTTTGCTGCCACTGATTGTAATTATAGGAATATTTCACTTATTTGTATAATGAATAGGAAGTCCATAGTCATTATACAAATAAGTGAAATAATCAGTGGCAGCAAACACAAGTCCAAATATCTTATAAGATAAGAGTAATCTTACTAACCCAGTGACATATTGTGATAGCACATATGATGTAGGCAGATCCAAAATATTATTGCCATCATATACAGTTAAAAGTCTTAATTGAATATGATGCAATTCAGTATGCTGGCTCAAGGACAAGGATGTTTAAAGAAATGAAATTATATTATTGACATGATGCCTGCCATACCTGGGGGCAGAGGAGGGTAGGCGGAGCATTATGAGCCATACACACTATACAATTGTCTTCAGATTTTTTCCTTTAGATTTACCAAAACCATATAATATGAGGTCAAATCTAAACATTTTTAGTTTGTATGCAATCTGGTAGGCCCTTGAACTACAGAGTTCAAGGTAAATCTAAAGGAAATCTAACCACAAAAGTTGTATAGTGTGTATCCAGCTTTAGGCTGCAGTGCCACACTTATTAGCATTGGGGGCCATCAGGTCAGTTATATTAAGTGTGGTTGGCAGCCTGCAGTCTGTCCGAATATCCTCACCCGTCGGTATTATCATACCAGCAGGTAGCAGTGTGAGTGCTTTATGGGGGGTGCCAGACTGATTTGCTTCCTGGACCCTGCCCTCTGGCCCATTTCTCCCCATAAGACTGGCACTATACTAAAAGTGTAGCGCAAGCCGGCGAGGACCCTTTTCGTGCAGGAGCAGGGACGAGGCTGTTTTTTTTGTGCATGGTTCAGCTTTTTTGCTGCCCCCTGCAAAGTGCCGCCCTAGGCCTGGGCCTTGTTGGCCTAGGCCAAGATACAGCACTGGCTGCATGACCCCTTATTTTCTGTCTGGACAGTGCTGATTGGCCCTGTGCTGATCACATACACCCTCCCAAAACAAACTCTAGCAAGACACACCAAACTGAGCATGTGCAGAGTGCCTGCAAGGCTCTGTTCTATCAGCAGATGGATTGGGGACAGTAAAAGAAGGGGAGGGTCAGAGGAGTCAGGCTCAAACAGCCTTTTTACACAATGCAGAGGATTAACCCCTTAGGTTACACAGTGAGTATAACAAGCAAGCTTTACTGCATATACAGACTGATTTTACAGTTGTGGATTTAGTAACACTTTAAGACAATGGAAAGATTTTTTCTTGGGATGTTTTGGAAGGAAGGGTGATGTCCTGGTTGTGGTGGAAGAAGGAAACCACCTTCTTAGGCCTCATGCGCACAGGACGTTTTTACAGCTGCTGTTAGGGGCGTTTGACGTTTTTTATACTGCCTCCAAACGCCCCTCCATGTTGGCCTATGTGTCAATGCACTCATACTGTAAGCTTTTAGCAGCAATTAGTGGCAGAGGCTTTTAGATGTAGAAGAAAAAAAAAGACTGCCAGTGAGAGCGTTCAGGAGCAGCAGAGTTTGGGAAGAAAAAACGCTTGAAGCTACTTACTTTAGAAGCTGTTAACAGCTGTTAACAGCTTCTAAAAGCTGCTAAACATTAGTGCTTGAGCATTAAATAATTTCAATGACCAAAATAAATTATTTATTCTGGCCATAAAAAAATGAATTAACGTCCAAGAGCTTGACGCCTGTAAAAGCTTAAGATACTTTTACAAGGGTCAGGCATTTTTTCTGCAAAAATGCTGCTGGCTTCTAGGAGAGTTAAATAAATGTCCTGTGTGCATGAGGCCTTAGGTAGATAACAGGCTTTAGGCCTCAGGACAACCTTGTCCTTGTATAACACTAGGAAATGCTCTTTGTAGGATAAGGTCAAAAACTTGGAGACACTCAGCATAGAGGTGAAAGCAACAAGATAAAACAACTTGCTAGTAAAGTCAGATAAATGAATATTCCTTATAGGCTCTCTGAAGAGAATAAAGAACCAGTTTAACCTCTTGCCGACCGGCCACTGTAGTATTACTGCGGCAGGGCGGCTCAGCTGCGCAAAATGACGTAGTACTATGTGATTTTGTGCACGAGGTTTCGGCGGCACGCGCTGCTGGAGCTGCGCTCCAGCTGTGTTTAGACAAAGCGGAAGGCAGGCCGCGGAAGGAGCGGCGGCAATCACTGCCTTTAACCTGCGATCATCAGATAAACTGACAAAAGACCCGCCTGCTTATGTAAACAAAGCAGGCGAGTCTTCTGTCAGACAGGCAGGGAGAGATCAGAAGTTTCAGCAAAGCTGAAACCCCGATCTCTCTGTGCCTGTCACAGAACTATTCCTCCACACAGTTAGTAAGCATATTTAGGTACACATTAACCCTTTTGATCACCCCCAGTATTAACCCCTTTCCTGTCAGTGTCATTTATACAGTAACAGTGCATAATATTTAGCACTGATTACTGTATTAATGTCACCGGTCCCCAAAAAGTGTCAAAAATGTTAGTTAGGGGCCCAATCTGTCTGCCGCAATGTCGCAGTCCTGCTAAAAAACACTGATCAACGCCATTACTATTAAAAAAATAAATAAAATGTAGCACCCTCCTAGGTAGGTGCTAGGCAAAGCATAAATGTGACCCTGTTCTGCTTATCAGGAGGGTCCGATCTGTTAGTTAGTCTGTCACATGCTTCCAGGTGTGACCTGTCGAGTCTGGGGAGTCTCCCCACTGTATCCAATGGGGGACCTTGTTGGACAGTGGAGGAAACCTAGCCAATAGCAGACCAGGGTTTATGACTGTCCCAGTGGGTGGGCATTGCTACATAGCATTCTGGGATTGGTAATAAATCGAGAGGGAGCATGTGACAGGGTGTCTTTGGGCGGGAAGCCAGGTCCCAGGAGGAGGGTGATGGCTGTCTCTCCTCCTGTTGCTGAGGAAGGTGGTCCAGGCAGTCGGCCTAGGGACCAGGGGTTGAGCTGTGCTGCAGAAGGATCCAGTGTGCTGACCAAGTGGAGCTGCTGGGCAGAATACTCCTGGAAAAACAGTATCGTGAGTACTCAAGCATCTGCCCAGGGGTCTGCCTAAGAGAGGGGACCACTCCAGAGAGGTCAAGGGGATCAAGGAGCCAGCTAACCCAGAGTGTTACAGTAAAAGGGGTGCCAAGTTGTAAAGCTCTGAAGATTAGGGGTTAAAGGGGGCGCCAGGAAGGGCCCTGAAGTTGCTCAGCAGTGCAGTCTATTATTAAAGTCAGCTACCTCAGGAAAGGAGTGCCTTAGGAAGCTAATAGGACTCTTTCACAGTCAAAGGTGAAATACAGTAAGCGGCCTAGCCGTGACTAGCTCAATCAGCGTTAACCAGCGTCAGTCAGCATTTTTTGTACAGTCCCTGCCTTTTTGTGCATAGTTCAGTTATTGGAGCATCCCACTCATCCCTTCTCCTATCTAAGTTACAAATAAAAACACAAAAACCAAAGAAACTGGACTGGTCCTTGTCTGAGGTAAAAACATTTGGAAACATGTCAGAATGGTCTACTGTTGCTAATGGTAACACAGGGGAACCCGCACACAGCAGCTCCCATGGAAGTAGTGGTACATAAATAAAAATTCCAAAAATCGATCCCGTAGTTTGTGAACGCTATAACTTTTTAAAAACCAAACCAAGCAAAATAAAATATGCTTTTTGGGATTTTTTATTTTACCAAAAATATGTAGCAGAATACAAATTGGCCTAAACTCTTAAAAAAAAAAGAGATTTTTAAAAAAATTTTATTGGGAATGTTTTATAGCAGAAAGTAAAAAATATGGCATTTTTTTTCAAAATTGTTGTGTTTTTTGTTTACAGCGCAAAATCTAAAAACCGCAGAGGTGATCAAATACCACCAAAAAAAAAGCTCTATTTGTGGGGAAAAAAAGGTACAGCGTCGCACGACCGCGCACTTTGTCGTTAAAGTAACACAGTGCCGAATCGCAAAAAATGGCCTGGTCATTAAGGTGGTAAAACCTTCCGGAGCTGAAGTGGTTAGGTTCTCACTGGGGAGGTGAGCGCAACACCCTGCACAAATCCCTTAATGAAGGAATGAGAAGCCAACCGACTCTGAAACACAGCAGGTTTCCGGGAGTGAAGGTAGACTTGTGAGAAGTTGACTTTCTAGCCTTCAAGCGGTATTAAACCAAAAACGTTATGGTTTTTCTGGTTGAGAAACTGAAAATAAAAGTCAACTCTGCATATTTAAAGGGCAAAATCACTTTGGTAAAAATATCTGTTCTAACAAAATGTATTATTACATTTTATTCTATACAGAAGATAAGAAAGGGGATTGGTGTGAGAAGTTATTAAAAACTAGCGAGTAGAATGATGTCACATTTCATATGTCATCAGCAATGCCTAAGGCAGGCCATACATAATTGGAACTGTGTATGAACAGGCTGAATGTCCCAAGCTGATCCATCGATCAGCTTGGGTACAACCATCATGCTGGGTTTTCACTGCGATTATTGCCAGTGGCTTCTATAGCCGCTAGCAATAATCACTGTCTTCTCCCAGCGGGGACAGCTTCCCCCCGCCAGGAGAAAACAATGGCCTGGCAGGAGGGATTCCTGCATCAACACTGTCTGTGTTGATGGGGAAATAAAGCGAGTTTCTTTACTGCAACCAGGGAAAGAAATCCACTCTGTGTATGGCCAGCCTACCTAAACTTTGACTAAAACCTTGAGAAGAGAGGGTTTGAGAGAGAACTTCTAAAAAAGCTTAGTCTGTGTTATGTGTAGGGAATGAAACCACTGCAAGCAAGATAGAATCTCTTGTGCTTAAATGAACAATACAGCGTAAGTCCATGTCATTTCCCTCATTTTGCTTATTTAACACTATTGTTCTCTGCGTTTCAGCTGATTGCTGGCAGCTTCTGCTACATTGGTACAGAGAGATGGTATCCTGTTCAAATCTCTCCTAGCTTTCTTAGAATGTTAATCGGTTAAGGTTAATCGGTGGAGGTGGATCATCTGCCGGTACATCGGGTAATCGCACAGAAGCATAGTCTGATGAAGAAGTAAATAACTCGTATGGGAAACAGAAACAACACAATGTAAGTGCCTAATTTCTATAACTATTAACGACCAAAACAGGTAATAACTTCCCAACATAATATGTTCCTTTTAGCCCCCGTTCACACTAAGGCGACCTGTGAGGCGACCTGGTCGCCGTAGGTCGCCTTCCATAGGGAAGCTGCGGACCCGTTCTAATAGGAGCGACACAAGTCGCTCCGACTTAGAAAAAGGGTCCGGAGCTTCTTTGGGGCAACCCGGAGGCGACCGCCATCGGAGGTCGCGGTGCGAAGTAGCGTTGCGTGTATGTGAACGGGGGCTAACATTAGCAGGAAGCCAGGCATAAAGTGATTGTAAAGTCTCGTTTTAAAAAAATAAATAAATAAAATAACAAACATGGTATACCTACCTCCTCTGTGCAGTTGGTTTTGCACAGGGCAGCCCGGATCCTCTTCTTCACGGGTCCCTTGTTCCTGCTCCTGGCCCCACCCTTCTATCGAGTGTCCCCACAGCAAGCAACTTGCTACGGGGGCACCCGCAGCTCCGTGTGTCCATTCAAACACTGAGCTGCTATTTAGGCCTTGCCCCCTCTCTCTCCTGATTGGCTCACTGACCTTGATTGACAGCCGCAGGAGCCAATGACGCCACGGCTGTATCTCAGCCAATCAGGAGGGGGAGTCCCAGTGTCCAGTCGAGGGACTCGTGGACATGGCTGGACAGAGAGGGGGCATAGGTAAGTATTAAGGGTGCTGGGGGGGCTGTTACACCCAGAAGGCTTTTTATCCTAATGCATAGAATGCATTAAGATAAAAAACCTTTCTGACTTTACAACTCCTTTAAGCTTTTTCTCCACATATAAAATATAACCTTCTACGTATGGATGGTGTTTCTACTTCTAAAAAAACTAGATGCAATAACATGGAATCCCAGGTAACTAATATTTCCACATACTGGGAACTGTGAGCAACTTGTACTACAAAGGGTTCAATTTAGCTTTGGATCTGGGATAAAATAATAGTGACCATATATCATATAGTAATCAAATAATCTGGTGCTCAAATCACCAGTAGTGCTGAGAAAAAAATATAAACAAAAACAAAAAAACATATTGTGAGGGATTAGCTCGGTAGGCGTGGATGACCCCTTGGGGGGTGCGTTTTCACAAGAAGATAGCCGAGAAATGCTTGCAAACAACAGTTTGGTTTATTAACGCATTTTTCTTCACCAGAGTGCAAGCGTCAAAACCAGCAAAATAAAATAAAAGACATAATAAATCCTTGCCTCTGTGGGCGGCTACCTTCTCACACTGGAACCTACCTAAGAGTCTGTCCCCAACCTACTGTTGGGCAGACTTTGCTGATCCTACAGCAGACCATCAATAGTTCATTTATAATCTCTTCACACAGCAAACAGTTCATTTAACATGTCCCTTTTCCTCTTCATATGGAACATGTCCCTTTGTTTTCTCTCCACATAGAAAAACAGTCCATGTCCTCACCTTTGAGAAGTCTTCAGTCTTACTTGATTTCCCCTTCACACAGGAAATGTCCATTGGTTTCTTTTCACCTAGAAACGATCCAAGACCTCACTTCGAGTAGTCTTCACACTTGTTTGCCCTCCTTAGCGCACATCACTTCAGGGGGTCTTCTCCCATGCTCACCAGCTTGTTGGGAGGCACTCATCTGTCTGTCCTCCTCTCCCAGCCCACACGGCGACAGGAGGCAGCAGTCCTTCTCCCAGGCTTCCTCAGCGTCGGGAGGCACACATCTGTCTGTCCTCCTCTCCCAGCCCACACGGCGACAGGAGGCAGCAGTCCATAGACTTCCTCTGGACAAATTATAGAGGCCTTCATTTCCTCATTCTGAACAGCTGAAGTCTGTTCAACTTCCTGCTGGCTAGCTCTGTAGCCAACACCCTATAGTAATTGGTGAACTTTCTAAATCAGGTGGAAATGTATCTCCTACCTATGACTACATTCTCAGATTTACCTGACTTCCTGTCACATACCCCCCCCCCTGTTGTTTCAACCCTAGGGTTGGGACACAGATTTCCAGACACGCATGTGTCAGGCACTTCTCTTGACTCTCACTGATAAGCCTTCTATTATCCTCACGCTGACGGATGAAACTGTTTCTGTCATCTTCATTGACAGCTTTCTCATGAATGTCAGACAGCTTGTCCCTCATAACCGTCTGTCCTATCCGCCATGGAGGACCGTGATCCATAGGCAACTCAATTGGGCTAGTCTTAATGTCTTCAACATTCTTGAGCCGCCTCTCTCTGCAATCCATAAATGATTTCCACAAAACTTTGAGAACCTCTGCTTCACTAAGCTTTGTTCCAAGTAGGGACTCTTGACGTCCCTCTGTGACTTGAGTTGCCTCTCCATACAGCTGTACACAATCATTGACTCTTTGTTTCTTGAGCTTAGCTTGCTCTAAGATGCTGTGCAGAGGGCCTTCCATTTGCCACAACAGGCTGTCACACATTTCTTCAAAGTGACCACTGTTCATTTTTCCAGAGACATCATCAACTTTCCTTCCACCAACATATGGGTCAAAGGCAACCACACAGTTGAACCCAGCGATCTGGGTGGTATCCATTATAGACCTCCTCTCTGCATCAGTGAAGAAGCATGGAACTGCAACACATTCTTTTACAGGTTTCTTCAACGCACTTTCTGCTGAACTATTTGACCGCTCAAGGTCACCTAGTTCCTTTTCTCTATCTGAATTCCACATGGAATGTATCTCAAGATCACGATCAAACTTCTGCCACCTGTCTTTCACCAGTTCCATTTTGGAAATATTCCCTGAAATGCACTTGAAATTCATTTGCTTCACGTTTTCATCCACAGCCTTAGTTTTCTCCACTAGGTGGCGTTTGCTTTTTTCTCCCAGATTTATATCACTTGCTTTAGTTTTCTCCGCTTTAGTTTTCTCCACTAGGTTTTCAGCCTGAACTGAGAAATCATCACATTTCTTACACAGCTCCTTTGTTTGCTGAAGTTCTAATGATACATTTTCCAATGCTTGAAGTTTTTGAAGGAACAGTTTATTCCAAAGGGGTGATTCAAGCCACATGTCATCACATTTCTGAGGCTCACTCAGGACAGACCCCAAAACTCTGATCCTTTTAAAAATTGCATCAGGCACACTATCCCCTCTTTGGGACAGATCCTCTGTGCCTGTAATTCCTCTTCCAGTTCCTGCAACGGAATCTTCATCTCTTGCTGTTCTAAGGCTCGCTTAGACTTTTCTAGCTCCTGAACGCTTTTCACAACATCATCCTTGGAGCTGACCAAATCTTCCATTTCTTTACACAGCTGTTGGTTAACTCTTTCTAGTTCAACCTTACACTCTAGAGCTTCCTCCAAGGAGCGAGCCAAGAACAGGGCTTTGCTCTCCTTATCACGCGCCTCCGTTTTTGCACGGTCGCGTTCTTCTGCATATTTTGCAGACACAGTCTTCTCCTCACCAAGCATCTGATCAAACTTCTTTTTCACATCTTCAACACACTCTAATGAACCAACGCTTTCTTCCATGCGTTTTTTCATATCCGCTATCTGAGCTTGCAATGTTGCGACTTGCTCTGATAGGTTTTTCTTTGCTTCCTCCTCCTCTTTTAATTGTTCCAGGAAGCCATTTTTCTCATCTTCCATTTGTTTGAGCTTTGTGCTAAAACTCAGCCTTTGACACCTCTCTTCCTGTAAGAGTTCCTGCGTGTCTTGCAGCTGCGATTACAAGATAGAAAAATCTTCCGCAATTTCTCTAGATTTGCTGTCTGCTTGAGAAAACTGATTTGTGACATTGTCCAACTCAACCTGCAGTCGGTTTGCCTTCTCTGACAGCTTAACACACAATCGGTCACCTTCTGACACCTTGACTTGCGATTCCTGCAGCTGTGCCTCTACTTTTTTCTCTTGTGTTCAGAATCTCCTTTTCCCCGCATAAGAGCTTTCACCTCATTGGCTAGTTTCTGGGAATGAGACTGTAATTCTGCCACACAGGCTTCTTTCTCCTTTAACTGCTGCTGGAAACGTTGGGCTTCACCTTTCCAACTTTCACAGTCTGCACGTAATTCATCTACCACATTGCTCAAAGTGGTGAGCTCATACACAGTCCTCAGTAATTTTGCCTCTCTCTCACTTTTCTCCTTGTCGCTGAGAGACAATGTCGTTTTCAGAGCGACATTCTGTTCCTGTGACTCCTGCAGGTCTATTTTTGTAGCTCCCAAAGACTGAAGACTTTTTTCCAGCTGATTACGCAACTCCAACATTTCACACATACTTTGCTTCTGCAAAGTCTTAACTTCAATTTCCTTCTCCATAAGGATGGTATCTTTCTCCTTTATAGTGTCTTGACGTTTTTGCAACTCGACCAAAAGAAGAGCAGTGGTTTCTTCCCACTGTGACACATGAGACTTGAGTAGTTCATTCGTTTCCTGCAAGTTTCTATGCTCCATCTTAAGCAATTCCAAGGCTTGTTCCTTTTCTTCCATTTTCCGTTGCAAGGCATCCAACTCAGCCCTGCACACATACTCGGTTTCCTCCAAACTGATGGCCTCCATTTGCTGCTGGCGTCTCTGTTTCCAGCCTGCCATGCTCTCTGGGTGAGCCTGTTGTTGAGCTGCAAAGCTCCGCTGTTTCAGCATCTCCCCCATTTTGAGTTTACTTTTCATCTGAGCACACTGCGTCTCCATAGCAGTTTCATCAGTGTTGCTAGGGACAACAACCTTCCTCTTTAGAAGACTCTCTTTAGACATGGATGGGGCTCGTTCAGATGGTAACATCCCCTCCATCCATAGAATCCGGTCTCTCATTTCATCTATCTTTGCATTTTTCAGGCGTTTTGATCGCCCCATCTTTAGTCACTCCACAAAAAATTGTTTCAAAGTCCAGCAAAACTTTTAAGACCACTGTCTCTTTAAAACTTAGTAGTTTTCTCTCTCTCTTTCCTGTACACACAGTTTGTGCAGTCCCTTGCACCAGACACAACAAAGTTCATCAAAAATTTTGAGACCGCTGTCTCTTTAAAACACGTTTTTTTCTCTTTCGGGATCTTCTCTCCTGCACACATAGATTGTGCAATCTCATGCACCAGACAAAGTTCATCAAACATATGCACTTCTTTGCAGGGATCTCTGCTTCTGCCCAATGCATACCTCCACCATATGTGAGGAATTAGCTCGGTGGTAGGCGTGGATGACCCTTGGGGGGTGCGTTTTCACAAGAAGATAGCCGAGAAATGCTTGCAAACAACAGTTTGGTTTATTAATGCATTTTTCTTCACCAGAGTGCAAGCGTCAAAACCAGCAAAATAAAATAAAAGACAAAATAAATCCTTGCCTCTGTGGGCGGCTACCTTCTCACACTGGAACCTACCTAAGAGTCTGTCCCCAACCTACTGTTGGGCAGACTTTGCTGATCCTACAGCAGACCATCAATAGTTCATTTATAATCTCTTCACACAGCAAACAGTTCATTTAACATGTCCCTTTTCCTCTTCATATGGAACATGTCCCTTTGTTTTCTCTCCACATAGAAAAACAGTCCATGTCCTCACCTTTGAGAAGTCTTCAGTCTTACTTGATTTCCCCTTCACACAGGAAATGTCCATTGGTTTCTTTTCACCTAGAAACGATCCAAGACCTCACTTCGAATAGTCTTCACACTTGTTTACCCTTCTTAGCGCACATCACTTCAGGGGGTCTTCTCCCATGCTCACCAGCTTGTCGGGAGGCACTCATCTGTCTGTCCTCCTCTCCCAGCCCACACGGCGACAGGAGGCAGCAGTCCTTCTCCCAGGCTTCCTCAGCGTGGGGAGGCACACATCTGTCTGTCCTCCTCTCCCAGCCCACACGGCGACAGGAGGCAGCAGTCCATAGACTTCCTCTGGACAAATTATAGAGGCCTTCGTTTCCTCATTCTGAACAGCTGAAGTCTGTTCAACTTCCTGCTGGCTAGCTCTGTAGCCAACACCCTATAGTAATTGGTGAACTTTCTAAATCAGGTGGAAATGTATCTCCTGCCTGTGACTACATTCCCAGATTTACCTGACTTCCTGTCACAATATGTAAAAAATTTATACTGTATAATAAAGTCCACTGTGCTCAAAGTAAAAAAAATGTTTAAGTCCAGTGCATTCAGTCCCAAGAAACTTTGTATACACACGAAGTCCTCTCTGTGTCTTCCTTCTACTTTAAACATACTGTATACCACCAATGGTGCCTTCATTGACTATAACCAATCACCCCAATCCAGTGTAACTCATATTGCCTCTCCAGTGTAACTCATATTGCCTCTCCAGTGTAACTTATATTGCCTCTCATATTTCAGATAGGCAAACAGCATCCAGATCAGTTTTTCTTCTCAAAAAACACCTCTTCTTCTGAACTCTACTTTCAGTGTGATAATAGGCTCATGTTATGTAAGGAAAAAAATGCTTCCAACAGTGTAATAAAATCCAAAAACTCTATAATTTATTCCATATAATATGAAGCTTGCCAGACAAATTCTCGAAACTTAACATATCACATAATTCACATGGCCGCTGTATGTGCAGGGAATCAGCAAACTCACTCCCTGTTTACGTCCATCCCCATGCCATGTTTTGTTTGAACTTCTTCCATGAGATGGTTTGGGCGGAAACAGTATCCTCCTTTTATAGCAAATGTGATGGATCCATAATGGCTGGATTAAAAACCTAACCAAGGATTAACCCCACATTTGCCACAGCTTATCACATACCAGAAACAAACATGGCTGAATAAACCCACATATGCTGAATGGTATTATAGAAAATGTGGCGAATTAACCCCGCACTGGTCAATTTAAATATAACTAACATGGCGGATTAACTCCACAATTGCCGTAGCTCATCAAAAAACCCTGTTACAGATATTTGTTCTACAACTGTGGAGACTATGTACGAGCCATTTATTCTTGTCTTCTTTAGATCAGTGAAGTTGGGAGAAACATTTTAATGAAATAATTATTTTTTCATGTCTTAATTCTCACAAACACCAGAAAAAGAAACATAATTTTTACTTAAAAACATATCACTTCAGAATTTTCTCGCAACAACTGGTGTAAATTCAGGTGGGCTTTACTTCCAACTTGATAGTGAAAACTGTTGTCAGAAGTACCAAATGTGGCCCATCAAATTTTGGTTCTGGCAGCTTTCAGATGTGTCACTTCACCATCACCCAATCACCTGATTGGATTCTGTGAACATTTGAAACAGAATCTGGGTCAGGAATAGTTGTAAACACCTTCATGCACTTTATTCAATGTTCTTTGCGAAATCCAAATATACAGTGCCTTGCGAAAGTATTCGGCCCCCTTGAACTTTTCGACCTTTTGCCAAATTTCAGGCTTCAAACATAAAGATATAAAACTGTAATTTTTTGTGAAGAATCAACAACAAGTGGGACACAATCATGAAGTGGAACGAAATTTATTGGATATTTCAAACTTTTTAACAAATAAAAAACTGAAAAATTGGGCGTGCAAAATTATTCAGCCCCCTTAATTTAATACTTTGTAGCGCCACCTTTTGCTGCGATTACACCTGTAAGTCACTTGGGGTATGTCTCTATCAGTTTTGCACATCGAGAGACTGACATTTTTGCCCATTCCTCCTTGCAAAACAGCTCGAACTCAGTGAGGTTGGATGGAGAGCGTTTGTGAACAGCAGTTTTCAGTTCTTTCCACAGATTCTCGATTGGATTCAGGTCTGGACTTTGACTTGGCCATTCTAACACCTGGATATGTTTATTTGTGAACCATTCCATTGTAGATTTTGCTTTATGTTTTTGATCATTGTCTTGTTGGAAGACAAATCTCCGTCCCAGTCTCAGGTCTTTTCCAGACTCCATCGGGTTTTCTTCCAGAATGGTCCTGTATTTGGCTCCATCCATCTTCCCATCAATTTTAACCATCTTCCCTGTCCCTGCTGAAGATAAGCAGGCCCAAGACATGATGCTGCCACCACCATGTTTGACAGTGGGGATGGTGTTCAGGGTGATGAGCTGTGTTGCTTTTACGCCAAACATAACATTTTGCATTGTTGCCAAAAAGTTCGATTTTGGTTTCATCTGACCAGAGCACCTTCTTCCACATGTTTGGTGTGTCTCCCAGGTGGCTTGTGGCAAACTTTAAACGACACTTTTTATGGATATCTTTAAGAAATGGCTTTCTTCTTGCCACTCTTCCATAAAGGCCAGATTCATGCAGTATATGACTGATTGTTATCCTATGGACAGAGTCTCCCAACTCAGCTGTAGATCTCTGCAGTTCATCCAGAGTGATCATGGGCCTCTTGGCTGCATCTCTGATCAGTCTTCTCCTTGTATGAGCTGAAAGTTTAGAGGGACGGCAAGGTCTTCGTAGATTTGCAGTGGTCTGATACGCCTTCCATTTCAATATTATCGCTTGCACAGTGCTCCTTGGGATGTTTAAAGCTTGGGAAATCTTTTTGTATCCAAATCCGGCTTTAAACTTCTCCACAACAGTATCTCAGACCTGCCTGGTATGTTCCTTGTTCTTCATTGAGCTCTCTGCGCTTTAAATGAAACCTCTGAGACTATCACAGTGCAGGTGCATTTATACGGAGACTTGATTACACACAGGTGGATTCTATTTATCATCATTAGTCATTTAGGTCAACATTGGATCATTCAGAGATCCTCGCTCAACTTCAGGAGAGAGTTTGCTGCACTGAAAGTAAAGGGGCTGAATAATTTTGCACATCCATTTTTTCAGTTTTTTTATGTTAACAAAGTTTGAAATATCCAATAAATTTCGTTCCACTTCATGATTGTGTCCCACTTTTTGTTGATTCTTCAAAAAAAAATTACAGTTTTATATCTTTATGTTTGAAGCCTGAAATGTGGCAAAAGGTCGAAAAGTTCAAGGGGGGGCGAATACTTTCGCAATGCACTGTATTGTAATAGACTAGAGTGAGAAACCTGCAACTGCTGAGGGAAATATAGCCATGTTTTGGGTGGCCTTCCAAGTAAAATCTCTTACAGGGACCGTCCATGTGGTATTTTAGGGGTAGTTTTTACAGAATATAGGGCTCTTGGTTAAGCTTCCACCCATCCTTTTCCTGTACCTGATTTAATTTTTGCACATCTATTTTTCGAAAATTCCATTAAGTCTCTCAACTTTAGCACTACTTTGAGGATGATTAGGAAAGCTTGCTGTATGTTAAATGCTTTTATTACCTCTTTCATCACTTCTCCAGTAATGTGGATTCCTCTCAATAGTTTCAGGAACTCCATATCTACAAACTATTTCATTCAAAAGTTTCTTTGCTGTTGCTTTAGCCACTGGCCAGGCCTTGGGCCAACCTGAGAACATGTAAATGCACACTAAACTAGAGCATACTCAAAAGTGGCTCTGCTGGCTTCTGAAAATAGTGTATTTTAATTATTTGGAAAAAGAAATCTAGCTTAGGAGAATGCTTTTGGGGAACATGGACAGAGCACAAGTGAGACATGAAGCACAAAATCTGGCTGCAAATGCACTAAATCCAGGCGTTATCCAATAGCAGTCAGTAAGTGCCACGATCGCGCCTCTAGCAAGATGACTGACGCCATGTGCCAGTTGTGCTAAGACTGGGTACAAACTCCTGGGTAGACACCACCTGTTCTTAGTGCTCCACAGGCTCTGCTCACTAGCATTACATTTGATCCACTTATCCTTCTCTTCGTTAGGCGCCTGGTTCTGCAACTGAATAAAAGGAGTTGTAATGTTTCAAGGTTTTAGGTGAAAAACCTTCTTGGTTGCAGCTGCCCCCCAGACCCCCCGTTATTTTTACCTAAACCGAAACGTTCCAGCGAAGAGCACGAGCCCAGCTGCTGTCAATCAAATCCAGTGACACGAGAGCAGGGGGGGGGCGAGGCCGAGTCCTGCTGTCTATGTCAGTGGATGCAGCAGCGGGACTTGTGAGCGCGCGCATGGGTGCCCCCATGGAAAACGGCTCTCCATGGTGGCACCCGATGAAGAGGAGTAGCCAGAAGCGACGCTGGGGCACCCCAGAAGAGGAGGATCGGGGCTGCTCTGTGAAAAACCCTTGCACAGAGCAGGTAAGTATAACATGTTTGTTATTTATTAAAAAAAAAAAAAAAACCTTTAAAATCACTTTAAAGCTTCTATATCCCACTGCTCCTGACAATGGGAATCTTTCCCCGCTACCTGGGCAACCCCTACAGTGGGTGTGACTTCAAGCATCAAAGGGCAGCATCCTTAGCCGCTTGATCTGCTAAAGTTTTTCCCCTGGCTGTCCTGTAATGCCCTTTGATCTTCAAGATGGCAACTTCTGCTAATTTGTGAAAGGCCTCATATAGCTGCTCTATAAGTTTTGCATGTCTCACTGGCTTCCCTGCTCTAGTCAGAAAGTTATGTGCTGTCCAAATGGGCCCAAAATCATGAGCTATTTCAAAAGCATACAGTATGTGCTGTCAGTGTAAATGTTTCCTCTTTGATTTTCCAAGAGTTTACATGCCTTGGCTACTGCACACAACTCAACTTCCTGTGCTGACTGCTGGGGTGTACATGTTTTGTGATGTAAACAATGCCAGTAGTGTTACAGCATACCCCCATATGTGGCTGACCATTATCAGTGTAAAATCTGAAAACATCTATAAATATGTGTGTGTCCCAATCTGATAAAGACTCATCTTTTGCTGATGTGACAGATGCTCTTTCTACAGCCATCTGAGCCATACAATCATGAGAAAAACTCTCAGATTCTGCATCAATACCAACTGTTGCATCCTTCTATTCAGTCATAGGAAGAAGAGTAGCCAGATTTAACCACTAGCCGATTGCTCACAGTAATCCTACTGCGGCAGTGCGGCTCTCCTGGGTCCAGCGGCGTAGACCTAAGTCGCTCGCGTTCACGGCTCCAGGGCGCTCCAAGGATCCCGATCCTGGTCTGATTCGGAATCTGGTGATCGGTTCTGGCCAATGGCATCATGTCCCCTGCCTGTGTAATGTAAACACAGGCAGGGGAAGTGATGTAATTTTCCCTCCTGGAGTCCTTTTGGTTCCAGGAGAAGAAGAAGAAGCACACTTTAAACCCCTTGATCATCCCTGATCACCCCCCAAACCCCTCACAGTGTACACTATATACAGTGGTATACAGATTGTTACTGATCACTGTATTTAGTGTCACTTGAGACCCTAAATCGCGCTTGCTCTAGGCCCACATAGGTTTAGGGCACCCACCATCTATCCCCTAATAAAGTTTTAACCCCTTGATCTCCCCCAGTTAACCCCTTCACTTCCTATCACACTGTGCACTAATATATAGTATATTAGCTAACTACTGATCACTGTATTAGTGTCACTTGTGACCCTAAATTGTGCTTGCGCTAGGCCCAAATAGGTTTAGGTCACCCGCATTCTATCCCCTATTAAAGTTTAACCCCTTGATCTCCCCCAGTTAACCCCTTCACTCCCTATCACACTGTGCACTAATATACAGTATATAGCTAACTAATGATCACTGTATTAGTGTCACTTGTGACCCCAGTTTGCGCTTGCGCTAGGCCCAGAAAGGTTTAGGGCACCCGCCATACATCCTCTATAAAGGTTTAACCCCTTGATCTCCCCCAGTTAACCCCTTCACTGCTCTGTCACAGTGTTCACTATATACAGTGATTACCGATCACTGTATTAGTGTCACGGGTGACACTAGTTAGCGTCAGGGTCCCACTACATTTTTTAACAGTTATTTAGCGTCAGTTAGAGTCAATCCAGTAACACTAACACACACACACACACACACTATACACCTCCATTACTAGTATAGTGTTTGAACAGATCAATATCTGATCTGATCAGAACTATACTAGCGTCCCCATAGTTTAGTGTTCCCAAAACACGGTGTTTGCACGATCAGCACCGATTCCTGCCAGCACCTGCGTTTAGCCCCTCCGCCCAGCCCACCCCACCCAGGCAAGTGCAGTAATCAATAGATTACTATCACTTCCAAAAAAATACAACACACAAAACCGCAGCGTTAGCAGAGTCAGGCCTGATCTCTGCTAGCACTCGCAGTTTTTTTTGTAGCGACTAAATAGTCCTCGACAACCAGGTGCTTTTTTACCTGTGAGTGTACCTGTAAATTTAGTGGCTAAAATGACCAAACGGAGGCACATTAGTGAAGAGGCCTACAGGATACTGACCATGTCAGATGAGAGCGATGAGGATGCTTGAGGTGCGATGAATTGCTTGCAGTGAAGTGGAGGGACAAACAGAACATTTTTGTTCTGTCCTCCATTCACCCAGACACGGCAGTCGAAATTACAATGGCCACTGGTGTTGTTGAGAAGCCCCTCTGTGTCCACAACTACAACCGTAAAATGGGAGGGGTGGACTTCAATGACCAGATGATGGGACCATACTTAATTGCCCGTAAGGGCAGATGCTGGTACAAAAAAGTGTCTGTATACTTATTCCAATTGGCTATTTACAACGCTTATGTGTTAAACAAAGCGTCTGGAGGAACATTATCCTTCCTAAATGTACAGGAAGAGATAATCAGAGACCTGTATGCAGGAGGTTCTCTTGCCCAACTTCCCCTACCAGATGCAGTGAGCCGGCTGCATGAGAGGCATTTCCCAGAATTCCTCCCGAGTACCCCTACCCAAAAATACCTCCAAAAAAGATGCTGTGTCTGCAGCAAGCGCGGATTTAAGCGTGACACCTGTAATTATTGACCTGACTGTCCTGGCCTTTGCCACAGTGATTGTTTCCTGTCGCTACCACACACTAGTGGATTATTAGTATAGGGTACAGCACGGCACAGTCTAGGGCACACTTACACAGGGTCTCGAAAGATGTTCGATGGCTTTCATCATTTTGAGAGACCCTAAGCTGGAACGTTAAAGTTGAAGAAAAAAAAAAAGTGTATAAAAAAAAAATTACAAAAAAAGTTACAAAAAAAACATAAAATAAAAAAGCCAAAAATAGTTGCCGTTTGAGTTATTTTTCTGTTCTTACTCTGCTCTTCTACTTCTACTGTACTTTGTTACTGTTTTTAATTGGTAACCATTTTTTACTTTTCAGGTACCAATGTAATGTTTTATTTCTATTCTATTGTTAACCAGTTTGCCTTGCAGGTACACGCATCAGCTGCCACACTGATTTATATATATTCTGACACAAAAAGCGTTTGCGCTCAGCATATATGGAAATCTCTGATGGCAGCGCTGTAGGAGGTGATTTCACCCCCCCAGTTAAAAAAAAACATAGGTATACATGGCGTACGTCATGTATACCCATCATTAGAAAGTGGAATGGATGATTTGGGCGGCTAATGATGGGTATACTACACATTTTTCTGGTGGAGATATCTTCATCCACATCAATTGATGTGGATAAAAGAATCTGTTAGGTTCTTTTTTTTTGTTCCCCCCCCCCTCCCACCGCCTTTCGTGGTTTTTCTCGTGCTCTCCTTTCCCACCGGTTAACCCGAGAGTGCAGCCGGTGGTTCAATTATCTAACCATAGAGCTGATTGGAGACGAGAATGGCTCCAATCATCTCCATGGCCTAAGATACCGGAAGCTACGAGCACTTCATGACTTCTGTTTTGCCAGAAATAAACAGCGCCATTGGGAAATTGGGAAAGCATCTTATCACACCAATCTTGTTGTAATCAGATGCGTTAAGGTCAGAGGAGAGATCTAGAGTCTAAAAGACCCCAATTTAAATAAAAATAAAAAAAAAAAAAAAAAAACCTGTCACTACAGATTGCTATCATAGGGGATATTTAAATTCACTGTGATAACAATAAAAATGATTAAAAAAAAAAAAAAAATGGAAGGTGAAAGGGAAGGTGTCAAAATAACATAAAAAAGGAAAATGGAAAAAAATTCAAGCCCCCTGTCCCCCCGTGCTTGCACGCAAAGTGCACGCAAGCGTTGGTCATGTGTCATATGTAAAGCGCAATTGCAACATGCATGTGAGGTATTGCCGCAAATGCCAGGTCGAGGGCAGTAACTCTTGCAGTAGACCTCCTCTGTAAGTCTAAAGTGGTAACCTGTAAAGACTTTTAAAGGCTTTTAAAAATGTACGTAGTCTGTTGCCACTGCACGAGCGTGCGCAATTTTAAAGCATGTCATGTTTGGTATCTATATACTTGGCATAAGATCATTTTTTCATGTTAGCAAAAAGTCACAGAAAAGGCTTGGTTTTCAAGTAGTTAGAAGAGTGGGTGATATGTGGATAAGATTGAGCATAAAATGCCAGGACAGTTCAAACAAATGACCCCTGTTTGGAAAGTAGACACCGAAAGCTATTTGCTGACAGGCATATTGAGTCAATGGAGTATTTTATATTTTGCCCTAAGTTTCGGAAAGATGACAATTTGTTTTTTTTACACAAAGTTGTCACTAAATGATATATTGCTCACACATGCCATGGGTATATGTGAAATGACACCCCAAAATACATTCTGCTGTTTCTCCTGAGTACAGGGATACCCCATGTGTGAGACTTTTTGGGAGCCTAGCTGTGTACGGAACCCCGAAATCCAATCACCACCTTCAGGTTTTCTAATGGCGTAAATTGCACATTTTAGTTTCTCACTACATATCACAGTTTCGGAGGCTCTGAAATTTCAAGATAGCACAAAACCCCCCAAATGACCCCATTTTGCAAAGTAGACACTCCAAGCTATTTGCTGAGAGGCATGGTGAGTCCATGGAATATTTTATATTTTGCCACAATTTTCTGAAAAATTATTTTTTATTTTATTTATTTTTTTACACAAAGTTGCCACTAAGTGATATATTGCTCACACATACCATGAATATATTTGAAATGACACCCCAAAATACATTCTGCTGCTTCTCCTGAGTATGGGGATACTTTTTTTTCCTCTTTTTTCAATTTTCAAAACTTTGTGACAAAAAGCGAGATCTGCAAAACACTCAACATGCCTCTCAGCAAATAGCTTAGGGTGTCTACTTTTCGAAAAGGGGCCATTTGGGGGGCTTTGTGCTGTCATGGCATTTCATGGCCTCCGAAACTGTGATAGGTAGTGAGGAGTGAAATCAACAATTTACGCCCTTGGAAAGCCTGAAGGCGATGATTGGATTTCGGGGTCCTGTACGTTGCTACACTGCCAAAAAGTCTCATGCATGGGGTATCCCCATACTCAGGAGAAGCAGCAGAATGTATTTTGGGGTGTCATTTCACATATACCCATGGCATGTGTGAGCAATATATCATTTAGTGACAACTTTGTGTAAAAAAAATAAAAAAATAATAATTTTTCCAAAACTTGTGGCAAATATGGCAAAATATAAAATATTCCATGGACTCACCATGCCTCTCAGCAAATAGGTTGGAGTGTCTACTTAGCACAAAACCCCCAAATGACCCCATTTTGCAATCTTGAAATTTCCGGGCCTCCGAAACTGTGATAGGTGGTGAGAAAGTAAAATGTGCAATTTACGCCCTTAGAAAACCTGAAGGCGGTGATTGTTTTTTGGGGTCCCGTACACAGCAAGGCTCCCTAAGTCTCACACATGTGGTATTCCTGTACTCAGGAGAAGCAGCAGAATGTATTTTGGGGTGTCATTCCACATATACCCATGGCATGTAGAGATGTATAGAACTGTTCGCCGGCGAACAGTTCCCGGCGAACTTAGCATGTTCGCGTTCGCCGCTGCCGGCGAACATATGCGATGTTCGGTCCGCCCCCCATAAGACATCATTGAGGCAAACTTTGACCCTGAACTTTACAGTCAGCAGACACATTTCCAGCCAATCAGCGTACCTCCCTCCCACACCCTCCCACCTCCTATAAATAAGCAAGGGCAGCATCCATCTTAGATCATTCTGAAGCAGTGTGTGTAGTGAGAGTAGGGAGAGCTGCTGCTGCTGCTGCTGTTAAGCTAGGGACAGTTAGTCAGTGTTCCTGGTCTTGCAGTGTTCTTGGTCCACTACTGCTGTAATATCAGCACCCCAAAAAGCCCTTCTAAGGGCTGGTATTTGTGGTTTTTTTTTTTTTTATATATATATATATATACCTAGCGTCCCCAAAAGCCCTTTTAAGGGCTGGTAATTGAGTTGTTTCTTCATATATATATATATATCTATATCTATCTAGTGTCCCCAAAAGCCCTTTTAAGGGCTGGTAATTGAGGATTTTTTTATTTATATATATACATATATATATATATATATACAGTGTCCCCAAAAGCCCTTTCAAGGGCTGGTAAGGTAATAGATTTTTTTCTTTATATATATATATATATATATATATCTATTGTACACTGCAGTTGCCTGCCCGCTGTGTGTGAGAGGCCACAGACCTACCACAGACTGTACTGTGTGCACACCACACTCATTTCGGGTGGCACAGGCACAGTACCTGGCATTTTAAAAAATATTTTTTTTTCCTCTGTCATAATTGCAGTGAGTGCTGTGTCAGGTCCACAGAGTGCACTGTACCCACTGCAGTGCACTGCCCACCACTGATATATATACGTTGGCACAGCATCTTGTTGCAATAAATTGAAAAAAAAAATATTTTTTATTATTGCAGTTGCCTGGGCTGCCAGTGACTGTCAGGTCCACAGAGTGTACTGTGCCCACTGCAGTGCCACTGTGTGCCCACCCACCACTGATATATAAGGTGGCACAGCAGCTTGCAAAGTAAAAAAAATATATATTTTTTTTTAAATTGCAGTTGCCTGGGTGCCAGTGACTGCTGTCAGGTCCACAGAGAGTGTACTGTGCCACTGCCCACCCACCACTGATATATAAGGTGGCACAGCAGCTTGCAAAGTAAAAAAAATATATATATTTTTTTAAATTGCAGTTGCCTGGGTGCCAGTGACTGCTGTCAGGTCCACAGAGAGTGTACTGTGCCACTGCCCACCCACCACTGATATATAAGGTGGCACAGCAGCTTGCAAAGTAAAATATATATATATATTTTTTTAAATTGCAGTTGCCTGGGTGCCAGTGACTGCTGTCAGGTCCACAGAGAGTGTACTGTGCCACTGCACACCCACCACTGATATATAAGGTGGCACAGCAGCTTGCAAAGTAAAAAAATATATATATATTTTTTAAATTGCAGTTGTCTGGGTGCCAGTGACTGCTGTCAGGTCCACAGAGAGTGTACTGTGCCACTGCCCACCCACCACTGATATATAAGGTGGCACAGCAGCTTGCAAAGTAAAAAAAAATATATATATTTTTTAAATTGCAGTTGCCTGGGTGCCAGTGACTGCTGTCAGGTCCACAGAGAGTGTACTGTGCCACTGCCCACCCACCACTGATATATAAGGTGGCACAGCAGCTTGCACTCATAGTACAACAGTAACAACACATTAAAAAAAAAATGACAGGCAGAGGCAGGCCACCCCGCAAGGGCCGTCGTGGTCGTGGTGCTGTGATTTCCTTAGGCCCTAGAATAATGCCCAGTGTTCAGAGGCCACCACAGACCCTGAACTCAAAAAATTCTGAGGCCATAGTTGACTGGCTTACACAGGACACCCAATCGTCTACAGCTTCCGCTCGGAACCTTAATGCACCATCCTCCTCCAGCTCAGCTTCGGGCACCTCTCAATTTACCACTCGCCAGCCCGCCGGCACCACCACCAACACTAGCACCACAGCCGCTTCACTTGATCCGTCAGAGGAGTTATTTTCACATCAGTTTGAAGAAATAAGTGATGCGCAACTATTAGTGCCAGAGGATGTAGATAACGGGGATATGTCTCAGTCAGGCAGCATTATACACATGGACGTACATTGTGATGATGATGATGTTGTACCTGCTGCTGCTGCCTTTGCTGAGTTGTCAAGTGAAGCGGCTGATGATGACGATGTGTCTGTGGATGTCACCTGGGTGCCTGCTCGAAGAGCAGAAGAAGAGGGGGAAAGTTCAGATGGGGAGACAGAGAGGAGGAGGAGACGAGTTGGAAGCAGGGGGAGGAGGTCATCGCAAGGAGCTAGTGGCGCAGTCAGACAGCATGTAGATTCGGCACCCGGGGTCAGCCAGACAGCACGCCAATCAACGCAAGCTGTTGCCACCACCAGAATGCCGTCCTTGCAAAGCTCAGCAGTGTGGCATTTTTTTTGTGTGTCTGCCTCTGATATCAGCGATGCCATTTGTAACCTGTGCCAAAAGAAACTGAGTCGTGGGAAGTCCAACACCCACCTAGGTACAACTGCTTTGCGAAGGCACATGATCTCACATCACAAACGCCTATGGGATCAACACATGAGTAAAAGCAGCACACAAACTGAAAGCCACCATCCTCCTCCTGGTCCAGCATCTTCAGCCACGTCAACCACTGCTGTCCTCCATGCCCCCTATCAACAACCCGCCCCTCCGCCTCTCACCTTCAGCAGTTCCTGCTCGTCACCTGCCCACAGTCAGGTGTCTGTGAAGGAAATGTTTGAGCGCAAAAAGCCAATCTCGCAGAGTCACCCCCTTGCCCGGCGTCTGACAGCTGGCTTGTCGGAACTCTTAGCCCGCCAGCTTTTACCATACAAGCTGGTGGAGTCTGAGGCCTTCAAAAAATTTGTCGCTATTGGGACACCGCAGTGGAAGGTACCCGGCCGAAATTATTTTTCACAAAAGGCAATCCCCAACCTGTACTCTATTGTGGAAAAGGAAATCATGTCACGTCTGGCACACAGTGTTGGGGCAAGGGTCCATCTGACCACTGATAGCCACGCTACTGGACGCTCATGCGCAATGCCTGTAGGCTCATGCGTCCTTTTGAGGAGGTGACAAACCTAGTGAGTCGCACTGAAGGCACCATCAGCGACATCATCCCATATGTTTTTTTCCTGGAGCGTGCCCTGCGAAGAGTGCTGGATCAGGCCGTAGATGAGCGTGAAGAGGAAGAGTTGTGGTCACCATCACCACCACCAGAAACAGCCTTACCATCGATTGCTGGACCTGCGGCAACACTGGAAGAGGAGTGTGAGGAAGAGGAGTCAGAGGAGGAATGTGGCTTTGAGGAGGAGGAACACCAACCACAGCAGGCATCCCAGGGTGCTAGTTGTCACCTATCTGGTACCCGTGGTGTTGTACGTGGCTGGGGGGAAGAACACACCTTCAATGACATCAGTGAGGACGAGGAATTGGACATGAGTAGCTCGGCATCCAACCTTGTGCAAATGGGGTCTTTCATGCTGTCATGCCTGTTGAGAGACCCTCGTATAAAAAGGCTGAAGGAGAACGACCTGTACTGGGTGGCCACGCTACTAGACCCCCGGTATAAGCAGAAAGTCTGTGACATGTTACCCAATTACCGGCAGTCGCAAAGGATGCAGCAGCTACAAAATAAGTTAAAAACTATGCTCTACACAGCGTATAAGGGTGATGTCACAGCACAACGGGAATCCAACAGGGGAAGAGGTGAAAGTAATCCTCCTCCTACCACCACAACCACGCCGGCAAGGACAGGACGCTTTACAGACGTCTTGTTGATGGAGGACATGCGGAGCTTTTTTAGTCCTATGCATCGCCACAGCCCTTCGGGGTCCACCCTCAGAGAACGACTCGACCGACAGGTAGCAGACTACCTTGCCTTAACTGCAGATATCGACACTCTGAGGAGCGATGAACCCCTTGACTACTGGGTGTGCAGGCTTGACCTGTGGCCTGAGCTATCCCAGTTTGCCATTGAACTTCTGGCCTGCCCCGCTTCAAGTGTGCTGTCAGAAAGGACCTTCAGCGCAGCAGGAGGTATTGTCACTGAGAAGAGAAGTCGCCTAGGTCAAAAAAGTCTTGATTACCTCACGTTTATTAAGATGAATGAGGCATGGATCCCGAAGGGACTGACAGTGGGGGATGCATTTGACTAAAAAAGGCCTGGTGATGACTGAGATGCCTTGGCCTTGCTGTATATAATCATTCTCTGCATGCCGGATGACTTACGTGACGTCTCCGCCACCAACTACGGTTCAAGCAGCAATGTTTTAGTGCACTTTCTGCCTTAAAACCTCAATTTTTCAGGCCGCTGCTACAGCAGCGGCTGCAACAATACCTACTTTTTCATGCATGTGTACATGCCTAATTTTTCTGGCCTCTGGTGCTACACTGTGGCTGCAAAAAAACAAAAAACAAAAAAAAAGGCACATACATGTGTCAATTCCCCTTCGTGATCGTTACCTTGTCGTGGTGAAGGGGCTTGCGTATCACAATGAAGCGATCACCTCTAGGATTGTGTTGGCACACCCCAGATGATAAGGTCGTTGCTTCATTGTGTACAGACCAAAAGCGATCCGCAGGATAATTTTTCATAAAAAAAAACATTCATTTTCTTTCATTCTTTCTGCGGAGCTGGGTATTTTTTGGCCGCGTTACTGAATGCTCATGAACAATGGCTGTAGGCTCATGCGTCCTTTTGCAGAGATGACAACCCTGGTGGTCAGTCGAACCCAAGGCAACATCATAGACCTCATCCCATATGCGTTTTTTCTGGAGCGTGCCCTGCGAAGAGTACTGGATCAGGCTGTAGATGAGCATGAAGAGGAAGAGTTGTGGTCCTCATCACCACCAGAAGCAGCCTTGTCGTTGTCAATTGCTGGACCTGTGGCAACGCAGAGAGAGGAGTCTGAAGAAGAGAAGTCAGAGGAGGAAGGTGGCTTTGAGGAGGTGGAATACCAGCCACAGCAGGCGTCCCAGGGGGCTTGTTCTCACCTTTCGGGGACCCTTGGTGTTGTATGTGGCTGGGTGGAGGAAGAGACCTTCAATGATGTCAGTGAGGACAAGGAACGGGACATGGCTAGCTTGGTATCCAACCTTGTGCAAATTGGGAGTTTGCGGTTGTGCAAATGGACTGACTGACTGTTAAACGGGGAGTTTGGTCTGTCAGAGTTTGGTCTGTCACTGTGAAGCGGGCGACGGGCGTAACCCTTACACTACTTGACCGATAAAACATCATACCTGATCGTATTCACACACTGGATGTTTTAGTGCTGGTTTACACTGCCGCTACCACTAAAGTAGCGTCGCTTCCAGTGCGACTTTGGCGCGACTTAGCGCGACTTTGGCGCGACCTCATCGCGAGGTGACTTTTTATTTGGCCAATCACAATATCATGTTTTGTGACCGTCGCCTAATTTCCTTTTCCTGTTTTTTGTTTTACATATTTCCCCATGTGTGCAGTGTTGTCTGTGTCATAGCTCAACTGATAGGCATGTTTGCCTTGGCATATCATATTTCAGCTTGCCAGAAAGAAAAAAAGACAGCTGGAAAGACACTGCATTAGTTTTCTACTAAAAATCATAAGAAAAATGCTGTTTTTTTTGGGTTGTGGACATACTACAGAGCTGAAACTTGACAGGTACACTTTTTAGACCCCCCAGACACTAAATACAAAAAATGACATGCCTGCCTAAAAAAATGCCCGATAAATGCCTGCAAGAGAAAAAGCCAGCCGCAGAGAAGCCGTATTCCTGAAAATATAAGAAAAATGCTGTTTTTTAGGGGTTCTGGACATGCTACAGAGCTGAAACTTGACAGGTACACTTTTGTGACCCCCCAGACACTAAATACAAAAAATGACATGCCTGCCTAAAAAAATGCCCGATAAATGCCTGCAAGAGAAAAAGACAGCCGCAGAGAAGCCGTATTCCTGAAAATATAAGAAAAATGCTGTTTTTTAGGGGTTCTGGACATGCTACAGAGCTGAAACTTGACAGGTACTTTTTTGTGACCCCCCAGACACTAAATACAAAAAATGACATGCCTGCCTAAAAAAATGCCCGATAAATGCCTGCAAGAGAAAAAGACAGCCGCAGAGAAGCCGTATTCCTGAAAATATAAGAAAAATGCTGTTTTTTAGGGGTTCTGGACATGCTACAGAGCTGAAACTTGACAGGTACACTTTTGTGACCCCCCAGACACTAAATACAAAAAATGACATGCCTGCCTAAAAAAATGCCCGATAAATGCCTGCAAGAGAAAAAGCCAGCCGCAGAGAAGCCGTATTCCTGAAAATATAAGAAAAATGCTGTTTTTTAGGGGTTCTGGACATGCTACAGAGCTGAAACTTGACAGGTACACTTTTGTGACCCCCCAGACACTAAATACAAAAAATGACATGCCTGCCTAAAAAAATGCCCGATAAATGCCTGCAAGAGAAAAAGACAGCCGCAGAGAAGCCGTATTCCTGAAAATATAAGAAAAATGCTGTTTTTTAGGGGTTCTGGACATGCTACAGAGCTGAAACTTGACAGGTACACTTTTGTGACCCCCCAGACACTAAATACAAAAAATGACATGCCTGCCTAAAAAAATGCCCGATAAATGCCTGCAAGAGAAAAAGCCAGCCGCAGAGAAGCCGTATTCCTGAAAATATAAGAAAAATGCTGTTTTTTAGGGGTTCTGGACATGCTACAGAGCTGAAACTTGACAGGTACACTTTTGTGACCCCCCAGACACTAAATACAAAAAATGACATGCCTGCCTAAAAAAATGCCCGATAAATGCCTGCAAGAGAAAAAGACAGCCGCAGAGAAGCCGTATTCCTGAAAATATAAGAAAAATGCTGTTTTTTAGGGGTTCTGGACATGCTACAGAGCTGAAACTTGACAGGTACACTTTTGTGACCCCCCAGACACTAAATACAAAAAATGACATGCCTGCCTAAAAAAATGCCCGATAAATGCCTGCAAGAGAAAAAGACAGCCGCAGAGAAGCCGTATTCCTGAAAATATAAGAAAAATGCTGTTTTTTAGGGGTTCTGGACATGCTACAGAGCTGAAACTTGACAGGTACACTTTTTAGACCCCCCAGACACTAAATACAAAAAATGACATGCCTGCCTAAAAAAATGCCCGATAAATGCCTGCAAGAGAAAAAGACAGCCGCAGAGAAGCCGTATTCCTGAAAATATAAGAAAAATGCTGTTTTTTAGGGGTTCTGGACATGCTACAGAGCTGAAACTTGACAGGTACACTTTTGTGACCCCCCAGACACTAAATACAAAAAATGACATGCCTGCCTAAAAAAATGCCCGATAAATGCCTGCAAGAGAAAAAGACAGCCGCAGAGAAGCCGTATTCCTGAAAATATAAGAAAAATGCTGTTTTTTAGGGGTTCTGGACATGCTACAGAGCTGAAACTTGACAGGTACACTTTTTAGACCCCCCAGACACTAAATACAAAAAATGACATGCCTGCCTAAAAAAATGCCCGCTAAATGCCTGCAAGAGAAAAAGCCAGCCGCAGAGAAGCCATATTCCTGAAAATATAAGAAAAATGCTGTTTTTTAGGGGTTCTGGACATGCTACAGAGCTGAAACTTGACAGGTACACTTTTGTGACCCCCCAGACACTAAATACAAAAAATGACATGCCTGCCTAAAAAAATGCCCGCTAAATGCCTGCAAGAGAAAAAGCCAGCCGCAGAGAAGCCATATTCCTGAAAATATAAGAAAAATGCTGTTTTTTAGGGGTTCTGGACATGCTACAGAGCTGAAAATTGACAGGTACACTTTTTAGACCCCCCAGACACTAAATACAAAAAATGACATGCCTGCCTAAAAAAATGCCCGCTAAATGCCTGCAAGAGAAAAAGCCAGCCGCAGAGAAGCCATATTCCTGAAAATATAAGAAAAATGCTGTTTTTTAGGGGTTCTGGACATGCTACAGAGCTGAAAATTGACAGGTACACTTTTTAGACCCCCCAGACACTAAATACAAAAAATGACATGCCTGCCTAAAAAAATGCCCGCTAAATGCCTGCAAGAGAAAAAGCCAGCCGCAGAGAAGCCATATTCCTGAAAATATAAGAAAAATGCTGTTTTTTAGGGGTTCTGGACATGCTACAGAGCTGAAACTTCACAGGTACACTTTTTAGACCCCCCAGATGCTAAATCCAAAGAAATTTTTTATTTTTATTTTTTTTTAATTTTTCCAATAATTGGCTCTCTATCAAAAAATTATAATTTTTAAGAACTTTTTTTTGCGTGATCCCTCTCCGGCATGCCACAGTCCAGGTGTTAGTCCCCTTGAAACAACTTTTCCATCACTATTGTGGCCAGAAAGAGTCCCTGTGTGTTTTAAAATTCGCCTGCCTATTGAAGTCTATGGCGGTTCGCCCGGTTCGCGAACATTTGCCGATGTTCGCGTTCGCCGTTCGCGAACCGCGAATTTTAGGTTCGCGACATCACTAATGGCATGTGTGAGCAATTTATCTTTTAGTGACAACTTTGTGTTTAAAAAAAAAAGAAGTGTAATTTTCCAAAACATGTGGCAAAATATAAAATATTCCATGGGCTCACCATGCCTTTCAGCAAATAGCTTGGAGTGTCTACATTGCAAAATGGGGTCGTTTGGAGGGGTTTTGTGCTATCTTGACATTTCAGGGCCTCCGAAACCGTGATAGGTAGTGAGAAAGTGCAATGATCAATTTATGCCCTTTGAAATTCTGAAGGTGGTGATTGGTTTTCGGGGGGTTCCGTACACAGCTAGGCTGCCAAAAAGTCTCACACATGTGGTATCCCTGTACTCAGGAGAAGCAGCAGAATGTATTTTAGGGTGTAATTACACATATACCCATGGCATGCGTGAGCAATATATCATTTCAATGACAACTTTTTGTAAAAAAAATAAATAAATTATTTTTTTAGTCATTTTTCAAACACCTGTGACAAAAAAATGAAATATTCAATGTGCTCAACATGCCTCTCAGGACATTTCTTAGGAAGTCTACTTGCCAAAAAGTATTTGGGGGGGGGGGGTGGGGGTTTGTACTGCCCTGCCATTTTAGCACTTCAAGAAGTGAGATAGGCAGTCAGAAAGTAAAAGCTGTGTAAATTCCAGTATTTACACCATAGTTTGTAGACGCTATAGCTTTTGCACAAACCAACAAAAATACGCTTTTATTAAAAGCTTTAAAGTGTAACTCCACTTCCATCAGAAAAAAAAAAATGCAAATAAAAAAAATAATAATATAGCCTATACAATTGGGACACAAGTCATATTGTAATTGAATGTTATTAAAAATTACCTTTCCTTTTTATTCTGCAGGTCTGTCGTTTTCTTTACAATGCAATATGGCTACCTGGAGGTATTCTGTACACAGAATGTGTACAGAACGCTCCCCACAAACAGCCTTTCCTGCTTGTGTGATTGGTTCACTTATTTTCCCTGAAGTTTGCATCAAGATACAAATCAAAATTTTGGCATCCCCTGCAACAAAAATGTAGATTTTGGTGAGATACGCCCAATAGGAAATCATGTCTAAAGTGATGCAGACCCTGCAACTTTCCTCATTAGAGCACTGCAGGTGCAGCAGCTGGTTGATAATTATGAAACCGCTCCCATTAGACTCACTGAGCACATGGACACAGATAAACAAACTGTGATTTCTTCAGAATAACAAAAGGTAGGAATCTGCAACTAAGTTTGTTAAAATCCTTGCAATGTACATAGATCACACAGAGGGGAATGTTTTTTTCTCAACAAAAGTGGAGTTACTTTTTAACTGAACAAGCTGAAGTTGGAAGCGGATTGGCTACCATGCACAGCTGCACCAGATTCTGTACTCTCCAGTTTTACTACACAAACCCATTTGTCTTGCAGCAAAGTGCAGACTGCTATGGCACACATACAACTCAGGGAGCCTTTGATCACAGGGTCTAATGAGAGTGATACCAACATCACAGGTCTCGGTTTTTCATCATGTAGCTTGGTGAATACATCTACCGCATATCCATTGACTTTATAACATAACAAGGAGAAGGGCCTAGCATAGTCCGGAAGTCCTAAGGCTTGAGCTTCTGATGGAATTTTAATAGGCTCCTTTATCTGCAATTCATTGTCGCATGTGAGTTTGAAAGGGTTTGTAGTGGTAGTCTCATAAAGAGGAGCCACAAGTTCTGATGCATTTGGAATCCAGTCCGCGCAATATCCTACTAACCCCAGGAAGACACTTTATTTGCATGTCTTGGCTTTTAATTTTTACTCGGTCTGGGGTAAGGTGTGGGATTCCATGTGAAATCCAGTGACCCAGAAAGATCACTTTCTCTTGGTAGTATTGTAGCCTATCTTTTCTAACTTTGCAGATACTTTTGTAGAGAAACAGTCAGAACAAACAAGCAAATCGTCTAAGTACTGGGCATGAGGGCGATCAGCGGTCCAATACTTGCTTTAACACAGTATTATATTCAGAAGGGCTGCTCACACAACCCTGGGGCACTTTTGTCCATGTTAAACCTCCTCTTCTTAGGTCCCCTGCCGATGCTCCTGGCTTCTCCTCTACACAGTGTGGCTTGGCCCCGCCCCCTCGTCACAGGAATTGATTGACAGCAGAGCCAATAGAGATGCACAGATAGATAAAGGTTTAATAAAATTTACATTGTAAAGGTAAATTCTTTTTTTTAAATAACAAACATGTCTATACTTATCTGCTTCCCCTAGCACACCTCTTTTCAGGTCCCCCGCCAGAGCTCCTGGCCCCTCCCCTCTGTCCAGTGCCCCCCTTTGGAAGACAGCGAGTCCGCTGACACAAACAGCGGGATTCGGCCCCGTCCCCTCGTCACTGGTTTTGATTGACAACACTGGGAGCCAATGGCTCCGGTTGCCCCAGCAAAGCCAGTGAGAACTGGAGGTGAGGGGAGAGAAGAGCTGCAGACGCGTTCGGCGTTGGATCGAATGAGGGCTCAGGTAAATAAAATGGGGGGGGGGTGAGGGGGATGCTGACACCTAAATATTTTTTACCTTAACGCAAGAAATGCATTACAGAGGTTGTAAACTCGTTTTTTTTTTTTTTTTACACCCTGCAAGAGAAAGACATAATGAGCTAGTATGCATCGCATACTAGCTCATTATGCAATACTTACCTTAGAACGAGCCCCCGCCATGCCGCTCACTCACCTCTATGACGGGCGACATGTCGAGTCGCCCGTCTTCCGGGATCGCGGCATCCGGCCATCTGAGCCGCTGTGACGTCACTCCCGCGCACGCACGCGGGAGCCGACAGTCACGGCACGGGACTCTGAAGGAACGGCACGATCGGCCGTTCCTTCAGAGCGCATGCGCCAGTGACGTCACTGGCGGCATATAAGGTAAATATCTCCTAAACGGTACATGTTTAGGAGATATTTACAGTACCTATAGGTAAGCCTTATCATAGGCTTACCTATAGGTACAAGTTGTAGAGGAGGGTTTACTTCCTCTTTAAGGTAAAAAATGTTTAGGCTTTACAACCACTTTAACACATAGAATGCATTAGGGTAAACAACATTTTTGCCTTTATAACCACTTTCTTACCCATAGGAAGGTCTGAGAACACTTTTCAATAATTTCAGTCCCGCAGTGCTCAGCACTGGATATCTACCACACAAACCTATTCTGGACTTGCAGAGTACTAAAGCCTCATACACATGATGAGAATGTGGGACAAATAATTGTCAGGTTTTTTTTGCATGCTAGTCTCATTGAAAACGAAGAGGTTACCAAACGTACAAAATTTGTATGTGAAAGAATACAAGTTCGGAAGTGATGTAATGTTTTGTATTATATTCTGTTGTTTTTGAGCATGCGTGGTGATGGTCTTCTGATTTTTTTCGGACGAATGCTGTACTGTTTAATATAAAATTGTACGATCTGGTATCATATGAGCAAAATTTTCATATTTGTCCCTTTGGATAATTTCGGATGAACTGTCATGATCAGCTTTCAAAAGCTATATACTAACAATCAGATTATCGTATGATTGCTTTAAAAGATGTATTTTCCATCCATTTTTCTGATCATGTGTACTGGCTATAGGCTGCAATCGCATCCAGGCATTGTTTGAAGTGTTTTTTTAGTGTGGGACACCCATAGGACAGGCCATTCATTTGAACGTGCCAAAGTAGCTCCAGGCACTGTGACACAGTAATGCCTCGTACACACGCAACGATTATCGGCCGACCGATCGTCCGACTTTTGTCCAGAGTTGTGTTTTGTTGGTTGGAATGTGCCTAGACTGCACACAAATTTTCTCGGCCAACAAAAATCTACTTCAGAAGTGATGTCATGTGCTGGTTTACTTTCCGTGTGTTTTTTTCTTCTCTGAGCATGCCCAGACTTGCTCATCAGATTTTTGTCTGCCGAAATCTGTACTGACTGATGGAAAATCGGCCGTTGTGTTGACGGCCAACAAAAATTTTATAGTCTGCACACCAGATTTTATTCGGCCGAAAAGTCGGAGTCGGTTGTCGAAAGCATCAAACTAACAAGCCGAAAACTGGCCGATCGGATGTTGGCCGAAAATTCCCGGCCAATAATCAATGCGTGTGTACAAGGCATAACACTAAATATACTGTTTTCTTTTCCTGCCAGAAATTGGTTGAACATACGGCCTCAATGTTGTGTATGTATATCTGCCTGTATTGCGTTCTACTGGTTAGCATATTCATTTATGCTGGCCAATGGAAGAATTTAGGCGCTCACGCACATTTATGCGATTAGAAGCTGTAGATAACTTTCACCCCCAATGCTGCGCATAAACACCCGCATGACCACAGTAAATAACATGCAGCTGCATTCATGGGCATAAAAAAAACGCCAGACATAGCAGCATATTTTACGCCATGTGAACAAATCCTGAGCTCATAGAACTTGCTGCGGTTTGCGGAGCCAATAACAATGAATTCACAGAACGCCCTGATGTTAATGGAACCTTACAGACACACTCAGTTATTGCTAAGATTTCTTCAATATGTTTTCATTTTCCCCAGACATAGAGATCTGAGAGGAAACCATGAGAGTTGTGACATCAGCGCCTATCATCATGATGTCCTGACTCCATAACTCAGACTGTCAGCCATACACACAATTCTCTCTATTGCACAGAGAGAGAGAAGAGACAAGTGTCCACACACAGCTCCGTCCCCACCACCAGGAACCATCCTTCCCCTCCCCTCTCAGTACATGGAATACAATCCTCATCACACAGCTCCCTTCTTCCGCACACAGCATCACGTGATAACGGCCCGTCCCGCTTACTTCCGGGTTAGAGTCACCTGATCGAGTTCCCGTCACATGACTGCGCCTGTCTTCTCAGCTGTCCTGTCTACACAGAGAGGTCACAAGGTGCGTGCAGCGCAACACAGAGGCTGGCTGTCCGGTGCAAGGGCCGGGGACTGACCGTGGAGGTGGGTGAACCAGGACATTATGGGCGCTGTGCAGTGTGTGACCTGGCTGTATAATGATGGGGCTGTGTGTGGCCTGGCTTTATAATGACGGGGCTGTGTATTGCCTGGCTGTATAATGATGGGGCTGTGTATTGCCTGGCTGTATAATGATGGGGCTGTTTTTTTCCCTGGCTGTATAATGATTTGGCTATGTGTGGCTTGGCTTTTTAATGGTGGGGCTGTGTATTGCCTGGCTGTATAATGATTTGGCTGCGTGTGGCGTGGCTGCGTAATGGTGGCGCTGCGCGCGGCCTGGCTGTGTAATGGTAGCGCTGCGTGCGGCGTGGCTGCGTAATGGTAGCGCTGCGTGCGGCCTGGCTGTGTAATGGTAGCGCTGCGTGCGGCCTGGCTGAGTAATGGTAGCGCTGCGTGCGGCCTGGCTGCGTAATGGTAGCGCTGCGTGCGGCCTGGCTGCGTAATGGTAGCGCTGCGTGCGGCGTGGCTGCGTAATGGTGGCGCTGCGTGCGGCGTGGCTGCGTAATGGTGGCGCTGCGTGCGGCGTGGCTGCGTAATGGTGGCGCTGCGTGCGGCGTGGCTGCGTAATGGTGGCGCTGCGTGCGGCGTGGCTGCGTAATGGTAGCGCTGCGTGCGGCGTGGCTGCGTAATGGTGGCGCTGCGTGCGGCGTGGCTGCGTAATGGTGGCGCTGCGTGCGGCCTGGCTGCGTAATGGTGGCGCTGCGTGCGGCCTGGCTGCGTAATGGTGGCGCTGCGTGCGGCCTGGCTGCGTAATGGTGGCGCGGCGTGGCTGCGTAATGGTGGCGCTGCGTGCGGCGTGGCTGCGTAATGGTGGGTCAGTCTCTATTCTGTTTTTATCTTGTTGGAATGACTTATTGGATGTCCCCATGTGGCTGTGTAATTGGTGAAAATATAAACCCCTTTTTTACTAATATATCGGAAAGCAAAATTTTTTTGGTGAAATTGTTAAACCCCTCAAGTTTTTCCCTGCCTGTTCCCCATGGGGTGTTTTTCTGTCACTTACTGTCCTGAGAGAGAAGAGGAAGTCTGAGGAAACACGAAGTGAGGAAAAATCTTTCTCAATTGTCACATTGTCAGATTTTTTTTAGTTCCTATTCTAGTGACGGCTCAAATTTTTATAGAAGATGTTTTGATGAAGAATAAAATGTTAAACACAAATCTTGGGTGAATGAGGTATTTAATAATTGAGAGCTATGTCATTTTATGTTGTAGGCAGACATACTGATAATAAACTGTGTTTTATGTTTGCGTGAAATGAACTTGTAAGCTGTTGTTGGGTTCTGTGATTTTCTAGGGGAACACAGTTATTTCTTCTATTTGTTTTTATGTATTTTGTTCTTTAGAATTCCCCTGTGTTGTGCCATGACTGAGCACATAGTGCTGCCTGTGATATCGTGGACTCATGTTATCAGTGTGTATGTTATGCTCTGTGTTAGATGAGTTTTTGTTGAAATACCTTCTACAATTACTTGGGCTTAGAAAGTTCAGGCTAGCTTGAACATTTGATTGTGTACTGGCTTAGAGTAGCCTATGCTTACATACAGATGCATTCCATCCAAGCAGTGTTTCTGCTGGAATTGCTGAACTATTCTAAGTGTTTGGACTGTATTCAGTGTGAAGTATTTTTATAGCTATCTCCAAAATATAATACATATGTGTGGGAGGACAGCCAGATCAAGCAGGTATGTACCAATGCTGGGAAAAAAATGACAGTTTCTGCTAAAACCTTCTGAACTGGAAAAGAGTGCCGGACTCCAGAATTCAGAGCAAAGGGCTTCTGCACAATCACCTAGAAGCCTCGACATGGCTTATACATGTTGTTAAGTCTTTGTAATATCTTGGTTGGTTTTTTACATTTTGGTTAAAGCAGGAAAGGGTTAGAGCCTGTGTCAGGTTTTATTTCCGTCTGTGTCTTCTGGGGAGTTTCCCCCTTATTCCCTGTCAGAAACAAGGCTCAGATTGAAATAGAAAGATTCAGCACAGGTACCACCGTCGTCCCAATAATCAAGATAAGAAGGAAAGAGAAGGGGGCTAAATGGACTTTAAGAGTCGGTTCACACTAGCGCGACTTGTCAGCCTGACAAGTCGCGGTCCATTGACCGCTACAGGACCCGTTCTAATAGGAGCGACACAAGACGCTCCGACTTAGAAAAAGGGTCCTGTACTACTTCGGGGCGACCTCGGAGCGACTTGCATAGACTTCCATTATGTGAAGTCTCTGCAAGTGGCTCCGAAGTCGTGGGGCATGGTAATGCACAAGTCGCCCCTGAAGTAGTAAGGAGTCGTGTCGCCTCAGTGTGAACCGACTCTTAAGGTACCGTCCAAGACAAATAGTATAGGTAAACACCATAATAGATAAATTATCAAATGTTTATTAAACAGAACCACACAGTTAAAAAATTGTCCATAACATAGACACTATGGGCAAACAAATACACAGTAGGTCAGTGATATCAGCAGTACTTTTATTGTTGGTACATCAACCACTGTAGTTGGGGCAAAGATTGAGAATGCATTTAACTAGCCACCACAGTTGGACAACAAAGAAGTTGAAATGCTCATATGCCCGGCATGTTTCGCGGGTTGCGCTTCTTCAGGGGCAAGCAAGAAAGTATACAGTTGATATGATATACATATGACTACATGTGAAAAAAGAAAACAGATTCAGTATCCTTGATTCTGTTTTCTTTTTTCACATGTAGTCATATCAACTGTATACTTTCTTGCTCGCCCCTGAAGAAGTGCAACCCGCAAAACATGTTTGGCATATGAGCATTTCAACTACTTTTGTTGTCTAACTGTGGTGGCCAGTTAAGGGCATTCTCAACCTTTGCCCCAACTACAGTGGTTGATGTACCAACTATACAAGTACTGCTGATATCACTGACCTACTGTGTATTTGTTTGCCCTTAGTGTCTATGTTATGGACAATTTTTAACTGTGTGGTTCTGTTTAATAAACCTTTGATATTTTATCTATTATGGTGTTTACCTATACTATTTGTCTTGGACGGTACCTTTTAAAGTCCATTTAGCCCCCTCTTTCCTTATCTTATTTCCTGTCAGGGTGGGAAATCTCTTCAACAGTGACACAGGCAGAAACATTATATTATATATTAGAAATATTTAGCAGAGTGGGGGGAGTTAGAACTAGTGACAATTGGGCTTATTTAGTAAAACTGAATAATGCAAAATGTGGTGCAGCTCTGCATAATAGCCAATTGGCTTCTAAGGGCTCTTTCACACGGCCGCTCCAATTTTTTTTTTTTTTTTTTTGTTATTCCGCTGCGGCAAAAAAACGGAACAGAACTGAAAGGACGAAAATCTGAAAATCGGACCATCCGCTGACATCCGCAATCCCATCGACATGCATTATGTCTGTTTTTTTTCATCCACAAAAAATGGTATGAAATACGGACATAGGGAGTGAAAGAGCCCTAAGGCTCCTTTCACACAGTAAGTCCATCAAACGGACTCCGCTTTTCTCAGCGGGGGATCGATCCGCCGATCCCCCGCTGAGCAGGAGAATGACAGCTGTTCTGCGCACTGTGTGCGGAGACACAGCTGTCACAGCCCCATAGATCTCTATGGGGGAATCGGATGGGAACGGACCGTCGGTCCGTTCTCATCCGATCTGCTGGATGGATGGAAAATAGGGTTTCCAGCCGTCCAGATTTGACGGATCGGATTGGGTGTCAGCGGACATGTCTCCGCTGACATCCGTGGCCCATAGAGATGCATGGGGGGACCGTTCAGATCCGCCAAAAAAACAGACAGGCGGATCTGAACGGTCCGCCTGTGTGAAAGGGGCCTAAGTTTAGTTTCTTCAATTAAGCGTTGACAACAAAACCTGGAAGCTGACTGATTTCTATGCAGAGCTGCACCAGATTTTGCACTTTCCAGTTTTAGTAAATCAATCCCAATGTTTTTAACGTGGCTTTTGCCTTCCTGACCTGGTGAACCCCCACCCCCCCCCCCCCCACAATTTTTTTATGGGTTTTTGCAGGGAGAGTGATTTTTCAATAAATGGAAAAGAAAACTAAGCAGAATTTTTAGCTCTCCAGAAATGTAAAGGCTACGGGGCGGATAAAAATCGATGATTTAAAAAATAAAATCGGAAATGCATTTTCAGTAGAAATTCCCATTCTTCCTTGTTTTTGTTTCACATATACATACTGCTGTTTAATTTGAATTTAATGGGAAACTACCATATTTTGGCCCATTTACTATGCTTGTGGGCAGGTGTGAATGGTTGCCAGGACATTATTGGATATAAGGATGTTAAAACTGTGTACAGGGGAAATAATTGTTATTCGTGTTTGCATAAATGTACTTTTCAGCCTGTAAACGCCAGATCTCTGTGAATGAAACCTGGTTCATACTCTCTTTGCTGATGGAAATAGTCGTAGTAGATATAACAGTACAGTCATTATTTTGGTAATGGACTGGAAAAGACGTTACCTTCTATGGCTACTTCTGTATGCAAAAATCAATGAATCTGGAAGTTGTTTCACAGAGGTCTGGTGTTTATAGGTGGAAGGTGCTGTGTTGGAACCCCCTTCGTGTGAGTATTGCATATGTGTACGCTTTCTTTATTTTTCTTAATGCTGACGTCCATAGGGGACATTCCTCTTGTCCTACAGAGTTTAAAAAGTACAGCTGTTATGGCACAAACTTATTTGTTGATGCTGTGTCAATAATGTATTTTTTTTTTTTTTTTTTTTTAGGGCTTATTTATTCCACATATATTTCTTCCAATCCCAGAATATTCTTCTGGGTCAATCCGGAGTCTGTCTGCTTTTTACCTGTTAGAGGTAAGGCTAGGAGCTGGGAACAACCTGTGATGAATCTGATAAAAGGGCTTGGCTTTTCAAACCTGTGTTTAGAGGGAAACAAAAGTCTTGTTGTGTCATCAGACTTCTACTTCTTGAAGGGCACAGGAAAGGAGATTCTTGTATGAATGCCTTGCTCTCGTTTAGAGATGTTTTGGCAAATGGTAATAGAATTTATACACCACATATCATCACATTCAAATATTTTTTAAATCTTTAGCAGATCTGCCATTTCATGTGTCCATTGCAGTTATAATACTTTGACAGAGTTTACATCAAAGCCTTCAATTAAAACATTTAAAAAAAAAATATCTTGCGTGTCAGAATAATCCTTTCATAATTTACCTAATTTGTCATACTATTGGAAATTTAGAAAGTATTTTTTCATTTTAATTAGTGGTAGCCCCCTAAAAAATTATGGATTCTTGAAAGAATCAAACAGCAGGAATTAAAAATAGTTTTTATTGTCAAAGCTTAATTGAACAAGCTGGAGTTAGAAGTTGATGGGCCACCATGCAGAGCTGCTCCAGTAAATGTCCACCAAGCTACACTGATACAATGGACCTGTATATGTGCGGCTGCACGACGGGGATTGCCTTGGCCATTTATTATTGACCCAGTACAGTGACAGCTTCTGAGAGGGATCACTCAGGACGTGAGGAGAATTTTTTCAACGGTGACACATATAAGAATAAGACCCCGTTCACACTGGGGCGACCTGTCAGGCGACCTGGTCGCCTGACAGGTCGCCGTAGGTCGTCTGCCATAGAGAAACTGTGGACCCGTTCTAATAGGAGCGACACAAGTCTCTCTGACTTAGAAAAAGGGTCCAGAGCTTCTTTGGGGCGACCCGGAGCGACCTGCATTGACTTCAATGATATGAAGTCTGTGCCGGCCGCTCCGAGGTCGCGGTGTGAGGTCGCCCCGGCAAGTAGCGTCGCCCCAATGTGAACGGGTCTCAAAGGTGTTTTATTTGTAAAGTGAAAAAGGACCTTCCGAATGCCTCGTACACACGCAACGATTATCGGCCGACCGATCGGCCGTTTTTTGTCCAGTGTTGTTGTGTTGGTTGAAATGTGCACTAGACTGCACACGAATTTTTACGGCCAACAAAAACCAACTTCAGAAGTGATGTCATGTGCTGGTTTATTTTCCGTGTGTTTTTTCTTCTCTGAGTATGCCCAGTCTTGCTCATCAGATTTTTGTCTGCCGAAATCTGTACTGACTGACGGAAAATCAGCCGTTGTGTTGACGGCCAACAAAAATTTTATAGCCTGCACACCAGATTTTATTCGGCCGAAAAGTCGGAGTCGTTGTCGAAAGCATCATACTAACAAGCCTAAAATCGGCCGATCGGACGTTGGCCGAAAAATTCACGGCCAACTATCAATGCGTGTGTACGAGGCATAAGATGAGATTGATGGTCCATCAAGCTACCTTAAGAGGATCGGGTCTTTTCATTTCATGTGGATTTCTGTAATCAAGTTTGGATGTTGGAGGTGGTGATTATATACAGTGGATGTCCCTGGGTTGCCTGGTGCCTGTGAAGGAGTTTTAGCGGTCCCTTAACTGCTTACTGCTGCACATCTCCAGCCATCCGGTAAGAGTCAAGTGTGTGGTGGCTGGGTTTGTCACGTCTATATCCTATCAAGCACCTGGGTGAAGTATCTACTGATCCACTAATCTGCATCCCTTACAACCTGCAATATTGTACAAACTTTACATGGACTTTGATGTTCTTGTGTTTTTTGTGTGGTTATCAACTAGCGCTACTCTTATGTCTATATACAGTTGTGTTCAAAATTATTCAACCCCCACTGAAATTGATTGTTTTGGCCAGTTTGACATTGATTTTGATCATTCAGTCATCCTGCTTACAATTAAATCAAAGAGGCATGTGTAGGTCAGACAAATATAACATTTATAATGAAATAACCACAAATGTCTTTTCTGTGCTCACATCATTATCAGTTTTATTCAACCCCCAAGTGACATTCAATCTTAGTACTTAGTACAACATCCTTTTACAGTTATAACCGCTTTTAAACGTGAAGCATAGCTTGACACAAGTGTCTTGCAGCGATCTACGGGTATCTTCGCCCATTCGTCACGGGCAAGAGCCTCCAGTTCAGTCACATTCTTAGGCTTGTGCACTGCAACTGCTTTCTTTAAGTCCCACCAGAGGTTCTCAATTGGATTTAAGTCTGGTGACTGTGATGGCCACTCCAAAATGTTCCAGCCTTTAATCTGCAACCATGCTCTAGTGGACTTGGAGGTATGCTTGGGATCATTGTCCTGTTGAAAGGTCAAACGTCTCCCAAGCCTCAGGTTTGTGACGGACTGCATCACATTGTCATCCAATATCTCCTGGTACTGAAGAGAATTCATGGTACCTTGCATACGCTGAAGCTTCCCTGTACCTGCAGAAGCAAAACAGCCCCAAAGCATGATTGACCCCCTGCCGTGCTTCACAGTAGGCAAGGTGTTCTTTTCTTCATAGGCCTTGTTCTTCCTCCTCCAAACATAGCGTTGATCCATGGGCCCAAACAGTTCTCATTTTGTTTCATCAGTCCACAGAACACTATCCCAAAACTTCTGTGGTTTGTCCACATGACTTTTGGCATACTGCAGTCGACTCTTCTTATTCTTTGGAGACAGCAAGGGGGTGCGCCTGGGAGTTCTGGCACGGAGGCCTTCATTACGCAGTGTGCGCCGTATTGTCTGAGCAGAAACTTCAGTACCCACATCTGAAAAATCTTTTCTCAGTTCCTCAGCAGTCACACGGGGACTTTTCTCCACTCTACGCTTCAGGTAGCGCACAGCAGTCGAAGTCAGCATCTTCTTTCTGCCACGAACAGGTAGCATTTCAACAGTGCCCTTTGCCTTGAATTTGCGAATGATGCTTCCTATGGTGTCTCTTGGTATGTTTAACATCTTTGCAATCTTCTTATAGCCATTGCCCTTCCTGTGAAGAGTAATCACCTCTTCTCTTGTCTTCCTGGACCATTCTCTTGACTTCACCATGTTTGTAACCACACCAGTAAATGTCTAGAAGGAGCTGAGTATCAGTCATTTTAAAGCTGCCTAATTGGTGCTTATTAGTCTTTATTGCTGCTCCCTGACATCCACAGGTGTTTTCAATACCTGATTGAAAACACTTCAATGAACCTCTGTTCTTCAGAGTGGTAGTCTTTAAGGGGTTGAATAATTGTGTCAATGAAGAATTCACAAAATAAACATTTACTACTGTATTACAAAACCAATTGTTGTCATTTTAGTTGCATATGGTTCTTTAAGAAGTCCTTGTAGGATTTCATTCTGAATACAATTACAAATGTACACTAAATTCCCTAAAACCCTTTACAGCATTGGGGGGTTGAATAATTTTGAATACAACTGTAAATGTGCACCCATACCTTATTTTGAGACAGTTTACCAAACTCTGGTAATATGCTCATTTTTGGTTGGTATAAATTAACCATAATTAGCATAATGTAATTTATATATGTTTTAAACCTCTACAAATTACACTCCCATGTTTCCATACGTTACCGTTGTGCATTTTTTGAGAGCGCCCACATCAATCCTTCATACTCCTAAAATTGTATATTTATTCTAAGGAAACTGGCAAGGTTCACAGTTTTAAATATGTATGCTATCCTTTTTAACAAAACTGGACACTTAAACCTTACTAGAATGTCTGTCTGTGAATACAACTGCTAAAATGATGTTAGGCTGGCCATACTTTTTTCTTATTCAATTTCCTTTAGATTTACCTTCAACTGTGTGGTGCAAGGGCCTGTCTGATTGCATACAAATTGAAAGTGTTTGTTTAGGTTTGACTTCGTATTAAATGTTTTTTTTTAAATCTAAAGGAAAATTGTATAATGTATGACTAGCCTTACACCGCTAAAGCGAACCATGCTTTTGCTCATGCAAGCAAAGCAACAGGTTCACATAATTTGCACCCTCCCCAGCTGCATGTAATTCTCTTTTCTTCTGCTCTTTGCAGCAACCAGAAATGAGGAGAATTACCTAGTGGGGGGGGGGGGGGACACTTTCTCACCTTCCTTCTATGTGACAGATCTGGTGCTTGGTAGTTGACCTCTGAAACACACAGGTGGGAATAGCACCCCTAGATTGCATTTTAGGAAACCTGTAGATGAAAAAATGCCCAGGTCACACCATAAACAGAAAAGTCTAAATGTCTTAATATGAAAGGACCTAGGTTCATTGTGCACTGTTCAAAGACTTTGATATTGCTGCTTGGAAGTGCTTACACCTATTTTCATCTAATGTACACCACCTATGCTTCTCCAAACCAATTACCTGTTCTGATCGCTGTAATTTGGTTCTTGTTTACACATATGTCCAATCTGGATAACGTTTCAAAAAATCTGGAAGATACCCAATCAACTGTCATCTGACTTCTTGGGATGGTGTTGATGGAGGGGTCATTTTTAACACCATAATCTCCAAGAATCTGCCTGTAACTTCATACACTATTGGTTTGGAGCCTAACTTTTTACAATTTTGCTATGTTGCAGCCTGATACTACATTTGTTTAAATTTGTCTTCTCTTTAATCTACACTTAATCCCCCCTAATGTCAAAGTGAAAACAGAATTTTAGGAATGTTTGCAAATGTATGTAAAAGGAAAAACTGAAATATCACATTGGTATACGTATTCAGACCCTTTGCTTGAAATTTAGCTTAGGTGCCTCCCATTTCTCTTGATGTTTCTACACCTTGATTAGAGTCTACATATGGAAAAGTACGTAAATTAGTAAGCGAGTAAGTAATGTAAGTGATTAGTAAGTGAGTAAGTAATGTAATAGTAATATTTTGTCTTTTTCTCTAGAAGCAATAAAGAAAAGATGGACATCCGAGGTGCTGTTGATGCTGCTGTCCCTACAAACATTATTGCAGCCAAGGCTGCGGAGGTTCGTGCCACCAAGGTGAACTGGCAGTCTTATCTTCAGTAAGTATATATCATTGTTTTTATCCTGCAAGGATGCACCGATTCCGGTATTGGTGCGGATACTGAGTATTTTCATGAGTACTTGTTACCGTGAAAATGCTCCTGTCCCTGAAACATTGATACAAAAGGAATGGGTGCATATCGCACTGCAAAGATTTGAACAGGAATGCAGTGCAATTCCTGTTGAAATTTCATGCAATTTCCCCCACCACTCCACCACTCAAATCTAGATCTTCAGTGTCCCTGTCCCACCGATGATAGCAAACCATGTATTAATATACTGTAAGTACACTTACCTGTCCAGGTGTCCAAGGCTGTCCTCACAGCTGCGGGGGAAGAGGGAGGGGGGGGGTGAACTTCAGCTCAGACTGTTGTGTGTATCTGTCAAAACCAGGTACCTGTTCCCCACACCAAAAAAAAAAGTGCCAGATGCTCAAGGAGTGGGTGGGAGAGGGGATAAGGCAAACAAGTGAAACTTCCCCTTTTGGGCAAAGTTCCGCTTTAAGTCTTGGGTCTTTAAAGATGAACAGTTTGGTTACCAACACTCCGATAAGACATAGCTATGTGTTTAAGGTTGTAACTAGTTACAGTACTAAAATAAATATAAAAATATATTTTGATGCATTTGTCAGTCTTAAGTGCCGGTTCACACTTATGCGCTTGTACTGCGAATGCGATGCGTTCTAAATAGTCTCCAATCGCATGCATTTACAAAATACATTGAATTCGTGACGGTCGTTCACATCTATGCGTTGCGATCCGGATGCGAATGTGATGCGATCATAAAAAGGGTCTTGTGCGAGTTTACAGCGCTGCGTTGCGAATTTAGTCTCCATAGACATGAATGTAAATCGGTCTGAACTCGCATGTACAGTTCAGATATGTGCGAATATGTGTACAGTTTGTCCCTTCAGCTCCACCCCTCTATTTCCTGTCCCGAGCCTCCATGTGACATCCACAAAAATCACAAACATCTTGGACATCCACAAACATGGCACCCAAACTTATTGGGATTGATAACGAGGAGCTGATCAGGCTTGTCCGTGCCAGGCCATATATATGGGACAGCCGTACAGCAGAGTACAAGAATAATGCTCTGAAGAAAAGAGGGTGGGAAGAGATTTGTGTAAGCCTGTATCAGGACTGGAATGGATTCACACCCCAAGTGCGGAAACATAAAGGTAAGAAGATATGTTCTATGGTTCCTGTGTGTATATATTTATCACAGAAAGGGGGATCTATGGGGGGCCCTGATGTGAAGGGGATCTATGGGGGGCCCTGATGTGAAGGGGATCTATGGGGGGCCCTGATTTGAAGGGGATCTATGGGGGGGCCCTGATTTGAAGGGGATCTATGGGGGGGCCCTGATTTGAAGGGGATCTATGGGGGGCCCTGATTTGAAGGGGATCTATGGGGGGCCCTGATTTGAAGGGGATCTATGGGGCCCTGATTTGAAGGGGATCTATGGGGGGCCCTGATTTGAAGGGGATCTATGGGGGCCCTGATTTGAAGGGGATCTATGGTGGACCCTGCTCCAAAGGACGGAGCAAGTGGAAGACCATGCATGCTCAGTAGGTAACCACAAACGAAAAGAATTGAATTACGCAATGTTGAACATTTTAACAATAGTGTATTTATTTAAACAAAGTACAGAGAATGATGAACACTCTTTATTGAATGGCATCAAGCTGCCATGGCACTTGACCGACATCCTCCCTGATGTTGGCCCCTCTGTAGTTTCCCCTGGTGTGGGTCCACTCTGCACCTTCCATATCATCCATTAACGAGTCCTCGAAGAGGTATCCATCTCTTGATCTAACAAAATTGTGGAGTGCACGGGCAGCTTTGACAGCAATTATGGCATTATCTATGGTTAGAGTCATTGGTGTGTGAAGAAATCGCCACTTATTTGCTAGAATTCCAAAACTACACTCCACAACTCTGCGCGCTCTTGTGAGCCTGTAGTTGAAAACTCTCTTTTCGATAGTCAGTGAGCGATTTGCATACGGGCGTAGCAGGTGTTCTGAAAGTGCAAAAGCCTCGTCCCCAACAAAAACAAATGGTAGACTGGGTTGAGATGTTCCAGGCAGTGGTCGTTCATGTGGGAGGTCCAGGCTTTTGGCACGTAGCATTTTTCCAAAACTGGAGTGGGAAAAAATGCTGGAGTCGGAACTGCTCCCGTACGAACCAACATCTATGTAGGTGAATGAGTAAATTGCATCCGCCACTGCCAGCAAAACCAATGAAAAATATTTTTTGTAATTAAAATATTTGGTACCGCTACCAACTGGTCTCACAATCCTGATGTGCTTGCCATCTATTGCACCGACACAGTTAGGGAAGTTGCAGCGCTCCCAAAAAGATCAGCTACAGAGATCCACTCCTCTTCGGTTGGTTTTCTCATCACCACATCTCTTAGGACCTCCCAAATGGCAATACAGGTATCGCGCACAATTGTGCTCACAGAGGTACAAGAGACTAGAACGTGAGGCGAGAAGTGGATCCGGTGCCCCCCCTAAGCGTCCCTATGCCTTTGCCAGATGTCTGGATTTTCTGGTACCGGTTCTAGAAATGCGGAAGTAAGTTATTGTCAAATTCCCTCTTTCACTTATTAACCCATCCTTCCCCCTCCCTCTTGCAGCCCCCCCCCCCACCCCCAACCCCCTCACCTTCCAATCCCCACCTATCATCTAAATTGTATTTGGAGCGGATAATGAAAAGTAGTTACATATTTGTAATTGCAGCACACAAGCAAGTTGGGAGGAGGTGGAGAATGAGCAGGAGGAACGGGAGGAGGAGGAGCATGCAGCAGTTGATGAAGAGGAAGGCATCGCATTTGCATGTTCATCAAATGTAGATAACATAGCAATTGAGGCAGAGGGCTTGGATGAGTCCATATCCGCTCAGGAAGCAGAAGTGGAGTACAATGAAACTGACGCTTCCACGCCTTCCACCAGGCCACTAAGTCAAGGCAGTCGAGGCTCTACGTCCCACAGGAGGCGAGGCAGCAGGGCAACTGCTCAGGCGGAAGATAATGAGCAGACAAAACATTTATTAGACATTATGTCGGGCATCAGCCAGCAAATAGATGCACAGCGATGCCCACACACACTATTTGCCCACAGTTTAGTGCCTCTTCTCAAAGAGGTCCCGCCGGAAAGATATTTTGAGATGAGAATGGCAGTACAAAACTGTATCCATTCATTCTCTGTACCACGTCAGTTCCCACAAGAGAATACATGGACCCCAAATTTAACACCCATTCAATCTGCCATTCCACCAAACCCTTATCCATCCAGTTTTGAACAATACCGGAGCATTCATGAAACCCCTAGATCCCAAATCCCATATCCTATTCCTTCACCAATTCCCTCTGTAATCCCCCCCCCACAGTAGAACATCGGATGTCTCCACTTCTTCCCATTTCCCCCCCCTCCCGCAGACCACCACCGACACCACAATCAAGTGCATTGGCATCAAACTTACCTCCACCCTATCCACAATATAGGCCCACAAGTGGACCATCAAGAAATCCATCCTCGCTTGTGCCATTCAGGCTATATCCCAACACCTTGGATAGCTCTTCAACACCACTTGATCCGGATGAGAGTTCACCTAATTTTTTGGATCTATAGGATAGGACACTTGCCACTCTACCGCCATGTTCTCCAAATTTGTCTTTTATGACATAATGTTTCTGTTTTTGTTCTTGTTATTATATGCAACAAAATAAAAAATAAAGAAAAACTTTTTTTGGAAGCGACTTTGCCATCATATCTGTCTGCATTAATATGGAGAAAAAAATACATGACATTTCACAAAATATATCACACTTACCGTAATGTAACAAGCAATCTTTCAGCAGGGACAACACTGTTCCGGAAGGTGCTGTTCTGACGCTCCAAACGGGAAAAGAGTAGTCCAAGTAATTCGTCAAAACTAAGAAATAAAAAACACAACACATGTAAGTGGCAAGCAAAAGGGGCGCGTGTGGAGCTTCTGGAATGATTCGGGGGTAGATATAGGTGAAAAGAGAGAGGGGGAAAAGAGAGAAATAGGGTGGCAGCAAAAAAGAGAGAAGAAGGAGAGACTCCCTCTCACATACTAACCTATTAACTGACATCCGAGTATAGTTGAAGAACTTCTCTTCATGTTGACGGAGATGATTATAGAGGACACTGAACTGACCTCTGTCTTCCCTATTTGAAATTATGGGATGAACCCAATATCTTCGTTTTCTCATCATCCTCACCCTCCTCCTCCTCCTCTTTGTCCATATCGATCAGGACTGCAGCAGTGACAGTAGCAACTGCTGCCATGACCAAGGGCAAATGAAACATACTGCCAAAAAGAATACACCAAAACACAGCTGACACTCCACAACGAACTCTCCCCACAAAAACCAGGAAGTCCACAGGAAGTTTACACCCATTTTATTTTGATTGGCCGGAGCAGAAATCGCATCTGAGCTTAATTAACATGATTACGCAAGTACAATTCGCATTGCAATCGCGCTGTACTATTTAGAAACGCAAGGTAAACATCGCACTGCAAATTCGCATTGCAAGCGCAAGCGCATAAGTGTGAACCGGCACTAAAAGGGGGAAAAAAATCAAAACTGGGTACCATTTAAAAACCTTATATGTCCTTTAAAACTGCATAAACATTTTTCAGCTATGCAAATTAGTCATCAAATTTTTGGCAGGTTAGCTGTTGACAAACCAGCTCTAGAAACTTCAACTGAAAATTGAAGGAGATCGGCGAAAATTTCTCGGGTGAACATTGACGGTGGCCAGTCAGATGCAGTCCCTGTTCGGGTATTCTGTCTGCAGCTGGAGCAGCGGCTATCAGAATGCAATAGATAGCAGGGAGATTTCCTCCACCCATATTGTTTAGTGTGGTTGAAGGAATTTATTGATTGTTATTCCTAATGCCTTAGGCTTTGCATTACTTGCTGCAAATGTGATCACTTTCCTGGCTGCATTGACATTTTACTTTGCAAAACAAACTAAAAAAAAAACTATTCTGGACTGCTGAAGTGAAAATTCTTGTTTACGGCCCCTCTCACACAAGCGGACAAACCAGGTCAGCCTGTCCATTTTTCCAGCAGACCTGATTGGACCATTCATTGTTCTCTATGGGGCGGCGGATGTTGTCCACTGACACTCGGTGGGTCAGATCCTATAAAATCTGCTAAAAATAGACATATGATGTCCATCGGATCATAATCAGATAGAAACAGACCCCCCCCCCCCCCCATAGAGGAGAGCAGGCTTTGTCTATACCCGCTCTGCATAGTGGAGCGAACATGGATCTGTCATCCGCCTGCTCAAGGTGAATCAGTGGAGAGATCTCCCGCTAAGCAGGCGGGTCCGCTTAGATGGATCCGCTTCATCTGAAAGGGGTCTACATCCTGCCCATGTACTGTTTTCAACAAATAATGCTGATTTTTTACAAAACGGAAAAACAAAACAATTTTCTGTGGGTCTGTTCACATCCTGGTGTATCGGATTGTGGGCAGAAACACAGCGATTCTGCCCGCAATCCCGAATCATTGAAAATCGTGGGATGCCAATGCGATTCCCGTGACTTGCAGTGGCACCCCAAACGCGGTGTGATTTTACAGTGATTTGTCATGTGACGAATCGCGGTAAAATCACGCAAACAGAATTGAGGGACATCTGCCACCTAAAAAAGTATAAGAACTTCTTGGATGACAGGTGTCCCATGATTCTGTTTGCACGATTTTACTGCGATTCGTCAAGTGACAATCGCTGCAAAATCACGGCATGTTTGGGGTACCATTGCAAGTCACGGGAATCACACGGGCATCCCGTGATTTGCAATGATTCAGGACCGCGGGCAGAAACTCTGCGTTTCTGCCAGCGATCCGTTACGCCAGTATGCATATGTGAACGGAGCCTTAATGTTTTTCTTGTCAAGTCTGATATTTTTCTCCGTTCCTGCAAACAAAAATGTGTGCAGCGGCTTTGGTAAAACAGAGTGCATTCTGTGTGTTGGAGCTTGAATCTTCTCATCATTGTGTTAGAATGTATTTTCCAGCACAATGCTTAGTCCATGTGGTTTTAGTGATTAGTGATGGTTTTAGATGTGGATCCACTGGTGTATCTGAAATGGGGAATTTATGTGTGAATAGGTTCAGCCTTACCAATCTCATATTACAATGCCTACATCACTGTTTCTTGAAATTGCCAATTGTAGTTTCAATCGGAAGCCTATGCGACAGGATGACCATGCAGGAACATTATTGAGAGAAAGGTTGACAACACTTTGTTACTGTGCCAGGAAAATCTCAAACAAGGACAGAAATGGCATGATCTCCAGCTGTTGGAAATTTAAAGATATTGAAAAGTTCTTATGCAATTACATTTACATGTTACAATTTATATGATATTTAGTGATTTGGATTGCATTTACTTTACACAGACTGTTTGGCCCAGTGGCATTAAATCTCTGCGTTTTCAGGTATCCAGGAGGCTAAATGCTGTAGAGAATGGCACTCATGTTTAGAGCCATATACGTTCAGGAGTGTATGGCCCAAATAAACAAATGATGTGTTTGGGGACATGCCTCACTGAATGCATGCAGCCATAAACCCGAGTACCAAATAGATTTTTAAAGGGTGCTGCACTCGTGCCTTCCGAGCACCCGGAATTTGACACTGACAGGCCAAAACCACCTGGGTGCCGGAGGCCTAATACTTCTGACCGCATGCTGTTATGAGATGCTGTAGGTTACATATTTGACTATGTAAAAACTTCTTGACTTTCCTTTTTATGTTTTTTTTTTTTTTTTTCTTTTTATTACTTGATAGCAGTGGCAAAAACTTCACATTGGCTGTTTTTTTTCTAGACAAATCCGACTGTGTAGAGTTTGATGAAATAGTCCTTAACACCTTGTCTACCAGTGTAAGTTTATAAATGGTGCAGTAGCTTGTTAATGGTTTTTAAAGCTGACCTTAGGTTGTTTTCAGCTTTCTCCTTTTTTTATTTTTTCCCCAGGGAGCCTGGGACCATTAGAAATGGCTCCCAAAATGATAGCAGGAGGTGATTGGAAAGCATCTGTTCCCCATTCCCCCATGTTGATATGTATCTTGGGAGTGAAGTGTTTTACGTCCCTTCCAGCTCATTAAGCATGGTCTGTGCTTGATTAGCTGCATTGAAGCCCAATGTCTCCATGAAGAGGACCTATAACATGTGCAATGCTCACATATAGGGAACTTGCTAGCCCCCTTATGATACCAGTAAAGTTAAATAAAGAAAAAAAAAATATTTAAGGCCGCATATTTGTGCACTAGATTGCAAACACAGCTGTGCCAAATTTTGAAGAGATATTGCTAGAGATGAAGTAAGAGGCACCACATCCCATAAATTGAGTAACTACAATAGAGGGGGGCAAGTGGGACTTTAACGGTGCTAAATGATGGAGAAAATGATCTGAATTCTCAAAAATTGTACATTTTATTACACATAGAAAGTGAGGACAAGACAATACATCAATATAAAATAAAATCAAGAAAATGCACTCGAAAATATCAACTCTACATGTTTCGCCATCTTCATAATAGCTTCTTCAGGAGTTTTCATAGACATTTCTCGAGAGTGAACATTTCTAGGTAACAAAGGGAAAAGACATAAAAAACATGACATGTGTATGTATATAGGGCTTATCTCAATGGTCCTAATATTGAGTGCCAAATTGATTTACATAATTATAAAGACAATGATACCAATGAAGTACCTTAAGATGACCTGAGCCCTTTCTTATGCCGAAGGTGGAGGTAATAGAGGTGATGCCACCAAAGCAAGCACAGAGGGGGAGGGGAGCCGAGACCCTCAGACTCCTAGAGTTGACCCATAGAGAGGGTGACAGCCAGGCTAGAGATGATAGATAGAGATAATAAAACCAGAGCATAGAAATACATTTCAACCCACAATTGCTATCTCTCCTATTGGTATGAGGCTAAATATCAGGTAGAAAAAGTTACCAAAATAGTCACCTGATTATGAATAAATGTGCAGTTGAATCCCTAGGTACCTCAATGTAACAAAGACAGGAAGGGAAAATGAAGTCCCCTTAATATCCCCCAAATGGGAGGTATCCCTTGAAACAAAAGGAAATGGAATTTGTTGAAGATGGTAATAAATATAATAAGGGTCTGTCAAATTTTGAGGGTATGAATACTTACCCAAAATTGACAAGATTCAGCGCCTAAATTGTCATGCAGTATTCAAAAGTTCACCGCCATTTCAATTCAACAAATTTTCCAATAGTACACAAAAATGAAGGAGACTGCACGGGAAGAAAGAGAAAAAGGCATGGAAGAACATCATCAGCGTTGGAATCTACCAAAAATATATGGAGAGAAGCAGGGTTTAAAAGATTTCATTTACCGCAAATGGTCTCAAAGATCATGTATCGTTCCCCGGTGGTCTAGTGTAATACTGACCATGTGGCGCCGGCATTTATACACCCCCTCCACTCCCTCGGCGTCTGACGTCACCGAGGGAGTGAGAGCGAGGTACGCCCAGTGGTCCAATGGAGGCCGAGAAGGAAGTGCGTCATTAAGACGCGACCGCATCACGTGATTCCGCCGGAACCGGAAAGGTCGGGGATGACAACATCTGGTCATGACATGAATGTAAGCAGAGGAGGTAACAGGTTGCCGAGAGGCAATCTAAAAAGGGATCCAAAATGAAACTGACAGCATCGCCGAAGACCGGATTTCAAGGAAATATATCCGCAATGCCTATACAATGGGGAAAGAATCCAAAGACACAAAAGGGTCATAAAAAAGAGAAAATTACCCCATCTAATAGATAAATCAGTATAGTGATACAGATGACAATTAAATAGAAAAGAGATGTTAGTGAAAGCTCCATAAAAGGACAACTGGGCGTTTTAAAGCGGTGCTGCTACTAACCAGGTTGGACCATTTTTCCTGGAAAATAAATGTAGGGCACCGCGAGTGCCCATATGGGCAACCATAATAGAGGCTGAAAATAGGCTCGAATCCAAAAAGTCCCCCAATGTGCCTGCCCCGGGGTGTGCCACCTACAATCGCATCCACGTAACGGCGGGGGTCAGGAAAAAATATATGATGAACAATTCACAGAATATTCTTGTTCTTTAAACGGTAATTTAACCACATCCACAGAAATAAACACATGTAGGCAATTTTGCCAAAATATATAGGATGTGCCAATAAAGGCACCTAAAAGGAGAGGACTTTGTAGCAAAAGTACAAGATCCAAAATGCTGACCAGCTACAGAGATCCTGTGCTGAATCAGCAATAAATACAAATGACATTATTTAGCCTAGAAAGGGTTTGAAACTAATGGATTCATTTATACCTGGATACTGAGTAGCTGATAGGTTAAATATCCACTTGGTTTCACGTTGCAATAGGTTTCTGTCTACACTTCCACCTCTTTCATTCAGTGGGATGTGTTCCAAGGCATAAGAGGGGGCACACTTGGTCCCCATAGCCACACCCTGCACCTGGAGGTGATCTCATCAAAGCCATTGATGGCATCCAGGTCCCTGAGGAGGCGTGGCTAGTGGGCATTGATGTAGAGGCCCTCTACAACTCCATCCCACATCACTGTGGGGTTCGAGTTGTGGAGGGCTTCTTATCAGAAAGAGGAGGTTCCTCAGTGGAATATAATGCCTTTGTCATCTCACTTCTTAGATTTATTTTGTCCAACAATGTCTTCTTGTTTAATGGCTCCCATTACCTCCAGGTGCAGGGTGTGGCTATGGGGACCAAGTGTTCCCCCTCTTATGCCAACCTGCACCTGGGGGGATGGGAGCGTGACCTTTTTTCCAGGGTTAACCTGGAGTCTTTTTTATCTCATATACTCCTTTGGAGAAGATTTATTGATGACATTTTTATGATTTGGACAGGTCCTTTGAGTATGCTTTTGAGATTTTTTGAGGTTTTGAAAGTCAACGACTTCAATCTCAAATTTACCCACACTTATAGCCAAAGGTCTTTGGACTTTTTGGATATCACTATTTATGTAGATGAAGATGGCATTTTGAGCTCCACCCTCTTCCGCAAAACCACTGCAGGTAACACTATATTGAGGGCAGACAGCTCCCACCCTCAACCTTTAGTATCCAGTATACCATACAGCCAGTATTTAAGATTACGACGTAATTGTACGAAATCTAAAGATTTCGAGAGAGAAGCTAAGAGCTTACAGAGGAGACTCTTGGGAAGAGGCTACAGTAGGGCCTGTTTGAAAAAATCTTACCATAGAGCGAAAAAATGGAACAGGACTGATTTGATTTTTGGTAAAAAGAAGAATAAAACTAATTCTGACGGGGTACGTCTAATTACACGATATTCTGGTCAGCATGACCAGGTACGGTCAATTCTTAAAAAATTTTGGTACCTCCTAGAGGCAGATGAAAAGGTATCGAAATTTATTGATGTCCGCCCCCAGATAACGTTTAAAAGGTCTCGTTCTTTAAGGGACCAATTGGTTCATAGTCATTATGCTCCTTCAAACAAATCCAAAAAACACTCACAGGCACATATTCCTGCAGAAAATGTAATTTCTGCAGACATCTACCTAATGTAAGTGAAATCATTCTCCCTAATGGAAAATTGTATAGACCGAATTTCTATGCGAATTGTCAAACAGTAGGAATTGTCTATATAATGTATTGTAGTTGTAAAGCCTTTTATATAGGTAAAACAAAAAGGCCTTTCTTTAATCGAATTCGTGACCATGTCAAACTTGTCAAAAACAAAAAGTTCGTAAGTCCCATTAGTCGACACATGGGTTTATATCATGGCTTTGATGATAGGATGATGACTTTTTTTGCCTTGGAACACATCCCACTGAATGAAAGAGGTGGAAGTGTAGACAGAAACCTATTGCAACGTGAAACCAAGTGGATATTTAACCTATCAGCTACTCAGTATCCAGGTATAAATGAATCCATTAGTTTCAAACCCTTTCTAGGCTAAATAATGTCATTTGTATTTATTGCTGATTCAGCACAGGATCTCTGTAGCTGGTCAGCATTTTGGATCTTGTACTTTTGCTACAAAGTCCTCTCCTTTTTAGGTGCCTTTATTGGCACATCCTATATATTTTGGCAAAATTGCCTACCTGTGTTTATTTCTGTGGATGTGGTTAAATTACCGTTTAAAGAACAAGAATATTCTGTGAATTGTTCATCATATATTTTTTCCTGACCCCCGCCGTTACGTGGATGCGATTGTAGGTGGCACACCCCGGGGCAGGCACATTGGGGGACTTTTTGGATTCGAGCCTATTTTCAGCCTCTATTATGGTTGCCCATATGGGCACTCGCGGTGCCCTACATTTATTTTCCAGGAAAAATGGTCCAACCTGGTTAGTAGCAGCACCGCTTTAAAACGCCCAGTTGTCCTTTTATGGAGCTTTCACTAACATCTCTTTTCTATTTAATTGTCATCTGTATCACTATACTGATTTATCTATTAGATGGGGTAATTTTCTCTTTTTTATGACCCTTTTGTGTCTTTGGATTCTTTCCCCATTGTATAGGCATTGCGGATATATTTCCTTGAAATCCGGTCTTCGGCGATTGCTGTCAGTTTCACTTTGGATCCCTTTTTAGATTGCCTCTCGGCAACCTGTTACCTCCTCTGCTTACATTCATGTCATGACCGGATGTTGTCATCCCAGACCTTCCGGTTCCGGCGGAATCACGTGATGCGGTCGCGTCTTAATGACGCACTTCCTTCTCGGCCTCCATTGGACCACTGGGCGTACCTCGCTCTCACTCCCTCGGTGACGTCAGACGCCGAGGGAGTGGAGGGGGTGTATAAATGCCGGCGCCACATGGTCAGTATTACACTAGACCACCGGGGAACGATGCATGATCTTTGAGACCATTTGCGGTAAATGAAATCTTTTAAACCCTGCTTCTCTCCATTAGTGTTGAGTGAACACGGACTGTATTATTCGCGTTCGTACCGAATAATTGGATTTTTTGTACCCGAACACGGACACTTTACTGTATGTTCGGGTAAAAATCCGTGTTCGGTCGTTTTATTTCCGGGTTTTGCATGCTTTGGCGCTCTTTTCATGGCGGGCTTTCAACAGCCAATCAATAATCGTTTAACTGGTGTGCCTTAAGCCATCCCAGCCATGCCTGCAAATGTCTCAGTAGCTGTGATTGGCCGTCTGAAGCATGTGACCAAGTCTTTATAAGTTCCAGGCAGCCGCAGCGTCTTCATTCTGCTGCTTAGATCAGGGACAGAGCACACATCAACGTGCTGGCTGCTGATTAGGGAAAGACAGGCAGGAAAAAACCATTTGTGTCCGGATAGAATTGAGGGACAGGTCGGAGTGTTTAGGCAGGGCGAGTTGTAGGCATTTTAGGGATAGAGTCTGCTGAATTATAGGGTCAGTGTCTTCTACAAACTACAATCGATATTGCTGTGTGGGGGGTGGGGTCTGCACTCAATCCTGATCTACGATCTCTTCTCAATCCTGTTAGGGAGAGGCTGCTGCTGAATTTTAGGGAAACTGTGTTCTACAAACTACAATCGATATTGCTGTGTGGGGTCTGCACTTAGTCCCGATCTACGATCTCTTCTCAATCCTGTTAGGGAGAGGCTGCTGCTGAATTTTAGGGAAACTGTGTTCTACAAACTACAATCGATATTGCTGTGTGGTGTGGGATAGGAGATAGGCAGGTGTCAGTGATCCACATCCATTTTTCTGTGTGTGAGCTGCAGTGAACACAATCTTTTTGGGCTGCAGTGAACACAATCTTTTTGGGCTGCAGTGAACAACGTCCTTTTTGGGGTGCAGTGAACAAAATCTTTTTGGGCTGCAGTGAACACAATCTTTTTGGGGTGCAGTTAACAACGTCCTTTTTGGGGTGCAGTGAACAAAATCTTTTTGGGGTGCAGTGAACAAAATCCTTTTTGGGGGTGCAGTGAACAACATCCTTTTTGGGGTGCAGTGAACACAATCTTTTTGGGGTGCAGTAAACAAAATCATTTTTGGGGTGCAGTGAACAAAATCCTTTTTGGGGTGCAGTGAACACAATCTTTTTGGGGTGCAGTGAACAAAATCCTTTGTGGGGTACAGTAAACACAATCTTTGTGGGGTACAGTAAACAGAATCTTTGTGGGGTGCAGTGAACACTATCTTTTTGGGGTACAGTGAACAAAATCCTTTGTGGGGTGCAGTGAACACAATCTTTGGGGGGTACAGTGAACACAATCTTTTTGGGGTGCAGTGAACAAAATCCTTTGTGGGGTGCAGTGAACACAATCTTTGTGGGGTACAGTGAACAGAATCTTTGTGGGGTGCAGTGAACACAATCTTTGGGGGGTACAGTGAACACAATCTTTGGGGGGTACAGTGAACACAATCTTTTTGGGGTGCAGTGAACAAAATCCTTTGTGGGGTGCAGTGAACACAATCTTTGGGGGGTACAGTGAACACAATCTTTTTGGGGTGCAGTGAACAAAATCCTTTGTGGGGTGCAGTGAACACAATCTTTGTGGGGTGCAGTGAACACAATCTTTTTGGGGTGCAGTGAACAACATCCTTTTTGGGGTGCAGTGAACAACATCCTTTTTGGGGTGCAGTGAACAAAATCCTTTGTGGGGTGCAGTGAACACAATCTTTGTGGGGTGCAGTGAACACAATCTGTGGGGGGTACAGTGAACACAATCTTTTTGTGGTGCAGTGAACAAAATCCTTTTAGGGTGCAGTGAACACAATCTTTGTGGGGTGCAGTGAACAAAATCCTTTTTGAGGTGCAGTGAACACAATCTTTGTGGGGTACAGTGAACACAATCTCATACTTCTGAAGATTTGAGGGTGCTGCCTGTTCCATACTCCTCCTCCTACTCCTCAACCATCCTTTTAGGGGTACAAACAATAGTAATTGGGGCCTAGTGTGGTGGTGTACGTGTGAGATACATACACTTTCTTTTTGATCATATTTTCTATTCCGCTATTCAATTAAAACCTTTGGGGATCAATTAAATTGCGTGATAGTCTGTGTCGGTACGTGTGAGATCCACCTTTCCAAGTTTTTGGGGTTCATCTCATACTTCTGAAGATTTGAGGGTGCTGCCTGTTCCATACTCCTCCTCCTACTCCTCAACCATCCTTTTAGGGGTACAAACAATAGTAGTTGGGGCCTAGTGTGGTGGTGTACGTGTGAGATACATACACTTTCTTTTTGATCATATTTTCTATTCCGCTATTCAATTAAAACCTTTGGGGATCAATTAAATTGCGTGATAGTCTGTGTCGGTACGTGTGAGATCCACCTTTCCAAGTTTTTGGGGTTCATCTCATACTTCTGAAGATTTGAGGGTGCTGCCTGTTCCATACTCCTCCTCCTACTGCTCAACCATCCTTTTAGGGGTACAAACAATAGTAATTGGGGCCTAGTGTGGTGGTGTACGTGTGAGATACATAGACTTTCTTTTTGATCATATTTTCTATTCCGCTATTCAATTAAAACCTTTGGGGATCAATTAAATTGCGTGATAGTCTGTGTCGGTACGTGTGTGATCCACCTTTCCAAGTTTTTGGGGTTCATCTCATACTTCTGAAGATTTGAGGGTGCTGCCTGTTCCATACTCCTCCTCCTACTGCTCAACCATCCTTTTAGGGGTACAAACAATAGTAATTGGGGCCTAGTGTGGTGGTGTACGTGTGAGATACATACACTTTCTTTTTGATCATATTTTCTATTCCGCTATTCAATTAAAACCTTTGGGGATCAATTAAATTGCGTGATAGTCTGTGTCGGTACGTGTGAGTTCCACCTTTCCAAGTTTTTGGGGTTCATCTCATACTTCTGAAGATTTGAGGGTGCTGCCTGTTCCATACTCCTACTGCTCAACCATCCTTTTAGGGGTACAAACAATAGTAATTGGGGCCTAGTGTGGTGGTGTACGTGTGAGATACATACACTTTCTTTTTGATCATATTTTCTATTCCGCTATTCAATTAAAACCTTTGGGGATCAATTAAATTGCGTGATAGTCTGTGTCGGTACGTGTGAGTTCCACCTTTCCAAGTTTTTGGGGTTCATCTCATACTTCTGAAGATTTGAGGGTGCTGCCTGTTCCATACTCCTCCTCCTACTGCTCAACCATCCTTTTAGGGGTACAAACAATAGTAATTGGGGCCTAGTGTGGTGGTGTACGTGTGAGATACATACACTTTCTTTTTGATCATATTTTCTATTCCGCTATTCAATTAAAACCTTTGGGGATCAATTAAATTGCGTGATAGTCTGTGTCGGTACGTGTGAGATCCACCTTTCCAAGTTTTTGGGGTTCATCTCATACTTCTGAAGATTTGAGGGTGCTGCCTGTTCCATACTCCTCCTACTGCTCAACCATCCTTTTAGGGGTACAAACAATAGTAATTGGGGCCTAGTGTGGTGGTGTACGTGTGAGATACATACACTTTCTTTTTGATCATATTTTCTATTCCGCTATTCAATAAAAACCTTTGAGGATCAATTGAATTGCGGGATAGTCTGTGTCGGTACGTGTGAGATCCACCTTTCCAAGTTTTTGAGGTTCATCTCATACTTCTGAAGATTTGAGGGTGCTGTCTGTTCCATACTCCTCCTACTCCTCATCCATCCTTTAAGGGGTAGAAACAATAGTAATTGGGGCCTAGTGTGGTTTTGTACGTGCGAGATACATACACTTTTTTGGATCATATTTCCTATTCCGCTATTCAATAAAAACCTTTCTAGGGCAAGATCTTAAATTACAGAAATATGAGGAGACCGTCAAATAAGGGCCGTGGCCTGGGTCGTGGTGCTGCTGGTAGAGCTCCTGTTGCAAGGAGAGGACGTGGTCGATCTGTGCCAGCTACACGCACAAGTGAAACACCTTCCTCAAGTGTGAGTAGGCGACAGAACCTGCATCAGTATTTGGTAGGGCATCATACGCCCCTAGAAGTAATGAGGCCAGAACAAGTGGAGGCGATAGTAGATTGGTTTGCTGCTGACAGTGCCTCCAGTTCCTTCACATTGTCTCCCACCCAGTCTACTGCAGAAAGGTCACAGTCGGCACCTGCAGCCGATGTCCAACCGTCTTTCACCTCACCCCCTTGCAAATCAGGCAAGCAGTCTGAGCCCCAAGCCATACAGCAGTCTCTTCTTCTTTTTGATGACTCTGTCAGCAGGGTTTCCCAGGGCCATCCACCTAGCCCTGCCCCAGAAGTGGAAGAGATTGAGTGCAGCGATGCCCAACCACTTATTTCTCAAGATGAGTACATGCAAGGATCATCGCAGCACGTCTCCGATGATGACGAAACGCAGGTGCCAACTGCTGCGGCGTTCAGCATTGTGGAGACCGACAAGGAGGGCAGGGGTGAAGACTGGGTGGAAGATGATGTGGAGGACGATGAGGTCCTCGACCCCACATGGAATGAACGTCATGCAGGTGACCTGAGTAGTTTGGAGGAAGAGGCGGTGGTCGCACAGAGCCACCAGCACAGCAGAAGAGGGAGCAGGGTGCAGAAGCGGAGCGGCCGTGCCCTAGACACTACGCCCGCTACTGCCCAACGCAGCAAGGGAACGAGCGCACCAAAGTCAGCTCAAAGGAGTTCTCTAGAAAATGTGCTGATGACAGGACACGAGTGGTTTGCACCCTGTGCAATCAGAGCTTGAAGCGAGGCATAAACCTTCTCAACCTGAGCACAACCTGCATGATCAGGCATCTAAGTGCAAAGCACGAGCTGCAGTGGAGTACACACCTTCAAAACCAAGAAACGTCTCTGGCTCATCCTGCTTCCTCTTCTGCTGCAGTCTCGGCCGCTCCAGCCACATCTGTAGTGATACCGGCACCTGCCACCCCGCAAACAGACGATCTGTCAGCAACACCACCACCTGGGTCACCAACAACCATCTCCACAATGTCCCGTGGAAGCGTTCAGCTTTCCATCTCCCAAACACTTGAGAGGAAGTGGAAGTACCCCCCTACCCACCCGCGATCCCTGGCCCTGAATGCCAGCATTTCAAAATTACTGGCCTTTGAAATGCTGTCATTCCGTCTGGTAGAGACGCACAGTTTTAAAAACCTTATGTCGGTGGCTGTCCCACAGTACGTCGTGCCCAGCCGCCACTACTTTTCCAGGCAAGCCATCCCTTCCCTGCACAACCAAGTGGGGGAAAAAATCAGGTGTGCACTGCGCAACGCCATCTGTGCCAAGGTCCACCTAACTACCGATACGTGGACCAGTAAGCACGGTCAGGGGCGTTATATCTCCCTAACGGCACACTGGGTAAATGCAGTGGCGGATGGGCCTGAGGCGGATAGCAATTTGGCGCATGTCCTTCCACCACCGAGGATTGCAGGGCGCTTCAGTTTGCCTCCTGTTCCTAACTCCTCCTACTCCGCTTCCTCATCCTCTACCGCCTCCTCATCCGGACAGCGTAACACCTTCACCACCAACTTCAGCACGGCCAGGGGTAAACGACAGCAGGCAGTTTTACAACTTGCCTGTTTGGGGGACAAACCACACACCGCGCAGGAGTTGTGGAGGAGCATGGAACAGCAGACAAATGAGTGGTTGCTGCCAGCGAGCCTCAAGCCCGGCCTGGTGGTGTGCAATAACGGGCGAAATCTCATAGCAGCTCTGGGCCTAGCCGGTTTGACGCACATCCCTTGCCTGGCGCATGTGCTGAATTTGGTGGTGCAGAGGTTCCTTAAAAACTACCCCGATATGTCAGAGCTGCTGCAGAAAGTGCGGGCCGTTTGTGCGCACTTTCGGCATTCTCACCCTGCTGCTGCTCGCCTGGCAGCGCTGCAGCGTAACTTCGGCCTTCCCGCTCACCGCCTCATATGTGACGTGCCCACAAGGTGGAACTCCACCTTGCACATGCTGGAAAGACTGTGTGAGCAGCAGCAGGCCATAGTGGAGTTTCAGCTGCAGCACGCACACGTGAGTCGCTCTGCGGAACAGCACCACTTCACCACCAATAACTGGGCCTCCATGCGAGACCTGTGTGCCTTGTTGCGCTGTTTTGAGTACTCCACCAACATGGCCAGTGGCAATGACGCCGTTCTCAGCTTAACTATCCCACTTCTATGCCTCCTTGAAAAAACAATTTGGGCGATGATGGAAGAGGATGTGGCACAGGATGAGGAGGAGGAGGAGGATGAAGAGGTAACATTTCCAAGGCTTTCAGGGCAGTCATTCGCAAGGGGCTCCGAGGGTGGGTTCCTGCACACACAAAAGCCAGGGACACAATTGTCCAGCAGGGGCACAGTTCTGGAGGATGAGGAGGAGCTGGAGGAGGAGATGGAACCATGTTCAGAGCAGGATGGCACCCAGGCCAGCTCATGGCCATCACTGGTGCGTGGCTGGGGGGATACAGAGGACACGGACGATACACCTCCCACAGAGGACAGCCTTTCGTTGCCTCTGGGCAGCCTGGCACACATGAGCGATTACATGCTGCAGTGTCTCCACAACGACCGCCGAGTTGCCCACATTCTAACTTGTGCTGATTACTGGGTGGCCACGCTGCTGGATCCCCGTTACAAGGACAACGTACCGTCCTTAATTCACTCACTGGAGCGCGATCGCAAGATGCGCGAGTACAAGCGCACGCTGGTAGACGCCATGCTGCTGGCATTCCCATCTGACAGCGGGGCCGCAGTGGAAGCACAAGGCAGAGGAGGAGGAGGAGGAGGAGGTCGCCAACGCAACCAGGGCACCGCCAGCACCTCAGAAGGCAGGGTTAGCATGGCCGAAATGTGGAAAAGCTTTGTCAGCACGCCACAACAAACAGCAGCACCAGCAGCTCAGATGGAACATCTTAGCAGGAGGCAGCATTTTACCAACATGGTGGAGCAGTATGTGTGCACACGCCTACATGTAGTGAATGAGGGGTCTGCCCCCTTCAACTTCTGGGTCTCCAAATTGGGCACATGGCCTGAGCTTGCCCTTTACGCCTTGGAGGTGCTGGCGTGCCCTGCAGCCAGTGTATTATCTGAACGGGTATTTAGCACGGCTGGGGGCGTTATAGCAGACAAGCGCAGCCGCCTGTCCAGAGACAATGTGGACAAGCTCACGTTCATTAAAATGAACCAGGCATGGATCCCACGGGACTTTTCCGTACCTTGTGCAGAATAGCAATGGATACCGACCTTACCCACCCATTGTTCCATTTTTTCTCTTTCTCACTCTTTTGGGGTGTACCCTCATTTAAAATTTGTGAAAAGAAGCAGTGTTGGCTACCTCGTCCTCCTCCTCAGGGCCAGATTAACGTTGGGTGTTATTGGAGCTGCAGCTCCAGGCCCCTACCTTTTTTATATAGGCCCCGGGTTGGCCATATTCACTGTTACCTCTCTTCTGTCACTTGTAAACACAGAAGTCTGGCTTCTATGCTCGCTTCCCCAGGCAGCACCCTCAGTACCTCCCCACACAGCGCGAAGGCCGGACAAGGAGGGACAGTTGCCGATGCATGGATGTGTTTATGGGCTTCAGAGACAGCATCCCATGTTGAATTAGGCATGCATGGCTGCACCCTTCCTCCTCCATCATGGCAAGGCACGGCCCTTAAGGCCCTTCAAAATCCTCAGCACCAAGCCCATGATGCTCTTAATCCGGCCCTGGTCCTCCTCCACCGCCGCCTCCACCTACACCGCCCATAGGTGTGCGCAGCCTATTGCATTAAGGTGTGCACCCCAAAGTTGAAATACACATGCATGTGTTTGCCAGCAGGGAGAGTAATGTATCGGGGCCATGTACCTGTAGGCAAAGAGAAATAGAGCAGAGCAGGTCCGAGGGAGATCTTTCCCATCTCCTCACTGGCAATGCTATGTGCCCTAGGTGATTAGGGTGTACCCAGGCACACCCGGCACACCCTGTGCGCATGCCTATGTCACCGCCACATCCACCACCACCTCAACCTCCCTCCTACTCCATATGGGCCTCGTCCTTCAGAGATGAAGAAGAACATTGTTTTATTTTTCTGTTTTTTTTTGTTGTTTTAAGTTATTTCCCTATCCACATTTGTTTGCAGAGCACTTGCCATGCTCTTAATTACGTTTTGCTGCCATTTGCAGCACTCTAGCCCTTTCCTTTGGTGTTTTAGAGCCATTTTAGTGCCTTAAAGTTCGGGTCCCCATTGACTTCAATGGGGTTCGGTGTCCGGGAAAAGTTCGGTCCGGACTTTTTTTTAAAGTTCGGCCGAACCCGTCGAAGACGGACATCTAGGTGTCCGCTCAACCCTACTCTCCATATATTTTTGGTAGATTCCAACGCTGATGATGTTCTTCCATGCCTTTTTCTCTTTCTTCCCGTGCAGTCTCCTTCATTTTTGTGTACTATTGGAAAATTTGTTGAATTGAAATGGCGGTGAACTTTTGAATACTGCATGACAATTTAGGCGCTGAATCTTGTCAATTTTGGGTAAGTATTCATACCCTCAAAATTTGACAGACCCTTATTATATTTATTACTATCTTCAACAAATTCCATTTCCTTTTGTTTCAAGGGATACCTCCCATTTGGGGGATATTAAGGGGACTTCATTTTCCCTTCCTGTCTTTGTTACATTGAGGTACCTAGGGATTCAACTGCACATTTATTCATAATCAGGTGACTATTTTGGTAACTTTTTCTACCTGATATTTAGCCTCATACCAATTGGAGAGATAGCAATTGTGGGTTGAAATGTATTTCTATGCTCTGGTTTTATTATCTCCATCTATCATCTCTAGCCTGGCTGTCACCCTCTCTATGGGTCAACTCTAGGAGTCTGAGGGTCTCGGCTCCCCTCCCCCTCTGTGCTTGCTTTGGTGGCGTCACCTCTATTACCTCCACCTTCGGCATAAGAAAGGGCTCAGGTCATCTTAAGGTACTTCATTGGTATCATTGTCTTTTATAATTATGTAAATCAATTGGGCACTCAATATTAGGACCATTGAGATAAGCCCTATATACATACACATGTCATGTTTTTTATGTCTTTTCCCTTTGTTACCTAGAAATGTTCACTCTCGAGAAATGTCTATGAAAACTCCTGAAGAAGCTATTATAAAGATGGCGAAACATGTAGAGTTGATATTTTCGAGTGCATTTTCTTGATTTTATTATTTTATATTGATGTATTGTCTTGTCCTCACTTTCTATGTGTAATAAAATGTACAATTTTTGCCCCCCTCTATTGTAGTTACAGCTGTGCCAAGAGCATGAGCCCTGCGCACTCCTGACACAGTTACCGGTGGCTAACAGAAAACTCCCATTTTTTACTTGAGATCAGGAGGATCATGTGACATTCATGGTGGTCACATGACCATAAACCCTCCCCTGTTTCTTAGCATCTGAAACCCCTTAAAGGGTTGGGAGGCACCAAGGGGTTAAAAAAAAAATGAAAGCACCCCATCACTCCCTGTACACATCCCAATTCAAATGCGCAGTGTAGTGTAAGCTCATTTATGTAAACATAAATTGCACCATACATGTGCAGTGTCGCTGCGAACATGGGGGTGAGAACAATAATTCTAGGGCCAGTTTTTTGGGGTTTCACAGGTGTCTGCAATTTAAAAAAAAAAAAAAAAGAGTGGGTGGGAGGTGGGGCTATCAAGGAAACCCTCTAGCATTTGGACATTTATGTCCGGTACCACATCCTATCAGAGAAATTGCACAAAAGGACCCTATAATAGCTAATAAAGAAATTTGACGGTACCAATGGATTAAAACCTATATCAAAAGATTTTTATTTAATGTACACTGTTTAAAATCGTAGACACATACAAAAAACATAACAAAATACAAACGTTCACATGCCCATTGTATTTCTGCTAATACAATATAGACGCTATATCGTCAACCCTTTTGAGTCGGGTGACAATTGGCTTGCTTAGACTTCGGACGCAGTTTAGTTTTATGGGTTACCGCCCGCTTCTTCAGGAAAGCAAGTTACAGCCAAGCTCTAAAATTTAGAATGCATATAGTTAACAAGATCTATTCTGTGGTTGTGGATTTCCATGTACGGCCACAGACATACGCACTCCACATACCTCAGTATATGTAAACCTCCATCTATACAATGTCAAACAGTTTTCAACGTATGACCAGCTGTTGCCAACACCATTTATTGATGGGGTAGTCCGAAGGAGGGGGGCCTCATTAGAAGTAAGGAGCCCTATACATTCCTCACTACACCCCTGTTTAGTTGGAAATGTATAGGGCTCCCTACTTATGATCTTCTACTGGGCATTTTTTCCTTTTTATCCTTGTACCCTCCTTCACCATTTGAGACCCACAGATTAATAAGCTTCCCAGTGGACAACTCACTAGTATCATATTACATTTCTTGTTTTAGGTTATTTACAGCAATACGTATATTTACGCCCAAAGCCCTTATGATTCATGGATGAGGACCTCTCTTTTGGACTACCCCATTAATAAATGGTGTTGGCGTTTAATACTGTTTGACGTTGTGTATATATAGATGTTTACATATAGTACCGTTCAAGTTTGGGGGTCACCCAGAAAATTTCATGTTTTCCATGAAAACTCACACTTTTTTATTCATCAAATGAGCAAAATGAATAGAAAATCTAGTCAAAACATTGACGAGGTCAGAAATAATGATTTTTATTTGAAATAATAACTTTGTCCTTCAAACTTTGCTTTCATCAAAGAATTTTCCATTTGCAGCAACTACAGCTTTGCAGACCTTTGACATTCCAGCTGTCAATTTGTTGAGGTAATCTGAAGAAATTTCACCCCACGCTTCCTGAAGCACCTCCCACAAGTTGGATTGGCTTGATGGGCACTTCTTACGTACCATACAGTCAAGCTGCTCTCACAACAGCTCAATTACAGACAGAATACCAGCTGACTGCTTCTTCTCTAAAAAGTTCTTGCATAGTTTGGAGGTGCGCTTTGGATCATTGTCCTGTTATAGGAGGAAATTGGCTCCAATCAAGCGATGTCCACAGGGTAGGGTATGGCATGGCATGGCAAAAAGGAGTGATGGCCTTCCTAAATCAAAATCCCTTTTACCTTGTACAAATCTCCCACTTTACCAGAACCAAAGCAGCCCCAGACCATCACATTACCTTCACCATGCCTGACAGATGGCGCAGGCACTCCTCCAGCATCTGTTCACCTGTTCTGCGTTTTACAAATGTTCTTCTGTGTGATCCAAACACCTCAAACTTAGATTCGCCAGTCCATAACACTTTTTTTCCAATCTTCCTCTGTCCAATGTCTGTGTTCTTTTGCCCATCTTAATATTTTACTTTTATTGGGCAGTCTCAGGTATGGCTTTTTCTTTGCCACTCTGCCTAGAAGGCCACCATCCCGGAGTTGCCTCTTAACTGTGGACGTTGAGACTGGCATTTTGCGGGTACCATTTAATGAAGCTGCCAGTTGAGGACCTGTGAGGCGTCAATTTCTTAAACTAGAGACTCTAATGTACTTGTCCTCTTGCTTGGTTGTGCACCGGGGCCTCCCGATTTTCTTTCTATTCTGGTTAGAGTCCATTTGTTCTGTTCTCTGAAGGGAGTAGTACACACCCTTGTAGGAAATTTTCAGTGTCTTGGCGATTCCTCGCATGGAATAGTTTCATTTCTCAGAAAAAGAATAGACTGTTGAGTTTCAGAAGAAAGTTCTCTTTTTCTGGCCATTTTGAGAGTATAATCAAACCCACAAATGCTGATGCTCCAGATACTCAACTAGCTCGAAGGAAGGCCAGTTTTTTAGCTTCTCTAATCAGCACAATAGTTTTTAGCTGTGCTAACATAATTGCACAAGGGTTTTGTAATCATCAATTAGCCTTTTAACACGATTAGCTAACACAATGTACCATTGGAACAAAGGAGTGATGGTTGCTGGAAATGAGCCTCTGTACACCTGTGTAGATATTCCATTAAAAATCAGCTGTTTCCAGCTAGAATAGTCCTTTACCACATTAACAATGTGTAGACTGTATTTCTGAATAATTTAATGTCCTCTTCATTGAAAAAAAGGTGCTTGTCTTTCAAAAATAAGGACATTTCTATGTCACCCCAAACTTTTTAACGGTAGTGTATGCTGAGGTATGTGGAGCGCATATGTCTTTGGCTGTACATGGAAATCCACAATCACAGTGTAGATTTTGTTAACTATATGTGTTCTAAATTTTATAGCTTGACTGTAACTTGCTTTCCTGAAGAAGCAGGTGGTAACCCGTGAAACGCAACTGCATCAGAAGTCTCAGCAAGCCAATTGTCACCTGACTCAAAAGGGTTGGCGATATAGCATCATGGAAAAAATGTGCTAAGTAAATGAAAATCACAACAACACAGGCAGCACTATAAATAAACTAAAAGAACATCTAGGAGTTCATAATAACAGTCCATAGAACGATAATCGCAGTGAGTCCCAACGTGACAGGTGATGTATGAAGGAAATACAAAAATAAATAAATCTGCGCAGCCGACCCCTAACTTTCTAAGCTGCTAAGCACCAAGGGTCAATAAATCAAAAATCCCTAGAAAGCAAACCTAAACAAAAAACGGTGCAGCGCTCATGTAATAAAATCCTAATAAAATATAGAATAACTATAATGAAATAAAAGTCCCAATGTGAGTTTGATTGTGATCATGCACAGGACAGACAAGGATGTGCTCCGCTCAGTGAGTCCTCCACCCGGTCACACTATCTCCTCACCTCAATATATGCCCCTGTTTTACCACACGGGCTATTACTGCAGTATATCCTTTCCAAAGATAGCGTGATGATGTTCCCAAGCACTCGAAGCAAATGGCTGCAGATCCTCCTTAAACACTCCACTAAGCAACGGACTTTAATAATAGTATACACATTCACTTCTATGAGACTTCCACGCAGCGAAACATAGAAAGAAATCCGGACATAGTGTTTGGACAAAGTCCTGCCCAGGGACGTAACGCGTACGGAGGGGGAGGGGCCGGTGACGTCACCCGCCATCCATTGGCATCAGGAAGTGTCCCTACGTTATGCACAAACTCATTCAGTCTCACAGTGCCTTGTCAGGTAATTTTTATTCATGTTTTACAAATAAACTGAGTGTTTAAGGATAAAACTCTATGTCCGGATTTCTTTCTATGTTTGGCTGCGTGGAAGTCTCATAGAAGTGAATGGGTATACCATTATTAAAGTCCGGTGCTTAGTGGAGTGTTTGAGGAGGATCTGCAGCCATTTGCTTCGAGTGCTTGGGAACATCATCACGCTATCTTTGGAAATGATATCCTGCTGTAACAGCCCGTCTGGTAAAACAGCGGCATATATTGAGGTGAGGAGATAGTGAGACCGGGTGGAGGACTCACTGAGCGGAGCACATCTTTGTCTGTCCTGTGCATGATCACAATCAAACTCACATTGGGACTTTTATTTCATTATAGTTATTCTATATTTTATTAGGATTTTATTACATGAGCGCTGCACCGTTTTTTGTTGATGTATGAAGGAAGAAATCACAGGGCTTATTGCAGCACCAAAAGTCCGTCAGTGTCTCCACCTCACCAAAGTACTCATCCCCCTTTGAAAAGCAACTCACCAGATAATGGACATAAATGCACCTTGATAAGTATCCAGCAAAACAGACCAAATATAGAAGATTGCCAGCGTCACTTAAATCCCCCATAGGCAGATTATCCATCCAACCAAGTGCATGTAAAAAATGGGATGTGGAACATAGTGTAAAACCATTACAACTTTATTGCCCCATTAACCCCCAATAATTGCACTTACAAAGCATAAATAAAATAGCAGCATTCCGTATCAAAGTGTGACCAGCGTCACAGTGTTCCTCACCGCTACTTGCTGACGTCCCCCAAGTCCGTTGAAGGTCTCCAGAGAGCCATCGCACACTTAAGTCACAGAGGCCACGTGATGCTGCGGACGTGTTTCGTCATTCCGTCTTCATCTGCGGGCCCGCACTTGTGATCTCCTGGGGGTGTTAATAACTTAACGACACCCCCCCAACACAGGTCTCAAAACGCAGTGTGTTTGCCTGCAATGGATCATATGTTACAATAGTACCATGTGATCCAGGTGCTGTGTGTTTTATAAAGTAGTGCACGCACAATTTTTTGTGCGGTGCAGCGCAATTTCAGCCCATTTAAGTTTATAGGCTGAAATTGAACTGTACCCGAGTTGTATGTGAATCGCACAGGATCACACACATCATGGTGTGAACTGGCCTTTAATAATATGTTTTCAGTAAACACCTATTACATAGGTTAAAAAAAATAAAATAGAAAACATTCATATACGGATCCCGTATATGATTCAAGACCCCACCCAAGGCAATGGGATATTCCCTGAATTGACAATCTCTGGTGTTTTTACCTATACAGTGGGTACGAAAAGTATTCAGACCCCCTTAAATTTTTCACTCTTTGTTATATTGCAGCCATTTGCTAAAAGCATTTAGGTTCATTCTTCTTCCTCATGAATGTACACATAGCACCCCATACTGACAGAAAAACACAGAATTGTTGACATTGTTGCAGATTTATTAAAAAAGAAAAACTGAAATATCACATGGTCCTAAGTATTCCGACCCTTTGCTCAGTATTTAGTAGAAGCCCCCTTTTGATCTAATACAGCCAGGAGTCTTTTTGGGAAAGATGCAACAAGTCTTTCACACCTGGATCTGGATCCTCTGCCATTCCTCCTTGCAGATCCTCTCCAGTTCTGTCAGGTTGGATGGTAAACGTTGGTGGACAGCCATTTTTAGGTCTCTCCAGAGATGCTCAATTGGGTTTAAGTCAGGGCTCTGGCTGGGCTGTGCGCTTAGGGTCATTGTCTTGTTGGAAGGTAAACCTTCGGCCCAGTCTGAGGTCCAGAGCACTCTGGAGAAGGTTTTTGTCCAGGATATCCCTGTACTTGGCCGCATTCATCTTTCCCTCGATTGCAACCAGTCGTCCTGTCCCTGCAGCTGAAAAACACCCCCACAGCATGATGCTGCGACCACCATGCTTCACTGTTGGGACTGTTTTGGACAGGTGATGAGCAGTGCCTGGTTTTCTCCACACATACTGCTTAGAATTAAGGCCAAAAATTTCTATTTTTGTCTCATCAGACCAGAGAATCTTATTTCTCTCCATCTTGGAGTCCTTCAGGTGTTTTTTAGCAAACTCCATGCGGGCTTTCATGTGTCTTACACTGAGGAGAGGCTTCCGTCGGGCCACTCTGCCATAAAGCCCCGACTGGTGGAGGGCTGCAGTGATGGTTGACTTTCTACAACTTTCTCCCATCTCCTGACTGCATCTCTGGAGCTCAGCCACAGTGATCTTTGGGTTCTTCTTTACCTCTCTCACCAAGGCTCTTCTCCCCCGATAGCTCAGTTTGGCCGGACGGCCAGCTCTAGGAAGGGTTCTGGTCGTCCCAAACGTCTTCCATTTGAGGATTATGGAGGCCACTGTGCTCTTAGGAACCTTAAGTGCAGCAAAAATCTTTTTGTAACCTTGGCCAGATCTGTGCCTTGCCACAATTCTGTCTCTGAGCTCTTCAGGCAGTTCCTTTGACCTCATGATTCTCATTTGCTCTGACATGCATTGTGATCTGGAAGGTCTTATATAGACAGGTGTGTGGCTTTCCTAATCAAGTCCAATCAGTATAATCAAACACAGCTGGACTCAAATGAAGGTGTAGAACCATCTCAAGGATGATCAGAAGAAATGGAAAGCACCTGAGTTAAATATAGGAGTGTCACGGCAAAGGGTCTGAATACTTGGGACCATGTGATATTTCAGTTTTTTTTTTTTTTTTTTTAATAAATCTGCAACAATGTCAACAATTCTGTGTTTTTCCGTCAATATGGGGAGCTGTGTGTACATTCATGAGGAAGAAGAATGAACTTAAATGATTTTAGCAAATGGCTGCAATATAACAAAGAGTGAAAAATTTAAGGGGGTCTGAATACTTTTCGTACCCACTGTAAATGATCATTTCCAGTTATATCTTGTGCAACCAAAATAAATATACTAAATTGTCTGGAACTAGTTTCTGAGGGAGTTTATCCCACATTTCCACAGCTCTTACTGTGAAGAAGCCTTTCCATATGTGTAGATTAAATCTCTTTTCCCCCAGATGTAATTGAACAAGCAGTTTTTTTATAGCAAGGTAAAAGGAGCAGTTCTAAACTGGAAAAGCATTTTGGCATAAACAAGACAGCATACACTAGATTTCTTTTTATTTTTGGTAGAATGTAAAAAAAACATTCATATCAAATCCATTATAACCATTTGTCTTGTGCTTAGACTAAAGAAGGAATTATTCTGTACCCCTGCTTCCTCGCACAGTTCGAACAATGAGCAGATGGACATGATTTCTGACCACCCAATGTACTCTTTTCTGGCCCATCCTTTCTAATGAGAAAAACAAGTGAATAATCATTTTCCATAATCATTTTAGAAAATTGATGGATCTGATGCTGTGTCTGTGTGCGGAAAGAAATTTGCTGATAGGTCCCAGTGCTGCTGTGAAAGACTTTCACGAATGTAACCGCATGCAGCTATTGATTGAGGCGACGCTGCGTGGGTGTTTGACTGAATGTTTCCAGAGGAGGTCTTTCTATAGTTTATTTGATGAAAAAGCGGAAATTGTTGAAAATGGAAGGCCATCTTCTGAACTTTACATCACAAGAAAAAAATACTTTTGTTTAGCTTGTTCCATTGCTTATATTTAAGATAAATCCCTGAACCTGTTTTTTCCTTTCCACATATTGTGTAGTAATGGGTCCTTGCTGAAAAATGAAATTGTAAATGGTAATTAATTATTTGTTCAACAAATATTAAAGAGAACATTTAATGGGATAGCTAAATCCACAATTAAAATAAATATTTATGAACCATTTTACCTGCTAAACTCTTTGTAATTCTGGTATGTACTGTGATAAATCTCACATCCCTGCTGCTGCATAGCAGGCAGAGTGACACCACCATGCCGAGCCTTCACCTCTCTGTTCACATGTGACTGGAGCAACTATGTAGCAGTGATTTAAAGGAACCAGAGGAAAATACATCTTCCAGGAATTTTAACCGCTTGCTGTCTGGGACAATTTTGACATTTTTTTTTATATACATGTTAAAATCAGCATTTTTTTTTGCTAGAAAAGTACTTGGAACCCCCAAACATATATTTTCTGAAAGCAGAAGCCCTGGAGACTAAATTGGTGGCTTTTGTAGCTTTTTAAATGTTGCATGATATTTGTGCCACTGTTTAACCACTTGCCGACCGCCGCAAGTACATATACGTTCCCTTTGTTAGTAAACGCGATAACTTTTGCGCAAACCAATCAAAATACGCTTTTTGCGATTTTTTTTACCAAACATATGTAGCAAATTGGCCGAAAATGTTAAAAATTTTTTATTTTTACTTTTTTTTTTGGGAATTTCATATAAAAAAAAATGTGAAAGATATTGTTATTTTTGCAAAATTGACACTCTTTTTTTTGTTTATAGCGCGTGATCAAAAAATCGCACAGGTGATCAAATACCACCAAAAGAAAGCTCTGTTTGTGGGGAAAAAAAGGACGTCAAATTTGTTTAGGTACAGCGTCGCACGACCGCGCAATTGTCCGTTAAAGTCACGCAGTGCTGAATCGCAAAATACCCCCTGGTCTTTTAGCAGCCAAATCCTCCAGGGCTTAAGTGGTTAACAAACACAATTTTTTAGGAAACATACACCTAAATGAGTTTTAGCATACACGCACACAATATAATATCCAATTTCTTGGTAAAAGGTGATGTAGCGTAAATACATACGAAACATAAAGATTTAAAATTGGATGCACCTGTGAAATGGAGACAAACTACGGTGCCCAAAATTGTCTAAAGGCAAGGCTTTAAAAGGACCTTTCACAGGACCGATCGGGTCAGCCTGTCGGTTTTTAAGGAGGACCCGATCTATAGCTCACTATGGAGTGGCGGATGTCAACAAACGCGTCGACTGCACCCGCCAGCATCCAATCTGGGCCGCTAAAAACTGACAGATGGGGATCTGTTTCCCATCCGTCTGGCTGATCAGATCAAATGACAGTTGGATGGAAAACGAACAGGCAGTCTGTTTCCATCTGACTGCCCCATAGAGAAGAGCAAGCTGTGTCTGTGTACACTCTGCATAGCGGAGCAAATACAGACCTGCCACCTGCATGCTCAGCGGGGATCAGTGGACAGATCCCTTGCTGAGCAGGCAGATCCGCTTGCCGAGGGGCCTTACAGGTTTTCAGTTTAGAGTTAAATGTGAGCTATGACACTTTTGGAGTTTATTTACAAAAGCTAGAGAGGTCAAAATTAGTCAGTTCTGCAGAGAAACCAGTTGGCTTCTAACCTTAGCTTGTTTAACTACTTGGCGTCCGCGCTACAGCGCAGACCTGAATTGCCAGAGGGCGTACAATGACGTCCTCTCGGCAACGAGCGGCCTGCGCGCTCCCTGTGGAGCGCGCCCGGCTCGCTCTGTAATCGGCGAGTCCATGAGACTCGCCTGATCCCAGATCGGGGGTGATCCTGCCCCCCCTTACCACGTGATCAGCTGTCAGCCATATGTAAAGGAAACAGCAGCCGGCGATCAGCTGTTTTTTTTTCTCCTCACACTGCTAGTGTGAGGAGAAAAAAACAACGATCGCCGGCTGCTGTCAGAGGGACATCGGCCCCCGAAGTGGAGAGGGATAATTTGTGCCCCCAGTGCCCACAAGTGCTCACCAGTGCCACCTACCAGTGCCATCTACCAGTGCCCACCAGCACCACCTACCAGTGTCACCTATCAGTGCTTATCAGTGCCCCATCATAAGTGTCCCCTACCAGTGCCTATCATTGCCCATCAGTGCCACCTATTTGTGCCCATGAGTGCCCCCTATTAGTGCCCTTCAGCGCCACCTACCAGTGCCCTTCAGTATTGCCCATCCGTGCTGCATTATCAGTGCTGCGTTATCAGTGCCCAACAGTGCAGCCTACCAGTGCCTATCAGGGCCGATCAGTGCCGCCTCATCAGCGCACATCAATGAATGAGAAAAACCTGGAAGATGATTGGTTTCTCTGCAGAATTGTGTGACTAATTTTTCCCTCTCTAGCTTTAGTAAATAAACCCCTTTTGTGTGCTTATCCATGGGCTAATTGCCAATACATTGGTCAGAAGAGCGCTGGATGCTTTGTGTACTTTTTACACATTCTAAGACTAATCTATCTAACCCTGTAAAGCAAAAATCATTATACACACCTTTTCGGTGCTTGGCGGCTGACGTCACAGGGAAATCTCGGTCCTTCCCGCTTCTCTCTATAGATTGGGGCCGGCCAGCACAGGGGGATCACGTGACCGCACAGTGTGAGAAAAAGTATTTAGCCCTTTCACTTTAAAAAAACAAATGCACTGTTGTTAATGACAAAATACCCGAAGGGGATACTTGTAAAGTCACATGGTGACTTTAGAATCACATTGAGTAAAATAAATAAAATGGTGTTTTACAATGCATTTTCATAGCTGTTATTTTAGGCCTTTTGCACATAGTAATGATGTTTGAGAATCTGCTTTTTTTTACGTAATTTCAGGCGTTTGTTTTGCACGTATTTATGTGCATATTTTTATGTATACAGTATGCGCATTCGCACACACAATACATTTCTAGGAAAAATGTATTAATATTTATGCTCCTATGCACACATTTGAGCATACCGGCAAACAATACTGACCAGAAATGCAAATCTTTCTCTTTCTTTCTTTTTTTTTTGGATTTTCTGCTCTAGCATATGCAGTGCTTGTTTACTCGCCTTTTTTTTTGTAAAAATCAGTAAAAAAAAAAAAAAACGCTGTACTGAGTTTTTTTTCAAGCTGCAGTATGCAAGAGGCCTAAGAGAGCTATAACTTGGGTAAAGGAAGTAATAAAGAGGCTACTCTATGCACTGGGACTGTTTAGATGGGCTAGCAAGAGGGATATCCTAGTTGACTGTAATGGTAGGATCCCTAGCTACGTTATTGTTGTATGTAAACTTAAAATGGTTCTAACGACTGAAGGTTTTTTTCTTTGCGCATTCTATGCATGAAGGTGAAAAACCTTCTGTGTTCAGCATGCCCCCTGACCCTCCTCTGGTCCAGCGATGTTCACGATAGCCTCCGCTGTATGGAGACTATCCCTCCTCATTGGCTGAGACAGCACTAGGAGCCTATTGGCTCCCATTGCTGTCAATCACAGCCAGTGAGCCAATGAGGAGAGAGCTGGGGGGGGGGGGGCTGGGCCCCAGCTCTGTGTCTTATGGATGCGCAGAGCAGTGGCTTGGGAGCGAGAATGCAGCGGTGCCCCCAAAACAAGCGGCTTTCTCTGGGGGGCACTGCTCGAGAGCAGGTAAGTATTACAATGTTTGTTGTTAAAAAAAAAAAAAAAAAAAAAAAACAAGCTTTAATATTACTTTATCTAAATATCTTTTACACACACTTTCATAAATGGTAGACATCTATGGTTTAATAAAAAACGTTAAAAATGTATGGTGTATATTTACAGTTTCCCAGCTTTAAGGCTAGCAGTCATTGATATTGCAATGTATGTGAAAATTGAATTTCACTTAGCAATTCTATGAACTTGAAGTGAAGGATAACCAGCTTCATGCTGTCTGAATGGGTCATAAATGTCACACCGTCTTTATGACAGTTTTTCTAAATTGTTTTAGTCTTACAATGCTGAATTTCTTACAGGGGTCAGATGATTTCTGGAGAGGACTGTGAATTTATTTTAAGGTTTGAAAAATCCAATACGGAAGAAAAGAAAGCAATACTAACAGCTGAAGGCAATCAGGTAGGTCTTATTTATTTAACTGCTATAGTCACACAAAATTTAACTTTCCTGTAATGTTAAACATCCCCCCCCCCCCCCCCCGGACACAAATTGATCTCATGGGTTGGGGAAACATCTCAGTAGTGACTCAAGCTAATAACAGAGGAACAAAGCATCAGAGAGAAACTACACTTAGAGCTTTGGAGAGAGGTAAGTAAACATTGCAGATACATGTGCTTTGATTCCCTGACTTAGGTTTACAAACACCTTAACCTAAATATAAGCCGTTTTTAACATCTTTACCTTAGCCATTTGACAATTTATTGACAATTTTTATACCTTCACTCACACAACTCAGGCAGTTGACACCTGCCACAGACTTCGTGGAAGGTGGGTATTCTAAGGTGGGTTTTCAGCACACATTTGAACTGAAAAAAGCCCCTTAGAGGAATATAGAAACATCTTCAACAATACTTATCAATTCCATTTAAATGTAGCTACCTACTACTAGCGATTTCATGAACTGAAAAAATGAAAACCTTCAGACAAAGATGTCATTCAAAACCAATTTCACAACAGTAGACCTCCTGTGTAATATTTATCCCAAGTGGGAGACTGGTTGGGAACTCCTACCAGTTGGTTGGATCTTTGGTCTGTGGGTATCAACGGGCATGCCAGCATGTTGATTCTTTTGGAGGGTGGTGTGATTGACAAGGTTGTTATTTTTTCGGTGATTCCTCTGCAGACCCAGAAGTTAGCGAAGTTCCAATAGTTTTGGTCTGTTTTTCCCCTCTTAGCCAATTTGAACACACACACTAATTTAAAAACTGGCAATCCAGTTTTTCCTGTCAGAATACAGACAAGTCATCTTGGAAAAAAAGTAGTAAAAAATAAAAAGTCTTAGCAAAATTGCCAATAATTTTCCAAAATTTGCCAACAATCCAGCAAGTGGATCACGCCTGCCTTTTTGTTGCACAAAGCCATAGGTTTTTATTGTGCAGCGTTACAATGACAACATTGGTTGTTGGATGCCTGCACATAACTTTTTTTTTTTTTTTTTTGTACCTTCCCAGCCCCTCTGTCATCACCGGGGTCAAATTAGCAGAGAAAAGGAGAGAAGCTGAGTAAGAAGAGAAATGCTAGAGTACTAATGCATACTAGTTTGCAAAGGTTGGATGGCCCACGTGTGTGGATGCTGCTGGGATATTTAAAACTATTTGTTTTTAGTTTTTTAATTTTGGAATGGGGTGCCTCGACATTGTGCATAATTTTAAAAGGTGTCGCGACTAAAAAAAAAAAAGTTTGAGAATCACTGGTTTAAAGGACAACCGTCAAATGTAAAGTCATTATTTTTACAACACCCAATATTCCAAAAGCTGTCTGACTTGGTGAACCCCACTCACCCAGAATCTAAAGCTGGGTACACACTGAAGCTTCAGGGCTTTACACATGCATAAAAATACATTTTTGAAGATGAACAAACATTGCAATCATGACTAAATGCCTGCATTTAAGCAGTCAATGTGTTGCATTAAAAGCCATCCACCCAATACTGTAATCCTAGTTTTATTGCACTTAAATGAGTCATTTAACTATTTATATACTAATTATGATTAGAAGTGTAACCAGTAATGCAAACAGATTGAAAATAATAAATAACTGAACAGTTGGTAATATGAAGTAAATGATGTCATTAATGTTAATGTCTAAATGTTGCTACATGCACTTTTCACCATCTTTTAAGCATATTTTTTCTTTACAGTGTGCTAAAACCTTCATTAACTTGATGACCCACATTTCAAAGGAACAGACCGTGCAGTACATTTTAACTATGGTGGATGACATGCTCCAGGTAAGGAGTATGCAAGATTAAAACTGTCCCTTTGCTGGTTTGTCCCCTTTAGTCTGATAGCTCCAATCTGCTGTGTGTCAGCACAGAGAAAACATTTTTTAACTTCAATTGTTAGAATCATTTCATTGGGTATAATAGTATACCATTGTGCAAATATGTAGATTTGTCTTCAAAAAGTTTGACTTTTTTTATGATCCTATACGTTTGCCATTTGTACAGTTCTATTAATGCAGCGTTTGTGTGTATTGAAAAAAAAAAAAAAAGTAAATGTATATATGTAACACCACAACCTTACCTGCCTGGAGTTTGCATGTACTTCTTGTGCTTGTGTGGATTTTTTTTTAACACTCCAAAGACATGCTGGTATGGTAATTATTGGCTCCTTTCTAAATTGGCAATGTTATGTGTATGTATGAATGTGAGTTAGGGACCCTGAAGGCAGGGACTGATTTAAATGTATAATATACAGTATAAATTGTCCATGCTATATAAATACCAGTTTTGTATAAAATATATAGTGTATCATTAAGTACTGTACAAAACCAGTCATGAAATTTCCTTCCCTCTGCTCATCATAAATGCTGAGGTTACTACACCAGTTAATACTGCACTGCTATTATCCTAGCCTGCTTAGACTGGTACAATGTTCAGTTATAAAATGGTTCTCTTTACCAGGTGAAAAAAAAAATCTAAGCAGCCACTCTGTTCTTGCTGCTTTCTTTGTTGTATAAAATGAATATTCATTTAGATTATTTCTGGGACAATGCTTTTGCTTCCTTGCCCTTATCACTTTGACTAATGATGACATTTTAATTAATCTGTAAAACAAATTGAACCAAGAATCTAATTTGCTTGATTGATGTATTTTGATGATAATGGTAACTTATATACATGGTACACAATGTTTACTTTTCATTAAACTTTTTTTTTTAGCTTTTTACATTTTAACTTTTTTTTTATTCACAGGAAGAGGTAATCAGGTAAAGGACAAAGTGTTAATTATGCAAATATGTAAATCACCCAAGATGATGCCACTGGGTGGATTATTTTCTTTGTAGTTCTTTTTCATGCAGACATTTATCTATGGTATCCCCTGTTAGAGGAAGAACTTTATAATCAATAGTCAAAGAGAAAATGATTTTCTAATCAAATGAGTAAAGTGTTTAAAGAGAAAGGACAATGGCACTGTTTTGTTGTATGAGAATGCATGGCTTGAAGACCTCATTTATTGGGGAAACCATATTCTATTCTATTCGTATCCTATTGACATATCAGTTAAATCATATGAGTAAAGAGTTTAAAGAGCCATTAAGGCTAGGTTCACACTACTGCCATACAGTTTTGATCCAACTTTAAGTGTGATTATGTAATGATACTTGAATGCAACTTTAAGAAGGTTTGTCTATTCTATGGGGCTAACATTGCACTCAAATCACACCAACATAGTACAGGAACCTTTCCCAAAATCACTTGGTGCTGAGTTGCATTCATGTGAATTTACCCCATTGAATACCAAAATAAAATACCCCCATAGGTATATGGGGTTATAAAGGCGACCGCTAACCAAAATAAAAAAAAATATAAATGTTTATTGTTACATATAAAACTTGTTCAGTATATATACATGGTTACACATACTACATGTGTCATGCAATTAAAACACAATGAATAAAAAAAAATAAAATAAATATCACGACTATAAACAGTCTTGATACAAATTGTATTACAACTTCATTTGATGGGGTGGGTGTTCCTCTAGTGCCTGACACGTTTCAGGTGATTGCCACCTTTCTTTAGGGGTACAGAAGATAGAGGTTTACAAAATTACCCCAAATAGAGATATTTTGTGAGAAGACAAAAAGCAGTGTATATTAAAAGCCAAAAAGACAGTTTACAATGAGAATGCCAGAGCAGTATGGTGGTAGCAGGTGGTCTATAATGGATACATCTCAGCCATCCAGAAATACATGGTTTCACAACGATCCCCAAATGATCCCCAAGGTTGGCCAGATGTTGGATAGTGGTAAGATGTGATTGAATCACCTGAAATATTGATGGATCCTCTGGGTGTATGTGTTCCCATGAGGGAAAAAATCAGGCTGGATGTAAGAGTCAAAGACTCTCAAGTTCAATGTAAACGCGATAGCCAGCAGCTCAATCTGGTTCAGATTGAGCTATCGGATATTGCATTTACATTGAGCTTGAGAGCCTTTGACTCCTACATCCAGAACAAAGTGTGAGTAATAATTACTCACGTGATCGCGCCTAGGTATTGGAATAGTGAGATTTATATATTTAAATTAATACCAAAAAAGATTGAGCAGCTAGTCAAAAATAAACAGTGGGTTGTGAAAATTGTGAAAAAGAGGGGACAGCGCTCAATGATTATCTGTGTGTGAATCTGATTCTAATCAATCATTCCTAGTAAATGAATAAATAATTAAATATATAAACCACAAATCACAAAAAACAATTTAATAATTAAATCTATCAAATGAGTTTCCATTGAATCAGCTGTTCCTCTGTTACTAAAATGTAAGTGACTACTATTTGATTAAATTCTGAAGTTATACATACTACACCATGAGCTTCCTTGCTTTTTTATGACCTATTGAAACCACCGTACGTGGTCTGAAGGGGGTATACACCGGAATCCCTATCCAGCCCTCTCCAAACAGTAGAAGGAAATCCCGGATACAATACAGCGGGGAGACGCAAGTCTGAAAGAGATACCGGGAATTCTTAAATATACCACTTACCAATGCTAGACCCCAAGGGGTCGTCCGGTAAGTGAGCTGGGCACTCGGTGACAGATTCCCCTTTCCCCTATTTGCATGAAGAAATGCAGCTTTGCTGAACACGAAGCACTTCAATTACAATCACTCAGATTTGTTTGTTGCACGCTGCACCTGCACTTTGAAGACACGAGGACTATATATTTAACCTAATTTATTTATTATATGCACTATCACTTTTAAAGTTTAAGCACTTTTGGGGGAAACCCATTTGATAGATTTAATTATTGTTTTTTGTGGTTTATATATTTAATTATTTATTCATTTACTAGGAATGATTGATTAGAATCCGATTCACACACAAATAAATCATTGAGCGCTGTCCCCTCTTTTTCACTCCTACATCCAGCCTGATTTTTTCCCTAAGGGGGTATTTTTTCAGTTTCATATTCCTAGGGATGATGGCCACCTCTATCCAGGACCTTAAGTAATTGGTATTATTTTTCTTACCATTGAAAAACATATAATGCGATTTTGTGTGACAAGTTGCATCTGAAATCGCACTAGCGTGAACCAGGCCTAAGGGACAATTGCACTCTTTTGTTGTATAAGAATGCATGGCTTGAAGACCTAATTTTTGGGAAAACTGTATTCTCAGATGTATCCCGTTGACTATATCACTCTTATTGAAATGGCAGGACCTGAATTAGAAATCCTTTTCTGCGCAGTACAAGCAGATTTCTTCCTTTCCACAGTTTGTTTTTACACTGGTACTACCCTGAAACGGCTGTAATTTGTAGTTTTGTGATTTTGTTAGCCAGTCAAACTATCAAGATTGGTAGTGGTAGAGGTCTACCACCTCTGCCTGTAAAGGTTGGCAAACGTTTTATTTAATTTATTTTTTGACAACTGACAAATTTTACCAAGCAAAATAATTTTTCTTGGTAGTGTCAGTGTGTTAAGTGCTTTGCTCTACAGACTTCTTGTCTGTGTACAGAGAGCTTTCTGGGAATGTTATAATTTTCCTTTCATATAAATGTTCTCAACTTTTAAATGAGCTCTGTGTTCTGCACTCAGAAAGCTAATGTCAGAACTGACAGGTGATTTGTTCTTCTTGTTCAGAAGATCAAGTGTCATGAAGTCACAGTTCCTAATTACAAAATGCAACAAATGCTAGTGTCTTTCCTTTTAAATTTTTTTTTTTGATTTGCTTAAATATTTACAATATCTTTAATTATTGCATACCACTGGCAGAATTTTTTATATTTATTTTGTCCATTTAGAATGTTATGTAGGTATATTTAAAGTGAATGTGTGGACAAAATACAAATGCATGAACAGTAAAAATACATGTTGATTCTGCCAGAAATGTAGGGAATTTCTAACTTTGTGTTGTAGGCTGACAACATTGTCCCTGAAATAAACTTTCAAACAGTATTGTCAGCTCTGCCTGTGTATGGGTCTACTCTTCCACCTCTACCCATCTTCATGTCTCCTTATTTGCATTCTTTGCGCTCTTTCCTCTCCCATATCAGCTGACTGCTCTTCCTTTCTCTCCTGCCCCCCGTCTCCTAATATTGCATGCTGTGAAGTAGTTCCTGGAGAAGAAAAAAACAGCAGGAGCTTCATTTTCCTTTTCAATATTTTTATTTAAGATTTCATGAAGGAAATTATACGTTACAATAACCTAGCATAAAGCAAACTGCATTGGTTCAAATACTGTAAACGTTCAGTGTAAATGGCACATTTGTACAGGTGCATCTCATAAAATTAGAATATCATCAAAATGGTAATTTTATTTTAGTAATTCAGTTCAACAAGTAAAACTCATATTTTATATAGATGCATTAAACATAGAGTGATATATTTTAAATTTAGATTAATTGTGATGATTATGGCTTACAGCTAGTAATAACCCACAATTCAGTATCTCAGAAAATTGGAATAATACATACCGTATATACTCGAGTATAAGCCGACCCGAATATAAGCCGAGGCACCTAATTATACCACAAAAAACTGGGAAAACATATTGACTCAAATATAAGCCAGGGGGGCGGGAATGCAGCGGCTACTGGACCTAACCGGACCACCACGAGACCCAAAACAGGGGCTGCGGGCATGGTGCAGGAGATGCAGGGCTTTGGGCATGGTACAGGAGATGCAGGGCTGCGTGCATGGTACAGGAGATGCAGTGCTGCGGGCATAGTACAGGAGAATCTCCTGTACCAGGCCTGCAGCACTGCATCTCCTTTGTTTCCTTGGCCATGTGTTTTGGGTCATTGTCATGCTGGAATACCCATTGAAGACCCATTTCTAATGCCCTGGCTGAGGGAAGGAGGTTCCCGCCCAAGATTTGATGGTACATAGCCCCATCCTTCGTCCCTTTGATGCGGTAAAGTTGTCCTGTTCCTTTAGCAGAAAAACGCCCCCAAAGCATGTTTCCACCTCCATGTTTGATGGTGGGGATGGTGTTCTTGGGGTCATAGGCAGCATTGCTCTTCCTCCAAGCACAGTGAGTTGAGTTGATGCCAAAGAGCTCGATTTTGGTCCCATCTGACCAAAACGCTTTCACCCAGTTCTCCTCTTAGGTGTTCATTAACAAACCTCAGATGGGCCTGTACATGTTCTTTCTTGAGTTGGAGGACCTTGTGGGTGCTACAAGATTTCAGTCCTTCATGACGTAGTGTTACCAATTGTTTTCTTGGTGACTATGGTCCCAGCTGTCTTGAGATCATTGACCAGATTCTCCCGTGTAGTTCTGGGCTGATTCCTCACTGTTCCCATGATCTTTGAAACACCACGAGGTGAGATGACAGTTTTTTTTCCATTTGTGAATAATCGCTCCAACTATTGTCTCCCTCTCACCAAGCTGCTTGGCGATTGGTCTTGTAGCCTATTCCAGCCTTGTGCAGGCCTACAATCTTGTCCCTGACATCCTTAGACAGCTCTTTGGTCTTAGCCATGGTGGAAAGATTAGAATCAGATTGATTTTGCTTCTGTGGACAGGTGTCTTTTATATAGGTAACAAGCTGAAATTAGGAGCATTCCTTTTAACCACTTAAGCCCCGGAGGATTTGGCTGCTAAACGACCAGAGGGTATTTTGCGATTCGGCACTGCGTGACTTTAACGGACAATTGCGCGGTCGTGCGATGCTGTACCTAAACGAATTTGGCGTCCTTTTTTTCCCACAAACAGAGCTTTCTTTTGGCGGTATTTGATCACCTGTGCGATTTTTTGATCACGCGCTATAAACAAAAAAAGAGCGTAAATTTTGCAAAAATAGCAATATTTTTCCCTTTTTTTTATATGAAATTCCCCCAAAAAAAAATGTAAAAATCAAAATTTTTTAATATTTTCGGCCAATTTGTTTTATGCTACCTATGTTTGGTAAAAAAAATCGCAAAAAGCGTATTTTGATTGGTTTGCGCAAAAGTTATTGCGTTTACTAACAAAGGGAAAGATTTTTGTCATTTCTGTTGTTTTTTTTTTTTAACGCGTAATGGCGGCGATCTGCGATTTTTTTTTGCGGTACTGCGACATTGCGGCGGAATGATCGGACCCTTGACTGACATTTTTGACACTTTTGGGGTTACCAGTGACATTTCTACAGTAATCAGTGCTATATATATGCACTGTTACTGTAAAAATACACTGGTAGTGAAGGGGTTAACTTTATTTGAGAGGGAGGGGCTGTGTGTGTCCCTAGGGGCGTGATTCCAACTGTGATTGGCTGTGGCTTCAACTGTATGCAGAGTGATCAATGGATCTACATAGTAGATCCATGTGATCAGCTCTCATACAGAGAGGAGAATGACAGGCAGCTTGTTTACACAAGCTGCCTGACTTTCTCCCTCTCCCCCGCCGATCGCAGAGTGGCCGGCGGCGATCGGGTCCGCCGGTCACACGCGCGGGGGGGTCCGTGACCACGCGGGAGCGGGAGCGCGCCTCCGGCGGCGCGCGCTCGCTCCCTAAACCCTCACATGCCTGTGAGGGGCTGACCGCCGCCGTAGATAGTCGTGCGGCGGTCGGCAAGTGGTTAAAAGGGTGCTCGTAATCTCCGCTTGTTACCTGTATAGAAGAAACCTAGGAGCCAGAAATCTTGCTGACAGGTGATCCAATCCTTTTTTTTACTCATTAAAATGCTAATTATTATATAAATTTTTTTTAAAATCCGTTTTTCTGGATATTTTTTTTTGTTCGGTCTCACTGTAAAAATAAACCTACAATTAAAATTCTAGAATGATCATTTTGTCAGTGGGCAAACGTACAAAATCAGCAGGGGATCAAATACTTTTCCCTCACTGTATAACCCATGGTCTATGAATACAAGTCCTCTGTCCTGTACTGTACTCCAAGATCAAGAATTTACAGCTAAGCCAAACTTCATATTTTTGTGCACAATGTGGGAAAAAGTCTGATGGTTCGACCATGAGGGTTTGATAAATGTGAAATATACAACTGGTTAAGTGTGGGCCCTTTACACAGAAGTCTTCAAAAACAAGTGGACTTTAAGATGAGGAATGGGAGCATAAGATTGACTTTGCAAAGTTTTTAAGTTGGAGTTACAACATTTCTTTCTTTGGAAAGCAGACGTTTCTTGTTAATCTGGTAAAAAAATGTTCTGAGTCTGAAAGGAGGAGATATAGATAATGTATAATTACATCGGACCATCTTTAAAAAGATTTTCCCAAGATTTTTGTTAGTGAGAGAAGCTAGGTGCCTTGATTATGTATTATTATACCATATATTTAGAGAGTGTTTAAAGTAGTTGTAAAGGTAGGTTTTTCATACACTTAGGCCCGGTTCACACTTGTGCGAATACAGACATCTCATGTGATTTGCACCACATTGCTGTGCAGATCACATGCAATGTCTGTGCAATGTGAATTCAACCATACAAACTGTATGCCTGAAATCGCATCGCATTCGCACCAAAATGGTGCAGGACCCTTTTTTTGGTCTGCACTGAAATCAGATCGCATAGGTGTTCTCTGCTTCAGTTTGTCACAGTACATGTTGGCATTCATGGTTTCCTCAATGAACTGTAGCTCTCCAGTGCCGGCAGCACTCACGCAGCCTCAGACCATGACACTCCCACCACCATGCTTTACTGTAGGCAAGACATACTTTTCTTTGTATTCCTCTTCTGGTTGCCACCACACATGCTTGACACCATCTGAACCAAATAGGTTTATCTTGGTCTCATCAGACCAAAGGACATGGTTCAAGTAATCCATGTCCTTAGTCTGCTTGTCTTCAGCAAACTGTTTCCGGGCTTTCTTGTGCATCATCTTTAGAAGAGTCTTCCTTCTGGGACGACAGCCATGCAGATCAATTTGATGCAGTGTAGGGTCCTTGCACTGACAGGCTGACCCTCCACCCCTTCAACCTCTGCAGCAATGCTGGCAGCAATCGTACTTCTATTTCCCAAAGACAACCTCTGGATATGATGCTGAGTATGTGCACTCAACCTCCTTGGTCAACCATGGCGAGGCCTGTTTTGAGTGGAACCTGTCCTTTTAAACTGCTGTATGGTCTTGGCCACCATGCTGCTGCTCAGTTTCAGGGTCTTGGCAATCTTCTTATAGCCTAGACCAGTGATGGCGAACCTTGGCACCCCAGATGTTTTGGAACTACATTTCTCATAATGCTCAACTACACTGTAGAGTGCATGGGCATCATGGAAAATGTAGTTCCAAAACATCTGGGGTGCCAAGGTTCACCATCACTGGCCTAGACCATCTTTATGTAGAGCAACAATTCTTTTTCTCAGATTCTTTAGAGAGTTCTTTGCCATGAGATGCCATGTTGAACTTCCGGTGACCAGTATGAGAGAGTGAGTGCGATAACCCCGTATTTACCACACCTGCTCCCAATTCACACCTGAGACATTGTAACACTAACAAGTCACATCACACCAGGGAGGGACAATGGCTAATTGGACACAATTTGCACATTTTCACTTAGGGGTGTACTCACTTTTGTTGCCAGCGGTTTAGACATTAATGGCTGTGTGTTGAGTTATTTTGAGGGGACAGCAAATTTACACTGTTATACAAGCTGTACACTCACTAATTTACATTGTAGCAAAGTGTCATTTCTTCAGTGTTGTCACATGAAAAGATATAATAAAATGTGAGGGGTGTACTCACTTTTGTGAGATACTCTACATAAATTCCTAACCCTAAAGGGGAGCTAGGGTTGCACTGATACCGTGTTCTTATTGGCAAGCATGAGTATCGATACTTGTGCTCAAGCATTTGCTGATACCGAGTACCGATACATTTGCGGTGTGATTTAAACCCATACAAAATGAATTGGCTCAAATCGTACTGCAAAGAATCGCATGAAATTTGAACAGGAATGCAGCGCTATTCCTGCCTGAATGGCATGTGGTTTCCCACACCGTTTCTGTGTGAACCTGGGCTGAAGTCACTATAAGCCTGGGTTCACACAGGAGTGGTGGGGGAAAGCGTATGTGATTGGGACATGAATCGCACCGCATTCATGTTCAAATCGCATGCATTTCTTTGCAATACGATTTGAGCCCATACATTTTTTGTATCGGCTCAAATTGCGCTGCAAAGGTATTGTTTTTAAGGTATTTGAGCAATAGTACCAGTATTGGTGCAACCCTAAGCGGAACTAAACTTTTTCAATTAAAGTGCTAGTGAACCACTAAAAAAAAAAAACATTAAAAAAAAATGCATTTCTTTGCAATACGATTTGAGCCCATACATTTTGTATCAGCTCAAATTGCGCTGCAAAGGTATTGTTTTTAAGGTATTTGAGCAATAGTACCAGTATTGGTGCAACCCTAAGCGGAACTAAACTTTTTTAACTAAAGCGCTAGTGAACCACTATGCGGAACTAAACTTTTTCAATTAAAGCGCTTGTGAACCACTGAAAAAAAAAACATTAAAAAAAAACAAAAAAAACTTGCAAGACAATAGAATAATGTGCTAGTATGCATCGCATACTAGCACATTATGAAATACTTACCTTATGATACCATTATGAAATACTTACCTTGGAACTAAGCCCCCACACCGTCGCAAGGTCACCGCTGAGGGCGAAGACATGCTCCCTCGTTGTCACTTCTAGGTTTGCAGGCTCCGGTGCTGGGAGTGGCCGGAGTGGCGAAGACGTCACTCCTGCGCATACCCAAGCGGGGTATACAACCGCTTTAAATTTAACTACTTTACTATTTTTAATCTTTATGCTCCTAAAAAGAAGGCTTCTTCCCAACAGACACGGTAAAGAACAAGGCATGGTAGATCAGCTGCTGAGAGATAACAGGCAATACTGATGACTTGATGACTAGTGCTTTGCCTTTTTGGTCACAGCTTTCACAGTTCTGGTTTTCTTAAAGCTTGGACAGAAAAGAACAGAGATCTCAGTGTGTGCACACTTGTATAAGATCCAGGGAAGGTACAAAATTGGAAAGATTCATGAAACAGTGACTGGATGATTTTTTTTTTATTAGAGCCAAGCACAATGGGAAAATAGAAATATTAGATTTGGTTTTCAACATGTTGTATTGCTGTTATTAGGCCTCACCCAGTGGTGTCTACTGGTGCCTTGTAGATATCCGAGATATCCTATATTGTAGATTTCAGTAGACTTTTATAAAATATCTTTGTATAACTTTTTACATGTTGATTGTAAGAGATTTGTATTTTTGTACTTCTTAACCTAATTTTTTAAGGTAGTATTTAGATTGTCTGTGTTTTTGAGGCAAAGCCATGTCGAGGTAAAACAAGTAAAGACGTTAAAAACAAAAGAAAAAGTAATTGTAACTCACATTTTGCTTTTTGTTTTGGCAGGAAAATCATCAGCGTGTCAGCATATTTTTTGACTATGCTCGACGTGGGAAAAACACTGCCTGGTCTTACTTTTTACCAATGTTGAATCGTCAGGACTTATTCACAGTTCACATGGTAAAACTGGTCAAAACAAAAATATTACAACCATTATGTGTTTACATTATTCATTTCTGGTCCTTTTAATTTTCTACGTCTTTTGTTTTTTTATTCCTGTGTCAAAAATATTAACTGTGATTTAATGTAGAATAAGATAGAGTGAATGATTTGGAAGCGGTCTACTCAGGACTGATTTATCACACAGTATATGTACAATCCATATTCGGAATGACTTGTCAAGCCTAAAACCCCACCCACACATGAAAGAAATAGAGGTGAATTGGTTCATACTATCTACTACAGTGGGAAAAATTAATTTTTTGATCCCCTGCAGATTTTGTAAGTTTGCCCACTTACAAAAAAAATGACCGGTCTATAATTTTTATCATTGGTGTATTTTAAATGATAGAGACAAGATATCAATCGAAAATCCAGAAAACACATACAAACGTTATGAATTGAGTTGCAGTACAGTGAGTAAAATAAGTATTTTGATCCCCAATCAAAACATGACCTGGTACTTGGTAAAGAAACCCTTGTTGGTAAGTAGATATTCGCCAGCACACCAAGGATCTTGCAAAAGCAGTCTAAAAACTTTATTCCAAATAAGATCACATCAGAAAAATATAGTGCAACGTTTCGGAGCTGCCTTGCACTATATTTTTCTGATGTGATCTTATTTGGAATAAAGTTTTTGGACTGCTTTTGCAAGATCCTTGGTGTGCTGGCAAATATGTATCTACTTGTAACCGATACAGTTGCCAATTGGTGATCGCTTCAGCACCCAGTACACACGAGCCTACAAACCAGGAAGGTGTGCGATAGGAATATGAACTATACCCTTGTTGGTAAGACATTTTTTGTAGTTGGTTACCAGATTTGCACACATCTCAGGAAGGATCTTCTCTAAATCCCTAAGGATTTTTGGCTGTTGCTTGGCAACACGAAGTTTCAGCTCCCTCCATAAACTTTCTACAGGATTAGGTGCACGCCTGTGACCAGAAAAGAAGTATGGGCAAAAAAGCTTTAGCCATACGTCTTCTCTTTTTAATGTTTTTATTTTTTTTAATGTAATTACATGAATGTGTATTGGTCTACTGTAAACCTCTATACAGTGGAACTTGGACTAGTAGAGAGAGGGGAGAAAGTGGGCCACTGTTATAAACCAGTGAGACTCTAATGCACTTCACTTATGTTGGCAGAGAATACTAGGAGGATAAAACCAAGTCCGCAGAGGAATAATGTAATTGGTCTGCCGCTGCTCCTTCACCAACCAATAAGCAGCCTTGGTTATATTTTGACAAATCTTCTCTAACAAGCTCTTCTGCTGTAGTGATAGTTAAGGAAACTATGGTTATTTCTGGTAGAACTGGCCTAGTTACTAAAATAGTTCAACAGAAATACAACATCTTTAGCAAATACAAACATTCTACTGTAAATATCTACATACCCATTTAAAAAACAATGGTGCTCCTGTGTTTTACATGTATAATTTTAAAGGTGGAACCTTTCTACCTTTTTATCTGGCAGTGAAGGAAGGTATGGCAATGAAATATGCTACACACGCATGGGTAAATATTTGGAGTAGTTATATATGGACTAAATAAATTGTTTTAAGAATTCACTCAAGTTTATACACATCTGCAGCAAATTAATTTTCTCTTACGTCCTCCGACAGTCGCCGCCATCTTCATATTCGTCACAATGGGGTATTAGACTTTGCTCCGTAGGAGTAGCTAGGCAACAGAATATGTCAATATTAAAGCTTTTAACATATCCCCACCCCAGGGGGTGGTCCCCTCAGTCTATACCCTCCTGCTTCCTGTTTCCTACCCCAGTTTCAATGTCTAGCTTGTCAGGAGTAGCTGGATCTCTCTATGCTGGGGCATTTTGTCTCAGCCTTTATCTTCTTTTTTGATTTTTTGTTTGAGTTTTTTCTCTCTCTTTACTTAGCTGTTCTTTTTGTCAGCATTAGTTAGTTCTTCTGATGAAGAGGATTCGTGCGGGCTGGGTCTCGGGCTGATCCCCCTGTTAGCAGGTTGTGGGTCAGTGGCTTCCCAGCCTGCCTTCGAGCGTTCAGCCAGGTAACGCTCCTGGCACAGTGAACGACCCATCCCTGTTCGGTGCAGGGATGATTGGTGAGGTGGCTACCGCACTGGACGCTGTGCGGTTTCTTAACCCCAATTTTTTTGCGTCCTGGATGCGACTCTCCCTGCCACATGCGCAGTGGCTTGTTCGCCTGTGCGGGTTCCCCACGCCATTAGGAGGTAAGTGTATGTATGTGGGGACCTGTCTGTTGGGGGGGTGTCAGTCTGGGACTGTGTAACCCTGCCTGTGTTCACACTATTGAAATCCCTATCTCTCTGGCTGCATGCTGTGGGCTGCAAGGAGGGGGGCTGTGCTGCACTGTCTGTGTCAGTTTGTGTATGTGTGAACGGCTGTGTGCTGTGGGGCATGATTTTTATCATGTTTGGGGCACTTTCAGCGACCGCTGCGGCGGTCCGCCATGTTTTTACATGCTATGCTATGTTTGGTCCACCTCGCTGAGGTGGAGGAGCGGCGGTTTCGGCGCCAAACGGCGCCATTTTGGCAGCGCTTGCTCCGGCCGCATGGTTTCACTGCGGGCGGCCATTTTCTTGTAGCCTTCCATAGGCTTTTATGGAGCGCCCTGTGTTGCATCGCTTCCCCTCCCTGGGTGCACCGATCGAGGCAGCAGCAGCAGCAGCAGCGATGGTCTCTACAGGTTTTTACCTCCCTATCCCTTTATCCTTGCCTGTGTTGAGCTTTTTTCTCCCGGTGGGGGTAAAAATTGTGCCAGTGTGTGTGTGCGGTGGGCAGCGCTCGCCGCGCTTGTTTAAGGGGCAATTAAACCTTTATTTTCCGGCTTATCATTGGGGCAATGGATTCTCAGGGACACAAATTTCCTACCACTTGGTGGGTGACCAAGGGCTGTTTTCCCCCCCAGGGGGGGTTTTGGCTGCGGTTGTGGCTAATCTTGCTGCTCAGGTGCTAATGCTTGTGGCTGTTCAATCCACACAACGACCCAGAGTTTTCAATCTCCTCTGACAGAGGGTGCTGGTGATGGGGCTGCTGTAGCTGGGGTCTCCTTATCGGGGTCCCGTTCCTCCCTGGGTCTTGTGGGGTCCGAGGTGGAGGCTGAGGTAGAAGGGGTGGATAATTCTCCCCCTGGCTCGCCTGAAGAGCTTGCACTCATGGATGAATTGGTTGCTTCTATCAAGCAAACACTGCGTTTACGGGTTGAACCACGTCCCCCTGCTGCCCTGGCAGCTTATGGGACGCAGAAAAGACGCAAGACATCGCAGGTCTTCCCTGCACTGATGATTTTCAGCGCGCTGTTAAGGAACAATGGCGCAATATACGCAAGCCTTTTGCTGTACCAAGTAGGTTCAGGCTGCGTTATCCTTTCAGGCCCGCTACTGATGAATAGGTCCACTGCGATTCCTGCAGAGGATACCTCGGTGTTCCGGGATGCTACGGGCAGGAGGCTGGAGTCTCTTGCCCGTCATGCTTACTCTATTACGGGTTCTATGCTAAAGACTCTATTTGCTTCGCTTAGGGCAGCCCAGGCTGTCGCGAATTGGACGCAGGCACTCAGGCGCGTCCTGGTGGCTGATTCAGCCTCACCGGCGACATTGGATATGGTGGATAACATCCATCAGGGTGTCGTGTATTTGTGTGATGCGGCCCTGGATATAGTACCGTTGGCTGCATGTGTACACAGTGTGGCGGTATTGTCTCGCCGCCTGGTTTGGTTGAAGTGTTGGTCTGTGGACTAATCTTCGCGCAAGACCTTAGCCAATCTGCCCTATGATGGATCTCGCCTTTTTGGCGAATCCTTGGATGCACTGATAAAGGGGGTCACAGGTGGTGAGAGCACGCTCCTGCCCCGATCCCACCAGGCTAAGGCTGCTCATGGTAAGTAGCATGCTTCTTTTCGGCCCTCTCAGGGGTCATTTCGTGCCTTTCGGTCGCCCTATAGGGGAGAACCATTCAAAGGCCAAGGCTCCCTAAAGAAGCCGTGGTCGGGTAAGCATAAGTCCGGCCAGTCCGGATCCGCTGCCCATAACAATGCGGCCTGAAGGGGCATCCTCATCCAGTTCTGGGGTGGGGGGAGGCTTGCTCGGTTTTTCTTCAACCCTGGTTGGCCCGTGTTCGGGACAGGTGGGTTCAGGAAATCGTTCGTTCTGGCTACAAGATCGAGTTTTCTATCTCGGCCGGAGAGCAGATATTTTCCCTCAGGCGGTTCCGGTGCCTCATCGGGACAGATTTCGGGGGTTCTCTTCCAATCTGTTCACTGTGCCCTGGAAGGATGGCAGGGTGCGTCCTATTCTGGACTTACAGGCTCTGGACCGCTTTGTGCGGGTTCGCAAGTTCCGCATAGAATCCCTGCGGTCGGTGGTGGCTGCCCTGGTTCCGGGGGAATTCATGGCTTCCATCGACTTGAAGGATGCGTGCCTTCACATCCCGTTTTTAGAGGGTCACCAGAGGTACCTTCGATTCGCCATTGCGGAGGATCTCTACCTATTCGTGGCGTTACCTTTTGGTCTCGCTTCGGCTCCACAGTTTTTCGCCAAGGTGCTTGCACCGGTTTCTGGTTTTGTTGAGAGCCCAGGGCATCTCTGTCCTGGGGTATCTGGAAGATGTTCTGGTTCGGTCTGCGACCAGCCAGGGTCTGGAGGAGGACCTGTCCATCACGATGCTGACTCTACAGGAGTTTGGTTGGACGATAAATTTTCCAAAGTCGACGCTGTGTCCGTCGCTTCGTCTTCCCTACCTGGGAATGATTCTGGACTCGGTCCAGGCGAAGCTCTTCCTACCGGACGACGAACTCAGGACTCTTCAGGAAGGAGTCAGGTCCCTCAGGGACATTCCGTGCTCGTCACTCCGGACGCGCATGAGATGTCTGGGATTGATGGTCTCGGCTTTCGAGGCGATTCCCTTCGCCCAGTTTCACATGCGGGGTCTCCAAGCGGAGATCCTGTCCAGGTGGGACGGGCGACCGCAATCTCTGGATCTCCAGATTTCGTTGGGCCATCGCACCAGAAGGGATCTTCTGTGGTGGCTCCAGTCCCCGGCGGTGTCGGGGGGCAAGTCTTTTCGTCCTCTCTCATGAACGGTGGTCACCACGGATGCCAGCCTGTCGGGCTGGGGTGGTGTTCTGGGCGTTCTGTCTGCCCTGGGAACTTGGTCGGGGGAGGTCTCCTCCCTTCTGATCAACGTTCTGGAATTGCGTGCGATGAATCTCTGCCTTCAACGTTGGCCGGACGGGCTGCAGGGCTGTCCGGTTCGGGTGCAGACGGACAATGCCACGGCGGTGGCTTACGTCAATCGCCAAGGGGGCACCAACAGAGCCCGAGCGGCTCGGGAAGTGGCCGACATTCTGTCTTGGGCCGAGACACACGTCCCGGCGATATCGGCGGTTCACGTTCCGGGGGTGGAGAACTGGCAGGCGGATTATCTACAGCCGCCAGTCCCTGGACCAGGGGGAATGGTCCTTCCACCCGGATGTCTTCCAGATGTGGTGCGCGAAGTGGGGTCTTCCGGAGGTAGACCTGTTCGCGTCTCGTCTGAACAGCAAGGTGAAAAGGTTAGTGGCAAGGCCGCGCGATCCTCGGGCAGACGCGTTGGTAGCTCCGTGGCATCAGTACCGACTGATGTATGCGTTTTCACCGTTTCAATGGCTGTCCAGGTTCCTTCGCAGGTTGAACTCGGAACCAGTACACAGTGATTCTTGTGGCACCGGACTGGCCTTGCCGGTCCTGGTGCGCAGACCTCGTGCATTTGGCGGTCGACGCCCCGTGGTGTCTGCCTCTTCGAGAAGATCTCCGGTCTCAAGGGCTGATATTCCATCCTACTTTACAGTCGCTGGCTTTGACGGCCTGGCTGTTGAAACCAAGGTCCTGAGGGATAGGGGTCTCTCCCCTGAGGTCATTCACACTTTGATCGACGCGAGGAAATTTTCCTCGGGGATGGTCTAATACCGTACTTTGAAGGCCTATTTTGCCTGGTGTGAGTCCAGGGGGTTTTCACCTCGCCCGTACTCGGTGTCTAGGGTGTTGTCCTTCCTTCGAAAGGGTGTTGCCAGCGTTTGGCGCTGGCTACGATCAAGGGTCAGGTGTCTGCGATGTTCCGTTCTTCTCTATCTAACTCCTTGGTTGGCACTTTTGTTCAGGGGCATCTGGTCCCTCCTAGGAGGGTGCCTCTGCCTCCTTGGGACTGGAATCTTGTTCTGTCTGTGTTACAACATGGTCCTTTTGAACGGATCGGGTAGATCTCGTTGTCTATGTTGTCCAAGAAGGTCACCTTTTTTTGGTGGCGATCACTTCGGCTCGCAGAGTGTCGGAGCTGGCAGCTTGTCCTGCAAATGTCCGTATCTGGTCACTCACTTGGTTAAGGTGGTCTTGCGACCTAACCCTTCTTTTTTTCCGAAGAGGGTTTCGGAATTTCACCTCACTGAGGACATTGGCTTGCCTTCGCCTTGCGCGAAGTCTACACATCCGATGGGGGTGGAGTTGCACTCCTTGGATGTTGTTCGGGCGATTAGGATTTACCAGAAATCGTCTGAATCTTTTCGCAAGTCGGATTCTTGTTTGTCCTTCCGGGGGTCCTCGGAAGGGCGCAGCGGCGTCGGCTTCTGCCGTCGCCAATTGGTTCAGACAGGCCATTGAACAGGCCTATGCTTTGCAGGGAAAAGTTTCCCCTGTGCCTGTGGAGGCGCACTCTACCAGGTCTCTGAGTACGTCTTGGGCCTGTCGTCATGGGGCTTCTGTGGCCCGGGTGTGTAAGGCGGCGACTTGGTCGACCGTGCACACCTTCACTCTAGTCTACGGAGTGGTTGTTCAAGCATCGGCAGATGCTTCCTTTGGCCGCAAGGTTCTTAGTGCGGCGGTTCCTTAGGGTCCCTTGTTTTGGACCTTTGGGCTGTTTGGGATTTCTTTTTATCCCTGGGTTATTTGTTTTTTTCCTGGGTTATTGCTCCCGTTGAACAAGTTTTTTCTCATGTTGCCCAGCTGGTTTCCTTCCTTTGGTAAGGTTCCTTTCTTTGATGTGGAGACTGCGTTGCCTTTAGGCGCGGCTGCGTTTCCCACCCCTCATGTTTGCACTGCTTTGGGATGTCCCCATTGTGACGAATATGAAGATGGCGGCGACTGTCGGAGGACGTAAGAGAAAACGGAATTTTTGTAAAATCTTACCTGTAAAATTCCTTTCTCTGAGTCCTCCGACAGTCGCCGCCCCCGCCCCTCTTTTGGGGTTTAGGTACTCTACTGCTATTCCACTGAAACTGAAGTAGGAAGCAGGAGGGTATAGACTGAGGGGACCACCCCCTGGGGTGGGGATATGTTAAAAGCTTTAATATTGACATATTCTGTTGCCTAGCTACTCCTACGGAGCAAAGTCTAATACCCCATTGTGACGAATATGAAGATGGAGGCGACTGTCGGAGGACTCAGAGAAAGGAATTTTACAGGTAAGATTTTACAAAAATTCCGTTATCACTCTGATATTTAATCCCTACATAATTTTTATAATTCAGAAATTGTATATTGATGTATTGCAGTCTATTTCTTCCTTGGTAACCATGGCTGGAGGAGAAATGCGACCTGTTGTAGCTATGAGTTAAAAATAAAAGTCTGTTTTGTTCTTTCAGGCTGCACGTATAATTGCTAAATTGGCTGCTTGGGGAAGGGAACTGATGGAAGGCAGTGATTTGAATTACTATTTTAACTGGATTAAAACTCAGCTGAGTTCCCAGGTATTTTTTTTCTGTTTTTATTGAAGTTTGCAGTTTTTCCTTCTTTATGCACTGGCTATGTATTGAGCACACTAACAGAGAAATATTTGATGCTTCATATTGTGTTCTTGTGAATGATATGAGGTTATGGTACAGTTTTCTGTTAATCATGCATTACTTTGTGTCAACAAGACACAATTATAGCCCTGCATATGGCTAAGGGCTTATGTACTTGCCAAAAATGGCAGTGGTGAAAAAAAAAGCAGCTGAAAAGTGTCACAATGCAATTACAAAGCCTCATGAGATAACTATTAAGCTAATCATCAGCACCTCAGAAGTCAAAAGTTAGTCACCAGAATTCAGACAAAGCTAAAGCAACACAAAGGTATACTGCATTCAAAGTACTTCTAAATATGAGGTCTTTGTACACAAACCCTTAGCCTATTTTAAATGACAATTTTTTGATATAGTAAAAACTACTGCAATAAAAATAATTCTGCATTTGTAGTAATGGGCAAAAAATTCTCCTGGTCAAGTGGTAGTATACAATAATTGCGGTTATGTGCCTCAGTGTTAACCTATGACAGGACTAGTAATTTAAAATATGTATATAGATATATATTATATACATTATTTATATGTAGGAATGATGCAGTTGACATGATTAGAGGCCATGTATACAATCCTGGTTAATTAAGTTATATGAAAGTAGCCTATTAACATTCAGTGAAATGGGGGTCAAATGGGATGGTAAGTAAATCTCTACACAATTGTTCGATCTTAGCTGGGCAACCCAATATTTTAATATATCAACTTCTCACAGGTAAGCGTCTTGAATGTAGAAATCCAAGTAGCATGGTCTGGTGAAACAGAGGCTCTCCACCTTTTTGCTAGGCCAAAACCAATGTCAGTGTCCTGTGTATAGGTGTCTGAACCATGGGCAGAACCACTTTGTCATCCATTAAGCTATGATGGTACAACTTCGGATCTAGGGAAAATGTAGTTATTCATATTTCACACAACTGTCCAGTAGTGAAAGAATTTTGGACATTTCCAAAGCATGTGGATAAAATATCTTGGCTCCTGCACAAATAGTCAAGTCTATGGCCATACTGGTATAGTCTGTTGGGTGCAAAAGGCTCTGCAAAAAAAAAAAAAAAAACTGAGACGGACACACACACACACACACACACACACACACCACACACCACACACCACACACCACACACCACACACCACACACCACACACCACACACCACACACCACACACACACACGTAGAAGTTGAAGCCAAAGTGGTCTATTGGGTCTCCCTGGTGTAAGAGAATAGAATGGCACCTGGTGAGCCCTTTCAGTGGTTAATAGCGGAGTAAATCTATTCATGCCAAAACTATATAATATAGCTGTTTTTCCATAAAAATCTTTGGGAGAGTCCTCTGCATTCAGGTAAGCCATCTACGCAAACGTTGTTACATCTCAGTCTTTTCTCCATGTCCTCTATCTTGAACTTGGAGCTCAGGAGCGGCAGAACAGGGTGTTTTACAGGATTTTCGTCTGTATGAGTGCTTCAGCCATGTCCCAAACCATGTCTGTGTTTACATTAGAGATTAGAAAGCTGTTAAATTATTGCCGGAAGGACGTTTAGGGGGATCTGAGCTGCTGAGAGAATGACTGACTGACTGACTGACAGACATCTTGAGTGCTTCTGTTATGCATATTGAGGATGAGTTGCTTACCAGTGCCTGTAGCTACAGTGACCACTAAAGATTTGTTTTAAAGCCCATTTGATTAGCATATGTAAGATGATCCAAACCTGCCTACTGGTTCACTTCACATTTCTTTTTATACTCCCATTAAAGAGGTTGTAAAGGCTGAAGATTTTTCTCTTTCGTTCATTGGCGGACACAGCTCCTGATCTTCTCAACCATTGGCTTATACTGCCCCCTACAGGAGTAGGACACTAGGCAGAAAAAAGTCTGGCTACGCCTATGGGCAGTCCCAGGGGGGTATACTCCCTCTCTCTGCTATAGGTCCTCAGTTTTTTTCTGCCTAGTCAGGAGTGAGGATCTAGTTCCTTGCTGGGATCTTTGGCCCTGGCAACATTTTTTCTTTCTCTGTCGATTGACAGACACAGCTCCTGATTCTTCTTAATCATTGGGTTATAATTCCCCCCCCCCCCTACAGGAGTTGGACACTAGGCAGGAAAAAGCTTGACTACGCCTACGGGCAGTCCCAGGAAGTATACACCCGCACTCAACTATAGGCACTACGTTTTTTTTGTTCTGCCTAGTCAGGAGTAAGGACCTAGTTCCTTGCTGGAATCTCTGGTCCTGGCAATTTTTTTTCCTTTGTAATGGATTTTTTTCTGTCTTTGTAATTTTGTTCCTGTGAGAATCTACTATGGACTGCTGGACTGGAAAATCTAGATCCAGAAGGTCCCCCCAGTCTAGCCAGCAAGCACATCCAGGCCTCAGCCCTGCGCTAGGTCGGCTGCGAGGTAAACGTCTTGCGAGGGCGCATACGACCTAGCCTCAGCCTGAGTCGCAGCATTCCTCCTGGCCGACAGCCACCTACATTCTGATGGAATGGTGGTCTGTCAGGAACTGTGCCCACCCTGTTCCTAAGATGGTAAGTAGCTGTCCCCTCTCTACCCCTGGAGGCTTTTGAGGTGGATGTGGGCCCCTCCCTGGGATGGTGGGGCCCCCGAGTTCCCCCCCTCCCCCAGTCCTCTAAAAATTTGGAATTTGGTGGTCACTGTGGGTCTTCAGGACCCTCCCCCCCCCCTCCCTCTCTCCCCCTCCTCGGTGAGGTTATGAGCTGGCTTCTGCCACATGCTCCTAAGAGTGGGCTTGTTTGGAGTTGCTACTTCCCGGGGTTTTCCTGGTGCACAACGGGGGAATTGGGCAAGGTTTCCCTGCTATCCTGGGGGTTGGTGACTAGGGCAGGGATGTCCTCTGGGCTCTAAAAGATAACAAAAGTAAAGAGGGCACACCAGTCTGGCGCATTACCTTTGCAAACATTTTTATTTGAAATAAATCTGTATGTGATGCGCATGCATATATATATATATCTCTATATCTCTCAAATTCATTTTATAAAATAACTTTTTAAGGGCACATTTAGGGGCGGGGCAGGGTAGGGTTTAGGTGGGGCAACTGGTGGCGAGTAGCCCTTAAGGCCTGGCTAGTAGCTCAGAATTTGAAATTTTTAGCCCTGTGTATATGTATGTATGTATGTATGTATGTATGTATGTATGTATGTATATATGTAAAACAGTCCACCAAAAGTCCATGCAGCATGTTCTACTCTTTGGAAGCAGTAGTGGCATGTAGTTCTCCAAATGCAGCTAATGCATTTTTCAAGGGTGACTCCTCTTCCTCAGAGCTGGTTTTATATAGTCCCATGTCACATGGTCTCCGCTACAGTCCCCACCCAAACAAGGCAGGCCAAAAAATAAAAAATAACTCCTATATACACTTTTTTTAAATGTATTTTTAGACATGTGATACACACACACACACACACACACACACACACACACACACACACACACACACACACACACACACACACACACACACACACACACACACACACACACTTGCAGCTCTAGACTTGGCAGAATTCCAATTTCCACATGAATACCCCACCAACTGCACTTACAAGGATGGTCTGTTATAATTCATAATTAGGTATATAGAAGGCTGTATTGATAGCAAACGGGAATCAGACCTCACAGATGGATGATAGTAATAATGCATCAGATGATCAATACATACCCTATATACAATGGTGTCAGAGTGATGTACATGGGTGCCTGAATCCAGCTGTATCTAGTAGAAGATCTTAGCCTGAAGTATAGTATATTATATTAGATTGTGCTATTCTATTGTGACCGGCACTCCATACGATGAAATAGGGAGACAGACTGGCGCTAGGCTGTACTTTTTATTATCTTTTAGAGTTCATCTGGGTTCCCTGGCCTGTTCGGAGTGGCAGCACAGCCAAAACAGCTGCTAGACAAGGGGAATTAGGAAGACCTATTCCTCCACGTAACCAACTGCTAGCAACTCTCAATCACAGGAGCATTTACTTCATTTTTCTTATGTCCTCTAGGCTCCCAGCTGCAGTTGTTGGGCTGGGGGAGTGGATAGTTTGGCATGCGCCTCACGTGGCTGGATCTGCGCCTCACGTGGCCGGATCCAGCCCCAAATTTAGGCCATGGCTAAATTTGGGGTGGCCCCAATGAGGATGGCTGAAGCCACTACCCTCCGTTTGGGGATCCGCCCTCCCCACCGCTGCCCCTGGGTGGTCGGCTCCGCTGAGGCTCGTGCCCAGCGCACTGGTGGACGCACTGATTGTAGCTGTACGCGAGACCTTTAAGACGGAGGCACAGGTTCCCTTTGGCACTCACAAGCCATCCAGAGCGGGAAAGGTGTTCCCTTTCCCCTCCTATTTTGACCAAATTGTCAGCCTCCGGTTTCCAGAACAAACAAGGCAAGAATGGTTCTGGTTGAAGAGTCCCTTATGTCCTATGTTTTCTAGGCTGCCTGCTGCAGTTGTTGGGCTGGGGGAACTGATGGTTTGGCATGCAGGGGTCCGCGCCTCACGTGGCTGGATCCAGCCCCAAAGTTAGGCCACGGCTTTGTGACCTACTGGTCAGGAGCTATGTGGTGTGGCCCCCAATGATGATGGCTGAAGCCACTACCCTCTGTTTGGGCATCCGCCCTCCCCACCGCTGCCCCTGGGGGTCGGCTCCGCTGAGGCTCACGCCCACCGCTGGTGGACCCTTCGGTTTTCAGAATAAACAAGGCAACAATGATTCCGGTTGAAGAGTCCCCGCCCTTTAAGGACCCGGCTGACAAAGGCGGAGGTTGTGGCCCACATTATGTACACTCTGGCTGGTTCGGCACTGAGGCCGATATCACCATTGCTTTGGTGTTGCAGACTTGAATAAATGGGCTAGGCTTTTGTGCCGTGACCTGGAGGGGGAGTAGCTCCCCCCTGCATTTGCTGAGCTGACAGACCAGCTGATCCAGGGCTGCAGTTTATCTGTGATGCCTCTTTGGATGGGGCTCCCTTAGTGGCTCAGCTCTCTGTTTTGGCAGTGGTCCTTCAGCGTGTCTTTTGGCTCAAATGCTGGTCTGTACACCAGACTTCTAAAACAGCCTGATTTTTTCCTTTCAAGAAGATTGCCTGTTTCGTGCTACCCTGGATGACATCATTAAAGGTCTCACAGGGGGAAGAGTACCTTTCTTCCGCAGGCTACTAAGGGCAAGAACCCTTGTCGTAGACGTGGGCCCTCCATGGCTCATAAGAAGTTGTTTTGTCCCTCATGGTTGACTGATAAGGGATCGGAGCCCATATTTAGGGCCTCTTCTGGAGGATCCAAGTGAATTTGGTCTGGCAAATCAAGTTCAGGCTTCTCCAGACCTGCGGACAAGGCCCCTTCAGCATGAAGGTGCGCCCTCACCCGTTTTTGGGGTGGGGGGATGTCTTTGCTGGTTCCCGGACCCTTCGACTCCCCTGGTACAAGTTCAGAACGGAGTCCATTCCGCATGGTGGTGGCTTTCCTGCATCAGGGGGTTTTCTTGCCTCCAACGACATCAAGGACGTTTACATTCCTCTGCTTTGTCCTGGGAGAGGAGCATTATCAGTTTGTGGCGTTACCCTTTGGTCTCACCTATGCTCCTCGGGTCATCAAGTGTTGGCCCCAGTGCTAGCATTGTGATGCCTGCCCAGTGGGAGATCGCGGTGCTGGGCTACTTGGAACACCTCCTTCTGAGAGTCTCCTACTGCTCTTGTGGAAAACCTTGAAATCCCTATATGAGCTTGTGGGAGTTTGGCTGGATTCTGAATTTTCAGAAGTATGCTTTGGTACCGCCTACAAAACTGGACTATCTGGGACTGACTCTGGACTTGGCCTTAGCCAGAGTGCTCCTTCCTCTGGACAGACTCCAGAAACTGCAGGCTGCAATTTGTCTCCTGCTGTCCAGCAGATGGTCATCCCTCCAGACTTGCTTGTGGGGCTGGGTCTGATGGTGTCTACCTTCAAGGCGGTTCCATTTGCACAGTTCCATACGAGGTCCCTGCAGGGAGATTCTGGCCAAATGGGACAAGAATCCGCAGTCTCTGGACAATCGGATCCGGTTTAGCTGGGGAAAGAGAGTCCCTGATATGGTGGTTTCGTGCTTCGGTTGGGAAAATCCCTCCCCCCTGTAATGGACAGTGGTCACCACGGATTCCAGCCTGCCTAGTTGGGGAGGCATCCTCGGCAACCATTCTGATCAGGGGGTCTGGACACTGGAAGAGTCCAGACTACCGATCAATGTCCTGGAACTCCGAGCAATCAGACTGTGCCTGGAACATTGGACAGATCATCTTCAGGGATGTCCAGTGCGCATTCAATCAGACAATGCCATGGCTGTGGCTTATGTCAATCACCAGGGGGGCACGAGAAGTGTCCTGGAGGCTATGGAGTTAGCCAGCATTTTAAAGTGGGCAAAATGTTTTGTTCCAGTCCTCTCCTCCGTACACATTCCCAGTGTGGAAAAATGGCAGGCGGATTACCTCAGTCAGCAGGCGTTGGACCAAGGGAAGTGGTCCAGAGGTGTTTTATCAGTTGTGTCTCCGGTGGGGCCTCCCCGAGGTGGATCTGTTGGCTTCTCGGCTCAACAGAAAAGTGCAGAGGTTTGTGGCTCAGTCACGGAATCCTCTGGTGGACCCCACAGACACGCTGGTGGCCCTGTGGGGGGGCAGTATTGTCTAATTTACGCCTTCCCTTCTCTCAAGCCTCTGTCAAGACTTCTATGCAGGTTTGAGGCAGAATGGATTCCAGTCATCTTAGTGGCCCCGGACTGGCCTCGCCGGCCTTGGTATGCCGAACTGGTGCGGTTGGTCGTCGACATTGCTTGGAAGTTTCCTCTCAGGGAGGATCTGCTGTCCCAAGGACCACTCTTCCATCCTGCTTTACATTCGCTGCCTTTGAAGGCTTGGCTGTTGAACGGCAGGTGCTGATGGATAGAGGTTTGTCTGAGTCAGTGATTACAATGCTGTTAAAAGCTAGGAAATCTACTTCTAGGAAGCTCTACCTTTGTACGGGGAAGATGTACATTGCATGGTGTGAGTCTCTTGGGGTTCATCCTCGCTCTTTTTCGGTGGCTCAGATCTTTACCTTCCTTTTTAAACAGAAACTGGCCTTGAGTACTGTTAGGGATCAGGTGTCGGCCTTAGCAGTTGTCTTTCAATGGCCCTTAGCAACATACTCCATGGCGCGTACTTTTCTTCAGGGAGTTAGGCACTTGACCCCTCCAGTGCGGTCTCTTTTGCCACCTTGGGACCTCAATTTGGTGCTCACAGTCCTCCAGAAGCCTCCTTGTGAGAATATTTGCGAGATTTCCCTGCTTGGGCTGTCCCAAAAGGTGGCCATTTTGGTGGGGTGTTTGAATTGGCGGCGTTATCCTGTCGTGACAGGACACAGCAAGAGAGCTGACTTGGTAGCAAGCACGCACCAGTGCCCCCATAGCATGCTATAGGGGGCACTCTGCAAAGGGGAAGGAGCCCAGAGCACTAGCAGTGGACCCTAGAAGGAGGATTGGGGCTGCTTTGTGCAAAACCACTGCACAAAGCAGGCAAGAATTTGCAGTCACTTATAAATTATCAATTGGTAATGTCCAAGTAAGTAAAACTCTGTCTATATAAGTAAGGGGAGTAGCAGCTCAAGGCAATGACTAAAATCCGCTACCCATGAAGCATTAAAACTAACAGTATTCTAGATTGAAATTCCACAGGGTTTACTTTTAATCTCCACCTTTCATAATCTCTTGTAACCAAATTTCTGTACAGGCTATACAGTAGTTTTATTTATTTATTTTCTTTCTGCATAGTTTGTTGATTTGAAGCCTCTATTTTTAGTTTTCTGTGGCCAAGGCTGTAATGGACTCTTGTAGAGGGAAGTGCTTGAACTGTTAATCACAAAGGACTTATTCTTCACTGTTTTTCAGTGTAGGGTCATTATTGAAATTGGGATACTGCCATTGAAAGTGTCTTTGTCAGCCTCTGACGTCTTATATGCCTTGGAATATTCCTACATTCTCCCTGTGATGCTTAATGACTCTGTGTACCTGTACATTGATAGTTTTGCATGTTCCCACCCACCCTTGCATCTTCCGGTTTCAGTTAATTCAATAATTAAAAAAACAAAACAACAACAAACAGAATTGAAATCCCCCAAAGTAACTGACATACCGTCTGTCACCCTGCCTGGATGACTCCGTCCAAACATTGCCTCCTGCTCTCCAAGCCCTTCCAGCAGACCAGCCTTTTGCCTTAAAGGGACAGTAAAGTCTCGTTTTTTTTCCTTTTCTTTTTCTTACAAAAATAAACATGTCCTACTTTCCTGCTCTATGAAGTGGTTTTACCACTGCCTTCCCTCCCCACAAGTGCCCCCACAGCAAGCAGCTTTCTATTGGGTCACCCGAGCCGAACCGCAGCTCCGTGTGTCAATTCAGACACGGAGACCCGGCTAGGCCCTGCCCCCTCTCTCTCCTTATTGGCACACTTATTTTAAAAGCAGCAGGATCCAATAGTGCTCCTCTTCTGTCTCAGTCAATGAGGAGGAGAGTCCTGGATCCTGCCCCCTCTCTCTCCTCATTGGCTCACTTACTTTGACAGCAGCAGGAGCCAGTGGGATTTTCTTTCAATAATAATGGTAAACAGGTCAAATAGAGAGGGTAAATCTCCTTACAGGGGCACATACAGCAATAAAAACTGACAAGCGTTCTAAGCCCTTGGAACTCTATCCAAAACGAAAAAGGTAAAGTTTTGCCTTTAGTTATACTTTAATGCATAGAATGCATTAAGTTAAAAAAAAAACCTTCTGCCTTAACAATCCCTTTTAAAGTGGAAGTTAACTTCCAACACTGACTTTTTTACTTATAGGCAGTGTCATTATCTCCTAAATGTGCACCATTAACTGTACATGCAGCCAGTGACATCACTGGCGCATGCGCTCTGAAGGAACAGCCACCTGTGTCGTTCCTTCAGAACATTACCGGGAGTGACGTTATTGCGGCTCTGGCCAGTCAGGACTGGAGTCCACAAACCCGGAAGCAAGACGGGTGAAGATGGAAGCAGCCTCCAGCTCTGACATCTCGGTGGGGAGGGCTTCATTTTTAGGTAAGTTTACCATAATGTGCTAGTATGCGATGCATTCTAGCACAATTATGGCTTTATCTTGTATAGTAAGAAAAAAAAAAAAACTCCTGCGATTTACAACCGCTTTAAGCATCGGACACAGACAATCTGTTGGGGTAAAAACCAGGAATGACTCTTTGTTAACCACTTTACCACCGGAGGATTTTGCTGTCTTACATCCAGGCCACTTTTTGCGATTCGGCGCTGTGCGACTTTAACTGACAATTGCGTGGTCATGCAACGCCGTACCCAAACTAAATTTACGTCCTTTTTTTCCCACAAATAGAGCTTTCTTTTGGTGGTATTTGATCACCTGTGCGATTTTTACTTTTTGCGCTTTAAACAAAAAAAGAGCGACAATTTTGAAAAAATAACAATATTTTTCACATTTTTTTAAATGAAATTCCTCCCCAAAAAAATGTAAAAATCAAAATTTTTTTATCATTTTAGGACAATTTGTTTTCTGCTACATATTTTTTGTAAAAAAAAATCGTAATAAGCGCATTTTGATTGTTTTGCGCAAAAGTTATTGCGTTTACTAACTAAGGGAAAGATTTCTGTCATTTTTGGTGTTTTTTTTTTTTTAACTAGTAATGGCGGCTATCTGCGATTTTTTTAATTTTTTTTTTTTTTGCGGGACTGTGACATTGCGGCGGACAGATCGGACCCTTGACTGACATTTTTGACACTTTTTGGGGTACCAGTGACATTACTACAGTAATCAGTGCTATACATATGCACTGTTACTGTAAAAAATGACACTGGCAGGGAAGGGGTTAATTTTATTGGAGAGGGAGGGGTTAATGTATGCCTGGTGCTTACTGACGTGTGGGGGGAGGTGACTGAGTGACACAGGGAAAGATCGCAGGTTCAGCTATGCTGAACCCTGCAATCTGACCCTGCCTGTCACTTAGGAGATCCGCCCGCTTTGTTTACACAAGCGGGCGGATCTCCAGACTCGATTCCCTGATGATCGGGGAAGAGCAGCGGCGATCGCCGTCGCTCCTCCCCTGGCCCGACTCCCGCTGTGAGACTGAATACAGCGGGAGCGAGCCTCCGGCAGCGCGCGTGCGCCGCAGAGAAGGGGGAGTGTCTGGCGACGTAGGTCTACGTCGTCAGACCTACAAGAGCCACTTTGCCGCAGTAGAGCTCTAGTGAGCAGCGGCAAAGTTGTTAAAACACACACACATACTCAATATCCCCCAAGAGGACATTACCCTCTTGGTGATATTAAGGCCAGCCATACATGGAGCGAATTTCAGCCATGGGCTGTAGGAAAGAATTTGCTAGATTTCCCCCATCAACTGAGACAGTGTTCATGCAGGAATCCCTCCTTCTGGGCCTTTTTCTTCTCCCGGAAGGGGGGGAAGGGGGGTGGGGGTAAGCCATGAAGACAGTGATTATGTGATTATCGGCTATAGCAGCCGCTAGCGATAATCACAAGAGAATCTGGCAGGCTGGTTTTACCCAAGTTGATCGATTGATCGTTCAACTTGGTGCATTGAGCCTGCCCATTAACGGTTTGAATCTGCTGAACTGGCCAGGATTCAAACCGTGTATGGCCGGCCTAACATGACGTTCGCAAACTTCAAACCGCAATCCAATTAACAGCTAACAGTGATCCAATTAGCAGTAGGTCAATCAACAGCCAGGCACCCAGACTTTGATTAGTCAGGGAGTATCCACCCCAGACAATCCAGCAACAAGCCCACAGATACACAAAGTACATTACACGTAAACCTAAACACATAAACATGCCACAGTGGTTTGGTAACGAGATAAAGTGGACCCAATACTAATCACACCTTCAGTAGGATTAGCAGACAGAAAAAATTGGTGATGCAATTTACTCAATTAACAATGGGGAAAAAAAAAACTTTGCAGTAAACGCATAACACCTGATTAACACATAACAGCAGGAGACCTCAATATCAAGTTGTTTTAAGCTAATTGTATTCTTCTGAGTCTAGGAGGGGGTTGAAGTAGTCATTGCTGGATTGGGCACAGAGACCCCAAATCTGTATCCAGGTCCTAGGTTCCCAGATTCTGTGTGTTTTGGGGGGATATGGACCCGAATCCAAAGCAAAACCACTCCAAAGGTCCCCTAGGCACACCCCTCCCACAGAATAGAGCCCCATCAAAAAACAGGGCCCATAGTCAATAGGCAAGAGGCTACCCTGCAGTCCCCTCCAAAAGACCGTGTCCCGGTTGGGTCTGTCACAATAACTATACCATGTGTAAAGACCTAGGAACTCGGAATACAGATATTTCAGGGGATTATAGCTATAATGGTGAACTAATGGTTAACACTATAGCATCTTAGAACTGAAATGTTAGTTTTGGGTGGTCTCCCTCTCCTGATTAAATACAAGTAATAGTGATGATGAAACCGCATTACAAATAACGACTTATACTATTTTTTTTTCATTTTTACTTTATTTTCTGCTTTAGAAATTACGAGGAAGTGGAACTGCCATGGAAACAGGAACCGTCTCTCCAAGTGATGTAAGTGTTCTGCAAAGTGAAAAAAAATTCCTATTATATGATTGTGAATCATAGGTGAGCGCATCGTTACTTGATATTGTATTGGGCTTTCAGCGTGCTACCTATGGCACAGCTTAGTCTTTTCATTTATTAGAACAATTTTATAAAATGTAATCTGTCGTGTGTCTCATTTGTGATCCACCCACATTTCCTTGTTGCCCTCATTTCACATATCTCTAGGTAGGTCTTGTCCCCCCGCTCCTTTTGAAGAGTCTGCATTTTTATTTTGGGGGGGGAGGGATGGAATCAGGCACCCGATTTTGATAGGTAACCGCTCCCACTTTTGCTCTGACCGCCTTGGCGATCAGAAGCAGAAGTTCTTCTCCCTCCAAGCACACCGCAGGATCGTGTGACAGGTGAGTGGCTATTTTTTTAAGTTTTTGTAGGTGCTGACTTTTTTTTTTTTTCCCACAGGAGACTGGAACTTAAGTATGGCTGTGTAAAAGATCACAAGCTCTTGATATAGCAGATAACGAATGTTGCAAGGGGGATTGTGGAGGCGTTGGGAGCAAAAACAATTCTAAGCTAGCTAGGTCAAGATGCTGCAGATTAGTATAAAACTAGTGTTTAAAATAAATAATTTAATAGTTTTTTGTTTGTAATGTCATTTACATAGATCTTACATAGATATTTACACATAGCAGTTTTTAGTCCACAAACATGAGCGAGATTGTATTTCTGTTGTCCCAGTTATAGCTGCTGATGATAGATTGGCCCGAGCTCCAGCAGTTACCAATCTGGCAGTCATTTACATTTGATGACCTTTGATTACAGATGTCTTCTAATAGAAGTGTGTTTGGAGTATGTCCAAAGTCCTTGAAGAAATAAACGTCGCACATTTGTGACAAAAGCCATCAGTCATTCATCCAGTAGGCTTCATGCTAGGACTTGGGCTCTGGTCAGAGCAGCTCACAACAGTGATAAGTCTAAGGGCTCTTTCACACGGGCGGTCCGATCAGATCCGCCTGTCAGTTTTTTAGGCGGATCTGATCGGATCCTCCATGCAGCTCTATGGGGCAGCGGGTGTCAGCGGAGGTCACCTCCGCTGACACCCGCTGCCATCCGCATCCGATCCTGTGCTGAAATCTGGACGGATGGAAACCCTATTTTTCCATCCGTTCAGTAATCGGAGCGGAGCGGATCTGATGAGAGCGGACAAGCGGTCCGCTCTCCTCCGATCCCCCATAGAGGGCAGCGGGTGCTGAGACACCTCCCTCTCCGCTCTGCAAGCGGAGACGGAGCTGTCATCCGCCCGGCTCAGCGGAGATCGCGGATCGATCCCCGCTGAGCAACACGGATCCGCCTGCGGAGGCGGACCGTGTGAAAGAAGCCTAAGGCTGTTTGTGCTGCAGGTTTGGCCTATTGCTAAAGACCAAAACTGTACAGAAATGCTTTTGGAATTGCATCTCAAGAGACTGGAGAGGGGGGTTAAAGCTTTCAGCAATTGGATTGACTGTCAGCTGAATTACTCGATTCTTCTTTCTTTTACAAATTATGAAAATGAACAACGTAAGGGTATATACAAATTGTACATACAGCTGAAAGCTGATCTCTGGGCATTTATACAATTTCTTCATTCATTAATACACAATAAAACTTTCTTATCAAATAAAAGCAGTGTAAGTACCTGAATTTGACTTTGAAAACACCTCTTGCAGACTCTTTATTACAGAGCTCTGACTGGGAGAAGCAGTATAAGGAGCAGGGTTCCTGCTTCTCCTTCACTGTCCAGTCACACGCTGGGGTTGGGTTCATGACTGCCTGGGCACAGAGAAAGTAGCTAGAAGATTAAGGACATCTAGAGATAGAAAAGAAGTTCTGCGAGAGACAACTTCATTTTTTTTTTTTATGTTGGAGTTTACCGCTTTAGCTTTGGAAACAAAATGGCATTCTTTGTATGTTTGGTTATGCTTGTAAAAAATACTGCTATCTGCGACATGTTGCCTATAGAAAATGTTTACACTCTCAAGGGACATGTTTTAATAAGTTGAAGGAGATATTGGGTTGACCTGGAAAGGATATTCAATTCACCACCTACATTTCTAATACTTTATAAAATGTTTTTCAAGTTACACGATATTTCCAATGTAAACACTCCTTTCTCTAGCTGGTAATTGCATTTTTAGAGTAAAGATTAAAATCTTCAGTGAATTTTCATTGTTCAATTTACTGATGTACATCCACGTTTTATTAAAATTTTTCGTTGAGGACTGTATATTAATTGACACCTTTCATTGAAAAGGAAAACCTTGAATTTGACCCTGCAATTTCTCTATATAATAGCACCAAGCTGGCACTCATTAGTTTTAAAAGATAAGCGGTTTATCTATTTTTTTAACAGGCTCTTCTTTCTTTTCATGAAGCTTTTGTCTTGAAGGGTTGTAAAAGTAATGTGTTCCCTCTGCAGCTGGGGAAAGCTGACCTTGCATGCTTCTGCTAAGTGTTTCTCCGTAATGATACATATTTTAGGTTAATTTTTTTAAAAAAACACTGTGCTAAAGCATCACTAAGGGATTTTATCAGAATTTCTTGGGTTGTATTGAATATTCCATTCCTATTTACAGTATCTCACAAAAGTGAGTACACCCCTCACATTTTTGTAAATATTTTATTATATCTTTTCATGTGACAACACTGAAGAAATTACACGTTGCTATAATGTAAAGTAGTGAGTGTACAGCTTGTATAACAGTGTAAATTTCCTGTCCCCCTCAAAACTCCTCTACGAACAGCCATTAAACAAAAGTTAGTGCACCCCTAAGTGAAAATGTCCGAATTGGCCCAAAGTGTCAATATTTTGTGTGGCCACCATTATTTTCCAGCACTGCCTTAACCCTCTTGGGCATGGAGTTCACCATAGCTTCACAGGTTGCCACTGGAGTCCTCTTCTACTCCTCCATGAAGACATCATGGAGCTGGTGGATGTTGGAGACCTTGCACTTCTCCAACTCCTGTTTAAGGATTGGATAACAAATGGTAAAAAGGTGCTGGTATCCCTGAGTGATATTTTTCTATGCAAAGGTAAAGTGCAATTACAATTGTGCAACAGTGGCAAAAAATAATATATATATAAAATATATAAAGTATGCAACTCTAATGATATACACTAACTGTATAAGAGCCTAAAAAGCACCTCCTGTTTAAGGATGCCCCACTGATGCTCAATAGGGTTTAGGTCTGCAGACCTGCTTGGCCAGTCCATCGCCTTTACCCTTGGCTTCTTTTGCAAGCCAGTGGTCGTCTTGGAGGTGTGTTTGGGGTCGTTATCATGTTGGAATTCTGCCCTGCGGCCCAGTCTCTGAAGGGAGGGGATCATGCTCTGCTTCAGTATGTCACAGTACATGTTGGCATTCATGGTTCCCTAAATGAACTGTAGCTCCCCAGTGCCGGCACCACTCATGCAGCCACAGACCATGACACTTCCACCACCATTCTTGACTGTAGGCAAGACACACTTGTCTTTGTACTGGTTGCTGCCACATACACCTGACATCTTCTGAACCAAATAAGTTTATCTTGGTCTCATCAGACCCCAGGACATGGATCCAGTAATCCATGTCCATAGTCTGCGTGTCTAAAGAAAACTGTTTGCGGGCTTTCTAGCGCATCATCTTCAGAAGATGCTTCCTTCTGGGACAACAGCCATACAGACCAATTTGAAGCAGTGTGCGGCGTATGGTCTGAGCATTGACAGGCTGACCCCCCCCCCCCCCACCAATTCAACCTGGAGCAATACTGGCAGCACTTATATGTCTATTTCCCAAAGACAACCTCTGGAAATTACGCTGAGCACATGCACTCAACTACTTTGGTCGACCATGAGAGGCCTGTTTTGAGTGGAACCTTTCCTGGTAAACTGCTGTATGGTCTTGGCCACCGTGCTGCAGCTCAGTTTTAGGGTCTTGGCAAAGTTCTTATAGCCTAGGCCATCTTTATGTAGAGCAATAATTTTTTTGTTTTTGTTTTAGATCCTCAGAGTTCTTTGCCATGAGGTGCCATGTTGAACTTCCAGTAACCAGTATGAGAGAATGAGAGCGATAGCACCAAATTTAACGCACCTGCTCCCCATTCACACCTGAGATCTTGTAACACTAACGAGTCACATGACACCAGGGAGGGAAAATTGCTATTTGGACCCAATTTGGACATTTTCACTTAGGGGTGTACTCACTTTTGTTTCAAGTGGCTTAGACATTAATAACTGTTTGTGGAGTTATTTTGAGGGGACAGCAAATTTACACTGTTATACAAGCTGTACACTGACTACGTTACATTGTAGCAAAGTATAATTTCTTAAGTGTGGTCACATGAAAAGATATAATAAAATATTTACAAAAATGAGAGGGGCTTTTAATTGTATTTGAAATTGAAGTTTTCTGATTAAAGCATACATTTTTACATATTTTCTGCTGTGATTTGGGATGTTCTTACCTTGGATCATTTAAATTGTGTGTTTTTAGTTTATTTTTTTATAATTTGTATTTTTTTTTTTAGAATTATCTTTGTGTACGTCTTGCATAAAGACCTGGGCATAATTTAGAATATAATTATAATATTGTACAAGTATAAGCCATAATGTCCAGCTTTTTCTTATGGTAGAAGTCATAGGCGTCTATGGATATATCGGTCCTGCGTTTTGGAAGTCATGGCCCTTGTTGGGATGAGAAATCATCCTTAAACACCTGTTTGCAAGTTACTAAAATCAATTCCCATCTCCATTTCAATTTAAATCGGTGCTGTCTGATACATTTATGGTTTTCCATTGCCATCAGACCACAAGTACTGTATATAAATGACTGAGTTGCATGTCTCTACCAAAAAATAGTAACATAGATTTCTAAGAACGTCCTTTCCTTTTTGCTTTACCACTGGTGTGTTCAGGAGCAAAGAGAACATTTTGTACTTCCAAGTGTGAAGGTTCATGTGATATAAAACTCTGGTCCGACTGCATCTGCAGTATTCTGTCCAGTTCTGGTCGCCGGTCCTCAGGAGGGATGTGTTGGAGCTGGAGAGAGTCCAGAGAAGGGCAACTAAACTGATTAGGGGATTGGAGGACCTTGATTATGAAGAGTGTCTGCAATCGCTTGATTTATTCTCCCTGGAGAAGAGACGCTTGAGGGGGGACATGATAGCAATTTTTAAATATCTCAATGGGGATCTCAGCTTAGAAAAAAAGCTGTTCAGTCGAAGGGATTGCATGAGGACTCGGGGGCATACAATGCGATTAGAGGAGAAGCGTTTTAATCTCAAGCAGCGTGGGGGGTTCTTTACTGTTAGGGCTACAAGATTGTGGAATTCTCTACCATAAGAGGTAGTTTCTGTGGGTAGTATTGTGGCTTTCAAAAGACTATTAGACGTGCATCTCAAGGATCAGAACATTCAGGGGTATGTGAGATGATTACAGCCACACACACCTACACAGGTTGAACTGGATGGACTATTGTCTTTATTCAACCTCCCCTACTATGTAACTATGTAACTATATTTCCATGTGATAGGGAGAGTACTCGGCCCTTAGTAAAAAATAGGCTGACAAATGAAACCACAGCAGACTGAGGGTGACGCATGCATCCAGCATACCCAGATGTATTTTGGATGTTAAAGTTCTGCTGGCAGCTTTGATTTTTGCAAGAGAGTTGAAGATTCCAGGAAAGGGGGCTAGAATATGTTACCACTCTCCACTGTGTGGCGGTCAGCTGGAGAAACCAGTGACAGATGCAGGGGGGACCAGAGAGCACGACACTCCCAGAAGTGTTGGTTTTCCTTCAAACTTTGGGGACCATTTGTCAGGATTGGAACAGGAGAGCCAAGTTAAAGTGGTGGTAAACTCTCCACCTCAACTTTATCACATTTCAATCTAAAAAGCCCTAATGATCGCTGCTTGTACATTTCTCCTTTTTGTTTTCTTGTAATCCTTCCTGTTCTGTGTAGTGACGCCACCGGCACATTCTCATCTCATCCGTTTTTCATGGTACGCTCTGAATGACGTCGGTCCATTGACAGGATGCCGTGGCTGTGATTTCTGCTCCCAGCGGCACTCTGATCAAATCCCGCGAGACTGCTGATTCTCTGAACTTTCTGCTACATCCCATGTGACCATGTGATGTCACATGGGGTGTAAACCTTGTATGTAAAGTATGTGTGTCACTGTTTTCTCATCCTATTTCTCCACAAGGTACATGGGTGTTTTCTCATCCTATTTCTCCACAAGATACATGGGTGTTTTCTCATCCTATTTCTCCACAAGATACATATATAGTAAAGCAGCACTTTACTTCACTATATATCATACCTGTCTTGTGGATTAAAACCGTTTCGGCTATGAGTGGCAGAGCACGGTCGCTATAGGAATGTCCAATTGAAAATGAGGCTTGGCTCTGATGCGATCACACATGCGCTAGATTACAGCAAGACCTACAAGAAAGGGTGGCAGTAATATGCAAGGTGGACTCTGTAAACAATACTTAAGATAGTGCAGCTTGATCCCTGAAGACGTTTTTTGAAAAAATAAAAAAAATTGGTGCTGATTTACAATGGACAATGTTTGCTAATAACTTAATATAATGGACTAGATAAAAAGCGAAATCGGGGTGAGAGAGTTTACTACCACTATAAGTTTTTTTTTTTTTTTCTTCTTTACAGGCATGTGATTGCTTTTAATTTTAAACATATGACAGAATGTCAGCAATTAGTTGTCACCTTATGTGCTTAGTGGCATTTCTAGAGAGAATTTTTATTTAGAACACTTCCGTTCTGCTTCTCCAATAAAGAGGTTCTAAATAACTTTTTTGTTTTGTGCTATTATAGTAAGTTTTTATTTTATAACGGACTTCTAATATTATTGTTTCTTCGCTCTTATTGCAACCAAAATTAGAAATACTCTTATTTCCCACCACTAATTCCCAACATTCTTACATTTTCAGAGCTCGCAGTATGTACAGTGTGTCGCAGGATGCCTTCAACTGATGCTTAGGGTTAATGAGTACCGTTTTGCGTGGGTGGAAGCAGATGGTGTCAACTGGTAAGGTTCCTTATTGAGTGTAATGATAAATGCAAAGGAGCATCTTAAAGACAATTGCTGTCACCATGGATTTGACTACATCTTGGGAATAAGAGTAATATGATTATTGAAAGATAAGGCACTGTACAGTGTACAGGAGACAACTATGTTTTATATAAAAGCTAAAAGTTCTAGGGAGTGGGTGTAATGCAGGTAAGGTATTCTTAACGTATATTCGGAGTAGTGCAGATCAGATAGATAGATAGTGGGGGAAATAATTATTTGATTCCCTGCAGATTTTGTACTTTTGCCCACTTACAGAGAAATAAAGGGTCTATAGTTTTTTTGTTGGGTGTATTTTAAATTATATAGATGGAATATCAACCAAAAATTGCATTAAAAAAAAAAACCAGATAAAACAAATGCTATAAATTAAGTTGCAGTTCAGTGAGTAAAATAGGTATTTGATCCCCAAGCAAAACATGACATAGTAATTGGTGGAGAAACCCTTGTTCGCAAGCACATAGGTAAGATGTTTCTTGTAGTTGGTGACCAGGTTTGCACACATCTCAGGAGGGATTTTGGTCCACTATCTTTACAGATCTTCTCTAAAATTCTTAAGGTTTTTTGGCTGTCTCTTGGCAACTTGAAGTTTCAGCTTCCTCCATAAGTTTTATATAGGATTAAGGTCTGGAGACTGACTAGGCCACTCCATGACCTTAATGTGCCGCTTCTTCTTGAGCCACTCCTTTGTTACCTTGGCGTTATGTTTTGGGTCATTGTCATGCTGAAAGACCCATCCACGACCCATCTTCAGTGTTCTGGCTGAGGGAAGAAGGTTCTCATCCAAGATTGCCACTCAATGCGGCAAATTCGGCCTGTACCTTTTTAGCAGAGAAACTTCTCCAAAGCATAATGTTTCCACCTCTGTGCTTAACTGTAGAGATGGTGTTCTTGGGGCGATAGTCCGCATTTTTCTTCCTCCAAACACGAGGGAGAGAAATACACAATAAAAAAGCAATCAAATAAAACTCAATAAAGTGCTATAAGTGAAATAAATAAATAAATACTAATAAAGTGCCAATTACAATTTATATAGTTCATATGTATCAAAAGTGCTCAAATGTTTAAAATGTAAGTGCTCCGTGCATAATCCAAATTGAAGTGTCCATATATAATGGTGCATTTGGTAAAGGGAAAAGTTGTGATCGCACTGCCCACTACTGAACAATAAGCCCCGGTTCACATTTTGTGATAGCAGCAGACTCATGTTATATATAGGAATAAGTGGCAGCGCACAACATCTTTATTATTATTATACAGGATTTATATAGTGCCAACAGTTTACGAAGCGCCTTACAACTTGAGTGTAGACAGTACAAACAAAATACAGTTTAATACAGTTGGAATCAGAGGGCCCCCCGCTCGCTAGTGCTTGCAGTCTAAGAGGGAGACTCAAGGGATACAGGAGGTAATAACTGTGGGGGATGTGCTGATGGAGAAATAAATGTACAGTTAGGTGGTGGCCAGATACAGTAGGCTTCTCTGAAGAGAATAATTTTCAGGGATCGTCTGAAAGTAGACAAAGTAGGAGATAGACAGATTGGGGTAGAGCATTCCAGAGGATGGGAGAGGCTTGGAAAAAGTCCTGGAGGCGAGCATGAGATGAGGTGATAAGGGAGCTAGAGAGCATGAGGTCTTTAGAGGAGTGGAGATGACGATTGCGTTGGTATTAAGAGACCTGGTTAGTGATTTAGCTGGGGGCCAGGTTGTGGATGGCTTTGTAAGTTACTGTTAGTATCTTAAATTTAATTTGTTGGTTGAGTGGATGCCAATGGAGGGATTAGCAGAGAGGGGTAGCAGACGCCGGTAAGGTGGATGAGCCTGGCAGCAGCCTTCATGATGGACTGAAGGGGGGATAGCCTATTTAGAGGTAAGCCAATGATAAGGGAGTGGCAGTAGTTGAGGCGAGAGTTGAGTGGGTTAGAAGCTTTGTGGTGACATTGGCTAGGAAGGAGAGTGTTGAAGATGTTGCGGAGGTTGAGGCGGCAAGCTTTGGACACTGATTAGATGTGGGGCCGAAAGGATAAATCGGAGTCCAGGATTACACTTAAGATGGCAAAAGTAAACTAAGTCTTACAGGTGGACCCTGTGGATGAGGTGGAAGGGGATTTTAGTGTGCCCAAGATTATCAATTAGATAAAATAAAGATTATAAAAATATATACATTTTATTGAAGGCAAGATAGTAAAGACATCATACGTGAATACTGTATCTAGAAGGTGTTTTGCAGCACATCCTGTAACGCGATGGATCGACACGTTTCACCCCCACTTAGGGCTTCCTCAGGATCCGGATGTCGCAGGGTTTCTCAATGTGTGTGTGTGTATGTTTGTGTATATATGTATATGTGTGTGTGTATGTGTATATATATATATATATATATATATATATAATATAGTACAGACCAAAAGTTTGGACACACCGTCTCATTCAAAGAGTTAGTTTTCTTTATTTTCATGACTATGAAAATTGTAGAGTCACACTTCAAGAGGTAGTCACCTGAAATGGTTTTCACTTCACAGGTGTGCCCTGTCAGGTTTAATAAGTGTGATTTTTTTTTTTTGCCTTATAAATGGGGTTGGGACCATCAGCTGTGTTGTGCAGAAGTCAGGTGGATACACAGCTGATAGTCCTACTGAATAGACTGTTAGAATTTGTATTATGGCAAGAAAAAAGCAGCTAAGTACAGGAAAACGAGTGGCCATCATTACTTTAAGAAATGAAGGTCAGTCAGTCCGAAAAATTGGGAAAACTTTGAAAGTGTCCCCAAGTGCAGTCAAAAAAACCATCAAGCGCTACAAAGAAACTGGCTCACATGCGGACCACCCCAGAAAAGGAAGACCAAGAGTCACATCTGCTGCGGAGGATAAGTTCATCCGAGTCACCAGCCTCAGAAATCGCAGGTTAACAGCAGCTCAGATTAGAGACCAGGTCAATGGCACACGGAGTTCTAGCAGCAGACACATCTCTAGAACAACTGTTAAGAGGAGACTGTGTGAATCAGGCCTTCATGGTAGAATATCTGCTAGGAAACCACTGCTAAAGAAAGGCAACAAGCAGAAGAGACTTGTTTGGGCTAAAGAACACAAGGAATGGACATTAGACCAGTGGAAATCTGTGCTTTGGTCTGATGAGTCCAAATTTGAGATCTTTGGTTGAAACCACCGTGTCTTTGTGCGACGCAGAAAAGATGAACAGATGGTCTCTACATGCCTGGTTCACACCGTGAAGCATGGAGGAGGAGGTGTGATGGTGTGGGGGTGCTTTGCTGGTAACACTGTTGGGGATTTATTCAAAATTGAAGGCATACTGAATCAGCATGGCTACTACAGCATCTTGCAGCGGCATGCTATTCCATCCGGTTTGCGTTTAGTTGGACCATCATTTATTTTTCAACAGGACAATGACCCCAAACACACCTCCAAGCAGGATAAGAGTTGGCGCATCACACATACCTATATAGCATCAAGGGGTATGCAGTTCATGTATAGTCATTAATCTGGTGTAGTTGATGGCTGAAATAGATTACACTCAGGGCCAGCTCAGCTGCAGAGAGAAGTCAGCTCTGAAAGTGAAAATAAAAACAAAAACAAAAAGCAGAGCGCCTCTAAGTGTTATCAGTTTAATTAAAAGGGTAATGCAGGTACAGGAAAACTGCTCACATTTAAAACAGTATAAAATACCTCATCTGTTAGGTGGTCTGCAGGAACACAGGGGTCCACGGCTGGATGTTAGTAGCTCCAAGAGATGGTGCAGGGGATGCTGAAGGAGGGAGATGTCTGGAGAGCCAAGAGACCAGATAGTAGGATGGTCAGCAGCTTCAGGAAGGTGTTCTGTTCCTCAGGGAGACACCTGGTGAGCCGAGAGACCGTTAGGTAGAATGGCTGTCGGCTTCAGAAGGGCGCCCTGCTCCTCAGTACATCCGGCGCCAACAGATAGGGGAGTCAGTACATCCGGCGCCAACAGATAGGGGAGTCCAGCTCCCCTATCTGTTGGCGCCGGATGTACTGAGGAGCAGGGCGCCCTTCTGAAGCCGACAGCCATTCTACCTAACGGTCTCTCGGCTCACCAGGTGTCTCCCTGAGGAACAGAACACCTTCCTGAAGCTGCTGACCATCCTACTATCTGGTCTCTTGGCTCTCCAGACATCTCCCTCCTTCAGCATCCCCTGCACCATCTCTTGGAGCTACTAACATCCAGCCGTGGACCCCTGTGTTCCTGCAGACCACCTAACAGATGAGGTATTTTATACTGTTTTAAATGTGAGCAGTTTTCCTGTACCTGCATTACCCTTTTAATTAAACTGATAACACTTAGAGGCGCTCTGCTTTTTGTTTTTGTTTCCAAACACACCTCCAGGCTGTGTAAGGGCTATTTGACCATGAAGGAGACTGATGGGGTGCTTCGCCAGATGACCTGGCCTCCACAGTCACCGAACCTGAACCCAATCGAGATGGTTTGGGGTGAGCTGGACCCCGCAGAGTGAAGGCAAAAGGGCCAACAAGTGCTAAGCATCTCTGGAAACTCCTTCAAGACTGTTGGAAGACCATTTCAGGTGACTACCTCTTGAAGTGTGACTCTACAATTTTCATAGTCATGAAAATAAAGAAAACTCTTTGAATGAGAAGGTGTGTCCAAACTTTTGTACAACAGTGTAAATATGCTGTCCCCTCAAAATAACTCAACACACAGCCATTAATGTCTAAACCGCTGGCAACAAAAGTGAGTACACCCCTAAGGGACAATGTCCAAATTGGGCCCAATTAGCCATTTTCCCTCCCTGGTGTCATGCGACTTGTTAGTGTTACAAGGTCTAGGGTGTGAATGGGGAGCAGGTGTGATACATTTGGCGTGATCGCTCTCGCTCTCTCATACTGGTCACTGGAAGTTCAACATGACACCCCATGGCAAAGAACTCTCTGAGGATCTGAAAAATAGAATTGTTGCTCTACATAAAGATGGCCTGAGCTATAAGAAGATTGCCAAGATCCTGAAACGGAGCTGCAGCACGGTGGCCAAGACCATACAGTGGTTTAACAGCACAGGTTCCACTCAGAACAAGCCTCGCCATGTTCGACCAAAGAAGTTTAGTGCACGTGTTCAGCATTATATTCAGAGGTTGTCTTTGGGAAATAGACGTATGAGTGCTGCCAGCATTGCTGCAGAGGTTGAAGGGGTGGGGGTCAGCCTGTCAGTGCTCAGACCATACGCCACACACTGCATCAAATTGGTCTGCATGACTCGTCACAGAAGGAAGCCTCTTCTAAAGATGATGCACAAGGAAGCCTGCAGTTTGCTGAAGGCAAGAAGACAATGGACATGGATTATTGGAACCATGTCCTGTGGTCTGGTGAGACCAAGATAAACTTATTTGGTTCAGATGGTGTCAAGCGTGTGTGGCGACAACCAGGTGAGGAGTACAAAGACAAGTTTGTCTTGCCTACATGTAGTCGTCAAGCATGGCGGTGAGAGTTTCATGGTCTGAGGCTGCATGAGTACTGCTGGCACTGCGGAGCTACAGTTAATTGAGGGAACCAGGGAAACAACATGTACTGTGACATACTGAAGGAGAGCATGACCCCTCCCTTCAGAGACTGGGCCACAGGGCAGTATCCCAACACGATAATGACCCCAAACATACTTCCAAGATGACCACTGCCTTGCAAAAGAAGTTGAGGGTAAAGGTGATGGACTGGCCAAGCATGTCTTCAGACTTAAACTCTATTGAGCATCTGTGGGGCATCCTCAAACGGAAGGTAGAGGAGTGCAAGGTCTCTAACATCCACCAGCTCCGTGATGTTGTCATGGAGGAGTGGAAGGGGACTCCAGTGGCAATCTGTGAAGCTCTGGTAAACTCCATGCCCAAGAGGGTTAAGGCAGTGTGTGAAAATATTGGTGACCATACAAAATATTGACACTTTGGGCCCAATTACGTCATTTTGACTTAGGGGTGTACTCACTTTTGTTGCCAAAAAAAAAAAAATATATATATATTACATACCGTGGATATAAAAAGTCTACACACCCCTGTTAAAATGTCAAGTTTCTGTGATGTAAAGATAAATAGATGTAAATAATTTCAGAACTTTTTTTAAACCTTTTAATGTGACCTATAAATTATAAAACTCAATTGAGAAACAAACTGAAATCTTTTAGGAGAGGAAGTAAAAATAAAAAATTTAAATGTTGCAATAGTGTGTACACCCTCTTATAACTGGGGATGTAGCTGTGTTCAGAATTAGAGAATCTTCAGACACCTGTCAAAAAAAAATAAGTCAGCAGCTAAAAAAAAAACAGCCACTCACCTGTCCCACGGTCCAGCGATGAGCTCACCCCAGCTGTCTTCATCCTCTGTCCTCCCTCGGTGGCGCCGCCATCTTCACTTTGGGCACCTGGCTGTGACAGCTTGTGGCTTCACAGCTAGGTGCCCACTCTGCATGCGCGAGTCACACTGCGCATCCTGACAGGTGGATGCAGTCTTCTGGGACCTGTCAGTGTCCCAGAAGACTGCAGATGGAAGGGAGGGAGGAGAACTTCTGGTCCCGAACGCCGCGGTACTCGGAATGGAAGTGCTCCTCCAAAGTGCCAATTGCGCAAGAGGAGCAGGGGACGAGTCTTTAAAGCGTAACTTCCCCTTTTGGGTGGATTTATGCTTTAAGCAATCGAATTCAAACTCATGTTTAATAGTAGTCAGTACACGTGCCATTATTTAAAGTGCCTCTGATTAACCCCAAATAAAGTTCAGCTGTTCTAGTAGGTCTTTCCTGACATTTTCTTGCCTTGACCACTGCAACTCCCTCGTCATTGGATTACCTTTACATAGACTATCCCCCTTTCACTCCATAATGAATGCTTCTGCATGACTCATCCACCTTACCAACCGTTCAGTGTCCCCCTCCCCTCTCTGCCAATCCCTCCACTGGCTTCCTCTTTCCAAACGAATAAAATTCAAAGTACTAACAAAAGTTTACATCCAGAGCTCTGCCCCCAGCTACATCACTAACCTGATCTCAAAATATCAACCAAGCTGCTCTCTTCGATACTCCCAAGACCTCCTCCTGCTCTCTAGCTCCCTTTTCACCACCTCCCATGCTTGCCTCCAGGATTTATCCAGAGCTTCTTTCATCCTTTGGAACTCCCTACCCCAATCTGTCCGACTGTCACCTAAACTATCCATGTTTAGACAATCCCTGAAAAACCTTCTCTTTAAAGAAGCCTATCCGACTTCTAACTAATATACTGTTTCACTTGTTCCATCAGCTCATCCCCCACAGCTATTACCTTTTTGTATCAATTGACCCTCCCTCTTAGATTGTAAGCTCTAACGAGCAGGGCCCTCTGATTCCTTTTGTACCAAGTGTATTGTAAATGTAATGTTTGCCTTCATTTTTTTTAAGCACTGCGCAAACTGTTGGCGCTATATAAATCTTGTATTATAAAGCCATGGTCCGCAGAGAGCTTCTAAATTATCAGAGGGATCTCACTGTTAAAAGGTATCAGTCGGGAGAAGGGTACAAATACATTTCCAAGGCATTAGATATACCATGGAACACAGTGAAGACAGTCATCATCAAGTGGAGAAAATATGGCACAACAATTACATTACCAAGAACTGGACATCCCTCCAAAACTGTTAAAAAGACAAGAAGAAAACTGGTCAGGGAGACTGCCAAGAGGCCGACAGCAACATTAAAGGAGCTGCAGGAATATCTGGCAAATACTGGCTATGTGGTACATGTGACAACAATCTCCTGTAATCTTCATATTTCTGGCCTATGGGGTAGAGTGGCAATACGGAAGCATTTTCTTATAAAAACATCCAAGCCTGGCTAAATTTTGCAAAATCACACATCTGAAGTCTCCCAAAAGCATGTGGGAAAATGTGTTTTGGTCTGATGAAACCAAGATTGAACTTTTTGGCCATAATTCCAAAAGATATGTTTGGCACAAAAACAACACTGCATATCACCAAAAGAACACCATACCCTCAGTGAAGCATGACAGCTTGTGGCAGCTTTGTGCTTTGGGGCTGTTTTTCTTAAGCTGGAACAGGGGCCTTCCTCAAGGTACAGGGAATTAGGAACAGTTCCACATACCAGTCAATTTTGGCACAAACCCCTCATTATTCTGCTAGAAAGCTGAACATTAAGAGGAACTTCCTCTTTCTGCATGACAACGACCCAAAGCTTAAATCCAAATCAACAAAAGAATTGCTTCGCCAGACGTTTTGGAATGGCCCAGCCAGAGCCCAAACCTGAATCGGATTTGAAAATCTGTGGGGTGATCTGAAGAGGGCTGAGCACTGGAGATGCCCTCGCAATCTGACAGATATGGAGTGTTTTTGCAAAGAGTGGGTAAATATTGCCAAGTCAAGATGTGCCAAGCTTATAGACTTTTACCCAAAAAGACTAAGTGCTGTAATAAAATAAAAAGGTGCTTTAACAAAGTATTAGTTTAAGGGTTTTTACCCCCTTTGCAACCATATTATTTTATTTTTACTTCCCTCCACCTAAATGTAGTTTGTTCAACTGAGTTGTAAAGTTTATAGGTCACATTAAAGATTAAATTATTTATCTTTGTCTCATTTTTTTTTTACATCACAGTAACCTGACATTTTAACAGGGGTGTGTAGACTTTTTTTTATTTTTTTTATTTTTTTTATCCACTGTGTATGTATCCTACACAAATTCTTCCAATGTTTCTGGGGACCATGGTGACAACGCAGGATTCCCTCACTTTGGAGGAATTTACTCTCACTTGCTGTTCTGGCTATGTGACTGTAAGTGAAGGGAAAATTCCCCTATGGGACACAGATGGAAAAAACCTGATGGGGTTTAAAACCCTCCCTTACTATATGCAAAATGGGTTAAAAACATTTTTTTGGCCCTTAGTTACACTTTTTAAGTGTTCTAGGACGATCACTAAAATACAGAATACAGCAAAGGACCTCGGACCAGTAACCTCGCCAGGGCTTTTGTGGCAATGTATCTGACTTTAAAAGTAACAGAAATGGAAAGAAAAGGTAATGCTCACAGCAGCTAGAAAGATGCTGGCCACCATTTTCTTGTGTGGTGGAGTCTGGTTTAGTCAAGGTATGTAAAATGAGTCCAATACGTGAGGGTTAAAAAATCAGGAACAGTAATCACTTTTTTGAGTAGACACTGCAAACTGTTAAAGCTTTCCTACTGCAAAATATAGGGCTTTCCTCTTTAACCGGAGCCTTAAAATAGAAGCCTCCTTATTATACACGGTTATATGGTATATACATGTGCCCTGTATGCATTTTTATTTATTTTATTTTTTTTCTTACATTGTGTTTTATTCTTTTTTTTTTTTTTCCAGCATTATGTCCGTATTAAGTAACAAATGTGGATTCCAGCTTCAGTATCAAATGATCTTTTCTATTTGGTTGCTCGCGTTCAGCCCTCAAATGTGCGAGTATTTACGAAGGTACAATATTGTACCAGTGCTCTCAGATATTCTTCAGGAATCAGTCAAAGAGAAAGTAACACGGATCATTCTAGCAGCTTTTAAGGTAAGAAGACCCATGAATTCTGGATGTTTCAAATGTTTGTATTGCCTGAAAAGTATTTTACTCACAGTGCATTCTTGTGAGAACAGTTGATGTGTGTGGGTTTGTGGTTTATTGCCCAGAAAAATGCTCTTTTTTATGTTCGATTATAGACAAATGTATCTTCAATTGTTTCAGAAAATGAAAGCTGCACATTTCGATTATACTTTTTGTTTAAATTGAATACCATGACAATGTTAATTAAATGTTGAATGTGACATGCTGTTTAAGTGTATGTTATAAACCTATCTAATCATTCTTATAGGGAATGATTGCAAACAAGGTTTTCCTCTAAATCACTTAAATGGCTCTAAAATCTTCCAACATGGAATTTTCTAGGGCTCAATTACACCATTGAGTGCACATACTTGCTTTCTTAAACTTCTATTTACGTCTATGTATGGCAGCATTGTCACTGGTGTACATTATAACATGTTTTTATGCAGTACTCTTAAAAAAAAAAAAACGCACACACTGCTTTTTTTTCCCTCAATGCACACCAATGCCATGGTTTTTATGTAAACTGGGCACTAGGACAACAATAGTATATTCTGTGTCCTTGTGTTTAGCCTGCATTGACTATCCCTTGCAGCCGACTGTACACATATATGCGGTCTCACTGAGTAAGCCTTCTTCCTTGGAGCCACATATATATGGTCCTGTCAGGAACCGGGAGGCCCAAATCCCAATGACCCGATTGTTGTGATAGCCATTAATTGGTTACCACAGTGGTCAGTCACTTTACAGCCTGCACATTTTTTTTTCTCTCCTCATAAATGTAGAAAATTATACATTGTATCTTGCTAGAGGAGAAAACTGTCAACAAAAGTGTGTGTAACGAAAAAAATAAAAATAAAGGAAAAATTGCTAGATCGATGTCAGAGGTCATGATCAAAAGTCAGAGCCATTGTATTTTAGGTAGGGTTAAAAAAAACTAATTTTAAATTGGTATCTGTGTCAGTCAGTATCGGTGTGTTTTAGGCAGGATAAAAAAGGAACGAACTACAAATAACATACACACATGTGGTATCACTGCAATCATTCTTTGGTGATAGGTTATGGTAATAGCTAGAAATGTATAGCTAAATAAAAAATAAATATAACTATTTTGGGCCAGTTTTCCTTTGATAATAATAAACACAGACAGGAGATGTAACAGGAGATATCCATTACCATTTACCACCAAATAAAAAAACAATTTGTCCTGAAAAAAATTAAGGTATAATCCACCTGGATACACAAAGTTGTTATGATGATACAGTGGATATAAAATGTCTAACAACTCTGCTAAAATGTCAGGTTTCTGTGATGTAAAAAAAATGAGATGAAGATAAATAATTTCAGAACTTTTTCCACCTTTAATGTGACCTATAAACTGTACAACTCAGTGGCTATCTCTTATCTGGGTATACGCCTTACCTCTGACTTAAAGTACATATTTCCCAAAAATTATACACCACTAGTACTGAAAATCAGGAAATCCCTCAAGGCTTGGAAGTCCTACCACATTTCTTTTTTGGGGAGAATTACTGCAGTTAAAATGTTTGTCCTCCCTAAATTATTGTATTTGTTTTGAGCAATCCAAAATAGAATTAATAAAACCTAGTTCCAGAGAGAAATTAATAAATTTGTCTGGGCTGACTCACATCCTCGATTCTCCAAATCTGTGTTGTACACTATACAACAGAGGGGTGGAGTTGGTCTCCCAGATTTCTGGTTATATTGGCCTCTTGCTAAGTGGCACATCCTGGATTCGAAAATCCCATGGGTTAATTTTGAGAGGGAATCCATTCTACCTTATCAGATATCAGGTCTAATGTGGACCAGAAATGTCCCTAATAATGTAATAGCATCACTAAATACTCTAGTCTCAAAATCCTTATCTCTTTGGAGATCATTCGATAATGCATTTGGCTTGATCTCACATGCTCCTCCAGATGCTATGTTTCTAGGGGATCCAAAGTTTCTCCCCAGTCTCCATAATAGTAACATTTTCAAACATTGGATTGATAGAAATTTAACAATCCTACATAAATTTATAACTAACTCCACGTTTACATCGTTTGAGATTCTGCAATCTAAATATAAATTACCTCATAGTGAACACTACAACTTCCTGCAGATCAGGCATTTTTTTCAAAAGCACTATCAGTTAACTGACACCCCCAGCCCTACTTTATAGGAAAAGATTTGCTTTAAAAATCCTAGAGGTAGGGGTATTATATCAGAAATATATCAAAGTATGACACACTCCATTTCGGAGGAAAAACTCCCTTTATATGCACAAATGGGAAGAAGAATGTAATTTACATCTCACATCGGATGAATGTCAGGCTTGTATTTTGAACCTCAGGAAATGCACCAGAACTATCACGGTCCGTGAAACCCCATACAAGCTAATAACCAGATGGTACTTTACCCCATCTAAACTGCATGCCATCTTCCCATCTTCTTCCCCTAACTGCTATAGAGGATGTGATGCCCGGGATCATTTACCCATATTTTTTGGGAATGTGACAGGATATCCTCTATTTGGCAACAACTGGATAGTTTTGCCTCCAAAATCTGTAACAGTCAAATAAACCTCACTCTCCCCAATTGTCTTCTATTCACTGCAATACCTGGTTTGTCTGTTCCTCAGATGAGACTTATTCACACTATGTTTGTTGCCATACATTGGCTGATAGCAGTAAATTGGTAATCCTCTACGTTCCGCCACTACCAATTAAAGGCTAGTCTCTCTTCGATTAATCAAATGGAAAAAAAATTCCATATAATTTAGAATTCAACAAAATTCTTTGATAACAAATGTGAACCTTGGTTCGATCACTCTAACATTCTATTTCCACCGATGGGTTCCTAATCACAAATCTATTTATACAACATGAATGTGAAAGATGTTGTTATTTTGTAGTCAATTTGTACTTAACGATATGTTCTCTATATAGGCTTGAGTATTTCTTGCTTTATGCAGTATTATTGAAATTGTCACAGGTCCGTTACTCGGTACCACTCGTACAAAGTCTTATTTTTTTCTTGATCCTGTTGTTTAAATATACCTGGCATAAGAACTTATTCATATTTTCTGTAACACTGACTATTGTTTATTGTTGTTGACTTCACTGTTACTATATGCTTTTGTACCACAATTTTTTCACCCTAATAAAAAAAGTTAGTATACAAAAAAAAAAGTTAACTGTACAACTCAATTGAAAAACGAACGGAAATCTGTTAGGGGAAGGAAGTAAAAATAAAAAAAAATAAAATATTGTGGTTGCATAAGTGTGCACACGCTCTTATAACTGGGGATGTAGCTGTTTTCAGAATTAAGCAATCCCATTCAAACTCATTGTAAATTGGAGTCAGTACACACCTTCCATCATTTAAAATGCCTCTGATTAACCCCAAATAAAGTTCAGCTGTTCTAGTAGGTATTTTCTGACCTTTTCTTAAGTGTAGAAAGTAGAAAATCTGCCGTAAATTCCTGTCCGAGGTGAAATCGTCCGATTTTCGGCTAGTGTGTACACAACTTTCAGCAGCCGATCCCGACATTTTTCAACGAAAAAAAAATGGAGGGACAAACACCAAAAATGTAATCGCCCGTCCTCAGCACAACCAATTTTCATTTAATGTGTACACAGTACGTCCGGGAAAAATCGGCTACGAAAGACCGCGCATGATCGGAAGTTACTGACGACCCGGAAGTTAGTGACATATGAGAGAACTGTTTACGGTTCATTAGCCACCTCTTGCACCATGCTCTCCTCTTCTTCATCTTCCTTTTCTGCTGCCTTTGGATAGCCATGACTCCAAGACCAAGTATAGCAAGGGTCTCGGATGTTTCGATCTCCATCTTCCAAAATCGTTGTATAACGACAAAGGTGATAAATCTCGAAATTTCTGAATAATCCGAAGCGCAGTTCCACGAATGATCCGAGAACAAAAGCCACGTCACATCCGCAAGAAGGAAGGTGTGGCCTCGGGGGTCACACGTATATGTACTTACATCACACTCTACGAACAAATGTAAAAAAAAATAAAAAAAAAATCGGACAAGAAATTTTGTAAACATTTATGCTCTGTCAACTAAAAATGGTTGTAAACGCTGAGCATGAGAGATAAAAATCAGAGGATATTTCCTCCGATTTCCGTCAAGTGTGTACAGGCCTTAAGTCGCATCCTACAGCATAAGCCATGACCCGCAGAGAGCTTCCAAAGCATTCGAAGGATCTCCTTGTTAAAAGGTATCGGTCAGGAGAAGAGTACAAAAGAGTTTCCAAGGCATTAGATATACCATGGAACTCAATGAAGACAGTCATCATTAAGTGGAGAAAATATGGCACAACCGTGACATTACCAAGAACTGGACATCACCCCAAAATTTATAAAAAGAAGAGAATAAAACTGATCAGGCAATTTTGTTTGCCTGTTTTTGTTTTATTAGCTAGTAAAGGAAAACTATAATGATTAGTGATCAATTTTTACTTTGCTTTTTTCTTTTGATTTAAACGGATGTTTTACATATGAAATGCTTCACTATTTATATAAATTCCTTATTTTACAAATAAACATTTTAATAAATGGTGAACCCAGACACAGCGGAAGGTTTAAAGATGGATAACAGCCGTAACTGTTTGTTTTCGGGCTGTCTTTCTCTAATTAAATGTGCGTATGCAGCCATACAGAGCAGAAAATAGATAGGGGTGGAGAGGGGTGATTTAACACCTCTGCCTCAGTCAACTGAGGCAGTAATTTGAACACTGAAAAACTTTGTATTCTGACAACAGGGACTCTCCACTGTCAGAATACACTGATCAGCACTGCAGCCCATTGTTTGCAGGCCCCTACAGTCAAACAAGGTTTTCCAGCAGTCCCATTTGATAGAAGCTGATCGTTTGAACTGGGACGACTACACACAGAGGGAAATTGGGCCAGTCCCTGCTGAACCCTTTATAAGCAGCTTTGTATCCTATCAATGAATACAAAGCTTCCAGTGATTAGTTAAGTCAGATATTCGGATATCAGTCCGACTCTCTGACTTCTTGATAGAATACAAAACTACTTATGAATGACTGAGCGTTACTCCGACTAACATTGTTTTGTTCCAGGGGTGAGATGGGAAGGTCTCATCTCATACAGTTGACAGCACTGTGTTTCGGGTTTGTAGCCTCATACGGCATAATATCCGTGTTGCTTCTGGTTTCATACACGATCTGGGCATTCTATAGTGTTTGTGCACAACAATCACGTGACATAAAAGATTGCAACACTCATTTTATTCTCCACGGCCTTTGCTTTCAGAAAATGTATAATGTTTGGGGTTGCTATTTCATTTTCTAGCCAAAAAAAAATGCAGGTTTTTACATGTATGTGAGAATTGTCAGAATTGGTTTGGATTTGAAGTAGATAAACAAAAAGAAAATATTAAAGCAGGCTTTTGCCCCCAGAAAAAAATTAAGTCAACAGCTACACTTACTGTAGCTGTTGACATTTTAATATTAGTCCATAGGCCATACAGCATTTGCGTCTCCATAAACTGCTGTCCAGGCCTCTTTGCCAGCGCAAATTAGTCCTTGGAAGAATAATTCTTTGATTCTACAAATGTCTGTTGCAAAATAACTAAAATTGGCTCTAAAAGAAGGCTTTACAGCCACAAAGCCACAGAAAGTTAGGTTAGATGTTTTATAGGTACAGTAGGGTTCTGCTTTGTTACTGTTTGGATTTCGTTTGTGCTTAGTGGAGTGTTTTTTTTTTTTTTCTTTTTTTTTCTGCATTGTATTGATAAAGGGAATAATGCCATGGAATCATTTTACATTTGTAAATTATATGGCAGCTGTAAAGCCACACCTCCTTTGCCTTTTTATTTATTAAGCTTTTATTTTCTTTCTTCTGATCTAATGTTAACGATGTGAAAATTAGCATAATTTTCTGAATTATTTTTTTCCCATTTATAGTGCACAATGTACTTTAAAATTGTGTTATCAACATTAAGTGTATCCCAAGAAAATACTCACTGCTCACTTTCCTATAATGCCATGTGGGGCTATTTTTTTGACTGTAATCTATATGTCAAGTTTACAGATTTATAAGTCCCTCAGATCATGCCTCTGTTGTGTGGTCAACACAGTCCGTATTGGATGCTTTAATGGATTTATTGTTACTATGGAAACACAGTCTTTAGCAAAACATTTAAAATTCAGAAGCTTAAAGATTTAAGGCACAATGGCTGGTTTTATTGTTGTCATCTTTTTTCTTCTTGCGGTGGAGGCATTAGGTACAGATATTGCATTAAGTGTGTTCTGTAGAAGCAAACCAAGGCTGCTTTCTACACCATGTCTAGGTTTACTTTACTTGAATAGATTGTATCCCTTAAAACAACACTGAAATGTAGGTAGCACAAAAGCATGTAAATAAAGTGCATCTACTCTTGTTTGTTAGCCTCATCTATTACAGGCAAGGTATTATAAATGTGAAGTTTTCAGAGAGGAAGCACATTGAAGTGGTGCTAAAAACCAAAACTTTGTTACCCTAATGCATTCCTTGCATTAAGGTAAAAAAACATTTTACAGCTTGCTGTCCTCCCTCGCCTCCCTAAATACTTTATTTTTAATGAGATTGTGTTTAAAAAAAAAAAAAAGTTATATAACAGGCACATATCAAACACACGCATGCACCATCCCTGCAGTCCATCCCTGCACAGTCCAGAACCACATATAAAATTAAGCACAAAATACAAACCGAAGAATCTTAACTATTAGCATATATGGTTAAATTTAAACCTAGCGTTACATAAAAAATGTTTGCTTCTCATATATTAATACTACACTTGTTCAACTGCTGTAAGAGAAAAGGCAATACTCAAGTAACAGAAATCCTTCTATGGACAGCAAAAAGTGGCTGAGAAACCACTAAGAATTTATACTCCTCCAAAAGATGGGAATCAAAGAATTCCAGGGTAAATGTTAAAGGATTATACGCTGAGTGAGAAACTGGATACACTATTAATAATACAGTTAATTGCCAAAAATATTGGCACCCCTGAATTTCAGTAAGCGAATGCACCACGTTGTCCAGAAAAAATGTTGTAATTAGAAATGTTTAGGCATTCTCATGTTTTTTTTTTTCTTTTGTTTGTATTTGTATGACACACAGAAAAGGCGATACAATTAGCCAAATCTGACACAATCTACGCAAAACCCCAAAATTGGACTGGACAGAAATATCGGCACCCTCAATTTAATATTTGGTAGCACACCCCTTGGAAAAAATATCTGAAATCAATTGATTAGTGTAATCATCTACAGCTCTCCACTGTAATTTTAGACCACTCTCTTCTTTCGCCAACTGCTCCAGGTCTCTCAGATTTGGAACGGTTCCTTTTCCCAACTGCGGTTTTGAGATCTCCCTGCAGGTGTTCAATGGGATAAAGATCTGGACTCATTGCTGGCCAGTTCAGTACTGTCCAGCGCTTTGTCTTAAACCATTTCTGTGTGCTTTTTGATGTGTGCTTTGGTTCATTGTCCTGCTATAAGACCCATGACCTCTGACAGAGACCCAACTTTCTGACACTGGGCCCTACATTACACCCCAGAATTCCTTAGTAGTTTTCAGATTTTATAATCCCATGCACATGGTAAAGACATCCAGAGCCTGAAGAAGCAAAGCAACCTCAAAACATCAGTAAACCTCCACTATGTTTGACTGTATGGCCTGTATTTTCTTTAAAGGCCTCATTTCTTTATCTGAATACAGAATGATGGGCTTTACCAAAAAGCTGTTTTGTCTGTCCACAGCACATTCTCAGGTAAGTTTTGGCAAACTCTAATTTGGCTTTTTTTTTCTGTGTCAGCATCGGGATCCTCCTGGGTCTTCTAGCATAGCCTCCCTTTTTATTCAGTTGGCGACGTATAGTGTGAGTTGACACAGTTGAGCCCGGTGCCTGAAAGTCTGCTTGAATTTGTCTAGAATTGATCGAGGTTCTTTATCCACCATGCAAACAATCCTTTGTTTCTATCTTTCATTAATTTTTCTATTTCGTTCACGTCCAGGGAGATTAGCCACAGTGCCATGGGCTGTAAACTTGTTGATAATGCTGCGCTAAGTGAACACAGGAACATTAAGATCTCTGGAGATGGGCTTGTAACCTTGAGATTGTCTATGCTTTTCAACAATTTTTTTGTTCTAAAATCCTCGGACAAATCTGCTGCTCTTTCTCTTCTCCATGCTCCGTGTGGCACACAGAGACACACAACAGAGAGGTTGAGTAAATTTTTCACCATTTTAACTGGTTGCTGGTGTGATTTCTATATTGTCAGCACCCGGCTGGGAGTTTCTCCAAGTGTCTGAGTTCTCCAAGAAGCCCTGGAAACACAAGCGCCCCCGGACCTCTAGCCACGGATACACCAGCCGCTTTACGCAGATCAGCACCAGACTCCTTAACACTGGATATTGTTTTTAACATTCTAAGTGTCATTCCACTTTTTTTACATTAAAACTGTGATTCTGCTACGCTTAGATGGTGCTGCTCCATGCTACTCATATAGCAAAGACATCTGTCACGTACCTGGTAGGTAGAGCCTGAATGTGCGGAGGAAGGCCTCTCTTACACCTCTGACTCAAAGCCCCTGATAGAGTAAACAGGAGGCGCAGAGTGCAGAGTCGCACAAGTGCTGGTGAACGTGCAGGCTGCAGGACTGCTGGTAGTGTAGAGTTCCAGAAGGAGGCAGGTGTCCTGGGAGTAGTTGGACCAATGCAGCAACTAGGAAGCCTCGGGGAATATTGGAAGGTAAACCGAGTCAGACAAGCCAGGTCATACACAGAGAGGACAGATCGGGTACAAGTGGAGAGACTGGAGAATAGTCAAAGAACAGGCTGGGGTCGGTGCAGGCAGAGAAGTAGTCAGAGGCAAGCCGGGTCAAGATTTCAGGAACAACAAAGGTAACAGGAAGCAGGACTGGCACGGAATGCTGTAGACGAGACAGCACTGATCCTGGTAGATCCAGCTTAAATAGCCCTTTTGGCGCCTAAACTGTCATCCTGGCGCTTCCGCATTAGCCAATGCGCCAATTAGCACACGCTGGCGTTAGCTAAGTGCACTTCTTCCTTGGGAGATTTGAGGGGCAGGACCTTGCCTGCGGTTGCCAACTTGTTTTCTGGCAAGACCTTCCTGACAACATCGCTTGTATATCAAGTTAAAATTAAAAAATTGCTCTTCTTGCAGACCAAGTTACTCGCAACCAAAGGTTTTTCATATGTGTGAAGGCCACAGTACATTGTCAAAGCTTCTCTTTATACTTTGATCCTAACGCTATGGTTTTAAGAGTCTCCAAATTGGAGTATATATAACAGTGGATAAATTAAGGGCAGGTGTGCACACTCCTCCTTACTATTGTATAGAGCAAGTGAGTATTACATGTTTATTTTAATTAAACAAAAATGCCTTTAGGAACAGGTTAATTGCACTTGGTATTAAGAAGTGGAAGGTGTCCACTCAAAACAATGTATTGAAGGGTTAACTGACTTTTTTTCCCCACTGCAGCTCATTTCTAACGTTTTCTGCCACAATTTTATTTTTATTTTTTTTTCAGTTTTTTGTATGAAAAGAAATTCTAAAATAGCATTTGTAGTAGATGCTGCCTTTGTCAATCCTTTCTTGTATAGGTCAATTTTGGAGAAAGGAAAAGTAGAAGTGTTATCTACATGAGCAGCCAAACAAGCACAAGCTTTAATTTTAGTGTCCATGCACTCTGGACTTAAAAAACAAAAAAGTTCCTTTGGCAGAAAAAAAAAATCATTTAGAACTTTTTTTTGTACTGGCGATTGAGTTTTTATCATTTTTTTTTTTTCTGCCAGAAAACTCCTATCAAAAAAAAGCAAACCAGAAGTCTTTTTTGCCTGTAAACGCTGAGTTTAAAATATTCCTCTAACCCTGGGCTCACACTTCTGTGGTGTGAGACACCGCATATAATTTGCAGAAGAATAGCAGCACATTCCTGTGCGAATTACGTGCGGTGTCTTTGGGGTGCGATTTGAGCCATGACTTTGTATGGCTCAAATTGCACCGCATTCGCATCAAACTGGAACAGGACCCTTTTTTTTTTTTTTTTTTTTTGTCCGCACCAGAATTGGATCGCATGGGTATTTACACCCATGCAATCCAATTCTGCCAATCGTGCTGCATTTTGCAAAACGATAGCAGAATGCTGTTGAGCTAACATGCAGTTCACAATCAGTTCGCATGGACGGGTTGCAATTTAGTTGCGGGGCGGAATCCGCAGCAAATTCACTGTGAATGCGCACAGTTCACTAGTGTGAACCCAGGCTCAGCGTCCTAATGTGCATGGACACATAGGATAACATTGAGTTGCTTCTACAGGCAAAACACAAAACTCCTGTAGAAGCAGCGTTTTCTGCATCAAAAACGCATGGAAAGTTGGTTATATGGGTTTGATTGGCATAGTTTACACCAGTGCAGTGCGTTTCAATGGCAGAAAAAAAAAGTACAATATGCTGCTTTTGTCCTGCACAGAAGTGTACTGGAACATGGCAAAAAGAATCAAAAACGCACCAGACCCCAGTACAGTGAAAAAAGAAGAAAAAACCCATCTGGAATGCACCTGGAAATGCACCTGAACGCATCAAAAACGCGTTGAAAACGCGCATGCAGAAATGCATCCAGAGCAAATCTGGAGTGTGTTTTTTGTGCTGTAAACTGGCCCTCAGGTTTTTCATGTAGGGTGCAGTTAGTCAAGACAGTGTAGCCCCCTTCCCTCCAAAAATAAAAACATTCAATTTTGTAAAAAGATCAGGGTATGCCAGAAAACACAAGTGAATTTATCAGTTACTAGTTGACCTTGTGTGTAAAAGTGCCTAATCAATCTGTTATTCATGGCATAATTGCTCATGTTATCTGTGTATTTAGCAGATTGTAATGTTGCTATGGTCAACACAGATTGTTGTTCTTTAAGATGCTTCCATTCTTGAGTTTTTGTCAAAACATGGAGAAATGTCTTTTGGTATTATGCACTGGTGTTACAAAAGGCGTCTATCTTCTAGCTACATTTTACTTCTGTTTTGTAGAACTACATCTAATGGTTTTATTCTAATTGTAGAATCTGCTGGAAAAGTCCACTGAGAGAGAAACTCGACAAGAATATGCACTGGCAATGATCCAGTGTAAGGTGCTAAAGCAGCTTGAGAACCTGGAACAGCAGAAATATGATGATGAAGACATTGTTGAAGATATCAAATTCCTCTTGGAGAAACTAGGAGAAAGTGTGCAAGATTTAAGGTTCGTATTGTTGACCTCCATATTTTGGCTGAGCTGGTCATTAATTATCTTTGTTTGATCATATCCTATCGTACATTCCTTGTCTAAAATCTTTTTTAGTTAACTAGGTTCTCCTAGAATTTCTTTTAAGTTTATCTCCATTTCACAGTCTGCAGTTTGTGGCTCAGGAACTTGCTTTACTTGGCAAAAGCTGCATGAAATCTGCACAACTCTCTGGCTATCTTTTATAGGAATGGTTGCTAGATATAATTGTGGGGTATTATTGTTTATAGAACTCCTTGGATATTTGTAAGACTAGCCCTGATAACCCATCTATCTGAAAGCATACGTGCCCTGATTGATGTAAATGAAAAAAGTGACTTGCACATCCTTTTTCAACAACTTTTAGTCTTGTGCCATGCAGGGCTGGCTACAGGGCAATTTTAAGTCACAGTAGTGCAAGAGAGGAAAGTCAAATGTCTCGCCACGTGAAGCTTTTAACCTCTCCTGATTAAAGGTGTAAGTTTGGTCCACATAGTCTTTGGCCCTTAAGGCAAATGAGCAAAGAACAGCATTTCATGGAACACCTTACTTGGAGAAAAGGCACACCTTACAATTTCTTTTATTATAGACAACCTCAAATTTAACAGAAACTCTTATTATAAATTTAAGGCAATCAATTTAAACAATATAAATAATATGTAAACATTATCAATAGCCTGGACAAGTCAAAACAGCCTAAAAAAATGTGGGCATGACCAAGATTATGAAACCGCTGGGGACCTTGGGATGGAGGTGAAAATGTTTGCAGCACACTTAGTAGGCCGTGGCAAACTGTGGTTATGGCCAGGGTGCACATTGACCAAGAGCTGTCTGTGATGGCTGGATAAATGCTGAGAGCACATTTTTGGAACCTGAGTGTTAAAGTTACATAGTAGTTGAGGTTGAATAAAGACAATAGTCCATCCAGGTCAATCTATGTAGGTATGTGTGGCCGTAATCATCTCTCATACCCCTGAATGTTCTGATCATTGAGATGTACGTCCAAGAGTCTTTTGCAAGCAACCATACTTCCCGCAGAAACCACCTCTTGTGGTAGAGAATTCCACAATCCTGTAGCCCTAACAGTAATGAACCCCCTGCGTTGCCTGAGGTTAAAACGGAGTTCCAGCCTAACACACTCACCTGTCCAACGGTCCAGCGATGCGGCCCCCGAAGCCTCGCTCTTCTCCCTCTCTGCTCTTCGGTGCCGGCATCACTGGTGTGGGCACCCGGCTGTGACAGTTTGCGGCTTCACAGCTGGGTACGCACTGCGCATGCGCGAGTTGCGCTACGCGTCGTGATTGGCCGGCAATCTTCTGGGACCTCTGACATGTCCCAGAAGATTGCAGGGAGGGAGGGGGAGAGGAGAACTTCCGCTCAGGGCGCCGCGGCGCTCCGAGCGGAAGTGGGAGCGGGTACCTGTCAAAACTAGGTACCCGCTCCCCCCCCCCCCCAAAAATGACATGCCAAATGTGGCATGTCAGGGGCTCAGCACTACCTAAAGCGGAAGTTCCACTTTTGGGTTGGAACTCCGCTTTAAAACGATTCTCCTCTAATCGCATTGTATGCCCTCGAGTCCTCATGCAATCCTTTCGACTAAATAGCGTTCTATGCTGAGATCACCATTGAGGTATTTATAAATTGCTATCATGTCCCCTCTCAGGCGTCTCTTCTCCAGGGAGAATAAATCAAGCGATTACAGACGTTCTTCATAATTAAAGCGGAGTTCCACCCAAAAGTGGAACTTCCGCTTTAGGTAGTGCTAACCCCCTGACATATGTATGTGGGTAGGCGGTCCCTGCGCTATCAGAGGTGTTTTTTGGTCCCTTCCTACTGCTGCACCACTAGACTGGTACCAGAAACCAGTTAGTAGAAATTTAAATATGGGGGTGTGTGGCGCGCTTCAGAAGTGGAGAAAATTTAAATAAAGTAATTAAGTTAATTAAAATATATGAGTGGTAATTGTGCTATTATTTTCAATTCCTTATCCTCGTGATTTGTAAATACAGATAAAACTTCAATCAAAACGACATATAAATAATTCAATAAATCTGTAAGGTGTTGATCCAGGTGTTTCAAACTATAAAGTGCTGAGTGCTTGCAAACTTCAAAAAATATCAATATAAAACTCATTAAATAAATAAAGTGCAAATTCCAGTGAATGTCCGTTTTTTTCTTTCCACCACAAGCAATTAATAAGATAAATCCAACTGTGTATCTTCAATTTATCACAAAGTGCTTCTGTGCAAAATAAAGTGCAGTGACTTGTTCCTCCACCAGGTGTCACCTCTAGGTGTTCTAAACTCTCACCTTCATGGAGTATATAAATCGCCTGAATGTGTATATTTAATGAGCCCTGAGATCGCGCTAGGCGATTAGGAGACCCGAGGATTAAAGCACCCTGATACGAATCCTGAGAAGGACCCGGGACCACGAGTAGGACTCTGCAGACAGTCAACACAGGCCAACCACCACCCAATCGAGGGATAAATATACACATTCAGGCGATTTATATACTCCATGAAGGTGAGAGTTTAGAACACCTAGAGGTGACACCTGGTGGAGGAACAAGTCACTGCACTTTATTTTGCACAGAAGCACTTTGTGATAAATCCAACTGTGTATCTTCAACTTATCTTATTAATTGCTTGTGGTGGAAAGAAAAAAACGGACATTCACTGGAATTTGCACTTTATTTATTTAATGAGTTTTTATTGATATTTTTTGAAGTTTGCAAGCACTCAGCACTTTATAGTTTGAAACACCTGGATCAACACCTTACAGATTTATTGAATTATTTATATGTCGTTTTGATTGAAGTTTTATCTGTATTTACAAATCACGAGGATAAGGAATTGAAAATAATAGCACATTTACCACTCATATATTTTAATTAACTTAATTACTTTATTTAAATTTTCTCCACTTCTGAAGCGCGCCACATAACCCCCTGACATGCCACATTTGGCATGTCATTTTTGGGGGGGGAGCGGGTACCTAGTTTTGACAGGTACCCGCTCCCACTTCCGCACGGAGCGCCGCGGCACCCTGAGCGGAAGTTCTCCTCGCCCCCTCCCTCCCTGCAATCTTCTGGGACATGTCAGAGGTCCCAGAAGATTGCCGGCCAATCACGACGCGTAGCGCAACTCGTGCATGCCCAGTGCGTACCCGGCTGTGAAGCCGCAAACTGTCACAGCCAGGTGCCCACACCAATGATGCCAGAGAGCAGAGAGGGAGAAGAGCGAGGCTTCGGGCGGCCGCATCGCTGGACCGTTGGACAGGTGAGTGTGTGAGGCTGGAACTCCACTTTAACCACTTTAACGCTGCTCACTGTGCTGCTACTGCGGCACACTGGCTCGTTATCGTCTGGCGACATAGGTCTACGTCACCAGACACTCCCCTCCCTCGGCGGCGCGCGCGCGCGCCGCCGGAGGCTCGCTCCCGCTGTATTCAGTCACAGTGGGAGTCGGGCCAGGGGAGTAGCGGCGGTAATCACCGCTGCTTTTCCCCGATCGTCGGGGATCGAGTGTGGAGATCCGCCCGCTTGTGTAAACAAAGCGGCCGGATCTCCTAAGTGACAGGCAGGGTCAGATTGCAGGATTCAGCATAGCTGAACTTGCGATCTGTCCCTGTGTCACATAGTCCCCTCCCCCCACACACGTTAGTAAGCACCAGGCATACATTCACCCCTTGATCACCAATAAAAGTTAACCCCTTCCCTGCCAGTGTCATTTTTACAGTAACAGTGCATATTTATAGCACTGATTACTGTAGTAATTTCACTGGTACCCCCAAAAGTGTCAAAAATGTCAGTCAAGTGTCCGATCTGTCCGCCGCAATGTCGCAGTCCCGCAAAAAAAATCGCAGATCGCCACCATTACTAGTTAAAAAAAAACATAAAAATGACATAAATTTCCCGTAGTTAGTAGCTGCGATAACTTTTGCGCAAACCAATCAAAATAAGCTTACTGCGATTTTTATTTTTTTACCAAATATATGTAGCAGAAAACAAATTGGCCTAAAATGTAAAAAAAATAGATTTTTACATTTTTTTGGGGGGGGGGTATTTCATATAAAAAAAATGTGAAAAATATTGTTATTTTTTCAAAATTGTCGCTCTTTTTTTGTTTATAGCGCAAAAAGTAAAAATCTCACAGGTGATCAAATACCACCAAAAGAAAGCTCTGTTTGTGGGGAAAAAAAGGGACATCACTTTAATTTAGGTACAGTGTCGCACGACCGCGCAATTGTCCATTAAAGTAACGCAGTGCCGAATCGCAAAATATGGCCTGGTCAGGAATGGGGTAAAATCTTCCGGTCTTAAAGCGGTTAAAAATGCGCTCATTGAGAATTTTTTTGTCAGACATGTAGCTAAATACATTTTGGCCTAAATATATGACAAAAATTTAATATATTGGATATTCTGTCAAAGTAGAAAAATATTGTTATTTTTTCAACATTGTCGCTTTTATTTATTAATTTTGCAAAAAATAAAAATCGCAGAGGTGATCAAATACCACCAAAAGAAAGCTCTGTTTGTGGGAAAAAAAGGACGTAAATTTCGTTTGGGTACAGCGTTGCATGACCGCGCAATTGTCAGTTGAACTCGCACAGTGCCGAATCGCAAAAAGTGACCCAGACGTAAGACAGCAAAATCCTCCGGTGGTAAAGTGGTTAAGGTCCTCCAATCCCCTAATTAGTTTAGTTGCCCTTCTCTGAACTCTCTCCAGCTCCAACACATCCCTCCTGAGGACTGGCGACCAGAACTGGACAGAATACTCCAGATGCGGTCGGACCAGAGTTTTACAAAGTTGTAGGATTATAGTTTTATCTCTGGAATACATCCCTTTCTTTATGCATGCTAATATTCTGCCGGCTTTGGCAGCTGCCGCTTGACATTGCATGCTATTGCTTAGTCTATCCTCTACCAAGACTCCCAGATCTTTCTCCATTTTTGATTCCCCCAAAGGTTCCCCCCCTAAAGTGTATTGTGCTTTTATGTTTTAGTCCCCAAGTGCAAAACCTTACACTTCTCCACATTAAACCTCATTTGCCATGTCGTTGCCCACTCTGTTATTTTGTCCAGGTCATTCTATAGGATATCTGCTTCATGCCGTGCAGTTATTGCCCTGCCCAATTTTGTGTCATCTGTAAAAACTGATATAGAACTACTGATCCCGTCCTCAATGCTGTTTATGAATAAATTGAACAGGGTTGGTCCCAGGACTGAGCCTTGGGGGACCCCACTTACCACTTCAGACCAGTCTGAGTATGCGCTATTTATTACCACCCTTTGGACACGCCCTTTTAGCCGGTTCCGTATCCAAGAGCAAACCCTGCAGACCTTATTTTAAATTAAGCGCTTGTGGAGAACTGTATCAAATGCCTTAGCGAAATCCAGGTACACCACATCCACTGGTCTCCCCCTATCTAGCTCACAGCTCACCTCCTCGTAGAATGTTAAGTGATTGGTTTGACAAGAACGCCAATTTGTAAACCCGTGCTGATTACTGCTGATGATGTTGTTGTCTTTAGCAAACTCTACGATATAGTCCCTTATCATCCCCTCCAGAAGTTTTACATACTATCGATGTCAGACTGACAGGCCTATAATTTCCCGGGATATGCCTCTGCCCTTTTTTGAATATCGGTATCACATTCGCTTACCTCCAATCCCCTGGTACATTTCCTGTCATAATACTGTCAGCAAAGATCAGGAACAGTGGTCTAGATATAGTCTTACTAAGTTCTTTGAGTACTCTCGGATGTACGCCATCAGGGTCTGGTGATTTATTTGTGTTCATTTTATCCACCCTTTCCCTGATTTCACCCTCTGTTAGCCATAGCGGCAAGTCCTGTGTATTACTACTACCGTATATACTCGAGTATAAGCCGACCCGAATATAAGCCGAGACCCCTACTTTTGCCACAAAAAAGTGGGAAAACTTATTGACTCGAGTATAAGCCTAGGGTGGGAAATGCTGCAGCTACTGGACCCAACTGGACCACCACGAGACACAAAACAGGGGCTGCGTGCATGGTACAGGAGATAGCGCAGGTCATAGTACAGGCATTGCACAGGTCATGGTAAGGGCATGGCACAGGTCAGGGCACAGGTGATGGTACAGGCATGGCACAGATGAAGGTATAGGCATGGCACAGGTCATGGTACATGCATGGCACAGGTCACAGTACAGGCATGGCACAGGTCACAGTACAGGCATGGCACAGGTCACGGTACAGGCATGGCACAGGTCATGGTACAGGCATGGCACAGGTCATGGTACAGGCATGGCACAGGTCATGGTACAGGCATGGCACAGGTCATGGTACAGGCATGGCACAGGTGATGGTATAGGCATAGTACAGGTGATGGTATAGGCATGGCACAGTAAGTACAGGCATGGCACAGTATGTATAGGCATGGCACAGTAGGTAGAGGCATGGCACAGTAGGTAGAGGCATGGCACAGTAATTAGAGGCATGGCACAGTAATTAGAGGCATGGCACAGTATGTATAGGCATGGCACAGTATGTACAGGCATGGCACAGTAATTAGAGGCATGGCACAGTATGTACAGGCATGGCACAGTATGTATAGGCATGGCACAGTAGGTATAGGCATGGCACAGTAATTACAGGCATGGCACAGGAGATGCAGTGCTGCGGGCATGGTACAGGAGAATGTCTGTACCATGCCCGCAGCACTGCATGAGGAAATACAGGGGCTGCGGAGGCATCTCACTTACCTGTCGGTGAGGCGCCGTCTTCGATTTAAAAATCGCGCCACCCGGCGCCGCCATACGTCACCGCAAATGCGCCACCGATGCTCGGGAAAAGCCGAACACGTTCGGCTATTTCCGGGCATGCAGCACATGCGCAGTGACACGTCGGCGCCGAGCGGCGCCATTTTTAAAAAGACACTCCAGTCAGTGACTCGAGTATAAGCCGAGGGGTGCATTTTCAGCATGAAAAAACATGCTGAAAAACTCGGCTTATACTCGAGTATATACGGTAACCATACAGTCATGGTCAGTGTACCCCTCCTTTTCCTGTGTAAAGACTGAGGAGGAAAAAGCCTTCAGCACGGTTGCTTTTTCAGTGTCCTCTGTAACCATCCTCCCATCATCGTTAATTATGTGTGCAATATGCTCTGCGTTTTTTTTTTTGCTGTTGATATATTTAAAGAATTTCTTTGGGTTCTTTTTACTATTCTCCGCTATTTGTCTCTCGAAGTTGATTTTAGCCATTTTGATTTCGTATTTACTTTTCTTATTTGCCTCCTTGTATTCCTCGAAAGCCGATACTGTGCCCTCTGATTTATATTTCTTGAAGGCCATTTTTTTACCCCTAATACGTTTTTTAACATTACGGCTTAGCCAGCCAGGTTTGACTTTGTCTCTTGTAAATTTATTTCCCATAGGAATGCACTGTGAGATGCATTTGTTTAATATGTTCCTAAAGCATTATTCCTCTGTGGTCAGTGTTCCTAAGGTTTGGTCCCAGTTTACCCTTTCCATCATTGAGCACAATTTGGGAAAGTTTGCCCTTATGAAGTTTAGGGTTCTTATATCCCCTCTTGCCTTGTTATATTGTTGTTTATGCTAAATGTGCTCATCCTGTGATCGCTAGAGCCCAGGTTGTCCTGGACTCCTACCTCCGAGATTAGGTCTGGGTCATTAGTGATCAATAGATCCAGCACTGCATTTTCTAAAGTCCACCTTTAAATTTTATTATTTTGAAGGTTTTAGGATTAGTGTTATTTTATCTGTTAATACATAGAAAACTAGTTCAGAGCACTTTATGACAATGTTGCTTCTTGCTTTTCATACCCTATAGCCTATTTTATCTGTAGCTTCTGTGTCCAAATGAATCCTTTTGTGTTGCTTTCATTAAGGCTCGTACACACTTGACGAAAATCGGACGAAATATCCTCCGATTTTTCTCTTTCATGCTCAGCGATCATAACCATTTTTAGTTGATAGTGCATAATGTTCACAAAATTATTTTTTTTTTGGGACATTTGTTCCTAGACTTCCGGGTCGTCAGCAACTTCAGATCATGCTCTGTCTTTTGTATCCCATTTTTCGCGGACGTACTGCATACACATTAAACGAAAATTGGTCGTGCTGGGGACGGACGATAACCATTTTGGTGTTTGTCCCTCCGTTTTTTTTTTCGCTAAAAATGTTGGCATCGGCTGCTGAAAGTTGTGCACACACTTGCCGAAAATCGTAGGATTTTACCTCGGATGGGAATTTTTGGCAGATTTTCTACTAGCGTGTACCCCACTTTAGTGTCATCCTGTAGTTTATTTGCCCCTGTTAAATTTTGATATGTTTGTCTTAGCGAAAGATAATTACAGTGCTTAAGTTAAAACCTGTCTGTAATGATGCATCCCTTTTTATCCACACATATGTTTATGAATGCTAACACTATAACTTTTTGCCCCGCCGATGGCCTGATTGGGTTCAGAACCGATCAGTCATCAGGCCCAGGCCAATGATTTTTGGCCTGGACCTGTTTATCGGTCCTGACCAATCACAGACTGACGTGTGCCTGTGTAATGTAAACACAGGGACAGAAATGACCCTCTCTCTCCTAAAAATCCTTTTTGGATTCATCGAGAGAAGAGAGAGGATCAAAACTGCGAGTACTGCACAAGCACACTACCACACACCTAGCTAGGCACATTTAACCCCAGATCACTCCCCCAGTTAACCCCTACACCCCCCTGTCACATCGCACACTGTATACAGTATATAGTAGTTTCCTATATTTCCTATATTTCTGTATTAGCTTGCGACCGTTACTTTTAGGGTTAGGAAACCCGCTGCCCCCCCAATAAAGATTTAACCCCCTGATCCCCCCTAGTTAACCCCTTCCCCCTTTCACATTGCACACTATATACAGGTAATCTAGTGGTTTTCTGTATTTCTGGGATAGTGATTGTGACTCAAGTTAGCGCTAGCGAGTTAGTATCTGTCCCAAGTAGGTTTAGGTTCCCAGCCACCCCCCAATAAAGATTTAACCTCCTGATCACCCCCAGTTAACCCCTACACCCCATGTCACATTGCACACTATAGACAGTATATATCATTTGCCTATATTTCTGTGTGACTTGTAACTTTGTTTAGCGCTTGCGAACGTTACGTTTAGGCTTAGGATACCCGTCCCCCCAATAAAGATTTAACCCCCTGATCACTCCCAGTTAACCCTTTCCCCCCTGTCACACTGCTCACTATATACAGGTAATATAGTGGTTTATGTATTAGTGTGATTGTGACTTCAGTTAGCGCTAGCGAGTTAGTTTCTGTCCCAAGTAGGTTTAGGGTCCCCGCCACCCTTCACCAATAAAGATTTAACCCCCTGATCACCCCCAGTTAACCCCTACACACGCTGTCACATTGCACACTATAGACAGTATATAGCTAAACTAAACTAAAACTAAAGAAACTAAAGGTGCACTTCAACAAATGTAACCATATAGTTACCAAAACAATAAATCGTATGTAATGAATCCTGATATATAAACACAAATGAACAATTGACAATTGTTAAATGTGCAATAGTCCCAAAAGAGATGTGCAAAAGTCCCATATATGGTGTCTCAAATGAAAGTCTGAAAACTCCAAATATTGAGAAAACAAATGTGAACAACTCCAGATGATGAGATGAAAATAAGATGGAATAGGTGCTCCAAACAAAAACACGTGTCAGGTGCTTATATCTTATGTCCCACCACCTTAAGGATTTACTTCTTACCAGCAGGTAGAAGTTAAGGGCAGAAAGACAGCCACCTCAAGAATATTGACTCCTTGTGCTGTGAGAGGTAATACACTGTTCCCACACCTCGTGGAAGAGATATATAAGGCCTCTTACCAGATGGATGAAAATCTGAGGCGTGTGTCTGTTCCCTTTAAAGGGGATCTTTCCTCCCGTCATAAAGGGTCAGTTCTTGGGTTAAATGCAGAAGATCCCTTGTAGCCTTTCTTCTCCTTTCTGGTCCCCAAATTTCCTCACATATAAGGAACAGAAGGATATCCAATAGTGCATTATCCCAAAGACTTTATGCTAAGTTCAAATCCTCCAACAGTTTGTCTTCTGATTGCTTCTGTTTCTTGGGAATGGCCAATACCTGTTTCTCAATGTCCATTGAGAAACCTGCTCAGGCCTCTTCTGTTCAAGACAAGATGTACAGGGACTTACAAATCCATAAGCATAGAACCTTTCCTGTTCATCAGTCATTGCGAGACATGATAGTTGATAAATGTAAAGATCCTGAAAAGAAACTTTCTTTCAAAACTGCACAAGAGACACTTTTGTTTTTCTTTACTCTAAAGAAGAAGTGTTCTTTAATGCCCTAATCTAGATGCTCTCCTCTTCCAGATCTCCAAAAATGTACATCTTTCTTTTAAGGATTCAGGGGTCATCAAAGATCATATGAACAGAAAGGCCTTATCCCTTTTGCGGAAAGCCTGGGACTCCTCAGCTTTTGCCGTGGGTTCTGCATTGGCCTCCACATGTGGGGTGAGGAACCTGGATGACTGGGTCCAGAGGCTGGATCGACTTCTTTCCACTAACACTCCAGTGGAGGAGATTAGAGAATCTCTCCCAGTGGTAGCAAAATTAGTGGCTTTTTTTGGCTGACTCCGCAGTTGGTTCAGTTAAGTCTATTGCTAAAACCAGAACCAACCTGTTTTTGGTAATTCGGCTAGACGTGCAATCTGGCTTAAGTCCTAGAAGGGAAAAGACTTGACTGCACACTAGGGATTGACCGATCTATCGGGGTCGACATGCACTTTCCCCGATATATCGGTATCGACCCCGGAACTGGTTGATATTGCTGATATTTTTGTGACAACATTCAGCCTCGTCTGGAGTCGGGACTAGTCTCGCTGGAGTGTATCACAGCCATACACCCACCCACAGCAGCCCGGGACCAGCCAGCCACCCACATCCACAGGCCCTGTACCAGTGAGCCAGCCACCCACAGGCCATGTACCTGCCAGCCATCCACCCACAGGCCCTGTACAAGCCAACCACCCACAGGCCCTGTGCCAGCCAGCCACCCACCACAGGTTGCCAGCCAGCCACCCACCACAGGGTGCCAGCCAGCCACCCACAGACAGGGTGCCAGCCACAGGCCCTGTACCAGCCAGCCACAGGCCCTGTACCAGCCAGCTGCCCACAGGCCCTGTACCAGCCAGCTACCCACCTACCACAGGGTTCCAGCCAGCCACCCACCACAGGGTGCCAGCAAGCCAGCCACCCACCACAGGGTGCCAGCAAGCCAACCACCCACCACAGGGTGCCAGCCACCCACCACAGGGTGCCCGCAAGCCAGCCATTAAGCATTAAACAAAAATTAACATGTTCAGTACCAGATTTGTGTAAAAAATTGTCTTTATTTTTCAAAGCTTTAAATGTACAAAATATCGGCCGATACCGATACGTTGTGACCAAAATATCGGTATCGGCCCTGGAAAAAACGTATCGGTCTACCCCCACAGAGCTAAAGCAGATAAAATCCTTTATTGCCACCCTGCCAGACAGACAGGATAGAATAAAACATTGACGCGTTTCACACGGACATTGTGTTTACTCATAACAAAGGAGATGTCAGGGAACCAGCTATTTAAGTGTTGCCCTATAGAGATGCACCTGCAACAAAGTTAGTAGCTGAAGATCTCCTGCAAGACGTGGACACAGTTGTTTAAAAAGATGTTTTGGAACCACATTTCCCATGATGCTCCTGTGCTTGATGCTGCTCATTCCTTCCCTTAGGAGAATACCTTAGAATGGCGTACACTTAAGGTCACCTTTCTCTTAGCTGTAACTTCAGGTAGAAGGATCTCTGGCCCGGAATCCCTCTTGTAAAGATTCTTTTTTGAGACGGGGTCATTATAAAGCCTGATCCTCTCTACCTGCCCCCAGCCTCTACTTCCTTTCGCAGGTCACAGGAGGTGATTTTACCGATTTTATAGATGTCCGAAGGTGCTTACTTCATTATTTGGAAGTTACTAGAACATTCATTTTTTTTTTTTTTTACCATCTTACCATCTGTCAACCATATATAATGGAACATCTTAACCTGGTATGCATCTTAAGAGCCCTGGATCCTTTCTATAAACAAAAACCTGGTAAAGGTAAATGTTTGTATTGTAGTCAATGGCACAATAAACTGGGAAAGTACAAGATGACTGGTTCTGAGGTCTATATATGTGTGTACACTATTCTGAACCTTGTTTGAACTTTATAACTAAGTGCCCCCAAGTCTTTTTATTTGCTAAGTAAAATCTTTGTAGAGTTATGTGTATATTTAATGGGAATTGATTGCGCCCTTTTCAGCAGACATGAGCTGCTTGCTGAAAACATGAGATCTTTTGTCATTACTAGCAATATCCAATTCTTTTTTACTGGCCTCAGATGTTTAGATGATTGCAGGTAGCATAGATTTTACTATAAATTGGCTTTTTGACTCTAGGCAGGAACAAAAAGGTATGAATATGGCTACATTTCTGTTAAGTGCTGTCAAGGGAAAGTACACTTATTTTACAAATGGACATGTTTACTGGTCACTTGGGTAGGCTCAATTTGTCTTTGTTAGTGTTGTTCAGAGCTTGTAAATATTGCAGTTCATTCTTTTTGTCCATAGTAAATTTATTTTGCCTGTACTCATTACAGGTATATAAGCTTTTAAAACACAATATTTATTTTGTTTTTCTGTCGGTTACTATGCCATCACATTGTTCCTGGTCTTATTGTTTTAAAACGCCAGAATTCCTGAAAAAAGCATTTTTAGTATGTTAGTATGCTTTTTGAATATTAACATATTTATTATTTCATCTACTTACAGTGGTTATAGAAAAAAAATTCTCCCTTTTTAAAATAATCACATTTTGTTGCTTTGGAGCCTGAAATGAAGACAGGCACAATTTTTGTTTTATACTTAGTGCAACTTATAACATTCAAGTGAAAGATATAATACCAAAATGTCAGAAAAAAAGAAAAATTCAAAAACCGAATCGAGTAGGAAAAAGGATCACCCCAATGTCAGTATTTTTTAACCACCTTTTGGTTTAATTACAGCCTTTAGAATGTTGGGATATGTCTATACTAACTTTGCACATCTAGACTTTGCAAAATTTGCTGACTTTTCTTTGCAGAACTGCTCAAGATCAGTTAAATTTGCTGGTGACCGTTTGTGGACTGAAGTCTTTGTCATTCCACAGATTTTCAATGTGGTTTAAATCCGGGCTCTGACGACTTTCTGGCAGAGGGCAGCAGATTTTTCTCGAGAATTTGACAGTATTTTGCCCCATCCATTTTTCCTTCTATCCTGACAAGTGCTAAAGTCCCTGCTGCAGAGAAACACCCCCTTAACAGGATATTACCATCTCCATGCTTTACTGTAGGAATGGTGTTTTTTGGATCGATTTCCGCCAGGCACATCGTTTGGTGTTGAGGCCAAATAATTCAATTTTATTCTCCTCTGACCAGAACACCTTTTTCAGCTCAGTCGTGACTGCATGTGGCCTTTTTTTGGGATTTTTTTCTTGCATCCCTCCCATACAAGCCACATTTGTGGAGAATTTGTGATATTGTAGTCACATGGACACCTTCACCACTCTGTCATAAATTCCTGTAACTGCTTCAGAGTTGCTGTAGGCCTCTCGGTAGCCTCTTTGACCAGTTTCCTCCTGGCTCTTTCATCCAACGTCCTGATCCAGGAAGGGTCTGTGTTGTATTAAATTGCTTCCACTTCTTAATAAATGACTTCACTGTGCTTCTAGGCATTGATGATGTTGGACAGAAGGCCTGGCTTGCAGCCTCTGATCTAATTCATCACAAAGGTGTTTTATCGGGTTGAGGTTAGGACTCTGTGCAGGCCAGTTAAGTTCCTCCACCCAAACTCGCTCACCTATGTCTTTATGGACCTTGCTTTGTGCACTGGTCCAAATCGTTTGGTGGGGGGATTATAGTGTGGGGATGTTTTCCAGGAGTTGGGCCTGGCCCTTAGTTCCAATGATGGGAACTCTTAGAGCTGTTTCACACTGAGGCACTTGAAAACTGCCAATAAAACACTGAGCACTTTTGCGGCGCTTTTGATGCATTAGCTGTGTGCTTTTTTTTAAGGACACGTGACTCAAAAACTGTTTTAAGAACCATTTTGAGGTGCTTTTAAAGCGCTTTTCAGGAGCTTTTGAGACATTGTTTATTCATTTCAATGGAGTGGGGCGTTTTTGAGGCGCTTTTTTTAGCGCAACAAACATGCTCCAAAGATGCTGCTTGCAGGATTTTTTTCACCGCCCCGTCTGTGCACCGCCCCGTCTGTGCATCGCCCCAGTGTGAAAGCATTTATTGTTTTTAATGGGAATAGGTTTTCATTACCTATTCGGGTTCTTTTTTTTTTTACCGCCAAAGCGCTTGAAAGGCGCTTGAGTGTAAAAGGGCTCTTAATGCGTCAGTATACCAAGACATTTTGGACAATTTCATGCTCCCAACTTTGTTGGAACAGTTTGCCAGTGCACAAACAAGGTCCATAAAGACATGGATGAGTGAGTTTGGGGTGGAGAAACTTGACTGGCCTGCACAGAGTCCTGACCACAACCCTATAGAACACCTTTGGGATGAATTGGAGTAGAGACTGCGAGAAAGGCCTTCTCAGCCAACATCCATGCCTGACATTACAAATGCACTTCTGGAAGAATAGTCAAACATTCCCATAGACACACTACTAAACCTTGTGGACAGCCTTCCCAGAAGAGTTGAAGCTGTTATAGCTGCAAAGGGTGGGCCAACTCAATATTGAACCCTACTGACTAGGACTGGATGATATTAAAGTTCATGTGTGTGTGTGTGTGTGTAAAGGCAGGCGTCCTAATACTTTTAATAATATAGTATAATTCAAACAAGCCCTATATGTTTCAAACTGCCAAATACTTGTTCAGATTGGTTGAAAATAAGACCTCTTGATTAATTAACCTCACAGTGCCTTGAAAAAGTATTCATACCCCTTGACATTTTCCACATTTTGTCATGTTACAACCAAAAACGTAAATGTATTTTATTTGAATTTGTTGTGATAGACCAACACAAAGTGGCACATAATGGTGAAGTGGAAGGAAAATTATAAATGGTTTTTACATTTTTTAAAAAATATCTAAAAATGATAATCATTTCCCACAGTGGGGTCCGCCGCCCTCTCTTGCACAGTTTGCTCCCAGATGGGGTGCCTGGGGGAGTGGTGGGGTCCCCATATTCCTCCCGTCTAAGTGGCTATAACCTAACTTGTGGCTTACTTCATTTTACACGGATATTTCCTCCTATAGAGAATTTTCTGTATGTTTGCACTATTGCTATGTGCTTTCTTTTTTTTTGTCACACTGTTGTTTGTTGATATGTGACAATTTCTGTTTGTCTAAAAATTTTCAATAAAAATGTATTTAAAAAAAAAAAAAATATCTAAAAAGTGTGGCATGTATTTGTAGTCAGCCCCCCAAGTCAATACTTTGTAGAACCACCTTTTACTGCAATTACAGCTGCAAGTCTTTTTGGGGATGTCTCTACCAGCTTTGCACATCTAGAGAGGGAAATTTTTAACCTTTCTTTTATGCAAAATAGCTCAAGCTCTGTCAGATTGGTTGAAGAGCGTCTGTGAACAGTCATTTTTAAGTCTTGCCACAGATTCTCAATTGGATTTAGGTCTGGACTTTGACTGGGCCATTCTAACACATGAATATTTGATGTAAACCATTCCATTGTAGTTCTGGCTGTATCTTTAGGATTGTTGTCCTGCTGGAAGGTGAGCCTCCACCCCAGTCTTTGCAGTAACCGGTTATCTTCTAAGATTCCCCTGTATTTGGCTCCAGTCATCTTTCCATCAACTGTGACCAGCTTCCCTGTCCCTGCTGAAGAAAAGCATCCCTACTACATGGTGCTGCCACCACCATGTCTCATAGTGTGTTCAGGGTGATGTGCAGTGTTAGTTTTCCGCCACACAGTGTTGTGCTTTTAGGCCAAAACGTTCAACTTTGGTCTTATCTCACCAGAGCACCTTCTTCCACAAGTTTGCAGTGTTCCCCACAACCTCAAATGGGTCTTCTTATGGCTTTCTTCTTGCCACTCTTCCATAAAGGCAAGATTTGTGGAGTAAAAGGCCAATAGTTGTCCTGTGGCCAGATTCTCCCACCTGAGCTGTGGATCTCTGCAACTCCTCCAGAGTTACAATGGGCCTCTTGGCTGCTTCTCTGATTAATGATCTCCATGCCCTGCCTGTCAGTTTAGGTGGACGTTCATGTCTTGGTAGGTTAGCAGTTGTGCCATACTCTTTCCATTTTTGAGTGATGGATTGAACAGTGCTCTGTGAGATGTTCAAAGCTTGGGATATTTTTATAACCTAACCCTAAACTTCTCCACAACTTATCCCTGACCTGTCTGGTGTGTTGCTTGGCCTTCACGATGCTGTTTCTTCATTAAGCTTCTCTAACAAATCTCTGAGTGTTTTAAAGAACAGCTGAATTTATACTGAGAATAAATTACACACAGATGGACTCTTTTTACTAATTTGGTGACTTCTAAAGGCAATTGGTTCCGGGAGATTTTTGTTAGCGGTTTCTGAGTAAAGGGGGCTCAATACAAATGTAAAAAATTTTGAAAACCATTTATCATTTTCTTTCCACTTCACAATTATGTGCCACTTTGTGTTGGTCTATCACATAAAAACCCAATAAAATACATTTACGTTTTTTGTTGTAACATGACAAAATGTGGAAAATTTCAAGGGGTTTGAAAACTTTTTAAAAGCACTGTAAATGTAGCCTGGCTACAATTTTTGTTGTATCGCTGTTGGAGGTGTGCATATTATCCCCTGCAAGAGTTTGAACTACCACAGTTATCCAAATACAAGTGAGTGTTTAATCACAATGGCAGAACTGCATTATGTTGCATTCATACACTGTTTCGTGATGTAGTTAAGGGATAAGAAATACTGCATCTATATCTTTACAGCACCAGATGTGTTGAATTGCAAAATATAAAGAATTCTGCAAGAATGCAAATTAATTGTTCATTATCTACCTCATTTAGGATTCGTAATGGGACACGGCAGGCGTGCCCCCTCTCTCTCTTTGTATGTACTGACAATGGAGCACCTAGCAGTAGCTCTACGGAATAACCCCTCTATATGTGGGGTTACAACTGGTCCTATTTATTCAAAATTGGCTCTCTATGCGGATGACCTATTGTTGTTTGTTACTCGCCCCCATAATTCACTACCTGCAATTATACAGGAGTTTGGGAGAATGAGTAACTTTAAAGTTAATTTGATCAAATCTGAAATTCTAAATGTGTCTCTATCTATAAGTACCCTACCCCACAGCAGCTTTCGTCTTCCTTCCCATTTAAGCCAAATTCTACTTTGGTTCGTTATCTAGGGATTATCCTCCCCACTAAGGCATCTGAGCTTTTTGCAGTAAATTTTGAACCCTTATTTTGTAAAACTCAAACAGATCTGTTGTCCTACTCTAATAAAAGACTTTCCTGGTTTGGAAGGATAAACGTTTTGAAGATGGATGTTCTTCCACGCTTTTTATACCTGTTTCGGACGATCCCCATTTCTATTCCATCTGTATATTTAATTAAACTTTGTTGATTGTTTTCTCGGTTTATATGGAACTCAAGCCGACCTAGATTATGATATGAGACCTAGTCCCTTCCAAAAGATAAGGGGGGTGCTGGAGCATCTGACCCTTCTCTTTATTACAAAGCGGCAGTGTTGACACGAATAGTAGATCGGTTCCATGGCTTATCATCTAAGCTATGGGTTCAATTGGAGCAATATATCAACCCCTATGACTTCCGAGCCATGCCCTGGGTGCCAGCAACTCACCGAGGAGATTTATCTCTATTTGCTGGAATGACACGTCAAACCTTACGGATTTGGGACAATGTGGTGGAATCTAGTTCAATCTCTAAGATTCGGGGACCAATGTCACCATTCTTTGGGACCCCAGAATTTCCGGCGGCTGTTAAGAGTACACGATTTGGCCCATGGAATAAGACGGATCATCGTCGTGTGGCCCAATAATTATTACAAGCAGATCCTACATTATTATTGAATGACCCTTCAACTCAAAAATGTTCCCAAAAGATGACGGCATGGATGTGGAGACAACAAGTTCTTTCATACCTACGTACTTTTTGTTCCCTGGCAGATGTCCGAGGGGAACCATCGGAACTTGAGGGTATGCTTCTTCATACAGACTCTCCTAAGCATGTACTCTCTTCTTTATACGGATTACTGATTAAGGCCTTTAGCCCAGAATTCCCTTCCTACACTAGAGTGTGGGAACGGGAACTCGGTCATGCTTTATCCCCTTTGGACTGGCATAAGTGCTTTGTTCTAACCCATGGATTTTCTGTGGATCTTAGGATTCAAGAAAAGGGGTTTAAACTACTAACAAGACTTTATAGAATACCCGGCTACTATCAAATATATAAATTCTACAGCGTCCGAGGTATGTTGGAGATGTTCCTCAGATATGGGCACAATGCTACATATATGGTGGCACTGCCCCCAAATCCTGAAGTTATGGGAAAATGTTTTTGTTTTGTACTGCAGGTTGACAGAGACCACAATGACTCCTTCCCCTGAGATAACTCTGTTATCCTTGATACCGGGACCTCTCAGGTTTGTTAAATTAGATATCCTACGCCATTTTTTGGCTGCTATGAGAAATGTGATCCCTAGATACTGGAGATAATCAGAAGTGCCCTCTCTGTTGGAGTGGGCGACAGAGGTGGATAAAATTAAAGCCTTGGAACTTTTACTTGTGCAAGAACTTGATGATTTGGAACGTTTTGCGAATACTTGGTCCTTGTGGGCTGAGTTTCGGCCGAGTTTGTTAAATGGGTCACTGATCTATCATCATAGCGGAGTGCGTACTTTCTGTGCATTTCTGTGCAAACACTTTTTTGTGTTGTTTTTTTTTTTTTTGTTCTTATTTTTATATATATATATCTATATATATATATATATATATATATAGATATATATATATATATAATATAAATTATTTTTTTATTTTTTTCCCCTGTTCTGTTGAGAATGTTTTTTACATCATGTCATTAAGCCAACTAAGACATTTTGACGTATTTGTACATCAGGATTAAGTGATATACTCAGAGGAGCATTTAGTTATGGGATTATAATTATGATATGAGTTGGTCTTACTACAATATATTTAGGTTTTGTAAGATAAAGTACTCTGTAAAGCTATAATGTTTGATAGATATTAAATGTTTGATATCTACATTTTTAACATTAACATGAAATACTTGGTATCATGTTACGTGGTATTAAGTAAGATGGTTCTGGAGAGAATTTTTGTCTTCCCTTTTTTCTTGTGTTTACTTGTATTTTCTAATAAAATAAGATTGAAAACTAAAACAAAATATATTGATTGATCTACAAGTTTTGGATGTGTAGTACATTGCCACCCTTGCAGTATATTTCTTTGTATCTATAAACCTTCTGAACTGCAGCAGTTAAAGTTTAATGGCTTCCTTTTCCTCCCATGCAGCTCATTTGATGAGTACAGTTCTGAGCTGAAGTCAGGAAGGCTGGAATGGAGCCCAGTGCATAAATCGGAGAAATTCTGGAGAGAGAATGCTGCAAGATTAAATGAGAAGAACTACGAACTCTTAAAGTAAGCATCAATATAACCGATACTGTATTATAGAAACATAAAATAAACATTTGACTCAAGATGAACATTGGATTTAAGATATTTTATCAGGGATGCCTATGTTAAACAAGCGAGTTGGTATCCACAGTATGCTTTAAAGTGTTTCTAAACCCAGGACCCTGCATTCACTATATTTGGTCTCCCACAGTACTCTGAATACGGAAATGCAAATATTTTAGTAAATATAAACTGCTAAATACCTTTTCTCATCAGCAGTATATAGCAGTCTTGTGACTTCTATCCGTGTCTTGTTAAAGCTTGTTGGAGGAGTTTTCATTATCCTCTGACTGTCCTTTGAGCCTGCAGGACCCCTGACCCTCTGTAAAAAAAACTCTCTAGCAATACACACCAAACTGAGAATGCGCAAAGTGACTCCAAAGGCCTTTGTTCTATTAGGAGATGGATTAGGGATTTTACACAATGCAGGATATTAACCCCTTTGGTTCCACAGTTAGTATAATAAGCATGAGTTACTGTATATACAGACTGATTTTACTTTTGTGGGTTTAGTAACACTTTAAATATTTGAACCCAACAAATCCTATTCCTGATATGTGCTTGCTGTACCATGTACTTGTATGAAAAAGTATCCTATTTTCTTTGTATTGATTCCATTGTGAGAAGCACCTGGTGTTCCTGCCAGTCCCTCTGCTTTCCTATTAAAATTTTGACCACACTAGGCAGGAGAGCACAGCATGGTCAGTTTTCTAGCTCTGCTGGGAACTTAGCCTGCTCTCCTCCAATGATCAGACCTGTCCTGATACGCCCCCCTGCACAGCCATTTACTGGGAATATCAGTGTGCTGCTTTTCCTTGTTCCTCACTCACTCCTGATCAACTTACAATCAAAATGTTTCAACCGAGTAATTTTTGTTTTCAAGAAATACCTCATTTGAGACACAGTGACACGATCACCGGGTCTTTCTGCTGGTCTTTGCTCCAAGTACAATTAAGCTTGGTGGGAAGGGAAGGAAGGCTACACATTGCAACACCCTGCCTCAGATCATTTTTCAAGAACTCTTGCATTATATGAAAGAACGCATCCCTGGCATCCCTTTAACCTCCTTGGCGGTATTCCCGAGTGTGGCTCTGCTTTAATTTTCAGTACCAAAAGCGGAAACCCCGAGCCACACTCGGGATTACCCCAGAATGTACTCGCCTTCCCTGCGATCCCCCGCCATCCTCCCCGGCATCCTCACACTCTCTCCCCGATCTGTGCATGGCCGAATGCCGGCACTTGCCTTCCGGTTCGCTTTCCTTCAAGCGTTGAGACGCAGGGGGGAGGAACTGGCGACAAATTCAAAAGTGTAAATACACAAATGACATGATACAAAGCTGTGAAATCCTGTGGTGAAATGGCATGATACAGTGTAATCCGTTAGGATCACAACTTTATATCATGTCATTTAGTGTATTTACATTTTTGAAATTGCTGCCGGTTCCACCCCCCTGCATCGCAACGCTCACAGGGAAGACAAATGCGGGCATCGGCCGAGCACACAGCCGGAGGACGGTGGGGGAGGACGGCAGAGGATCGCAGGGCAAGGTGAGTTTTAAAATGTACAGAACAGATTTCCGTGCAAAATAATGGTACCGCTTTCAGCACCTAAAATCTGAAATAATCATACCGCCAGGGAGGTTAAATGTGCATTCCTTTCCCTGCTGGCCAGTGAGTGCTGCAGACTTTAGCAGTGCAATCTGCTATTCCTTTGGCTATATGACACTCTAAAACACATTTTGTGGCACCAGTCCTAAAGATCATGGCCACATGTGACTAAAAACAGGGAAAGCAAATAGTTGGGTGGCTCAATGACAGAGCAGATCAGGAGGAGCAGGGACAGGAAATAAAGAAGGACCTAAGATAACTGCTGTGGTTACCCTTCAAAGGGTTATTCTTCAGCATTCTTTGAGGGACCCAGGAATTCAATTACAGTGTAGTTATACTGCCACCAACTACAGATTTTCGGACACTAGCAAATACAAAAAAATAGTGAGCAGCCTGGTATAATCCCTCCTATCCCCAGCATGGCTCTGTTTTTTTTTTTGCTAGTGTTCTAGGAGGGTCGACACTCGACACCACCTTTTCTCTGCTTTGTAGAGAATTTTTTTTTTTGCTAGCAATTGCCTTGACAAGCTATTGAGCTGGTCTATATACACAGCCACCTGGATCGGCACTAGCTTTGGGGGCCACACTCAGTCTTTGTTGAACAAGTGCAGAACTAGCCTGGAATGTGACCTTTCGGCACTGGGTTCTGCATTTAAAGCTCTCCAGACCTCAGTGTAATTAGCTGTGTAGAGTGCTTTCTGGGTCCAGAGTCATGGCACAATTACAGGTGGGACCCTGTCTCTTAATACTTACTTTGTATTAGTGGCGGCCGGCTCGTTAGGGGCGCCCACCCCCCATCCATGCGTCCGGCCCCCTAATCTGCATGCAGGGGCGCCGGACGCATGGAGTTCAATGGGGATTTTCTTTTTTTTTCATCACCTGATTAGAGCCAGAGGCTCTGAGGGCGATGCAAAGGGTGGACTCGGGGGGCAGAGCAGTGTGTCCCAAGCCCACCCATTGTGTGACAATAGCAAATTTTCATTCGCTATTGTCACACCGATCCTCCTCCTGGCCATTCAGGAAGCGCGTCCGATACGTGCTTACTGATTGGCCGCAAGGCAAACCCCATGCCATTGGCCGAGGAGGAGGCGGGACCGGAAGGACTGGAGGAGACTCGCCGGGACCGAGCAGAAAAAGCCGTTCGGGGGACTGAGGAGGAGCCGATCGCCGCCGCTGCTGCTCCAGGTAAGTAAGGGGGCAAGCACGCTGGTCACTGCATTGGGGGCATGTATACTGGTCACTGCATTGGGGGCATGTATGCTGGTCACTACATTGGAGGCACGCACGCTGATCTCTGCATTGGTGACATGTATACTGGTCACTGCATTGGAGGCACGTACGCTGATCTCTGCATTGGGGACATGTATACTGGTCACTGCATTGGGGACATGTATACTGGTCACTGCATTGGGGGCATGTACGCTGGTCACTGCATTGGGGGCATGTACGCTGGTCACTGCATTGGGGGCATGTACGCTGGTCACTGCATTGGGGGCATGTACGCTGGTCACTGCATTGGGGGCATGTACGCTGGTCACTGCATTGGGGGCATGTACGCTGGTCACTGCATTTGGGGCATGTACGCTGGTCACTGCATTTGGGACATGTACGCTGGTCACTGCATTGGAGGCGCGCACGCTGATCTCTACATTGGGGACATGTATACTGGTCACTGCATTGGGGGCATGTATACTGGTCACTACATTGGGGGCACGCACGCTGGTCACTGCATTGGGGGCACGCACGCTGGTCACTGCAGTGGGGGCACGCACGCTGGTCACTGCAGTGGGGGCACGCACGCTGGTCACTGCAGTGGGGGCACGCACGCTGGTCACTGCATTGGGGGCATGTACGCTGGTCACTGCATTGGGGGCATGTACGCTGGTCACTGCATTGAAGGGGGCATGTACACTGGTCACTGCATTGAACGGGGCATGTACGCTTATCACTGCGTTGAAGGGGGCATGTACACTGGTCACTGTGCATTGAAAGGGGGCACGCTGGTCTCTCTGCATTGAAAGGGGGCTCGCTGGTCTCTCTGCATTGAAAGGGGGCACACTATACCTTAATTACTGAAGGCCCCTTTCACACTTTTGCGACCTCAAAGTCACGCAATTTTTTACAGCGTTTTTTGCCACAAAGCAATGCCTATTACATTCTTCTGTTTGCGCCCCCCCCCCCCCCCAAAAAAAATTTTGAGCACCAGCCGCCACTGCTTTGTATGGAAGTAGTGAGTGACCTTTGGAATTTCTTCATTCTTGGGACTTTTGAGCTCCATTTGCTAATCCTTATTCCCATCTATTCGCCTCAAAAGGGAACAATATTGTGGAACGATGAGTGCTGACATCTCCTGGTTGGTATGTCGCACTTATATGCTTCACGCTTTCTTTTCCCACTATTCAGCGAAGAGGTAGCACCTTCCTGCTGCTTCTAGCTGCAAGTGACACACAGATCTATCCTCAGTTCATCTCTGCTGCCCACTTACAGTGACCTGGTCAGCTTCAGCTGCTTGAACTCATCTCCTGTTACAGCAGCCAGTTCATAAGTATTCAAGGATTGGCCTTGTACCCTGAGTTACATTGCCCTCTGGCTTGCAGTGCAGCATGTAGGATTAGGGAACAGTCCTTCTGCCCTGGTTCTCTGTATCCTAACAGTTCCAATGCTGACACGGACAGCCTGGTATTTTGTCCTCTGCTTGAGTATATACCATCCTCTAGGTCTTCCTTTTCTCTGGCATGTGGTCCCCTCCTTGAGGCTATCCCGGGAGAGTATTTCCATAGTCATTTAGATTTTATGGGCCAGATTGCAACTTTAATTGTTGACTCTGACCACAGAGGCCATAAGCATGCTTCTATGCCACCTTCTGCAGAATATGCCTTTTGTCTTTAGCGGCCTTTGAGCCTAAAGCCATTGAGATCTTATCAGATTCAGAGTCAGGTAAATCACTAACAGATTATGTAATGCCCTGAGGAATCTCAGGGCATACTATTACTTCCCGGCTTGTCAGTTGTGGGCAGTTTATTTACCGCTCCAGGGGATGGCAGTAGGTTATAACATAGCTCTTAGCTACGCGAACCTCTTCATGGGTGATTTTGCAAAAACCTGTTTACACACATCCAGCTTACCCCTGCCATGTTCTTTTATAGTTGAGGTATATTGCTGACATTTTTTCATCTGGCAAGGCTCATTGGAGGAGCTCCTAGTTTCCACTCACCTGAACCACCTGAATAGTATGGTGTGAACAGTTCAGACCTTGTGAAGGTGCAGGGCAATATATTAGATCCATTAGATTATTAGATTATTATTATTAGATTTGACATTGAATCGGACATCTCAGTAATCAGTTTAGAGACAGTGGCTCTAATAAGAAAACCATCTTTCTCTTTCGTTCATTGACCGACACAGCTCCTGATCTTATTGACCATTGGGTTATACTGCCCCCTACTGGCGTAGGACAGTGTCCTACGCCAGTAGGGGGCAGTATAACCCAATGATTAGGAAGATCCGAAGCTTTGTCTGTCAATAAACAGAGAAATGGATTTTAAGGTGAGTCAAAAATCCAATTTTTCACCATAGTGGGATGTAAGAAAGAAGGGTAGAACGGAATTTATGGGAAAATCGTTGAGAAAGGAAACTCGTATAGCCTTTTAATATTCTTTACTAGATATTGTTTGGAGTTTGAGAAAGTGAAACCGATTACTATCCAATTTTATTTATATTATGTTGAGTGATTCTCTGTATAGACAAATACTGAAAGGAGAGGTTAGTTTTGTGTCCTCTAGTCTAGGGCACCTAACTTAGACCAAGTACTATCACCCAGTCTAAGAAACCCAAGAAGAATGAAAGGCAATTGGTTAGCCAGCCAAACAATTTAAGTGTGTGCGTGTGTATGTACATCAACATGAAGTTGTATCCACATCCATAGTAAGAAACCTAAAATTAAACACTTGGTAATTTGTAAAACACAAATAAATGTAAATTATCTGTTTAAGTTGTGGAATGCAATATGTGGGAAGTACAAGGAGAAGATTAAGTGATGGATGAAAATAGAAAAACGCTTTGTTAAATAATTATAGAACATATTTATAAACCTATAAGAGGAGATGGCTTGGAAAAAACATGGAAACTAAGGAGATAGTGAGTCTGGGTTCGCCGATGCTTTGAGGGGCTCACTATCTGCTTCCATCTCCTACTATCACTAACTGAAGGCGAAGGAAAATGACTCATTCCTGAAAGACACACACACACATAAGGCTGTCTATCCCTGCAAATGGGCCTGAAATCTGGTGAGTGTAACCCCATAGGGGGTCAGGAGTGAGATCATGGGGAGCTGTCACACCATGGGAATGTTCTCTCTGGAATTGTTTGCAATCACGCTTGTTTTGAAGCATTTCTGATGAACTTTATGCCACTGAGCACCATTGTATGGACTATATATTGTTTTGAAAATCACATACACTTTACGGAAGAGGACACCCCACACTTAGGGAGTTTGTGTTTTTTTGTGCTTTTTGTATCTTCCTGTGTAGCATTCACTGATACGCGATCTTGTACAATATTTTCAAAGCACATCACACCCAGTCACTTTTGTAATTTAGCACTGATATAGAAAATAGTGAATTATTTGTTTTTTTTTTTTTAAAGTATTTATTGCACTAGCACTTTCTGTATATCCAAAAATATTTGTACACCTACACAAATAATTACTATTGCACTTAGATCTAATATCAAGGTTTATCTTTACACATATTTAAATACTAGCAGTGCCAACACCCATCCTTATCCATTACCCTTTTATATATACAAGGTATTCAAGCTGTAAAAACTGATAAATGTTGTGATAGTGGTTTCTAGATATTTTGGGTTAAGGTTTTGTTTGTATGATTTTGCATATATAATTTTTCTAAATGTTATATGCTTACATTTTGCCAATAAATTACAATGGTTTTAGCCAGGAGGGAGAGGAGATGGGGAGAATACTTGAATAGGTTTAGTTTGGTTTGCCATGATAATGAATTGTGCTATTATATACAACCAGCAGGATGTAACTAAATTAACAGTAGTATGAAAAGGCTGGTTGGATTATAGGATATACACATTTGACATTAGGTGAAGAAACAGTCTGCGTGTGTCTGCAGAATGATTACAGTGTTGCACATTTTGTTGCATTTATCACATATCATTTTTTGAATAAGGTCATGCAGTAGGGTTTCATTGTATCGGACTACTTAACTAAAGTTTTGGTTCCCCATGGCAATAGTCCTTCATGAGACACACATGTATGTAATTAATTTGTAGTAAGTGTCCTCCTATCCTGCAATTCTCACTTTATGACTAAGCTCATAATGGAGTGAAATGCATAATAGTAGAATGACAATTATTCCTGTGTCGGATAACAGTAAATTTACTTTGGGCTGTAAGAAGGTGAGTGGCTTCACTTTTGTGCTCTTTTAGGGAAACTTCAGGGACAGATTGAACTAAAAGTGCATGAACAATACAGTACAGAACCTTTGCCTTGATATCTTTAGTAAGACAGAGGGTGTCATATGATTACAACTGATAACAAAGATCTGCCAGCACAGTACAGGAAGGGTTAATTATGGAAAACATACTTCCCCGGCCCCATCAATATTTCATTGAGTAGGAGCACTAAGTTGGATTATTCAACTTACTTATTTATTTATTTTTTAAAACAGCATTTTTAAAATATTTTTTAAGTCATGTTGTATGTAGGAACACAATAAATATAAATAAATAATAAATCTACACGTGTGTGTGTGTGTGTGTGTGTGTGTGTTGTATGCAGAAATACAACATATATAAAGTAAGTGTTATCCCAGTTTTTACTGCAGAGGCATTCAGCTGTGCTCGCATGAACTTGAGAGAGAAGATTTCTGCTGGTACAACTGAAGATTCCTGCAGGCCACGGTTGTCCTATTCTGGTACATATATGTCTGAGGTGAGAAAAGTGGCAGTTAGTTTAGTTGAAGGGGGCAATACTTTCTATGAAAGTAGCAGTAGCTTTTAAAAAAAATACTGAAGGCACCGTATTTATTTTTTAAAAATAATAAACTTGTCATACTTACCTGCTCTATGCAATGATTCTGCTTAGGGCAGCCCTGATCCTGCTTTTCTCGGGTCCCCGCTGGCACTCCTGGCCCCGCCCCCCTGCTGAGTGCCCCAGTAGCAAGCCACTTGCTATGGGGACACTTGTTAAAGCTTGTTCCCGAGCCAGCTGTGTGTCCATTGACACACAGCGTGTGGCTGAGTCCCACCTCTCTCACCCCTGCTGCTACCTCTCAGTCCAGTGAGCCGCAGTGGCTGCTGCTGTAATGTACATGGCTGGATTGAGATCGGGCTCAGGTAAGTATATTAGAAGGGGGGGGGGGTGCTGGGGCAGAGCTGTATGCAGGAGGTATTTTTCCTAATTGCATTAAATGTGAAAAAAAAAACCACCTGCCTTTTAAAAACCACTTTAAGGTGACGTAATCCTGATTTTTATTGTTGTCAAAGCGGCTAGTACATTGAGCTAGTGTGGCTAGAAGAATAGCTGTAATTGACAAAAGAAGATCAGACGATTCCCATGTCTACCTATTGCCTCTCTGCTTGTTCTATGAAGTGGATCAGCCCACCATTGTTTTCAATTATACTTCTGAAAAGAAAATTGTCTGGCGATTCTCACAGAATTTAGTGTCTGGAAACCATTCTCTCTAATGCAGGCTTTAAATTGGCTTTGATTTTTTCTTTGTAGAAATATCAATAGATGTTTCAAGTGATTGAAAAATATTCCTGTCATATTAGTCTTTTTCATATTTTCATTTTAACATTCAGAGTTAATGGCTTCAAATTATGATTTCTTTCCAGATGTGCTTCTTTCAGATAATACTCTTTAGAACAGAGAACACTTTTCTTTGTATAGAAAATGATGATAGTGTTTTCTTACATAATGAAGGACTCCTGTCCGTACAGCCTAGGGATGTGGAGAATGAGGTATTCTAACAAATCAAAACTCGGATTTTATTTTCTTCTGTTGAAGTGTTGCCAAATACACTTCACTTGTGCTTATGCTTAAGAGTATACAGTATGTGTATGTTAAAATGTCAAAATGCTTGCTTACATTTCCATGTATGTATATTAAAGTGGAACTAAATCCCTTGGTATACTCACCCCACCTTCCAGCGATGCAGCATTTCGATCCCTCACCAGCTGCTATCTTCTTCTCCCCGAATGCCAGGTTTTAGAACTGTGGACTGGCTAGTCAGGAAAGACGGCGTCCCGTCCATGCAAACTGGAGTAATTTATTCTGGCACAGACTGAGTGTGCCAGGATGCACGCTGAGCTATGCATGCGCAGCTCTGTGCAGTGGTGAATTTTGGTTTTGGGCTGCCCTAGGCCTGACTAAACGTGTGTACCCCCTAATTTGAATATGACCCACCTCTTCTTGTAAAGGCCACACCCCTTCCTGTTTATGGCCCGCCCTGTCATCTGCAATCCACAGACCACAAGCACAGTCTATCAATGCCGATCAGTGTAGCCTCACCAGTGCCACCTTATCAGTGACCATCAGTGCCGCCTCATCAGTGGCCATCAGTGAAGCCTATTAGTGCCCATCAGTTCAACATATCAGTGCCCATCAGGGCAGCATATCAGTGTTGCCCCATCAGTGAATCTTATCAGTGCCACCTTGTGCCCATCAGAGCAGCATGTTAGTGTCCATCAGTGCAGCATATCAGTGCCCATTAGTGCAGCATATCAGTGCTCCCTTATAAGTGCAGCCCCATTAGTGCAGCTTATCAGTGCCACCTCATCAGTGGCCATTAGTGCAGCCTTATCAGTTCCATTTAGTACAGCCTTCTGTCACTGGATTTGTAAGATGACTCCTTTATTTTAAGATATTTGGACTTGTACCGCCACTGATTGTAATTACAGGATTATTTCACTTATTTGTATAATGACTAGGAAGTCCTTAGTCAATATACAAATAATCAGTGGCAGCAAACACAAGTCCAAATATATTATAAGATTGGAGTAATCTTACTAATCAAGTGACATATTGTGATAGCACATATGAGAGGAGCAGGTCCAAAATATAATTGCAATCATATTCAATTAAAAGTCTTAATTGTATATGATGCAATTCAATCTGCTCGCTCAAGGACAAGGATGTTTAAAGAAATTAAATTATATTATTGACATGATGCCTGCCATACCTGGGGGCGGAGGAGGGTAGGTAGAGTATTAGGCTGCAGTGCCACGCCTATTAGCAGTGTGACCGCTTTATGGGGGTGCCAGGCTGATTTTCCTCCTGGACCCTGCCCTCCAGCCCAATTCGACTGGCCCTATACTAAAAGTGTTGAGCAAGCCAGCGGGTACTCTTTTCATGTGGGAGCCGGGAGAAGGCTGTTTTTTTTTTCGTGCGGGGTGCAGCTTTTTTGCTGCCCTAGGTCTGGACAAGATACAGCACTGGCTCTGCGTACAATACATTCATTAGAAAGCTGCAAGCAAGTTAGTGTGTATTATTGCAAAAGAGACATACAGTATCCCACAAAAGTGAGTACGCCCCTCACATTTTTGTAAATATTTTATTATACCTTTTTATGTGACCGCACTGAAGAAATGACACTTTGCTACAATGTAAAGTAGTGAGTGTAAAGCTTGTATAACAGTGTAAATGTGCTGTCCCCTCAAAATATCTCCACACACAGCAATTAATGTATAAACCGCTGGCAACAAAGGTGAGTACACCCCTAAGTTAAAATGTCCAAATTGGGCCCAAAGTGTCAATATTTTGTGTGGCCACCATTATTTTCCAGCACTGCCTAAACCCTCTTGGGCATGGAGTTCACCAGAGCTTCATAGTTAGCCACTGGAGTCCCCTCTCAACTCCGCCATGATGACATCACGGAGCTGGTGGATGTTAGAGACCTTGTGCTCCTCCACCTTCCGTTTGAGGATGCCCAACAGATGCTCAATAGGGTTTAGGTCTGGAGACATGCTTGGCCAGTCCATCACCTTTACCCTCAGCTTCTTTAGCAAGGCAGTGGTTGTCTTGGAGGTGTGTTTGGAGTCATTATCATGCTGGAATACTGCCCTGCGGCCCAGTCTCCGAAGGGAGGAGATCATGCTCTGCTTCAGTATGTCACAGTACATGTTGGCATTTATGGTTCCCTCAATGAACTGTAGCTCCCCAGTGCCGGCAGCACTTATGCAGCCCCAGGCCATGGAACTTGTCCTGTTAAACCGCTGTATGGTCTTGGCTACCGTGCTGCAGCTCAGTTTTCGGGTCTTGGCAATCTTCTTATAGCCTAGGCCATCTTTATGTAGAGCAAAAATTATTTTTTCAGATCCTCAGAGTCATTTGCAATGAGGTGCCATGTTTAACTTCCAGTGACCAGTATGAGAGATTTAGAGCGATAACACCAAATTTAACACACCTGCTCCCCATTCACACCTGAGACCTTGTAACACTAATGAGTCACATGACACTGGGGAGGGAAAATGGTTAATTGGACCCAATTTGGACATTTCTACTTAAGGGTGTACTCACATTTGTCGTCAGCGGTTTGGACATTAATGGCTGTGTGTGGAGTTATTTTGAGGGGACAGCAACTTTACACTGTTATACAAGCTGTACACTGACTACTTTACGTTGTAGCCAAGTGTCATTTCTTCAGTGTTGTCACGTGAAAAGAGATCATAAAATATTTCAAAAAATGTGAGGGGTGTGCTCACTTTTGTGGGATACTGTAGCATCTCTATTCTGCAATAAAGAGAGCTGCCCGCTCTGTTTTCTAATCGTTAAGGCCCGTACACACGATACGAATATCGGAAGTAAAATTTTGTCCAACGAACGATCTGCCGATTTTCGGATGGTTAGTATAGTGCTTTCGACAGCTGATTATGAATTTTCGAACGACAATAACTGGATGTGCAGGCTATACAATTTTTATCGTACGTCAACACAACATCTGATTTTCGTTTAATTAGTACAGTTTTTGTCCAAAAAAAATTGTAAGAGCAAGACTAGGCATGCTCAAAAATGAAAGAACACATACAAAACAATTCAACACATGACATCACTTCTGAAGTAGAATTCTGTCATACCGGAATTTTCGTATGAAAGTAACCTCTTCACTTTCGACATGAGACTAGCAGGCAACAAAAAGCGGACGAAAGATTGTCTGATAATCTGATCGTGTGTACGAGGCTTTAGGTTTAGTTCCTCCTGATTCGGGGGATGAGGGGGAGAAAATTCACTCAGCACTGCTAACCTAGCAGCAAGCTTCCTAATATGTAATTTGATCAATAGACTAGTCCTTCAGTTGACACTTTTTGTTGATAATTGTAATAACTGCCAAACCATCCACTAGTTCTGGGGTCTTTTTCTAGCCAGAAAAGCCTCTGCCAAAAACTGCTGCTAAAAGCCTTTGTGTGCATGGACACATAGAGTACCATGCTGGAGAGTTTACTGGCTGCAGAAAAAAAACATCAGAAGCCAAAAACAGCAGCTGTAAAAACGTCCAGTGTGCATGAGGCCTAAAGCTGGCCATAGAATCACTCCATTCCCCCATCAAACACATCAGTGTTGATGGGGGAATCTGTCCCTTGGAGCCATTTCTCCCAGCGAGGGTGCCATCCCTGCTGGGGGAATACAGTGATTATTGCTAGCTATAGCCACATAAAAAAAATCCAACATGCTGGTTGTTCCCAAGTTGATTCATGGATCAGCTTGGATACAATCAGTCTGCCCATAGAAGGTTCAAATCTCAATCCATTCCAGCAGGGACCAGCCATGATTAAAACAGTCTATGTCCAACTGTAGTACTTTTATTTAAAATTACTGATCCATAATCTTGGAGGACCTAAACTTGTTTTTTTTTTCCCTAATAGGTGCTATTATTTTAATATAGTCATTCCTACAGACCTAGAGATTTTTTTTTGTCATGACAACGTTAATTTTATTTGGCTTTTTAATAAATACCTCTTGCTTTATACAAATTGATGGGTTTGGTTTTCTAAGCTGTGGTGTGTAGAAAAAGTTGCTTTTATACATGTGTGCTATATTGTAAAGGTCACAAATTTCATTACTTATGTGCGAATCCTTGCTGTTCTGACCTATCCTTTTTAATATTTTACAGAATCCTAACAAAGCTTTTGGAAGTCTCTGATGACCCTCAAGTCCTTGCTGTGGCTGCCCATGACGTAGGAGAGTATGTACGACATTACCCCAGAGGAAAAAGGTATGTTCAGCCTATGTATTAGGCACTAGTGATTTATAGTTTCAGTTTTCATAGCCATTTGATTGTTGAAAACATTTATGTATACTATGCCACTTTACTGCATTGCTTTCTTTTAGATCAGCAGTTTCTTGTTTCTTCCACCACGGCCCCCTTTAGTTGTGTTCCTGTACATTTCTCCAAGGTTCCCACAGGTCTTTGCTATTCTGTGACATCGTTCTATCACTATGGTTACTAATTCAATGTTAAAACAGTACTAAACCTAAAACGCAAACATTTATTTTACTGCATCTTACCAATTCTTAACTGTGATGGCTGCATTAAGTTTCTTTTTTCGGTTTTATTTTTTTCTACTTTCATCTGGTGATCCAGCCAGTAAGTCAGTGTTTTTTTTTTTTTTTCAAAAGAACAAGCAGTCCTGCAGATGCATCAGCTAAAGGGATGAGACAAACCATTTACCGCTTACAATGAGCTTTTATTTATTCATGTAAAACCATTTTCTCTAAAAAGAAAAAAAAAAACTTTTTGCTGTATCTTATTATGAAGTGAGCTGGATTTGACTTCTGTTTGTTAGTGTATTTAAAGGCTAAGTTCACATTTTTTTTTTTTTTTAAATGCATATATTTTTGCAGGTAACAAAGCATGCATTTATTTTTTATTTTTTTCTGGAGCTTGCAGAGCATTGCACCCATGGTCAGCAGATCACAGGTACAATGCCAGGCTCTGCAGAATCTCGGTATAGCTGTCTGCTCGTACCTCCCATTTGGCAAACAGTTACTGGAGAGCAAGAAGATCAGTGAATTATGAAAGTGCTTACCAGTGGTGGAAGAGAGTACTTGTATTTTATTCATTCATAGAACTCTGTGAATGAATGACTTGACTGTGTGAGCGAAGCCGTGCACCGTTTTTAAATTGTCACAGCGGGGGGGTTGGAGGGGCGCAGACTGGTGCTTTTTGCTAACATGTTACATTCCCCCTCAGACCCCCACCCAGACTGACAGAGCTGTTGTCTTCTGTGCCCCCTGTGTTCATTCATCCAGAATGGGGGCACCCTAATACAGGAGATGTGTTACTGGTCAGATCACCAGGTGAAAACAGGAGGGAAATAGCCTAAAAAAAGAAAACTAATGTAGTGACCACATCTAATGATTGGTAACCTACAATATATTACATTTTTACTTCAATAAATTATGTGAATGTCAAACGTGAAAAATGTGTCCAAATATACAAAAGTAATCCATTTAAAGTGATATATAAAATGAATCCACTAAAATGCCACATGTATTCCCTAAGGGCCATGAAAAAGTGTAGAAAGAATAATCTTTACAAACTCAGATAGAAAACACCTAGGGCATCTTGAAGGGCATCTGCGATAATTCTAAATTTGTGCACCATGCACCCAATCCAGAAACCCACACTGTGGTTGACAGCAGCACAACCCAATGGCTCCCACTTCTGTGTGAGACAATAAGAAGGGAGAGACCCCGGAGAGTCGCTGCTCATGCACATCGCTGGATCGAGATGGGGCTCAGGTAAGTATAATGGAGGATGGGGGAGTATTTGCACCCAAAATGTTTTTTTACCTTAATGCATAGAATGATTAGGGTAAAAACACTAGAGCCTTTAGAACCACTTTTAGTGTTAGGATAGGGCAGGGGTCTGCAACCTTTAAGACAAAAAGAGCCACTTGGACCCGTTTCCGAAGGAAAAAAAAAAATGGGAGCCGCAAAACCATTGCAACATTTAAAACAAATAAATATAACACTGCATATATGCCCCCTTTCAATATAGTGACCAGTATACCTGCCCCTTCAATATAGTGACCAGCATACATGCCCCTTTCAATGTAGTGACCAGCATACATGCCCCTTTCAATGTAGTGACCAGCATACATGCCCCTTTCAATGTAGTGACCAGCATACATGCCCCTTTCAATGTAGTGACCAGCATACATGCCCCTTTCAATGTAGTGACCAGCATACATGCCCCTTTCAATGCAGAGACCAGCGTGCATGCGTGCCCCCCTTAATACAGTGTGTGGGCCCCCCCCTGAGGCATCACTTCACTTACCTCACACTGGTGCCTGGCATGCTGCTGCTGACGGGAGTCTGGACGGATGTCTTTTTCCTCCTCGACTAGACCTGCATGCGCGCCGCTGCCCTCCTCTCTGACAGCGGGCGGGAAGGTGACGTCGGGACGGTGTGTGACTAACGCATGCACCGCCCCCCACGCGACATCACAGCCAGTACAGTGCCACAGTGGGGAGTGTCGGAGCCGCAGCAAAGGTTCAAAAGAGCCGCATGCGGCTCCGGTGCCGTGGGTTGCAGACCTATGGGATAGGGGTTACTTTTGAGGGTGGATTTGCAGGGTTAGGTTTGTGATTGGCTGTCAAGTGAAGTGTGAAAGTTACCTGTCATGAGAGAATCCTATGGGCTGCCATTGCTATTCTGAAATGCTTTTCACATCCAGCTTCTGTTACAGGTTTCAAGCAAGTGAACCGCAAATGATGACCTGAAGAATTTGTAATACTTATCTATATACAAGTTCTAGCCCAGTAACTGAAAAATTGACATAAATATATCAGCATGCCTGTCATAAAACCAACATTTCCCAAAAAGTCAGCAATGGCAGTGCGCACATTTTTCTGAGGACAGGTGTAGTAAATCTCATTGAGCAACAATAAAACAAGTAATAAACAACGATAACTTGGAGACAGCTAGTGCTGACAATTAATGAGCAGCAAGTTGCTGCTGTCAGTGACAAAATGGCACAAATATTGGTTAAAAATACTGTATTCTATGCAAAAGCTTTTATTCTGCAGCTGTACTGTTATATTATTACTTATAGAGACGTAATGGTGTTTTCTTTTCTCACCATAGTTGATGTAAATATAAGCTGTTTGTTGCCTGTAGATTGCTTACCCCTTTGCAATATTTGCCTGTCATTTGCATAATGAGTAGCCAGCAAGAGAATACATTTGCTGGCTCACAGAAAGAACTGTTGTGCAGAAATGCATGTCAAGCAACAGCAAGAAATCTAATTTTTGTTATAGGCTTATAATCAAATTTACTAAAAGAGATATTACATATAGTTCTTCATCTACCCAGCTAACAAAACATACAGTTTTAGGCAATCATATTTCGTAACAAGTGTTTCGATTTTTTAATAACTCTCTCTCCTAGACTCACAGTAGGATTAATCATATAGACAATCCAATAAGTAATCAATATGCCAACCCCTTCTTGCAGGGTGATTGAGCAATTGGGTGGTAAGCAGCTGGTAATGAACCACATGCATCATGAAGACCAACAGGTCCGTTACAATGCTTTGCTGGCTGTGCAGAAACTGATGGTCCATAACTGGTAAGTGACAGTTAAGGAATATAATGTTTACGTAAATAATACAGCTGTTCTGATTTTGCAGGAAAGTTTCTTAAAAAAAAATGCATTTTACATTATTTGGTGTATACTTTTTTATACTGGATACAGCATTGAATGGTTTAGACTCCTTTCAGGTTTTTTTCTCGATGTTCCATTTGGGAGAACCCCCTTTGCTTCCTGTCCCAGTGATCCAGCAGGAAGTAGAAGATCCCATCTACCCCACTTCTTTTTTTTTTTTTTTTACCATAACATACAGTATTTGCCATTTAGAAGATTTCATTCAGCTCCTGTTCTGTGAATTTCTCATCCCTTGCTGCACCAGAAATATTAGTCACCAGGACCAATATTGAGATTTAACTGTCTGTGTTGCATACTATATATGTGTGTGTATTTGATTTGTATAGTAAGATTATATATAGGCATCAAAGATACATCCACAGTCCTCTGTTAACAGTTCATTTAAAGGCCACTCCTAATGGTTGCCCTGCCAACCAAAAAAAACATCTTAAGTGACCTATCTGAATGAGTTGTTTTTTTGGATCAATAGCCTGCATTTTAACCTTGCATTTAGACCTCTCTTACAAGGCATGTGTAGACTAAACTTGATGCCAAACCATTCACCTAGCGTTCTGCCCTTTTAAACCATAATAGTTGCATTTCTTGTTTAGAAGACCTAGTCTGAGAAGTAATTCTGACTGAGAAGGTTCTGTAACTTAGGTCATGATATAAAGGACTGTTTACTTTATTGACACATCTATTTATTTAATAATGTTTTCATTATTCATTTTTTTCCATGGTTAATCTAGATGGACTTTTTGTTAAACTTAACTTTTTAACTATGTATAAACACACTGTAGGTAGGCTAACAAGAGGCAAGAATATATACATGGGCTAACAAGAGGAAAGAATATTCTATTATAGGATATATATATACATTTTATATTGGGGGGGGGTTGTTTTACAAAATCTTTAGGAACAAAATATAACTTCCATGTTATGACAGTTGGATTTTGTGCTATCTGAAAATAGATGTGATTTCTTTTTTTCTCTTTTAACCCTGCTTCAGTACATCATTTGTTTGGAAAATTAGAAAAAGGAGTTGAGAAAATAAAATTCAGAATGCAGGCACTTTCTTGCTGAATTAGTTTTTAGATCTGCAGGATATTTTGTTAGAGGTCACTGGGTAGACAAGTGCATTCAATCATGTTCTTTTCATTTGGTCTGAACTGTGCTTGATTTTGCAACAATGAATATCATATTGTTTGTACTCTTTAGAAAGGGAATGTGTTACTGTGAGCTCCTCTTTTGAGAAAAGAGTTGAGGGATTGAAATAGTAGACCTCACTGATAAAAGATTTTGTAGATGTACTCATGTTGCCAGTAGCAAATTACAAGATTAGTCTTCTATTCTAAGCTGTTCTAAGTAATTTGTGATCAATTATTTCTGTAAGAATCATGCCTGTTTTGGGCCACAACAGTACTTTTGTGCTCAAAACCTTTCACACGACAAACATTTTAATAATTTTAAATTTGTATTTGTTTTGCACAACAGTATCTCATTGAACAATATTTCCATTGGAAGTATGCAGTTCTTGTGATAGATCCGGCTGTTTCTTACTTTAACAACACCATTGCTAGGTAGATTAGACAAGTTACAGTGAAAGCCTGTAGTTTGATAGGGTTTCTACTGTCCCTGTTAAGACAAGCTCTATCAGATCAGTTAGTGCTTCCTGGACTTTTCTGCATCAGGCATCTTTATCTCAGATTTGCAAGGCTGCAACCTGGTATTCTGTGTACACGTTTAGGTTCTACCAAGTAGATGTCCAAGCCTTCCCCGATGTCATCTTTAGGTTTGCTCTCTGAGTCTGTCAAGCCCTTCTTGACCTGCTTAATAGGTGAGCCTGTGGGCATTGTTTACTGTGTTGCCCACCCCTCACTTATATTGCTTTTGGCTGTCCTAGCCATAATAATTTAAATAAGCCTGTGTTCTGTACAGTGCATTCATGAAAATAATATTTCTCTTACGTCCTCCGACAGTCGTCGTCACATATGGGGTATTAGACTTTGCTCCGAAGGAGTAGCTAGGCAACAGAATATGTTAACAATAAAGCTTTAACATATCCCACCCTCAAGGGGTGGTCCCCTCAGTCAATACCCTCCTACTTCCTGCAACCATATCTCAGTTTTAATGTCTAGCTTGTCAGGAGTGGCTGGCTCTCTCTGTGCTGGGACTTTCTGTCCCAGACTCTTTCTTCTTTTTAATATTTTGTTTGAGTTTTTATCTCTACCTTTATTTAGCTGTTATTTTGTCAGCGTTAGTTAGTTCTTCGGACGAAGAGGATCATGCGGACTGGGTCTCGGGCTGATCCCCCTGGTCGCAGGTCGTGGGTCAGTGGCTTCCCAGTCTGCCATCGAGCGTTCAGCCAGGTAACGCTCCTGGCACAGTGAACGACCCATCCCTGTTCGGTGCAGGGATGCTTGGTGAGGTGGCTACCTCACTGGACGCTGTGCGGTTTCTTAACCCCCATTTTGTGCGTCTTGAATTGCGACTCTCCCTGCCTCATGTGCAGCGGCTTGTTCGCCTGTGCGGGTCCCCCACGCCATGTGAGGTAAGTGTATTTATGTGGGGACCTGTCTGTCTGGGGGGGTGTCAGTCTGGGACTGTGTAACCTGCCTCTATTCACACTGCTTGTCTCCCTATCTCTCGGCTGCATGCTGTGGGCTGCAAGGGGGGGGGGGGGAGCTGTATGACACTGTGTGTGTCAGACTGGTCAGTGTGAGAAGCTGTGTGCTGTGGGGCATGTTTTTTTGGCATGTTTGGGCATATACAGCGATCGCTGCGGCGATCTGACATGTATTCTGATATTGGAATGTAATGTGTGTTTTAATGCACTGTGGAGCGGCGGTTTCGGCGCCAAACGACGCCATTTTGCCTACACCCGCTCCGGCCGCATGGTTTACATGCATGGCGGCCATTTTCTTGTAGCCTCCATAGGCTAACATAGAAGCGCCCTGGCAGCATCACTTCCTCTTTCCAGGAACACCGATCGAGGCAGCAGCAGCGGCGAGGGTCTCCTCAGGTTTTATCCTTCTGTTCTTGCTATCCATTGCCTGTGTTCAGTTTGCATATTCCCTGTGGGGGTCTCATTGTGCTTGAGTGTGGTGCGGTGGGCTGCGCTTGCCGCGCTTGCTTAAAAGGGGCAGTTAACCCTTGGTTGTCTGGCATTACAGGGGCAATGGATTCTCAGGAGGGCAAATTTCCTACAGTATTGGTGGAAAGCCAGGGGACCGCTGTTTCCCCCCCAGGGGGGGATTTAGCCACTATTGTGGCTGGCCTTGCTGCTCAGGTGCAAATGCTGGTGGCTGCTCAATCTACTAAAAGGCCCAGAGTTGCTCTTTCCTCTGATTCTGAGGGTGAAGGTGATGGGGCTGTTCTGGCAGGGGCCTCCTTATCGGGGTCCCGCTCCTCTCTTGATCTAGTGGGGTCTGAGGTGGAGGCTGAAGTTGAGGGGGTTGATAATTCTCCCCCTGGCTCGCCTGAAGAGCTTGCAATCATGGATGAGTTGATTGCTTCCATTAAGCAAACGCTGCGTTTGCAGGACGAAGTGTGTCCCCCCGCTGCCTTGGCGGCTTATGGGACGCAGAGGAAACGCAGGACGCCGCAGGTTTTTCCCTGCAATGCTGATTTTCAGCGCGCTGTTAAGGATCAATGGCGCGATCTGCGCAAACCTTTTGCGGTACCGAGTAAATTCAAGCTGCGTTATCCTTTTTCGCCTGCCACTGATGAAAGGTGGTGTGTGCCTCCACCAGTGGATCATGCAATTGCGGTTTTGAACAAAGCCACTGCGATTCCTGCAGAGGGTTCCCCTGTTTTCCGTGATGCCACGGATAGGAGACTGGAGTCTCTTGCCCGTCATACTTATTCTGTTACGGGTTCTATGCTTAAGGCTCTGTTTGCTTCTCTCATGGCGGCCCAGGCGATCGCAAGTTGGACGCAGATGCTTAGGCGCGTCCTAGTGGCCGACTCGGCCTCGCCGGCGACCCTGGATATGGTGGATCAGATCCACCAGGGTGTCATGTATCTGTGTGATGCGGACCTGGACCTGATTCCGTTGGCTGCACGTGTACACAGCGTGGCGGTGTTGTCTCGACGCCTGTTTTGGTTGAAATGTTGGTCGGTGGACCAATCTTCACGTAAGACCTTAGCCAATCTGCCTTATGATGGGTCTCGCCTTTTTGGGGAGTCCCTGGATGTGTTGATTAAGGGGATCACCGGGGGTAAGAGCACTCTTTTGCCCCATTTCCCCAAGGCTAAGGGGTCTTCTGGGAAGAAGCATGCTAATTTTCGGCCCCCTCAGGGGTCCTTTCGTGCCTTTCGGCCGCACTACAAGGGCAAACCGTTCAAAGGTCAAGGCTCTCAGAAGAAGCCCTGGTCTGGTAAACAGAAGTCCGGCCAATCCGGACCTGCAGCCCATAACAGTTCGGCCTGAAGGGGCGCCCTCACCCAGTTTTGGGGTGGGGGGACGCTTGCTCGGTTTTCTTCAGCCCTGGTTGGCCCGTGTGCGGGACAGATGGGTTCTGGAAATCGTTCGATCTGGTTACAAGATCGAGTTTCTCTCTCGGCCGGAGAGCAGATTTTTTCCCTCAAATCTTCAACTGTCTCCAGAGCGCTTGCGGGACCTCCACCTGGCGGTGCGGGACCTGAGGGCTCAGGGAGTGGTGGTTCCGGTGCCTCATCGGGACAGGTTTCGGGGGTTTTATTCCAATCTGTTCACCGTGCCCAGAAAGGAGGGCAAGGTTCGTCCGATTCTGGACTTGAAGGCTCTGAACCGCTCTGTGCGGGTTCGCAAGTTCCGCATGGAATCCCTGCGGTCGGTGGTGGCTGCCCTGGTTCCGGGGGAATTCATGGCCTCCATCGATTTGAAGGATGCGTACCTTCACATCCCCATATTCGAGGGTCATCAGAGGTACCTTCGATTTGCCATTGCGGAGGATCACTACCAGTTTGTGGCGTTGCCCTTTGGTCTCGCCTCGGCTCCGCGGGTCTTCACCAAGGTGCTTGCACCGGTTCTGGCATTATTAAGGGCCCAGGGCGTTTCTGTCCTGGGGTATCTGGACGACATTCTGGTTCGGTCTGCGACCAGCCAGGGTCTGGAGGTGGACCTGTCTGTCACGATGCAAACTCTGCAGGAGTTTGGTTGGACGATAAATTTTCCAAAGTCGACACTGAGTCCGTCGGTTCGTCTCCCCTATCTGGGAATGATACTGGACTCGGTGCAGGCGAAGGTCTTCCTGCCGGAAGACAAACTCAGGACTCTCCGGGAGGAAGTCAGGTCCCTCAGGGACGTTCCGAACTCGTCTCTGCGGACGTGTATGAGATGTCTGGGATTGATGGTCTCGGCCTTCGAGGCGATTCCTTTCGCACAGTTTCACACGCGGGGTCTCCAAGCGGAGATCCTGTCCAGGTGGGACGGGCGACCTCAATCTCTGGATCTTCAAATCTCGTTGAGTCTTCGCACCAGGGAAAACCTTCTGTGGTGGCTCCAGTCCCCGTTGGTGTCCGGGGGCAAGTCGTTTCGTCCGATCTCGTGGACGGTAATCACCACGGATGCCAGCCTGTCGGGCTGGGGTGGAGTTCTGGGCGTTCTGTCCGCTCAGGGGACTTGGTCGGAGGGGGAGTCTTCCCTTCCGATCAACATTCGGGAATTGCGTGCGATAAGTCTCTGTCTTCATCGCTGGACGGACCGGCTGCAGGGTTGCCCGGTTCGGGTGCAGACGGACAATGCCACGGCGGTGGCCTACATCAACCACCAAGGGGGCACCAGGAGTGCCCGAGCGGCTCGGGAAGTGGCCGACATTCTGTCTTGGGCCGAGACTCATGTCCCGGCGATAACGGCGGTTCACATTCCGGGAGTGGAGAACTGGCAGGCGGACTATCTGAGTCGCCAGACCCTGGATCAGGGGGAATGGTCTCTCCATCCGGCTGTCTTCCAGACGTTGTGCGCAAAGTGGGGTCTTCCAGATGTGGACCTGTTCGCGTCTCGCCTCAACAACAAGGTGAAGAGGTTCGTGGCAAGGACGCGCGACCCTCGGGCAGACACGTCGGACGCGTTAGTGGCCACGTGGCATCAGTACAGGCTGATGTACGCGTTTCCACCGATTCAGTTGCTGTCCAGGTTCCTTCGCAGGTTACACTCGGAACGCAACACGGTGATTCTTGTGGCACCGGACTGGCCTCGCCGGTCCTGGTACGCAGACCTCGTGAATCTGGCGGTCGACGCCCCGTGGCGTCTGCCTCTTCGAGACGATCTACTCTCAAGGACCGATATACCATCCTGCTTTACAGTCGCTGGCTTTGACGGCCTGGCTGTTGAGACCGAGGTCCTGAAGGAGAGGGGTCTCTCTCCGGAGGTCGTTCATACTTTAATCAATGCGAGGAAATCTTCCTCGGGGAAGGTTTATTACCGTACTTGGAAGGCCTATTTTGCCTGGTGTGAGTCCAGGGGGTTTTCACCCCGCACGTACTCGGTGTCCCGTGTGCTGTCTTTCCTTCAAACGGGTGTTGATCAGCGTTTGGCGCTGGCTACGATAAAGGGTCAGGTGTCTGCTCTGGCCGTTCTGTTTCAACGTCCCGTGGCTTCCAACCCATTGGTTGGCACCTTTGTTCAGGGTGTGCGGCATCTGGTTCCCCCGAGGCGGGATCCTCTGCCCCCTTGGGACTTGAATCTCGTTCTATCTGTGTTACAACGTGCTCTTTTTGAACAGATCAGGGAGATCTCGTTGTCTATGTTATCCAAAAAGGTCGCCTTTTTGGTGGCGATCACTTCGGCTCGCAGAGTGTCGGAGCTGGCGGCTTTGTCCTGCAAGTCTCCGTACCTGGTTATTCATTTGGATAAGGTGGTCTTGCGACCTAATCCTTCTTTTCTTCCGAAACGTGTTTCGGACTTCCATCTTAATGAGGATATTGTCTTGCCTTCGTTGTGCACGAAGCCTAAACATCCAAAGGAGGTGAGATTGCACTCTCTGGATGTTGTTCGGGCGATAAGGGTTTACCTTAAATCGACTGAGTCTTTTCGAAAGACGGACTCCTTGTTTGTTCTTCCGGAGGGTCCTCGGAAGGGCATGGCGGCTTCGGCCTCTACCATCGCCAAATGGATCAGGCAGACCATTGAACAGGCCTATGCTTTGCAGGGGAAGGTTCCCCCTGTGCCTGTGAAGGCGCACTCTACTAGATCTCTGAGTACGTCTTGGGCCTGTCGTCATGGGGCTTCTGTAGCCCAGGTGTGTAAGGCGGCGACTTGGGCGACCGTGCACACTTTCACAAAATTCTACAAAGTAGATGTTCAGGCATCGGCGGATGCTTCCTTTGGCCGCAAGGTTCTTAGTGCGACTGTTCCCTAGGGTCCCTTGTTGGGGACTCCTGGCTGTTGGGATAAGTTTTGTATCCCCTGGTTTTTTGTCTTTTCCTGGGTTGTTGCTCCTGTTGAGCACTTGTTTTTTGCTGTTGCCCAGCTGGTTTCCTTCCTTTGGTAAGGTTCCTTCTTTGATGCGGAGACTGCGTTGCCTTTCGGCGCGGATGCGTTTCCCACCCCTCATGTTTGCACTGCTTTGGGACGTCCCCATATGTGACGAATATGAAGAGGCGGCGACTGTCGGAGGACGTAAGAGAAAACGGAATTTTTGTAAAATCTTACCTGTAAAATTCCTTTCTCTGAGTCCTCCGACAGTCGCCGCCCCCGCCCCTCTTTTGGGGTTTGATTGTATACTCTACTGCTATTCCACTAAAACTGAGATATGGTTGCAGGAAGTAGGAGGGTATTGACTGAGGGGACCACCCCTTGAGGGTGGGATATGTTAAAGCTTTATTGTTAACATATTCTGTTGCCTAGCTACTCCTTCGGAGCAAAGTCTAATACCCCATATGTGACGAATATGAAGAGGCGGCGACTGTCGGAGGACTCAGAGAAAGGAATTTTACAGGTAAGATTTTACAAAAATTCCGTTTTTAACTTATCAGTAAAATCCATTTGCTGGCGTACAGTACAGGACACAGGCCCCTCCCCTCTATTCTTATGATCTCCCTATTGTGTACTACAAAACTGCCGCTAGCTAGTAGTGGAAGGGATTATATAGGGGTATGTTCCTGCAACCATTTTGTCAGTTTCCAGTCCCCTAAAAGTAGCTGCACTGAACCCAGTCATAGGAATTTTAAGATGCTGGACTATATATTTTAATAACCTGTATAAACCCCTACAAGTTTCCTGTATTTTTGCATGATGGGATCTGCTCATCTTCTAAGCCTTGAAAAATAAATCCAGTTTTATTGAAAAGGTTGATACACTTCAAAATTATTTTTCTCCATTCTTTCATTACAGGGTAAGTAGAAAGCCTGGCTACAGGTTTTTTTTTATTTCAATTTTTGAAACCTAGTGAGAGGAGTGTAACTTGCTACAGTTTCGTGTCTGAGCAAAGTTGTGTCCTTCACATTTTTTCTTGTTACTTGGGAGTCCCCTTCACTAAAGAACTAACCTGACCAGTAAAACAATGATCTAACCTATAACCAAAAAAAGAAGCTGAAAAAAACCCAAAAAACTTTACCTGTCCTTTAGCACTTTTCTCTAAAATGAGCACTAAACTCTTATCCACATTTCCAAACACTAACACTTTAAAGGGTATATTAAGGATTAACAAAACATTGCAGCTTACCTTCCTGTGGAGACAACATGGAGTGAGAGAAAATTAAGTGAAATGCCCTCTTAGGAAGTTGTCACTGGAAAATGTCCCCTTTATTCTTATTCTGGTGACAAATTAGGATTTCCTCTCTCTTTTCAGTATTGGATACATGGCTAATTGAGATTGTGATTCCAGACAGTGTGACCCAGACAGCAATTAACCACTTTACCACTGAGTACCGGAGTACTACTGCGGCAAAGTGGCTCGTTATCGTCTGACGACGTAGACCTACGTCGCCAGACTCCTCCCCCTGTAGGCGGCGCTCGCGCTCCTCCGGAAGCGCGCTCCCGCTGTTTTCATTCACAGCGGGAGTCGGGCCAGGGGAGGAGCTCTGCCCCGATCGTCAGGGAATCCAGTTTGGAGATCCGCCCGCCTGTGTAAACAGAGCGGGCGGATCTCCTAAGTGACAGGGAGTGACAGATCGGAGTGTTCAGCATAGCTGAACATCCGATCTGTCCCTGGCTCACTCAGTCACCTCCCCCCCCCACACGTTAGTAAGCACCAGGCATACATTAACCCCTCCCTCTCCAATAAAATTAACCCCTTCCCTGCCAGTGTCATTTTTACAGTAACAGTGCATATATATAGCACTGATTACTGCAGTAATGTCACTGGTACCCCCAAAAGTGTCAAAAATGTCAGTCAAGGGTCCGATCTGTCCGCCGCAATGTCGCAGTCCCGCAAAAAAAATCGCAGATCGCCGCCATTACGCGTTAAAAAAAAAAACACCAAAAATGACAGAAATCTTTCCCATAGTTAGTAAACGCAATAACTTTTGCGCAAACCAATCAAAATACGCTTATTGCAATTTCTTTTTACCAAACATGGGTAGCAGAAAACAAATTGGCCAAAAATTGAAAAAAAAATTGTTTTTTACATCTTTTTTGGGGGGAATTTCATATAAAAATGTTAAAAATATTGTTATTTTTTCAAAATAAATGCTATTTCTCTTACGTCCTCCGACAGTCGCCGCCATCTTCATATTCGTCACAATGGGGTATTAGACTTTGCTCCGTAGGAGTAGCTAGGCAACAGAATATGTCAATATTAAAGCTTTTAACATATCCCCACCCCAGGGGGTGGTCCCCTCAGTCTATACCCTCCTGCTTCCTGTTTCCTGCTTCAGTTTCAATGTCTAGCTTGTCAGGAGTAGCTGGATGTCTCTATGCTGGGGCATTTTGTCTCAGCCTTCTCTCTTTTTTGATTTTATTTGAGTTTTTTCTCTCTTTCTTTATTTAGCTGTTATTTTTACCAGCAATAGTTAGTTCTTCGGATGAAGAGGATAATGCGGGCTGCGTCTCGGGCTGACTCCCCTGGTCGCAGGTTGTGGGTCAGTGGCTTCTCAGCCCGCCATCGAGCGTTCAGTCAGGTACCGCTCCTGAGTTTTCTGAACGACCCATCCCTGTTCCATGTAGGGATGCTAGGGTGAGGTGGCTACCTCACTGGACGCTGTGCGGTTTCTCCACCCACCTTCTGCTGCATCCTGGATGCGACTCTCCCTGTCTCATGTACAGGTGCTTGTTCGCCTGTGCGGGTCCCCCACGCCATGTAAGAGGTAAGTGTATTCATGTGGGGACCTGTCTGTCTGGGGGGTGTCAGTCTGGGACTGTGTTACCTTGCCCTGTGTTCACACTATTGATGTTTCCCTATCTCTCACACTGCATGCTGTGGGCTGCAAGGAGGGGGGGCTGTGCTTCACTTCTGTGTCAGTCTGAGTGTGTGAACGGCTGTGTGCTGTGGAACTTGATGCTATCATGTTTGGGGCACATTACAGCGCCGCTGCGGCGGTCCACCATGTTCTTTATAACTATGTGGTGTATTTTTTATTCCAACTTCATGAGGTGGGGGAGCGGCGCCATTTTGGCTGTACTCGCTCCGGCCGCATGGTACACATGCATGGCGGCCATTTTCTTGTAGCCTCCCATAGGCTTTAATGGAGCGCCCTGAATATCAGCAATTCCTTTTCTACAGGAGCACCGATCTGGCCAGCAGCAGCAGCGGTCTCTCCAGGTTTTTTCCCTTTATTCCCTGTATCCTTGCCTGAGTATAACTTCTCCCTGTGGGGGTCCCTGGTGTGGGTGTGCTTGTGTGGCGGTGGGCTACGTTCGCAGCACCTTATTTAAAGGGGCGGTCACCCATTTTATTTTACTCATTTTGGGGCATGGATTCTCAGGAAAGCAAATTTCCTGTCACATTGGTGGGAAGCCGGGGGACTGCGGTTTTCCCCCTCGGGGGGGGGGGGTTTGGCTGCGATTGTGGCTAGCCTTGCGACTCAGGTGCAATTGCTGATGGCTGCTCAATCCTCAAAAAGGCCCAGAGTTTTCAATTTCCTCTGATCAGAGGGTGTTGGTGATGGGGCTGCTGTTGCTGGGGTCTCCTTGTCGGGGTCCCGTTCCTCCCTGGACCATGTAGGGTCAGAAATGAGGTTGAGGGGGTTGATATTTCTCCCCCTGGCTCGGCTGAAGAGCTTGCACTCATGGATGAATTGGTTGCTTCTATCAAGCAAACACTGCGTTTACAGGATGAACCTTGTCCTCCTGCTGCCTTGGCGGCTTATGGGACGCAGAAAAGACGCAAAACATCGCAGGTATTTCCCTGCACTGATGATTTTCAATGCGCTGTAAAGGAACATTGGCGTAATATACGCAGGCCTTTTGCTATACCAAGTAGGTTTAAGCTGCGCTATCCTTTTACGCACGCTACTGATGGGCATTGGTGTGTCCCACCTCCGGTGGATCACGCAATAGCGGTTCTGAATAAGCCCACTGCGATTCCTGCTGAGGATATCCCGGTGTTCCGGGATGCCACGGACAAACGGACGGAGTCCCTTGCCCGTCATGCATATTTTATTATGGGTTCTATGCTGAAAGCTTTATTTGCTTCACTTATGGCGGCCCAGGCTGTCGCGAGCTGGACGCAGGTGCTTAATCGCGTCCTGGTGGCTGATTCTGCCCTCCAGGCGACTTTGGATATGGTGGATCAAATCCACCAGGGTGTCATGTATTTGTGTGATGCGGACCTGGATATGGTTCCGTTGGCTGCACGTGTACATGGTGTGGCGGTATTGTCTCGCCGTTTTGGTTTGGTTGAAGTGTTGGTCGGTGGACCAATCTTCGCGTTAGACCTTGGCTAATCTGCCCTATGATGGTTCTCGCCTTTTTTGGTGAGTCCCTAGATACGTTAATTAGGGGGATCACGGGTGGTAAGAGCACACTCTTACCCTAATCCCACAAGGCTAAGACGGCTCCTGGTAAGAAGCCGTGGACTGGTAAGCAAAAGTCCGGCCAGTCCGGTTCAGCGGCCCACAACAGTGCGGCCTGAAGGGGCGCCCTCACCCGACTCTGGGGTGGGGGGACGCTTGCTCGGTTTCCTTCAGCCATGGCTGTCCCGGGTTCGGGACAGGTGGGTTCAGGAAATCGTTCGATCTGGCTACGAGATCGAGTTTCTCTATAGGCCGGAGCGCAGATTTTTTCCCTCAAATCTTCTACTGTCCCCGGAGCGTTTGCGGGATCTGCATCTAGCGGTGCAGGGCCTGAGGGCTCAGGGAGTGGTGGTCCCGGTGCCTCATCGGGACAGGTTTCGGGGGTTCTATTCCAATCTGTTCACCTTGCCTCGGAAGGAGGGCAAGGTACGTCCGATTCTGGACTTAAAGGCGCTGAACCGCTTTGTGCGGGTGCGCAAGTTCCGCATGGAATCTCTGCGGTCGGTGGTGGCTGCCCTGGTTCCGGGGGAGTTCATGGCTTCCATCGACTTGAAGGATGCGTATCTTCACATCCCGAATTTCGAGGGTCACCAGAGGTACCTTCGATTCGCCATAGCGGAGGATCACTACCAATTTGTGGCGTTGCCCTTTGGTCTCGCCTCGGCTCCACGGGTGTTCACCAAGGTGCGGGCACCGGTTTTGGCTTTGTTGAGAGCCCAGGACGTCTCTGTCCTAGGGTATCTGGACGATATTCTGGTTCGGTCTGCGACCAGCCAGGGTCTGGAGAAGGCTCTGTCCATTACGATGCAGTCTCTGCAGGAGTTTGGTTGGACGATAACTTTTCCAAAGTCAGCACTGTGCCCATCGGTTCGTCTCCCTTACCTGGGAATGGTTCTGGACTCTGTCCAGGTGAAGGTCTTCCTACCGGACGACAAACTCAGGACTCTTCAGGAAGGAAGTCAGGTCCCTCAGGGACGCTCCGTCCTCGTCCACTCGGACGTGCATGAGATGTCTGGGATTGATGGTCTCGGCTTTCGAGGCGATTCCCTTCGCCCAGTTTCACACGCGGGGTCTCCAAGCGGAGATCCTGTCCAGGTGGGACGGGCGACCGCGATCTCTGGATCCGGATTTCGTTGGGCCATCGCACCAGAAGGGTTCTTCTGTGGTGGCTCCTGTCCCCGCCGGTGTCAGGGGGCAAGTCTTTTCGTCCTCTCTCATGGACGGTGGTCACCACGGATGCCAGCCTGTCGGGCTGGGGTGGTGTTCTGGGCGTTCTGTCCGCCCAGGGAACTTGGTCGGAGGGGGAATCCTCCCTTCCGGTCAGCATTCTGGAATTGCGTGCGATGATTCTCTGCCTTCAACGTTGGCCGGACAGGCTGCAGGGCTGTCCGGTTCGGGTGCAGACGGACATTGCCACGGCGATGGCTTACGTCATTCGCCAAGGGGACACCAAGAGGGCCCGGGTGGCTCGGGAAGTGGCCGACATTCTGTCTTGGGCCAAGACGCATGTCCCGGCGATATCGGCGGTTCACATTCCAGGGGTTGGAGAACTGGCGGGCGGATTATCTGATGCCGCCAGTCCCTGGACCAGGGGGAATAGCCCCTCCGTCCGGGTGTTCTCCAGATGTTGTGCGCGACGTGGGGTCTTCCGGAGGTGGACCTGTTCACGTCTCGTCTGTACAGCAAGGTGTACAGGTTCGTGGCAAGGCCACGCGATCCTCGGGCAGACGCGTCAGACGCGTTGGTAGCTCCGTGGCATCAGTACCGACTGATGTATGCGTTTTCACCGTTTCAATTGCTGCCCAGGTTCCTTCGCAGGTTGGTCTCGGAACCAAAACACGGTGATTCTTGTGACACCGGACTGGCCTCGCCGGTCCTGGTACGCAGACCTCGTGCATTTGGCGGTCGACGCCCCGTGGCGTCTGCCTCTTCGGGAAGATCTCCGGTCTCAAGGGCTGATATTTCATCCTGCCTTGCAGTCGCTGGCTTTGCCGGCCTGGCTGTTGAAACCGAGGCACTGAGGGATAGGGGTCTCTCCCCTGAGGTCATTCACACTTTGATCGACGCGAGGAATTTTTTCCTCGGGGTAGGTCTTTTACCGTATTTCGGAGGCCTATTTTGCCTGGTGTGAGTTCAGGGGGTCTTCACCTCGCCCGTGGTCGGTGTCTGGGGTGTTGTCCTTCCTTCGAAAGGGTGTTGACAGCATTTGGCGCTGGCTATGATCAAGGGTCAGGTGTCTGCGATGGCCGTTCTTTTTTCAACGTCCTATGGCGTCTATCTCCTTGATTGGCACTTTTGTTCGGGGGCATCTGGTCCCTCCTAGGAGGGTGCCTCTGCCTCCTTGGGACTGGAATCTTGTTCTGTCCGTGTTACAACATGGTTCTTTTTTGAACGGATCGGGTAGATCTCGTTGTCTATGTTGTCCTAGAAGGTCACCTTTTTTGGTGGCGATCAATTCGGCTCGCAGAGTGTCGGAGCTGGCAGCCTGTCCTGCCATTGTCCGTTTCTGGTCAATCACTTGGTTAAGGTGGTCTTGCGACCTAACCCTTCTTCTTTTTTTCCGAAGAGGGTTTCGGAATTTCACCTCAATGAGTACATTGTCTTGCCTTCGCCTTGCGCGAAGTCTAAACATTCGGAGGAGGTGGTGTTGCACTCCTTGGATGCTGTTCATGGCGATTAGGGTTTACCTAAAATCGTCTGAATCTTTTCACAAGTCGGATTCTTTGTTTGTCCTTCCGGGGGTCCTCGGAAGGGCGTGGCGGCATCGGCTTCTGCCGTCGCCAATTGGTTCAGACAGGCCGTTGACCAGGCCTATGCTTTGCGGGGAAAAGTTTCCCTTATGCCTGTGAGGGCGCACTCTACCAGATCTCTGAGTACGTCTTGGGCCTGTCGTCATGGGGCTTCTGTGGCCCAGGTGTGTAGGGCGGCGACTTGGTCGACCGTGCACACCTTCACTCTGTTCCACAGAGTGGATGTTCAAGCATCGGCAGATGCTTCCTTTGGCCGCAAGGTTCTTAGTGCAGCGGTCCCTTAGGGTCCCTGGTTTTGGTCCTTTGGGCTGTTTGGGATTTCTTTGTATCCCTGGGTTATTTGTTTTTTTCCTGGGTTATTGCTCCCGTTGAGCAAATTTTTTCTCGTGTTGCCCAGCTGGTTTCCTTCCTTTGGTAAGGTTACTTTCTTGATGTGGAGACTGCGTTGCCTTTAGGCGCGGCTGCGTTTCCCACCCCTCATGTTTGCACTGCTTTGGGAAGTCCCCATTGTGACGAATATGAAGATGGCGGCGACTGTCGGAGGACGTAAGAGAAAACGGAATTTTTGTAAAATCTTACCTGTAAAATTCCTTTCTCTGAGTCCTCCGACAGTCGCCGCCCCCGCCCCTGCCCCTCTTTTGGGGTTTAGGTACTCTACTGCTATTCCACTGAAACTGAAACAGGAAACAGGAAGCAGGAGGGTATAGACTGAGGGGACCACCCCCTGGGGTGGGGATATGTTAAAAGCTTTAATATTGACATATTCTGTTGCCTAGCTACTCCTACGGAGCATAATCTAATACCCCATTGTGACGAATATGAAGATGGCGGCGACTGTCGGAGGACTCAGAGAAAGGAATTTTACAGGTAAGATTTTACAAAAATTCCGTTTTTTGTGTTTATAGCGCAAAAAGTAAAAATCGCACAGGTGATCAAATACCACCAAAAGAAAGCTCTGTTTGTGGGGAAAAAAAGGACGTAAATTTCGTTTGGGTACGGCGTTGCATGACCGCGCAATTGTCAGTTAAAGTCGCACAGCGCCGAATCGCAAAAAGTGGCCCAGACGTAAGACAGCAAAATGCTCTAGTGGTAAAGTGGTTAAAACCTTCCAGCGGTTCCATTTCCTGGCCACTCTATCCAAAATGGGAAAAAGTTTTGGCTTTAGATTTACATTAACATTTAACCCTACAACACCAAAAGTGGGCCCCTAATACTTTACCCCTAGGTCTACCAGTAAACAAGCCCTAATGGTAATAAGCACTTCTTTTCTGACACATCTGTGCAAGTAGTTGCTAGTTCCACACCAAAAACATGCTGCGCTGAGATCCTGGTGTCAGAAAAAAATGTTTCTTCGTTTCCCTATATCCTTTTTTATTAGCACTTGTCAATTATTGTTATCTGGTCTTTCTTGGGTATCTTGAAGATCATTATTGTAGTTCGGTAACAGTTTGTGTTTGGGGTTAGTGGCTTCGTAGATTTATAACTTTAAATGAATTGACTTCTAACTTTATCAGAGTTTAAATATTTATGAGCTTCTAAATTGTAGGTTTAAATGTTTAAAATGTCACAGTAATAAAATGTCAGATTAATGTCATTGCAAAGATGAGTCACTGGTGCAGAATACAAAAACATATCACAAATTTTCAGAGTTCACATGAACAAAATTCTGGATGCACTGGAAATACATTTTTACAATGACTTTTGCCATCTAGATTTGTGGCATGCAGACTTGCATGGAAATTATGGTCAATGGCTTAAAAGATAATGTTGTGTCCTGAAAGTAATGCTATTAATTTGACTCCATTTATCTTTTGTGATAGTTTGCTAAACTAGGTATTAGAAGCAACTGTCTCCCTCTAAATACATTTCTACAGTTTCTGCCAATCCTTCATCTGTGGGTTACGCTAGCCCTATACATTAGAGAGTGGGCTGACCTGTAAAAATAATCCAACTATTCCCAGTATTTGTGTCTGCATCTGGGTCAGTCCCTAAACACAAACCGTGACCTTAGCCATGCTTAGCCTATGGAGAGAGGCTGGTACAGCAGACACAACATGTACTTTTTAGAAGAGATGGATAGCAGTCAGATAAGGTTTCCAAATTATGTCTGAGCACTGTGCCCAGTGGGTAGATATTGGGGACTGTCATCCAATGTCTATAGACACAAGTGGGAAAAAAATAAGCGGCTGGGCAGGTGCTCTCTAGTTCTGGGAGGACGTACCTATACATCCTCCAGCTTGCACACCTCTTGTGGGCCCCCTGGGGTGTGCAGCCGATCAATCTGTAACCGCTGTGTCCTCCAGACACAGTGGATCACAGTTGTTGGTACCAGACCGCTGTGATTGGCCCAGGTACCATGCAAATGCTGTGCATGATCACAGAAATCACATGTCCACTAGTAAACAACTGTCATGAATGGCATCCGTTCATGGTGGATAGGTTTCCTGTTGGAATCTCTGCAATTGTCAGAGTGATCACAAGTTACAGGGCCAATCACAGCCGTTCTGCACCATGTGACAGCAATCAAGTAGTAAACAATGAATCATGAATAAAAGCTATATAGGACCGTTAAAAGAATTGCTTTTACAGTGATCATCACTGTAATAAGCAATCATAGTGTAAAAAAAAAAAAAAAATCCTGATCACCCTCCCAGAGTAGTACAGAATCACTAATGGAGGCACTTCACTATAGTGACAGAAAAGTAATTGTAAGAAAATATATATTTTTTCCATACTGTCACCAGTCAGGGTCCCTAATCACCACCACCCATTCACAGTGTCCCAGGTCACTGCCACACCAGTCATGTTGTCCCTGATCTCAGCCACACCAGTTTCAGTGTCCCTGATAACCGCCACACAAGTTACAGTAGTTGCAGTACCCCCTGATTGCTACCATGCCAGTCGCAGTTCCCCCAAATGCCGCCATGCCAGTCACAGTGCCCCTCGGATCACCACCACGGCAGTCACAGTGCCCCCCCCGATCCGTGCCTTGCCAATCACAGTGCCCCTGCAGATCCCTGCCATGCCAATCACAGTGCCCCCTGCAATCCAAGTCAGAGTTACTCTTAATCATCCGCCATGCCAGTCGCAGTGCCCCTCGATTGCCGCCATGCCAGTCACAGTGCCCCTCGATTGCCGCCATGCCAGTCGCAGTGTCCCTTGATTGCCACCATGCCAGTCACAGTGCCCCTCGATTGCTACCACGCCAGTTGCAGTGCCCCTCAATTGCTGCCACGCTAGTTGCCGTGCCCCTTGATCACCCCCACGCCAGTCCCAGTGCCCCTTGATCGCTGCCACGCCAGTCCCAGTGCCCCTCGATCGCTGCCACGCCAGTCGCAGTGGCCCTCTGTCGCCGCCACGCCAGTCATAGTGCCAACATCGGGAAATTTGTGATGCTTTCTGAAGAGCCATTCATATCCCCGTCGCTCTTCAGAGAGCATTTGACTGGCAGTGAGGAGGCGGCATACCGGGCTTTAGTCCACTATTGGTTGACTCTGGGCTACAGAAGGACAAAAGTGCATGTACTCCTGTGACATAGAAGTATGGCCAAAAAACTCTTTGGCCATACTTCCCTTTTACGGTTGAAAGGGCTGCCTCCTCTATAAGTGTTGTAAACCTCAACAGTTGCCTTTAGGCAGTACTGTTTTGAAATACAATATGTGCTTCATCTGCATGGGGTGCACTTTATAGCTGACCTCAGCTGTGTAGGAGGTAAAGTAGAACTATTGGTAAAACTTTTTTCTTTTTTCTTTTTTTTTTTTCATTATGTATAGAGTAAGGTAGGTTTTTTTTCCACAATCTGTTTCCCTTTGCAGAGATTTACCATCACTTCCTGTCTCCTAGCCAAAGAAGAAATTGCTGCAAATAAAGGGAATTCCTTGGGGACCCCCAGGTCACCAGAACTAGTGTCCCGATTGGAAGATTTCCTGTCCATTATTTTTTTGGGACAACCCAAAATTTGGAATTTTCATTTACTTTCACTTTCAACGATGATGGTAAACAGGACAAATATAGAGGGTGAATTTCCCTAACGGGGCACAGACAGCAATGAAAATTGACAGATGTTCTACCCCTCTCCACTCTATCCAAAACTAAAAAATTCATTTTGCCTATAGTCATACTATGCTCTGGGCCAGTGCTGCATTGTTGGAGGAAGAGGGTTGCATATTACCCCATACTCAGAATTTCGGGGTATTTCACTAGGCTCCAGTGGGTGAGTGAACAGGGCTGTAGGGAAGTGTGGGTAATGTAAGTAACAGCAGCATATTGGGTACGGGGGATGGCAAGCTATAGGCATATAACCTGCTACTTTGCCCAAAATGGGTATACGGATTCACTCTAAAGTGTAAAAATCGACTCCAAAAATCAGAGGGTGGCTGGCATGAGTACATGAAAGATCTGCCTATACATGTCCATCTTTTAACTATGAATTTTCTCCCCCTTTCCTTTTTAAGATGTTCACACATTAATCCTAAAATAACAGCAAACTGATATTAAAACGTATGTCTTTGTGAACAGTGTTGAGACGGTTTGGGGCTTCCTCTTCAATATTTTCCAAAAGATGCTATGCACAAATAACCATAATGATCATTTATTTTCTGTAATAACTGCACTGCTGCTTTATTCTGGCAGCCAAGCAAATAACCCTTTCCATAATATAGGCAAATAACAAACAAAATAAATGAAAGCAAAGCAGCCCTTGTAGCATAGAGGAATCCATGCCATGGAATAGCTACTTATATGATTATTTATACTTTCCTTGATTTTGACAGACAGCCATAATTCTACTTGTCACTTAATGGCTTATTACGAAGAAGCTTTTTGTAAGGTACTATTCAGCTGCAAGTAGAGCACAAAGACTGAAATATTTTTTGCATATCTTAAATCTTTCATTTCATAGTGTAATGTGCAGATGGATTTTGAAATCCAAAGGGATCAGGTGTAAAGCAAGTATTATCTGAAGTAAATTCTGTTTAAACTTCACATTTTTTGTCACTCATAGCCTGGGATGCTGTAGCTTGATGGAGCTGTTAGACATGTTTCTTTTAGAAAACAGACATTTCAGCTGAACTCTGGGGGGGGGGGAGAACTGTTTTTGGACATTTCACTGTAAGAATAAGTTACCGTTAATGATGCATGTCCCATGTGTGACTGCTGCTGCGTTTGCTATAACTTTTCTTTTTCTTTTTTTTTTTTTTACTCGTACATTACATAGTTGGGTTGAACAAAGACACGAGTCATCTAGTTCAACCAATAAAAATTTGAATAAAAATGGAGAATAGAAGAAAATATTGGGACTTTAAAGGTAGCCACTCATAACCCCCGGGAGAATTAGACTCAAGTGTTAGGATAAAAAATACTTTTTATTAAATATCATTAAAAAGTTATGTAAATAGATACAAAAAACAGATGCAATATCGGGAGAAGTTTATGAGAATACCCATGTGTATATAAATATCCTGTGATACGAGATGAGGTACTCTAGGTTCCACGGGTATCTCCAAAAATGGCAGGATCGCTACGCGTTTCGCTTGTAGCTTCTTCTGGGGATCCTGGTTAATACCAACTTCCTCAGGGGATCCTGGTCAATACCAATTTCCTCAAGGAAGGAAGTAGAAATGGAGCATCTGGAGCCGTAAGATAGTAAAAGTGTAAGTGAGGGGACCTGGATACCTGTCTCAGCACAGGGGAGGTCAGAAAGCCCATGCCACGGATCTCACTCTGGAATTCCAAGTTCAGGGGTGTCAGCTGAGAGCCAGTAACACTTGTTACTCACAAAAGAATTAATGAACCCAATTCCCCTATATGTAGAGGATGGTCTGTCTGGGTATTTCATGCTGTTGAAAAAAAAAAAAAGGAAGCTGGTACTCTGGTAGTTCATTGAGAACTGCAAGCCATCAGCCACAACAGGTGACTGTACTCTGTGAATGAATGATGCGGCTGTGTGGGCTGCGTTCTTTTTGAATTCTGGCAGTGGGTTCAGAGAGAAGATCCCCTGCCAACTGCCACAGGAAGGTGGGGGATCGAGGGGAGATCAGGCAGATGCACCCACATCACAAAAGGGAACTCATTAAAATAAGACAGGTTCCACCATACTCCACAAGGAGGTTCTGATCATGAGCACTCAATCTGGAACACTGGATTTTATGGCTTTAAATTGGTGGTAAAAAGTTGTACTTTTTCTATGTGACAAATATATGCATTTTGCTAATTCATGAAATAAATAAACCGTCAATTTTGGGTGTCTTATGTTCAAGTATAGTATCTTTATCTGTAGGCACTGTTTGAATCAAGATCTAAAGTTTGCATGTTTAAAGGGTAACCTTTGGGAACATGTTACATGTTCCACCAATTTTTAGGGTGGAACATGTAACATGTTCCCAATGCTGCAGCCACTGCCCAATTATCCCCCTGTGACTTGAGAGAAGTTTCCTGGACTAGCTGTCACTTTTTGAAATCCGCTCCGCCCACACGGCCACATCATTCATGCACACAGCTCTGTGTTTGAATGAACTACAAGCCCCGCTGTCGACTTGTAGTTCTCAATAAACTACTATGGCACTGTCAGTGTATCTGCTTGCCCTTATGGGATGTACGGGCCCACAAATACTCTGACAGACCTGCCAGAGACTTGGCATGGCACCGGCGATCAATGCTTTTCAGGCTCCAACAAAAAATAATAAATGCACATTTTTTACCTGCATTTTTTTTTTTTCTTCAGAAAAATTAATGTTTCCTTTAAATATGTTGAAAAAGCTGGGATGTTGAGTCTTTCGGAGCATCCTGCCCTAATCTCCTTAGAGTAAATAACTGCAGTAATTTGCATTGAGGTTATAGGATGTATATTTTTAATAGTAATGGGAAGTGACTGTTTTGCTACATATCTAGTAGTATCAGATATATACTTTTAAATTCTGCCATCGATTTCTCAGAGCTTCTTCATCAGACTAAATACGTCATAAGCTCTGGCAGGCCCCATGTCCTCTTAGAGGTAACACTTCTAGAGCATCACATACAAGTGCAATACCTTAGTGAATAGAAATCTGTTGTGTTAATTACATTCAGCAGGGGGGCTTGGTTATGACTTTAGTCACACTCCAGTTACACAAAGTCAATTTTTCTTGCAATCATTCTGTGAAGCTAGACTACATACAGTAAATGTATGGTTATGTACAATTGCCAGTGATGAAGGATATATTTGATTAATAGAACTTTACCACATTTTGTTAATTGTACCAACTGTAATTCCGAAAATAGTCAAAATGCTTAGATAGTTATGATAAGAAGAGATACATACTGTATATAAAAGAAAATAGCAGTTTCTATGAAGAAAATATGCACCCACACCACTACTCCCTAAAAAAAAAAAAAAACAACTAAATATAAAGGGTTTCTGTTGTAAACAAAGTGTGCCATTTAACCACTTCTGAACCGGAAGATTTTTCCCCCTTAATGACCAGGCCATTTTTTGCAATTCGACACTGTGTTCCTTTAACAGACAATTGCGCAGTCGTGCAACGCTGTACCCAAATAAAATTGATGCCCTTTTTTCCCACAAATAGAGCTTTCTTTTTGTGGGATTCAATCACCTGTGCAATTTTTATTTTTTGCGCTATAAACAAAAAAAAAGCGGCAATTCTGAAAATAAAAAAAACAAAAACATTTTTCACTTTCTGCTATATAACATTCCCAAAAAATAATTTTTTCATAATTTTAGGCCAATTTGTTTTCTGCTACATATTTTCGGTAAAAAAAATCGCAATAAGCGTTTTTTGATTGGTTTGTGCAAAAGTTATCATGTCTACAAACTAGGGGAAAGATTCATGATGTTTTCATTTTATTTATTTTTTACTAGTAATGGCGGCGATCTGCGATTTTTAGCGGGACTGCGACATTGCGGCGGACAGATTGGACCCCTAACTGACATTTTTGACACTTTTGGGGGGGGGGGGACCAGTGACATTACTACAATAATCGGTACTAAAAATCTGCACTGTTTCTGTACTAATGAAAATGGCAGGGAAGGGTTAACCCAGGGGCGATCAAAGTGTTAAGCGTGAGCCTAGGGGGTGTTTTCTAACTGTGGAGGGGATGGGCTTGTAAAATCAATACAGAGACCTGTGATCCTAAATAGGAGGAACACAGGAGCTCTGCCTTGTTTGCTGAGAGAACAACGGTCTGCTGTGTTTACAACAGCAGAGTTCAGGAAGATGGGTGTTGGGCGCTACTAACCAAAAAGGGGGATCCACCACAAGGAGGGGAGGGGGCACGGGGATATCCGCCAAGTCCTCTTGATGAACTGTCCAAATGGCCGACTACAAGGCAGCACTGGCGGTAAACTTCGGAAATTCCGCTGACAGGAGTAAAAGGGAAAACAGGCGCCACTGTATTAAGCCAAAAGTTTATTGCACACTAATCACAGTAGTAACTTACATAAAGGTAAACACCAGTCCATGTAGGAGCATCTGTTCCGCACTGTCCGGCCGTCCACCAGCCCTGAAGTGATGTCGTAGGAAGCTAGTCCGAGGAGCTGGTTTCGCCGGAAGCCGCAATGGAACGCAGGCTACCGGAAATGACGCGACGCGTGTCGGAGCATGCGTACTCGGCTCCTTCTTCAAGTTTACAACAGCAGACCGCTGTTCTCTCTTCAAGTTGAACGATCGCGGGTGCCCAGCGGCAATCGCGGCCGCTGGCTCCGTGGATCGGCTTCCCCGCTGGCGAGTGGGTGCGTGCGTGCCCCCAGGATCGCTCCTGTGGACCGCTGTACAGGTACATTGATTTTCGGGAACCTGCCAACCGGGGAACGTATATAGGTGGCGGCTGGTCGGCAAGTGGTTAAGTATTACTAAAGGCAAAATTTGTTTTTGTTTTTTTTAACTTTTGGATAGAGTGGAGAGGGGACTAGAACACCTGTCGGGTTTTTATTGCTGTCTGTGTCCTCAGCCATTTATTTCTTCTCTAAATCCTGTTTATCATTATCTACAAAAGTAAAAGAAAATCCCAAATTTTAGGTTGTTCCCAGTCCAGGAATAGTTCTGGTGACCCTTTTTGATCACTTCTCATTTTGAGGATGGGGCAGGAAGTGAAAGGAAATATCCCCAATGGGACACAGAAGACAAAAAAATAAAACCTCTTACAGGATAGCGTAAAAGAGGATTATTCTTTTTCACTATCCAAATTGCTTATTGCCTTTAGTTCTATTTTAATGTCAGTAAATGTATTGAGATTGACTCACTAAAGCAGGGGTACTAAATTGAAATTCACAGAGGTGCGCTTAGTAAAATCTTCTTCCAGCAGATTCCCGAATCACATGTTTGTGATACGATTCAGATCCTTTACGACATAGCACCCTCTCCTCTTAGGCGTTCCCATCGCTGCAGCTGGGGAATGCAGGCGTAATTGCACATGTTCCCAACCCACAGAGGCACACGCCACACTTTAGGACATGCGTGCGTCAAACTGCTTGGTGCTGTGCAATTTTAAAAAGGGCCAGGGACTTGTTTCCCCGCATTTCTTATGAGTAATGCAGACCATTAAAATGAATGGGCTGACCTACCTGTGACATGCGCAAGCACAGATCTGAACTGAGCCCCATATCACAACTCCATCCTTGCATCCGTTCCACAGTGTCCACTGCACATCACAGTCCCTACCCTTCACATCCAGATTTCCCCCTTCACAGTAGTGTTCTCGTGCCCCCCTTGACATAAACACCCTCCAACAGTACTGTCCTCAGCCTCCCCATTACAGTACTCATGGCCCCCATTACAATCCTTGTAGTTGTTGCCCTTTTTTTGTCTTCATCTCCCAATACAGTATTCAGCTCCCCCTCAGTACAGTTTTCAGCCCCCCCCCCACTGTTGTCAGCCCCCACATTACTGTCCTCAACCCCCCCCCCTCTATTACAGTGCTTGACTCCCCTACATTACTATCCTCAGCCCTCCCCCCCATTACAGTACTCAGCCCCCTTATTACTGTCCTCATCCCCCCAATTACAGTACTCAGCTCTCCTTTACAGTACTCAGCCCCCCTATTACTGTCCTCATCCCCCCCAAATACAGTACTCAGCTCTCCTATTACTGTCCTCACCCCCCCCCCCCCAATTACAGTACTCAGCTCCTCTACTTTGTCCTCAGCCCCCCAATACAGTATTCAGTTCCCCCCCACATTACTGTCCTTAGTCCCCCCCCACATTACAGTCCTCAAGCCCCCATTACAGTCCTCAGCCCCCCCACATTACTGTCCTCGGACCCCCCCCCCCATTACAGTACTCAGTTCCCCTCATTACTGTCTTCAGCCCCCCCCTCCTTACAGTACTCTACCCCCCCTCCTGACATTACAGTACTCCCCCTCACATGACAGTGCTCAGCCCCCACACACATTACAGTACTCAGCCTCCTCCTTGCAGTACCCAGCACCTCTCCCCCTTCCCACATTACATCTCCTCTACCTTACACAGATGGGAGGCACAGCAGGTCTGAATGGAGGACGAAAGCTGCAAGCTGGTGATTGGTTGCTTGGACTTCCCTTCATCTTCAATCAATCACTGGCTTGTTTACCTTGGGCAGCTCCTGCCCTCCCTCCAGATCTGTCCCGCCTCCCACTGTCGGCTCTGCCAAGATGAAAGTGTGACAGCTAAGAGAAGAACAGGCTCCTAAATAGCGTGACTGCTGCGGTCCAGGTGCGAGAGTGATAGGGACCGAACCCAGACCGCAGGACGCCATTTGTTGATGCCTACACTAAAGCAATTTAATTTGTTCCCTTAGTTCACTTGAGTGAATAAATATTAATAGTGAATATTATGAATAGTGAAATATTAATAGGTTCATTCTAATTACCATCATTGCAAACGAACAGTCCCTTTCCTAAATGAACAACCACTACTCTACACAAAAACTGTGTTTTAAAGCAGTCTGCATTCTTTAAGCCAGCCATAGATGGTTCAAATCTCAGCAGGTTCAGCAGGGACCAGCCGAGATGCGAACCATCTATGGGGTGGCTGAATGTACCCAAGTTGATTCATCAGTCGACTTGGGTACAACCTGCATGTCGGATTTTCGGCATGCAGTTATTGCCAGTGGCTATAGCCACTAGCAATAATCACGGTGTTCTCCCGACAGGGACACTTGGTTTCAGTAAAGAAAATTACATCATCTATGGTTCACCTTTGTCCAAATGACCACCTACATATCTCCCATTTTCCTTGGCATTTGTTTACCTCTAGTTTAGAGTTCTAAAATATTTACAGTATCTCACAAAAATGAGTACATCCCTCACATTTTTATAAAAATTTTATTATATCTTTTCATGTGACAACATGCTACAGTGTAAAGTAGTGAGTGTACAGCTTGTATAACAGTGTAAATTTGCTGTCCCCTCAAAATAACACAACACACAGTGAGTACACCCCTAAGTGAAAATGTCCACCCCTAAGTGAAAATGTCCAAATTGGGCCCAATTAGTCATTTCCCTCCACTGTGTCATGTGACTCGTTAGTGTTACAAGGTCTTAGGTATGAATGGGGAGCAGGTGTGTTAAATTTGGTGTTATCACTCACTCATACTGGTCACTGGAAATTCAACATGGCACCTCATGGCAAAGAACTCTCTGAAAAAAAGAAGTGTTGCTCTACATAAAGATGGCCTAGACTATAAGAAGATTGCCAATACCCTGAAACTGAGCTGCAGCACGGTGGCCAAGACCATACAGTGGTTTAACAGGACAGATTCCACTCAGAACAGGCCTCGCCATAGTCGACCAAAGGAGTTGAGTCAGGGGCTCAGCGTCCTATCCAGCGGTTGTCTTTGGGAAATAGACGTATGAGTGCTGCCTGCATTGCTGCAGAGGTTGAAGCAGTGGGGGGGTCAGCCTGTCAGTGCCCAAACCATACGCTCCACACTACATCAAATTGGTCTGCATGGTCCCAGAAGGAAGCTTCTTCTAAAGGTGATGCACAAGAAAGCCCGCAAACAGTTTGCTGAAGACAAGCAAACTAAGTACATGGATTACTGGAACCATGTCCTGTGGTCTGATGAGACCAAGATAAATTTATTTGGTTCCGATGGTGACAAACATGTGTGGTGGCAACCAGATGAAGAGTACAAAGACAAGTGATTCTTGCCTACAGTCTAGCATGTTGGTGGGAGTGTCATTGTCTGGGGCTGTATGAATGCTGCCAGCACTGGGGAGCTACAGTTCATTGAGAGCTCCATGAATTCCAACATGTACTGTGAAAAACTCAAGCAGAGCATGATCCCCTCCCTTAGGAGACTGGCTAAGGACCCCCAAACACACCTCCAAGGCGACCACTGCCTTGTTAAAGAAGCTGAGGGTAAAGGTGATGGACTGGCCAAGCATGTCTCCAGACCTAAACCCTATTGAGCATCTGTGAGGCATCCTCAAACGGAAGGTGGAGGAGAGCAAGGTCTCTAACATCCACCAGCTCCGTGATGTCATCATGGAGGAGTGGAAGAGGACTCCAGTGGCAACCTGTAAAGCTCTGGTGAACTCCATGCCCAAGAGGATTAAGGCAGTACTGGAAAATAATGGTGGCCACACAAAATATTGACACTTTTGGGGTCCAAGTCAGTGCACTGACTTTTCTTGCCTGCAGTTTAGACATTTATAGCTGTGTGTTTGAGGTATTTTGAGGGGACAGCAAATGTACACTGTTCTACAAGCTGCACACTCTCACTACTTTACATGGTAGCAAAGTGTAATTTCTTCAGTGTTGTCACATGAAAAGATATCATAAAATATTTACAAAAACTTTTGTGAGATACTGTATAGTACCTTAGAGCCTCACAGAAGAACTATCGGTATGTGAGAGGAGTTGCAAAATGGTGAGTGTAACGGATCAACTGGCACCCCGACTGGGTACCTCACAATCCAATAAAAAAACAAGAGTTTTACACTGTCACTCCCATACACTCCCATACAGTGTACACAATCCCTCCCCTCTGCCTGATTACATTATCATATGCAGATGAAATTGTATACAGAAACAAAATTAACCTGAACTAATTATCTAGCCATCTGGACAGAACAATGCAAGGTTATTAACATTTAACAATGGGACAAGCAGACTTCACACAATACACATCCCACCTCAATAGATAAACAATAGGACAAGACTGCCAATGACAGTTTGTCCGTCTCCTACATTGAAGTACATGGAATACACATTATCTCAATACACAAACAATAGGGAAAGTCTGTCTCTTACATTGAAAGACATGGAACAGAAGCCAATGTGATTAGCTCCTTTAATGAACATGTTCAGAATCCAACAGGAATAGTCCTCACATATCTCTCGAGATACATGGCTGACAAATATTACTGTCCCACTTGAAGTAATTCAAACCATTAAGTATCTGTCTTTCACTCACAGTGACGGGGAGTACCGTCACAGTGAGCAACTCTTTTACTGTCACCATTTTTCTATAATTCCTGTGTAGATTTTTTAGCAAACTTGTTTTATGGAAAGTATTTGTTTCATTATTCTTTTTCCTTGCATTATATATTATTTCTTGCCTTTCCCGAAACCCTCCTTCTATTTGAGAAATACAGTTAGGAGCTAAAAAAAAAAAAAAACCCATTTTTTTTCTGTTGACTGCGGTTTGGAAAACAATGCCATTTAATAAGCCACTAAACCATAAAATTGACATTTTTACACATGAGTAATATACTGTACATAAATCATTGACTCCATATCATCACATAGTTGTATTAGAAAGTAAAATGTTAAATCAGACCCATCTAGATGTAAAAGCACCGTACTGGTACATTACACTCTAAAGCAAATAAAGTGGGGTCATGAGAGCATGTGCTTTTAAATAAAACAAGTTGAAACACAGCAGAATAGGACATGCAACATTTTTTAATTCAACATTGTTTCATACAGGTCGACTTTAAACACAGTGATCCATTTTATCCAAAAATTCTATATCAACTTATAAATTAAAGCAAATAAATTGCGCTAACTGTGAAGTGAGCTGCTAGCACAAAACAACAGACAAAAAGTTGATCCAGTAAAGCAAAAATAATAAAACATGCAGCGCTAATAGACTATTACATATAAACAAACATATGCAATAACATGTGTCCAAATAAAGTCCATGGTGAGATATATATATAAATAAACATAAGTTCCAAATGTCTATAAAATGAAGGGAAAAAGTGTCCAAAAATTGTAATAGGTGATTATGGTGCACGTGGAAACCCAATACCGACAGGAGATGTTCTAAGCGCTCACCAGAAATAGAGGACCCAGAGTACCATATAGTACCTGGATCTACACAGCTTGGATGGTGTATGATGGTTAACCGAGTCCATAAAATGTCATCAGATGCCTCAGTGTAACTTAATAGCCGGTATATGCACAAGGATGGCTCCCATTCGGAAATGATTAAAATAAACCAAAAAGGAGCAGAAAATAGTGTAATACCGCTACAAATTTATTGATAAAATAAAGCAATTACACTTACAGACATCCCAAGAATAATGCATCAAAAGTACATGGGTAGGCTGTCCGTGGCGTGACCTTGACACAATTCAGCAAAACTGCCTTTTTTAAAAGGTGTAGCCAAAGGTGACACAACTGGGAATGAGTGGAAATTTGTCCAGAAGTAGAAAGTTCTTCTTGGATGGCTGTCACTGAAACAAGTGTCCCCATTGTCAATTAAACAATGGCCTCTTTTATCTGTACTAGTTGCTCCTTCTATTGGTAATAATACACAATTAAAGCAAGGTGCGCATGCCCAGGCATCAAAAAACCTAGGGACAACGCTTAAACTATGTTAGGACTTTATTGAATAGATTGGTTGAGTGTGTGTGTGTTTCACTTATAGGAAGCGGTACAATCCAAAGAGTGCTCTCAGTTGTTTGTCTTTATCTACATTGCAGCAGGTAAAAGGAGTGTACTAATGAATGTACATATACTCCTAAAAAAATCTTTCTACTGCTCCTGTTTTTTCTGGACCAGTGTCCCCATTGGAGGATTTTCCCTCACTCCAGTGACCACTTAAGCCTGAATTTTTACTCGCTTTGGTTACAGTGGGCATTAGGACAAATAGAGGGTTAATCTCCCCGGATGAAACACAAGACAGCAGTAAAAACCGGATAGGAATTTAGAGAATAATTATTTGTGGTTTTCTGTTAATTTACTTTGGTAATTGCACACTTCTGCAAAGTAGACACCCTAGTTTCTTACTGGCATTGTCTGCTTTATTATAAAAGTGATCACTGGTTTTCAGTTAACAGCATCTTAAATAGAAACCTAATGGTCAGCTCCATAACACAGACTGAAGGAGTCTTCTAAAATAATGGCTTTAATAACCGCTGTTCACTCATATTCCTAATTGTATTATCTTTTTTTTTTTTTATTATTTTACTGCTTCTGGGTACAATAATTTTAACACCCATGGATCTAGATAATCTAAAATCCACTACATTGCTTTATGCTATAGTTGATCATTTTAGTTGATATGTACACAGAGATCTTTATACACTTTATTTTATATATTCAAAATAGAACAAGACCTTTTTTATGGTTATTTTTATTTTCATTTTTATCTGTAAGTTCTTTTAATAAATTTGCTTTTGACTTTTTTTTCTTGTGGTTTTCCAGCTATTGACTTCAGGTGTAAATAGTTTTTTCAAGTAAAAGAAAAATGCCGCAGTGTATCTTATACATTAAACAGGAAATAAAAAGTGGCAGGGATGAAAATGAGAAAAGTGCTCCTGCCGTTGTGGGGTGCTTCCTCATCTTTTTTTTTTTTTTAATTCTTTTTATTAAAGTTTTGCAAAACAATACACAAAACAGAGCCGTGTGGGCATACCCAGGCTCAACAAGACAAAACAAAACCGAACCAACAAAAAGAAAAGGCAAAAAATAAAATAAAAAATAAAACAACCCCCCAGCGAGGCTGCAGCACCCAAAAAAAAAAAAAAAAAGGGTACCGTGTGTCACGGTTCTGAGTACCGACAGTTAGATGTGTACAGAATTCAGGCAGCGAGGTCCAGTGTGGTCAAGCAAGAGAGTGGTAAAAAAGAAAAATCTCAATTGATCATATCAGTCTACATAAACAGGGAAACTATACCCGGCAGCCAAGGAGACACCAGGATCCTGAGCAGGGGGCTCATCAGCAGTCTCAGTAGCTTCCATCCAAAGGTGCCAGACCTTGTGAAATTTATCGGGGCACCCCCTAAATTTATAGACGGCCTTATATAATGGTACCATCGAGTGTGCTTCCTCATCTTTAATATGCCCTATAAATGTATCTTTGTTTCACTAACATACATAGTTTGTAATTTGGCTTGGCTGCACATGGCAACAAAAAGGTGCATGTTATATTTTTTTGTAACACAGCACACTACAATGCATGGTAGTGCATTGCAGTGTTTCAGTACATGTTTGTTGGCAAGGATCATTGGGTTGCCATTTAGAATGAATGGCATTGCCTCTCACAAATGCATGGTAATGCAGTGCAATGGTGTAAACTGCTCTTAGTCACTTCCACTGATTATAATTCTGGGTGAGTTGCCAATAGACAAATGACCATTGCTTCTCGGTAGGTGTGCAGGCTTTTGGGAAGGGGGGGGAAGTCTGTCTTAATGTATCCACCATCTGCAGAGGAACAGTACAACATTTAAGGCTGTGAAATACAACAGGAATTAAAAGACCACCTCTAAAGTTCTGTAAGATACAACACTGGCTTCTTAAAACAGAAGAAATCTACACGTTCCCACTTCCAGCCCAGCACAAAACCCACAAACAAGGAGCTCAGTCTCTGCTTATGGTACCAAGTGGGTGGAGTAATGCAAATATTTCCTCTTCAGCCATTTTAGCAATCAAGCCAAGCTGTATCCCGCTGTACTTTAGAGTAGGACTCTTCAATTCCTTTTGTACCATTTAGCCTCAACCTCAATAATTAGATTATTCCCTTGTACTCACAACCCATACATCCAGTAAAGCCTTATCTTGCTATCTTGCCCCTACTTCAACCCCGGAAGGTTTTCCCCCCTTAATGACCAGGCTATTTGTTTTGCGATACAGCACTGCTTTACTTTAACTGACAATTGCGCGGAGCAAATAGAGCTTTCTTTTGATGGTATTTGATCACCTCTGCATTTTTTTTTTGTGCTATGAACACAAAAACACAACAATTTTTAAAAAATAAAACAATATTTTTTAATTTATGCTATAAAACATACCCAATAAAAAAATGTAAAAAGTCAAATTTATTCATCAATTTAAGCCAATATGTATTCTGCTACAAATTTTTAGTAAAAAATCCCAGTAAGCGTATATTGATTGGTTTGTGCAAAAGTTATAGCATCTACAAATTGTGGGATATTTTTATGGAATTTTTGTTATTTTTTTTTTTTTATTTATTTACTAGTAATGGCGTAATCAGTGACTGCAACATTGTGGTGGGAAAATTGGACACCTGACACTTTTTTGGGGACCAGTGACCCTAATACAGTGATAGGTGCTAAATAAAAATGCAGTCACTATACTGACACTGGCAAGGAAGGGGGTTAGTATCAGGAGCGATCAGTCTTAAGTGTGCTCCTAGAGAGTGCTTTCTAACTGTGTGGAGGGTAGCTTAACTGGAGAAAGACTGCGATCCGTGTTTCTGCAGAAATACACAATCTCCATCTTCCTCTCTGTCAGAACGGTGGTCTGCCTTGTTTACTTAGGCAGCCAGCTCTTCTGCTTCTCCTGTGAATGATCGGCCGGTCCTGGTGGACATCACGTCCTCCAAAGCCACTGATTGGCTCCTGCTGTGTCCATTCACAGCAGAAGCGGGTCGCCGGCAGAACGTGCGCGCGCCCCAGACCGTGTGCACTAAATCAGGTACAGCTACTGGATTTTGCGCAGGAGGGCCTGCAGTATATCTGCATGGGGCGGTCAATAAGAGGTTATTGGGGCTAAAAAGCCTATAAACGCTGTATGCAAATGGTAATACTGGCTCTTTTAAATTATAGCTATGTCTTCACTTTACACCAGCAGTTCTGGATGAATTGATAGCGAAAAGGGGAAAAAAATGTTTTGCAAGACTCCACCCACTTACCTATAAATATAAACCCTTGTTTATGAGTTTTGTGCTGGAAGTGAGGATATATAAATACCTGTTTTAGGAAATCAATGATGTATCCCACCATACACCTAAAAATAATCTCAGATGGAGAGGATGGCTTACCTTGGGTAAAGCAACATTCAGTTTTAAATAACACCATTGCCTTCTATTGTCAAGAAGTTTAGCAGGGACTGGTCTGGGATGAAATCTTATTAACTAAGTGTACCCTACCACTTTTCTGATTAACTCTTATCCCTTGTGTCTTTCAGGGAATATCTTGGAAAACAGCTGCAATCAGAACAGCCGCCAGCAGTGACTGCAAGGAGCTAACTTTATCGCTGTCACTGTCCTGTGGCGTTCCCTATCTGCTTCTCTTTATCTGGTTCATGGAGTTGCTTTCTTTTATTTTGGCTATCCACAGTTTGTGTGTTGTGCCCTCTCTTCCCAATAATATCCATGTTTTAGTAAAGTATAAATGTGAATTATTCTAGTGTTTTCTAGTTTTTCACTAATACATGGAAGGATTACAAGATCTTAATCAAAGGTCAAAGGTACTGAAACATAATAGTGGTCATTATGCATCCTGTGTATTTATTGATATGTGGAAAACAAAATTAAATGGCACATTCCAAGAAAAATCATTAGTGTCTTTGTTTTGTTTTAAAGTACTCTGGTTCCTTTGCCTATTTTATTAATAGAAATTGATTTCTATCTTTCAAGTTGCCTGTATACAACAAAAAGGGAATAGCAAGGAAGGCAGTATGAATGCAACAGAGAATTATTAGGGCAAATTACAAAAGTCTTTATAGTTTTCTATTCCTTTTCATGTGTGCTCCAAGCACTCGATGGTGGAATTACATCTTTAACTTGAATTATTAATGGTGTGTGACAAAAAGTGTTTGAAGCTACTTAAGTAAAAGTTTAACATAAAACTGATGAGATTTCTGAAGAATATCACATCGATTTTAAAAAGAACCTTAAAGCAAAGCTTTTGTAATTGAAAAAGTCTGTTCTAGACACCCTCTCGTGCCTACACTTGCCTTTATTGCTGCTCCTAAATGCTGAGATTGACATCACTGTTGTGTTCAAATTTTAAAACACTTACTTTCAGTGTTTTCCTTTCCATAATTTGTATTCACTTGCCGTTTGCTTTGGGATTTGCTTTCAAATTTGTCTTCTCCAGGAAACATGCATAAAATACAAAAAAATGCATCTATATTCTTATAGGAAGATTGCTGTTGAAATGAATAGTCTGGCAACAGGATCTCTTTAAATACCAGTTCTCCTTGTTGCAGGGAAGCATTTGACACATTATCTGCCTATCCTATCACTAGACAGAGCAGTTACATGGCTTTCCATTCACTGTGATATAGACAACAGTTGCCAGCGACTTTGCAGGGGAGGGCACAGTAGTGTCGGAAGCAGCTATGAAGGTAAAAACAAGCATCGGAGGATGCTTATAATGGGGTGGGGGTCAGTTTGGGGATTATTTATGTTGTCAGGTTTGCCTTACAGTCTTGGTTAACACCGCATTGGATACAAAAGCATATTCAACACTGTCCCTAGAGAATGTCCTACCTGCAGCTGACCACTTATCCAGCATGATGGGGGAGAGGGTAGCTGGGCATAGAGGAAAACAAAAAAAATAAATATATACATTGCATCTGTATTCACAGCTCTTCAATTTTCCTCATTTTGTTATGTTACAGCCTTATTCCAAAATGAATTAAATTATTTTCCTCAAAATTCTACAAACAATACCCCATAATGACAACGTGAAAGAAGTTTGTTTGAAATCTTTGCAAATTTATCTTATTTCCACTGATCATCCTTAAGATGCTTCTGCAACTTGTTTGGAGTCTACATAAAGTAAATTCATTTGATTGGACATGATTTGGAAATTCACACAACTGTCTATATAAGGTCCCACAGTTATCAGTGCATGTCAGTGCACAAACCAAGCCATTAAGTCCAAGGAATTCAAAAACAAACAAAGGGCGCCAGGTCAGAACAGGAAGTATTAAAAACAGTGTTTATTGCTGAGCATTTACATACAAGCAGGCCAAGATCAGTGTGATGGCAGGCAATGGAAAAGGCATGGAATCCCCAACCGTTGGTGGACTGGAGGGTGATGCGGGACCCAGGCTACTCTTATGGTACCATTGGATTTAAATTATATGCCGCAGTGAGCACTGACCCACTGACCTAGGCCGGTTTAGTTGTTTGCAAGTCCAAGGAATTGTCTGTAGACCTCGAGACAGCATTGAATCAAAACACAGATCTAGGAAAGGGTACAGAAAAATTTCTGCAGCATTGAAGGTCCCAATAAGCACAGTGACCCCCATCATCCGTAAATGGAAGTTTGGAACCACCATGACTCTTCCTTAAACGGGCCGACCAGCGAATCTGAGTGATCGGGGGAGAAGAGCCTTAACCAGGTGACCAAGAACCTGATTGTCACTCTGACAGAGCTACAGCATTTCTCTGTGGAGAGAAGAGAACCTTCCAGAAGAACAACCATCTCTGCAGCACTCCACCAATCCGGTATGTACGGTAGAGTGGCCAGACAGAAGCACATAACAGCCCACCTGGGGTTTGCCAAAAGACACCTGGGGGACTCTCAGACTATGAGAAACAAAGATTGAACTCTTCGGCCTGAATGGCAAGCGTCAAGTGTGGTTAAAACCAGGCACCGCTCATCACCTTGCCACTAGTCAGGATCGAGGTAAAGATGAATTCAGCAATGTACAGAGACATCCTTGATGAAAACCTGCTCCAGAGCTCTCTGGACCTCAGACTGGGGGCGAAGGTTCATCTTCCAACAGGACAACAACCCTAAGCACACAGCCAAGATAACAAAGGAGTGGCTATGGGACAACTCTGTGAATGTCCTTGAGTGGCCCAGCCCGAACCCAGCCTTGAACCCAACTGAACATCTATGGAGAGATCTGAAAACGGCTGTGCACCGATGTTCCCCATCCAACCTGATGGAACGTGAGAGGTCCTGCAAAGAACAATGGAAGAAACTGCCCAAAAATAGGTGTGCCAAGCATATAGCATCATACTCAAAAAGACCTGAGGCTGTTATTGGTGTTTCAACAATGTATTGAGGAAAGGCTGTGAATACTTGTGTACATATGATTTTTTTATTGTTTTTTTTTTTTTTTTTAAATAAAGTTGCAAAGATTTCAAACAAACTTCTTTCACGTTGTCGTTATGGGGTTTTATTAGTAGAATTTTGAGGAAAATATTGAATTTAATCCATTTTGGAATAAGGCTGTAACATAACAAAATGTTGAAAAAGTGAAGCGCTGTGAATACTTTTTGGATGCTGTGTGTGTGTATATGTGTATGTATGTATGTATGTATATATATATATATATATGTATGTGTATATATATATATATATATATATATATATATATATACAGGATTAGAATATCATCAAAAGGTTAATTTATTTCACTTATTCAATTCAAAAAGTGAAACTTTATATGGATGCGTTACACACAGAGTAATACATTTCAAGCTTTTCTTTCTTTTAATGTTGATGATTATGACTTACAGCTAGTGCAAACCCAAAATTCAGTATCTCAGAAATTACACAAGACCAAAAAAAAAAAAAGATTTTTTATACAGAAATGTTGTCCATGTACAGTACAGTATAGTATGCACTCACTTGGTCGGGGCTCCTTTTGCATGAATTACTGCATTAATGTGACTGTGGAAAAATTTCCATTTCATTTGTAATTTCCATTTCATTTGTTCATTTGAGAGGCAAAGAATCCAAATTGCATGAGGTCCAGTGTGAAGGTGCATGAGGTGCCACAGTCAGTGATGATTTGGGGAACCATGTCATCTGCTGGTGTTGGTCCATTGTGTTTTATCAAGTCCGAAGTCAGTGCAGCCCTCTAGCAGGAAATTCTAAAGCACGTTCTGCTTCCCTCTGCTGACCAGCTTTATGGAGATGCTAATAGTTAAACGAATCCATGCAACCGCTTTAATTTCAACACACTCAAATTAATATACCTTCTCATAGAAATATAAAAAAAAATAAAAAATCTTTTGCTGCAGACACTTTACCAGTGTGTTCACTAACAACCACCTCAAAAATCAAAAAATTATATGAATAAGTGCAGCACAATAAATACGTATATAGATGCACATAAATGAATACTAATAATCACTATACTGTTGTCTCTTCCAATTAAATACACTCTCAAACACCTTCAAATGTGCATATAATTAAAACAAAAATTATTATTATCTCATAATAGTGAAAACACTTGTGAAATTATGACAATTCTTCTATCTTCGCTGTGCTTCAGGTGACCCACCACCAACAGGTGAAGTGCTCGCTCACCTCACCTAAAATATCTGACCCCCTCTACAGAGTCCAATATGTCTTTGATAAAATCCTCCTATAAGGAATGTACAAGATCTCCTCATCTCCCATCCACAGGTGAAAAATCCACCTTTCCCACATCACACTTCAATCCTCAGCACGTGTTTTCATAAAACAAAGCAGGAAACCATAGTGCTCTCTATTTTTTTCACATTTAACAGGAGATTTGCATCATGGATGTGCAGCCAACAAATCTAAAGCTCCTGCATGATGCTGTAATGTCAATATGAACCAAAATCTCTGAGGAATGTTTCCAACACCGTGTTGAATCTATGCCACAAAGGATTAGGGCAGTTCTGCCAGCAGAAGGGGGTCCAACCTGGTCCTCGCAAGGTGTTCCTAACAAAGTGGCTGGTGAGTGTATATACATACATGGTATAACTCCAATATAAGTGGGTTTGGCGCTGCCAGGTGTATGTGACCTATAATACCCCTTATTTCATAAAGGAGTACCTCAGAGCTGATGATGTTAAAAATGTGCAATAGGTGTGTGCCTTTCCCTTTAGATCCCAATATACGTAAACAAAAGACTCACATTCATTTACATAAAATAAAAAACCCAATAGTGACCTTACGGTATGAAAACTAATGACATATCTTATGTTTAAAGTGACAAGTGCTATGATGTTATGCAGTCTTCCATCCTGTGCATAAATATTATTCCCAAAGTAAAACAATTTAGTATTTATTTAGTACTATTTATAAGTCCATGGGTTATTCCTAAAGTGCTAAGTACTTATGTTTTGCTATGGACTTTTGATTTATATACTAAAGCTTCATAAGTTCATAAAAGTGTTGATAGGTGACCAGTGCTCAAAATATCCACAAAAGTGCATCCATGTTTCCACAAGTGCTCCCCCTTCAGATCTGCACTCACCAGACACTTTTGCCCCCCTTGGGGCAACAGGCATTTCAGGGTACACTGGGTGACCTCTTCAATGTAACAGCAAACATTTTCTTTCCACGGCCTCCACCCAGTATGTGCTTATGCAAAGGGCAAACAAACACAGACAGATTTCATAGTGTAAATCCATGTGGTAAACCAAGGGGACACGAAGCGGCCATTTTACCACTACTGCCTTAACATTGAGATAGATTTGAATTGTTCCATCTCCAATTTAAACAGAAATTTCAATTATTGAGCCTTCCATTCATACACCTTGTTTTTTAGGTGGCATTCCCCTTATTTTCTGTTATTTCCCCACTTTAACCACCTAAATACTGGGCACTTAAACCCCCTTCCTTCCCAGACCAATTTTCAGCTTTTAGCGCTGTTGCATTTTGAATGACAATTGCGCGGTCATGCAACACTGTACCTAAACCAAATTTATGTCATTTTTTCCCCACAAATAGAGCTTTCTTTTGGTGGTATTTGATCACCGCCAGGTTTTTTCTTTTTTGGTGCACAAATAAAAAAAGGCCGAAAAGTTTGAAAAAAAAAAAAAGTTTTTTTGTTTAGGTTATAAAATTTTGTAAATAGATATGTTTTTTCCTGCACTGATGAGCACTGATGACGCCGCACTGATGAGGAGACACTGATGGGGTGGCACTGATATGCAGCACTGATATGCAGCACTGATGGGCACTGATATGTGGCACTGATAGATAGCACTGATATGCAGCATTGGTGGGCACTGATAGGCAGCGCTGATGGGCACTGATAGGCGGCACTGATGGGCGGCACTGATCGGCACTGATGGGGGGCACTGATGGGCAGCACTGGTGGGCAATAATGGGCACTGGTGGGCGGCACTGATAGATGGCAATAACGGGCACTGGTGGGCAGCACTGATAGATGGCATTGGTGGGCAGCACTGATAGGGGGGCACCACTGGCAGGCTCTCTGAGCCCTGTTTGCCATCCCTGGTGGCCATGGTGGGCATCCCTGGTGGTCATGGGTGGGCATCCCTGGTGGCTCTAGTGGCATCCCCTCCCCCCAGGGCTGCACTGGTAATCAATCATCTGATTACCAGCACAGACCCCCCCCTGTGATCAGTGAGTAATTAGAAATACTCACTGATCACCCCAGCTGCAGAATTGATCCTCTTCTCCTCACTGACAGGATCTGTCAGGAGGAGAAGAGATCGAAGCCGTTACAACGGCTGTATTGACATTACATGACGGCTGTGATTGGTCACAGCCGTCATGTGATCAGGAGGGCCAATCACAGGGCCCTCCTGCCGAGGCTTGTTGCTCTGTGTCCTAGGGACACAGGCACATCGAGATCGCGCCGCTGCGCGTGCCCGCGGCGGCGCGATCTCTCTCCTTCTGAAGGACGTTCCGGAACGTCCATTCAGAAGGACGAGACTCCCACCCGGCCGTATATGTACTATGGCCCGGGTGGGAGGTGGTTAACTTAATACTCTTGATTCATTTTTAATGTATAATCCCGTAGTTATGATTATGATAATGGATAGGGATCATTAAGCTTCATGTCCAATCTTTCCTCATTTTAAATTTTTAATATGTGTTTTTAAAAAGTTTTTTTAGAAGTCTGTTTCTTAGTTGTTTTTTTTTTATAGGACCAGGAGATACTTACTCATCTGACTAATCTATATGAGCAGAGTCAAATGTATGCACTGGGTGCATTTTTAAGAAAGTAGGATTAAAATACTCAGGAAGTTCCTCTAAATCAGCCTTGGAGACACACAGGAGGCCTACTGAAAATGGCGGGACTAGTGATTTACACTGATTGCCAGGGCGGTACTGGTAAATTGGCTGCTTCGCGTACCTTGGTTGCTTAGTGATTAGAGAGTATAAAAACCGGAAGGTGTAGCAAGATGGCGCCACTTCCCATAATGTGTATTTGATGAAATGAGTAGGGTGGAGCTTCTAGCCTCACCACATCACTTCCGGTTTCTGTCCGTGTGGCGCACGGTGTCCCGGGCCATCTTGTTTATTGGCTCTGTATGATTTTATTAATGTAAGTGCACTACAAATTTGTTTTAATACATTTGCTACCCGGATTTACACTATGGGATCTGTCTGTTTGTTTGCTCTTTGCATAAGCACATTCTGAGTGGAGGCCGTGGAAAGAAAATGTTTGCTGTTACACTGAAGAATTCGCCTAGTGCACCCTGAAACGCCTGTTGCCCCAGAGGTGAGTGCAGATCTGAAAGGAGAGCACTTGTGGAAACACGGATGCACTTATGTGGATATTTTGAGCACTGGTCACCTATCAACACTTTTATTAACTTCTGTTTTGCTATGGACTTTTGATTTATATACTGTACTAAAGATTCATAACCACCTAGCACTTTAAGAATAACACATGGACTTATGAATATATTTCTATACTAAATTTTTTAGACACACTGCACTTTGGGAATAATATTTATGCACAGGTTGGAAGACTGCATAACATCATAACACTTGTCACTTTAAGCTTAAGATCTGTCATTTCTTTTCATACAGTAAGGTCACTATTGATTTTTTAATTTTATGTAAATGAATAAGTCTTTTGTTTACATATATTGGTATCTAAAGGGAAAGGTACACACCTTCTGCACATTTTTAAATCCAATCTTCACAGCATCAGAGCACCACAAAAAAAAAAAACGCTACCTGATTAATTTTTATTTTGCAACACAAACTCCCCCATCCATTCTTGTCTCCATGCTTTATGCTGAGAAATTGCTTTGAAAACCACCCCCTAGCATTTCTAGGCGTAGCCAACTTGAGTAAGGGCAAATGATTCACGTAGCATTTACTTCCCGCCCTTAGCCCAAGTATGCATACAGGAGAGTGTGTTTAGCTGAGAAAACCCCTCCTCCCCACCTAAAGGCTCTTGGGATGTATGACATAATTTGCCTAGGCAGGAAACCAGGAAGTAACTGAAAACATGTAAAAACAAAAGTTTAAAACAAGTAAAAATGATATACTGTCCTATTTACTAAGGAGGATTAAAAATGTTCTATGTTGATTGGGAGAGTGAAGTTCCACTTTAACATCAGCTCTGAGGTACTTCTTTATATAATAAGGCATGTTAAAGGTCACTTACACCTTTCAGCGCCAGACCCACTTATATTGGAGTTGCATATCAGCGCACTTGTGGATCTGGTTTTGAGTGGAGGCAGAAGCATTTTTCGTGTTTTTTTTTTTTTCCCTATAATAAGTTTTTTTTCATAGTGCAGATCCATTTCCAATATATACAGTGTAAATATTTGTATAATATATATATATATATATATATATATATATTTTTTTTTTTTTTTTCAAAATAATTTTAATTTTGGAAAGAGTAAGGTATGGTATGATTGAGACCAAATTTTTTTTCCAAAGCAGTAGAATGATTATTTTGAGGCAGAAAAAGTGTATGAATTTGAAGATTTTTTTTTCCCCCACCTCCTGTTTTGATAACAACTCAAACATTTCAGATTTCCCATACTTTCTGCAGTCATATTTCCATACTCCTCTCCTGCACATACTGCCCTGTGTCAGAACTTCTGAACACCTTTTCTGTACATTCTGTCCACTTGCATACCCTCTCCACTCCTCCACATACTACTGTATGTCAGACAATCCGCACTCCTTTCTTGTCAGTTCTGTGCATCATACTCTCTACACGTCTCTTCTGTATGTACTGACTCATAGCAGACCCTCTTCACTCCTATCCTATGCATACTGCCCACTGTCTTATGCTTCACACTCTTCTGCTGCACATACTGCCCACTATTCTACCCTCTGGGTTGCTCACCTCTAAAAACATACTGCCCCATGTCTGACCCTTTTATTGCCTCTTTCACAAGTTTCCCTAGTGTCAAACCCTCCACACTGCTTTTCTCCACATAATGCTTCATGTTAAACCCTTTGCATGACTCTCCTCTGTAATTCTCTCCTTTAACTTATCCTGCATATATTGTTGCTGTCCTACAATCTGCAATCCTCTCCTGTACCTATTGCTGCTGTTGTACCCTATATGCTTCTCTCCTGCACATGCTACCACTGACATAACCTCTGCACTCCACTCCTCTTCTGCACATACTACCCACTGTCTAACCCTTTTCTTACACATTCAGACTGCTATCAACCTCTCTGTACTCTTCTTCTGTAAAGCCTGATTGTTATACCCCGCGCACTCCTCTTGTATACCTACTGCCCACTGTCATAAGTTCCGTACCCCCCCTGCACTTTCTGCTCACTGTCATTACCTCTGCACTCCTCTCATGGCCATACTGCCTGCTAAAATGCTTCTTTAAGATGTTCTTTGATATCTGCAATCTTGCCTGTTATGGAGCAGCACACTTTTGCTAGTATTAAAAATATCAATGTTAATTCAAACAATAAATAATTATTCTGATTCTACACTGATCGCCACATGGAAATCTACTTGCATATTTGGGAAAAGCAACTTCTGTAAAAACAGCAACTGTAAGAAGCAACAGGTAAGTAACAGGTTAAATTAACTTGCCAGTTTTCAGCAGTCCTTTCCTCACACCTTGTCGCTGTGTGAGGAAAAGAGAGCTGGTAAAAGGCAAGGCTGTACAGGGCCCAGTTAGTACACTCTTTACACTGATCATCAGGGCACTGATCATCAATGCAGCCTCGTCAGTGCACATCTCTTTCGTTCATTGACAGACACAGCTCCATATCTTCTTTGACCCTTGGGTTATGCTGCTCTCCATAGGAGTAGGACTAGGTGGAAACAAATTTGACTACGTCCCTATGGCAGTCCTAGGGGGTAAACTTCCCACTTCCTGTTATAGGACTTCAGTTTTTTTCTGCCTAGTCAGGAGCAAGGACCTGGTTCCTTGCTAGGATCTCTGGTCCTGACATTTTTTCCTTTTTAGATTGATTTTTTTTTTCTTTTTCAGTGCTCTGTCTGCTGGAGTTTCTACAACAGGGTGTAGATCAGTGTTTGGCTCTGGGCTTCATCAAGGGATAGATTTCCTCCTTGGCAATCTTTTTCCAGCGACCGTTGCATGCAAATTCTTTTGTTCACACTTTCGTTCAAGGGGTTTGCCACTTGGCTCTTCCGGTAAGGTCACTGGTACCTCGGGACCTCAATCTGGTACTGTCGGTTCTTCAAAAACCGCCTTTTGAAAATTTTAGTGAACTTCCTCTGCTTACTCTGTCACATAAGGTGGCCTTCTTGGTGGCTATTACTTCTGCATGCAGGGTGTCGGAGCTGGCTGCGTTGTCCTGTTGGCCATCTTACCTGGTGGTTCACAGGGACAAAGTGGTGCTGCGTCCCTGTCAATCGTTTCTTCCTAAGCTTGATTCGGGTTTCCACTTGAATGGAGACATTGTGGTGCCTTCTTTGTGCCCTAACCTGAAACATCCTAAAGAAATTGTTTTACATTCCCTGGATGTGGTTTGGTCAATCAGGGTGTACCTGGCGGCGACTGAGTTGATTCAAGAATCAGATTCCTTGTTTGTCCTAACGGATTGATCTCATAAGGGGCAGGCCACATCTGCTGCGACCATTTCCAGATGGATCAGGCAGATGGTGGTGCAGGCCTATTCCATTAGGGGTCAGGATCCTCCTTTCCCTGTTAAAGCGCATTCTACGAGGGCGCTTAATGCCTGATGGGCCTTCCGTCATCAGGCATCAATGGTTCAGCTGCGCAAGATGGCTAATTGGTCATCTGTACACACATTCACAAAATTTTATAAAGTGGGGTGTACTTTCATCTTCGGATGCGGTGTTTGGCTGCAATATTTTGCAGGCTGCTGTTGCAGAGGCTCCTGCCTCTTGAGGATGTATTTTTTCTGGTTGGTGAGCTCCAGTTGTTCCTGGTTGAGCTCCTGGTTTACCTGGTTGGCTATGTTTAGCCCTTTTGGGAATTATGTTTATTGCTGTGTTTTTCCCACCCCTCATGTTGACACTGCTTTGGGACGTTCCAAGGGTCAAAGAAGATATGGAGCTGTGTCTGTCAATGAATGAAAGAGTAAAATAGATTTTTGTCTTACCATAAAATCCTTTTCTCTGATGTTCATTGACGGACACAGCACCCACCCCTCTGTTGAGTTGGGCTATGTATTTTTTCGGACACTGCTTGTTACAAACTGAAGTCCTATAGTGGGAAGTATACCCCCTAGGACTGCCCTAGGGGCGTAGTCAAATTTGTTTCCGCCTAGTCCTACGCCTATGGAGAGCAGCGTAACCCAAGGGTCAAAGAAGATATGGAGCTGTTTTCATCAATGAACATCAGAGAAAATGGTTTTACGGTAAGACAAAAATCCAGTTACTTGTAAAATGTTTAAACGAGAATAAGAAAACGTGTTTTTTTTCAGAATTTTTTGTTTTTTTCGTTTGCTTAGCAAAAAACAAAAACCCCAGTGGTGTTTAAATACCACCAAAAGAAAGCTCTATCTGATTTAAAAAATATATATAAAAATGTTATATGGGTACAGTGTTACTGACCGCGCAATTGTCATTCAAAGTGGGACAGCACTGAAAATTGGACAGGGCAGGAAGTGGTTAATGCATATGTTAGAGAAGATGAGTTCTGTTTGCGCTGCATCTCTATTATTGGGAAGTACATCTAAGATTTTTTTCTTTTAAAAATTATTTGATTTTTTTCTTTTAAAACCTATTATAAGATTTTTTCTTCTAAAACATATTTACTTATTTGCAAAATTTTATAACAGGTTTTTTTTTCTTTTCAGAATTTTGAGATTTTTTTCATTTGTTTAGCGAAAAATAAAAATCCCAGTGGTGTTTAAATACCACCAAAAGAAAGCTCTATCTGTTTAAAAAATTTTTTTTTAAATTTCATATGGGTACAGTGTTGCATGGCCGCGCAATTGTCATTCAAGGTGTGACAGCACTGAAAACTGAAAAGTGGCCTGGGCAAGAAGGGGGTGAACGTGCCCAGTATTGAAGTGGTTAATGCATAGGGTGATGTGTCCTGTTCGCGCTGCATTTCTGCTATTGGAAGTACATCTAAGATTTTTTCTTCTAAAAGTTAGTGTTGTAATCAATATAGCTAAACCTATGTTCTAACTGTAATTTATGTTTAATGTTAACCACTTACGGACCACCCACCGCAGTTTTAAGTCGGTACTTTAAAAAAATAACATGGTTATGGCAGCTATCTGCTTCCATAATCCTGGTATTTAATGTCAAACAGCGAGCGGCCCACTTTAAAATAAGGGTGGTCCCAGCGGCGGATTCACCACGGGATCACCCTTCTGGGCGGTGGGAGAGCGCCCCGTCCTCATTAGCTCTCGTGCAGAAGCAAACGCTAACGCAAGTCATGCCCACATATGTAAACGGTGTTCAAACCAAACATGTGAGGTATCGCCGCAATCGTTAGAGCAAGGGCAATTATTTCAGCTTTAGACCTCCTCTGTAATTCTATGGGGATTTAGTACCAATGTTTGTCGCCATGCCACGAGCTTGTGAAATTTTGAAGCAGGACATGTTGGGTATCTATTTACTCGACGTAACATTATCTTTTACATTATAGAAAAAAAATGGGCTAACTTTATTGTTTTGTTATTTTTTAATTTAAAAAAGTGTTTTTTTTTCCAAATAAAAAATGCGTTTGTAAGACTGCTGTGCAAATACAGTGTGATAACAAATATTGCAACAATCTCCATTTTATTCTCTAGGGTCTCTGCTAAAATAAAATATATATAATGTTTGGGGGTTCTAAGTCATTTTCTAGCAAAAAAAAAAAAACTGATTTTAACTTGTAAACCACAAGCATCAGAAAAAGGCCCGGTCCAGAAGTGGTTAATGTTAAGAATAAAGGGCTTGAATGTATTACAAAGACACTAATATAATTCAGAGCACAGTTATTTTCTTCTTTGAAGTTTATTTTTGAGCCATTTTTGTTAGTTAGGCATGATGCAATGTTTGTATAAAGATAAATCCGTGATGGCACATGTTAATTTAGATAATTGGTCATTCATTTATGAGACCTCACAGAACCCAGAAATAGCTTAGGCATCAAAGGCTTTTAATTAATTACATATTCAAAATGAAAAAAACATTTCTAAAGTAAGTGAATGCTGTTGTCTACCTGGTCAGTGCCATTAGCATGTTGGAAAAATTTCTATTTGGAGCAATTAAATACCCATAACCCATAACTAAAATATTAATGTCTTGCTGCATGCATTATTTTACCTGCTGATTGAAATTATTTTTCCTGTTTGGAATAGGCAAATCAAACATGTTTTTGTCTGACAAAGGTATATTTAATAAAGCAACAAACAGACCATTTTTAATTATTAGTTCTATTACTATGCTACTCACCACTGCCATGGGAAAATAGAGGCAATAGAGTCAAAATAGAGTTGAATACTGTAGTTATACCCTCAAGTGTCTAAGTAAAAGCAAACGGAATGTACTCCTAAAGTCCCAGTCCAAAAAAGTGTCCTTCCAAAGGATTTCGAACATTCCCAAATCCGAAATGAGTCAAACAACTCCAGTGATGTCCCCTCCAATTAAGTTTCTTTGTGATGTTTCCCTCCCGTCTGTGAGAAATCTCAAAAGAAAAAATACTATATATGGTGTAGTATGTCTGATACCATCAATAAATACCATGCGTTTATATTAGGCTTAAATCAAATAAATCTTCATCAGATGTGTGCATATATGTGTACTTTTATCCTCATGTATCTCAAATAAAACTTTTCATAATATTCACATACATCTTTCGTCGTTTTTCTCAACCTCTTCTCCAGTTTTTTCACTTAGCAAAATTTGCCTAGTCTTTGGCTCTTATGCAGAGTCCAGTTTGCTTCATAGTCACTGGCCCTTAGAAATGACTGTTAGCATTCTGCCATAGTTCTAATGCAAAATTAGATTTTTGTTGACCCTTTTTGAGGGTGTTACTCCGCTAACTTCCACCCATTTAAGAGAGGTGTGGTGTACGAGACGAGTGCTGAAGGGATTTATTATATTTCAGCAGACACTCCTTCAATGCCTTTCTAATTATATTAGTATTATATAGATTTTATAGATAGCTTTCTCAAACACCTTGTAATATAATTTGGTATATAGCTGTCATTTTGTTATACATTCAGGTAGACACTTGCTATTTTTTAATTTTATCATACCCATCTGAGAGCTAATTGCCCATCTTTTCTGTCGGCACACCACTGCTATTACAGCATTCAGTGCACAGCCAAATTATGCAATCTCTCATAGATTAGCAGTGAATTTACAACTGAGCATAAAGTATTCCAGCAGTGAAGGTACAAGTGAGCATACAGTATGCTAGTAATAATATGTAAAGATAACTGCGCTGAGTATTTAAAAGTTCCAACCATATATATATATATAAAAATAACATATAGCAGATACACTAGTCATATACTGATAATGAAGAAACAAGATAAATATAAATATGTAGCGCTAATCAAAATTTAAAAGAAAGTCCATAGATAGTCCATAAACGGAGATAACCAGAGATAACCAGAGATCCTCGTGGAAGAGTGTGATCACACAGCAACCAATATTGAGTAAGAGGGTGCAACAGATCAGTCACCAAGTGAAATGCCAGAACACTCTTACCAGACAGATGAAATAAACAAGCATTTAGGCAATAGCCATGGCAAACTGCAGGTAACAGTCAAAGGGTCGCCGTCCCATTCCACTTCTCAGATGAGGATCTCACAAGTATAGGATCAAATATCAGAATGATCCCTACTAGACTGCAGAGACCCAACACGTTTCAATATATTTCAATATAATTATCTTCTTCAGGGGTATTTTAACACAGAACCAAAGAAGGCATCAAGTTGGGTTGAGGTCAGGACTCTGTACGGGTCAGTCAAGTTCCTCCGGAGGAACTGTCTGGTAAGAGTGTTCTGGCATTTCACTTGGTGGTGGATCTGTTGCACCCTCTTACTCAATATTGGTTGCTGTGTGATCACACTCTTCCACGAGGATCTCTGGTTATCTCCGTTTATGGACTATCTATGGACTTTCTTTTACATTTTGATTAGCGCTACATATTTATATTTATCCAGTACGCTAGTAATACAAAACAACCGTCTCTCCGGGAGATGAACATTCTTTGCGTAGTACACAGAAGGCAAACGTAATTATTATTTATTTATTTTTATTTAATATCCTAAGTCAAGAAATTCATAAAAATGTGTACAAAAAAAAAATTGAAAAAAAAACAAGAAATGGAACAGCCTACCAAGTGATTACCTATTTGCTATAAAATTAAAAATGGGAGAAAATCAGTTGTAAACATTTCTGTTTTGGGCAATGTTGTTTTCTCCTGTTGATAGGAGCACACCAAAAATCTAGTTACCTCCCTGATCAGACCAAGCTCCAGATTAATTAGATTGTTCATCCTCATGCTATATGATTTATAGGGGTAGGGATGTGGGATGGATTCTTCCCCCTTCGCCAATCACCTTTGCAGGTGGTAGTCCGCTGGGTATGAGCAAGGTTTTTGCCATTAAAGTGGCCATAGTTTATATGGACCAGCCTGGTGGCTCAGTAAACATTAGGATTGTTGACAAAAGCATGTTATCCTAATCGCAGAGCATCCTAATACAATCTAAATGCCATAGGTAGGGTAACCATTTAGTCAGTCCCTAGGTGGTTCTAGAAGGCCAGGACTTGCCATTGTGTATTAGAATGCAGCTCTACTATCAGAAGAAAATCTCCCATTGACTAATATTTTGGATCTTATAAGGGATAAAACTTATTCCCTCTAATCTTTAGAAATAAGTAAGGATCCCTGGTGGTGCCCTGGTGTAGATTGACCACTCCCTCTTTTCTATTTTGCAGTCCCAACGTCTGGAAATATTCTTTTGGTAGCTTGTGAGGGAATAGTTGTATACTCTTATCTGTAGCCACAGACATACATGATCCTATCAGAAGCTTGTTAGCAGCAGGGTGTTCCTTCCTTCAGACCAAGATGCCTTTTAGGATTTTGTTATCACATTTGTCAATAGTACTACTCCTTGGATGAAATCAAAACAAATCTGCAATATTATCATTCAAATTTCTATATCTTTTGTTACATTTGTCAGTAGGTTTGAACATTTAATCAAGTCAGCGAAATTGATTGTTTAATATTTAATTATGGAATATACAACGGTGCCTCCAGCCTTCCAGCGTGTTAAATAACATGAAATAAAGTTAATAGATATACCCACACTAGCCTAATTAATGTCTTGAGTCGGTTAACTCTGTGTGATTTTTTTTAAAAGTAAATATATCAATGAAAATTACAATTATTTACTGTCAAGTCACTAACAATCACATATATATAAGCCTTAATTATCATATAACATAGACCCAACTGAATTAATGTCACGTCTCCACACCAATAATTAGTAAAAAACAAAAGAATTAACCCTTTTACTGCCAGGTCCGTACGGCGTATGGACCTACAGCACTGCTTGTAGCTGGCCAGGTCTGTACGCCGCACGGACCTAATTTCTCTCCCTGCTATAAACTCATGATCTCTTCAATGACCATGAACTTATAACAGAATTGTTTAGCAGACTCTGCTGAACAATTCTAAAACTCTGATCATTGGATTACGATACGCTGATCAGAGTTATTACCCTAAAATGTGACCACCCCCATGCCGCGGCTTCCCTGTCCCCAGCCTCTCCACTTCCCCCCACTCCCTGTCACCGAAAACGACTCCCCCCACCCTCCTTTCTGCCCCCCAGCACTGATTCCCCCCCCCACACACACATGATCTGACTCCCTCCGCAAACCCGATCCCCTGCAGCTACCTTTAGAAGCCGGCATCCCTCCTCTGCCGCTCCTGCCAACTGCAGGTGCTGTTGGGGCTTGGGGGGATCACAGAATGTCCCCCCCCCCCCGGCAGGCCAATCCCGCCACTGTACCGACCCCTGCACCCCCTATCTATCCATCCCCCCGGTGGCCAGGGCTTGGTAAACAAAGTCAGGCCAATTAGGAGCCGCTTGCAGAACACTGCCAAGATGTGGCATGTGTTACACCCCGAGGACGTCCCGCGCATGAGGGCACAGCTGCTCCGGACATCAGTAGACCAGCAGATGGATTCCGGGCACAGGGGAGAAAGGATACATGATGCCAAGGATGGGGCATGCACTGGAACTCCCCCTCTTGATGTCGAGAGAGGGTACAAGTGGACATGACACCGATGTCATCTGAGGATGGCCAAAAAAGGACACAGTAAAGTGTGAAGAGGAGTGCTTTGGCAGGGGAGTGATGTAAAAGAGGACAATCCTGTAGGGGGGTGTTAATGTGAGAAGGACAGAGCATACTATTGTGGGGGGGTTGTGATGATCTGAGAGGGGGCAGTGCTCTGGGGGAGATGTAAAGGGGACATTGCTATGGGGGGAGATGTAAAGGAGGGGACAGTGTTGTGGGAGGATGTAAAAGGGGCACAGTTCTTCTGTTGGGTGATGTAAAGGAGCAAAGGACAGCACTTTGGCGGGTGATATGAAGGGGGCACAGTCCTGTTGGTGGGTGATGTGAAATTGGCAAAGGACATTACTGTGGGGGAGTGATGTGAAGGGGGTTCAGTACACTATTGTAAAGGGGGGGGGGGTGATGTGCATGGGGCCGAACAACACTATTGTGAAGGAAAAACTGATGTGAAGTAAGGGAATGTGATGTGTGGGGGGAACTGAGGACACTGAATTAAAGGATTGTGATACAGAAAGAGAGGGCTGAAAAAAATTTGGTTCGCACCTTTGGTGAAAGAAAAGTTTACTGATCGTACCTCCGTGAATTTTAATTCAATATCCCTGATATACAGTATCTCACAACAGTGAGTACACCCCTCACATTTTTGTAAATATTTGATCATACCTTTTCATTATAACAATACTGAAGAAATTACACTTTTCTACAATGTAAAGTAGTGAGTGTACAGCTTGTATAACAGTGTAAATTGCTGTCCCCTCAAAATAACTCAACATGCAGCAATTAATGCCTAAACCACTGGCAACAAAAGTGAGTACACCCCTAAGTGAAAATGTCCAAATTGGGCCCAATTAGCCATTTTCCCTCCCCAGTGTCATGTGGCTCGTTAGTGTTACAAGGTCTCAGGTGTGAATGGGGAGCAGGTGTGTTAAGTTTGGTGTTATCGCTCTCACTCTCTCATACTGATCACTGGAAGTTCAACATAGCACCTCATGGCAAAGAACTCCCTGAGGATCTGAAAAATTAATTGTTTCTCTACATAAAGATGGCCTAGGCTATAAGAAGATTGACAAGACCCTGAATCTGAGCTGCAGCATGGTGGCCAAGACCATACAGTGGGTAAACCTGACAGGTTCCACTCAGAACAGTGCACGTGCTCAGCATCATATTCATAGGTTGTCTTTAGGAAAATAGACATATGAGTGCTGCCGGCATTGCTGCAAAGGTTAAAGGGGTGGGGGGTCAGCCTATCGGTGCTCACACCATACGCCACACACAGCATCAAATTGGTCTGCATGGCTGTCGTCCCAGAAGGAAGCCTCTTCTAAAGATAATGCACAAGAAAGCCTGCAAACAGTTTGCTGAAGACAATCAGACTAAGGACATGGATTGCTGGAACCATGTCCTGTAGTCTGGTGAGACAAGATAAACTTATTTGGTTCAGATGGTGCCAAGCATGTGTGGCGGTAACTAGGTAAGGAAAACAAAGACAAGTGTGTCTTTCCTACAGTCAAGCATGGTGGTGGAAGTGTCGTGGTCTGGCAATGGGGAGCTACACTTTGTTGAGGGAACCATGAATGCCAACATGTACTGTGACATACTGAAGCAGAGCTTGATTCCCCTAACTTCAGAGACTGGGCCCCTGGGCAGTTATCCAGCATGATAACAACCCCAAACACACCTCCAAGATGACCACTGCCTTGCTAAAGAAGCTGAGGGTAAAGGTGATGGACTGGTAAAGCATGTCTCCAGACATAAACCCTATTGAGCATCTGTGGGACATCCTCAAATGGAAGGTGGAGGAGCGCAAGGGTTCTAACATCCACCAACTCCGTGATGTCATCATGGAGGAGTGGAAGAGGACTCCAGTGGCAACCTGTGAAGCTCTAGTGAACTCCATGCCCAAGAGGGTTAAGGCAGTGCTGGAAAATAATGGTGGCCACACAAATTATTGACACTTTGGACCCAATTTGGACATTTTCACTTAGGGGTGTACTCACTTTTGTTGCCTGCAGTTTAAACATTAATGGCTGTGTGTATTTTGAGGGGACAGCAAATTTACACTGTTATACAAGCTGTACACTCACTACTTTACATTTCACTACTTTACATTGTAGAAAAGTGTAATTTTTTCAGTGTTGTCACATGAAAAGATATAATAAAATATTTACAAAAATCTGAGGGGGGTACTCACTTCTGTGAGATACTGTAATTTACATTTTTCGCAGCAAGGCCAATTCTTGCTTTCATCAAGAGTACCTCTATAGGGTTACGGTTAAAGGCTCCACCAACACCCAAAGCCCAAATTCAAATAGAACCAAAACAGGTCTGCTTTGCTAATGTGTTGCATGCTACTTGTGCCAGTTTCCTTCACCATTGTAAAGGTTCAGGAAGCTTTGTTTTTTCATCAGAATGCTTTTAATTTATCATATTAAAAATTGTTGCAACAAATACACAAAATAACCACTTCCCCTTGGATATATGTTTCAAGTCACTGGATCTCTTTCCAATTCCCAGTGGGTCATAATGTGTTACCCTGAAGGAAACTTTTGTTTTGCATATCTATTGCCATGACAATATGATAACTGATGGAATTAAAACTTTGTTTCCTGCACAGAGTGAGCACAATTGGTTAAGCTGACTTTTAAAGTGTTCACAGATGGTCAATCTTGGCTTGGTAACCGTTTTTAAATTGTGTACAGGCATTAATTCACATTTCTGCGCTAATAGTGACAACATAGTATTAATATATAAACCATTTTAATAGGAATAAGTAGAAAATAAAGTGTAAATAACAGTTCCAAAATGAATTAAAGTCCAAATCCACCACTGTAACAAAAAGAATAAAGAAATCTGGTGTGATCCAATACTTGCAACACCCAAGTGCACTGCCACCTCTGATTAAGAGGACTCTTACCAGAATCTTTGGACCCTTTTTACATAGAGACAAATGGGCAAGTGAATAAAACCTCATTGTCAGGGGATCCAATTAGAACACCATCTCCAGGGGTCCTAATAGCACCTCCAAGTCTCCAGAGAATGTCCACTGATTGTCTAATTCAGTGACCCGGAATTGTTTACAATATTATTAATGTAAATCATGGAAAATCACATAATTTAAAACTGCATGACTCTTTAATTATATAAAAAATAATTAAATTACTCCCAAGGTAAAAAAATATATAAGCGCTTATAGTAAAACCGTATCGTTCCCAGGAGTCGATCAAACACTTCCTTGAACATGGAAGCATGGTGATGTCAGGTTCGTAAGTTCAACCCTACTCATTTCGCCAAAGCTGACGTCATCAGGGGCACCCTTTTTAAATGTAATTTCAAGAATTAGACAGACCTAATGTTGGCGTAAATCTATTTTATTGGTTTAAAATTGTGGTCCAAAAACAGATGGGCTTTCCACTTGATTTTCAAACATACAAAATACATTATATTAATATCAATATTTTAGCCTAATGATAAACTTATATAGAAAATATTTAGTTATGTATGTTGAAGAGCCTTAGGTGTTTTTGTGAACTTAATATGAGCAGACAATGGAACAAGGTTTCCTGGGAATATAAAATATTGCACAAATGATACATATTTAAATAACTGAATTGACTATACATTCATTACATATTCTTATCATTCTTGCTTAAAACCGCAGACTTATCATTTTTGTGCTTCAACAAAGTTTACCCTTGATTATTTGTGAAGCAGACTTAAAATATAAACTCCAATGTGAATAATTCTGGATATAGATATAACACAAAGCAATCACTTCCAGCGCTAAGAGGTCCTCCACAGTTGGATGGGACTATAGGACAACAAATCTAAATGCTTGGCGGATTAATATATTTCAAGCATTTCTTTCTTTTTTTTTTTTTGATGGTTATGGCTTAAATGTAGTGAAAACCCAAAATTCTGTATCTCAGAAAATGTGAATGTTACATAGGACCTATAAACAAAAAATAAAAAAGATTTTAATATGGAAATGTTGACTTACTTAAAGGTATGACCGTGTTCAGTACAGTATGCACTCAATTCTTGGTCGGGGCTGCTTTTGCATGAATTACTGCATCAATGTGGCGTGGCAAGGAGACAATCAGCCTGTGGCACAGCTTAGATGTTATGGAAGCCCAGGTTTCTTTGATAATGGCTTTCAGCTCATCCCCATTGTTGGATCCGGTGTGTTTCTCATCTTCCTCTTGACAATACCCCACAGATTCTCTTTTGGGTTTAGGTCAGGCGAGTATGCTGGCCAATCAAGCACTGTGATACCATGATCATTAAACCAGGTATTGGTACTTTTGGCAGTCTGGGCAGGTGCCAAATCCTGCTGGATAATGAAATCAGCAGCTTCATAAAACTGGTCAGCAGAGGGAAGCATGGAGTGCTCTAGAATTTCCTGGTTCAGGGCTGCACTGACTTTGGACTAAAACACAGTGGGCCAACACCAGCAGGTGACATGGCTCCCCAAATCATCTCTCATCAAAAAACCCAAGTGTAACTTGGGATTGGTCCAAAGCCTGAACTGTAGAAAGCACTAATCTATTGATGCACACAAAATAAAAAAATAAAAATACCAAAGCCATTCGTAATGGTCATAATAAAGATGAAGACAACCATATATACATACAGTATAAAATACTGGCTATATAATAAAATAAACAAGAGCCATACACTCAGTTGCAAATAAAAATCAAAAATCAATCAATTACTCCATAAATAGAAATGAGAATAATAATATTACAGACAAAAAAAAAAAATACATTTTTGCGATGCAAATACATATGTAGGACGATTTCTGTCGTCTGTCTAACCAATGCTATTCCTGAGCGCACAAAGTTTATTTTAGTTATAATTAATTTAGTTATTTTACATAGCCCAAAAACCTGAAGGGCTTCATAACACCCAGCAGGGTCGGAAAATCATGGCCGGCTCCAACTGGAGTTTCTTGTTTGACCAAAAGATCAGCTTTAGATGCCACTACATAGTGCCTAGGAAGAGGACAGTTACAGGCAATAATGGCCAGACCTATATCCTTCGGCAATTCATCAATTGACGATCATAGTTTGTGGTCTATTGCCTTCTATGTCCCTATGGGTTGCTCTACGTGGGCCGTACAATACACACCATATGGATAGGGTTTGGGGAACACAAAAGGAATATCCTTAAAGTTTTTGACAAGCATTCAGTTCCACTCCATTTTTTAGAGAGGCACAACAAAGATCCCTCTTAGAGTATTTGGGTTGGAAATCATTAGTGAGGAGTTGAACATCGAAAGACATTTCCGTAGATTGTGCAGAAGGGAAATCTTCTGGATACATTGCCTAGGAACCCTGACCTCTAGGTTTGGATGTCTAGACTCTAATGTAATTTGGTAAGATCGTTGCCTTTTGGGCTGTTTTGCCCATTACAGTATACATATATTACATCACATTACATGTACCTTGACCAGTTGTCACATCGGTAGCACTTTGTCCCTGTGTTTTTCCCTTGTTTTTTCCTTGTGCTTTTTTCAGTTTGGGCCCTTTGTTCTCTGTGGCCACTGTGTATAAGGCTACAGGTAAAGAGATTTTTTCACACTCAAGCCTTTTGTATGTACATGTTTACTAAAGTACATGCACTGAGCAATTTATACTTCCATTTTCAACATTACGTTTCAGGAATTTATATGTATACACTTTTTTTGTATACAATATTTATTGTTATTATTTCCACTTCTATCTTGTGATATGTATGTCACAATGTTTTTATCTGAAATTGGCTAGCATACACATCTGTATACATATACTATATACATTTTTCTGGTGGCATTTTTTCTGGTGACATGATTTTCTTGACATCAGTCTTATCTTTAGAAATCATCCTACATATTGTATGCATTTGCTTCAAGAAAGTGTATTTTAAATATTATTTTTTTATTATCTGTGTTATTATTCCCATTTCTTTTTATGTGGTGTAGCACCCTACAGGTAGGTGCTAGGTAAATGCATAGTGGGCCTTGTCTGCCTAACAGCAGGGCCGTGTTTCTTTTTGCTAGGTAGGGTGTCATGGTTTCCAAGTGTGTCTCCTGAGAGGGGAGTCTCCCCACTGGCTTTATTAGTGGTTTCTGATAGGGCAGTTGAGGAAACCCAATCAGGGGACACATCCAGGCTTGTAACTACCCCAGAAGGCAGAATATGCTGCAAAGGATTCTGGGAGTGGGTATAAGTTTGGGGGAAGTGCGTGACACGGTGTCTTTGGTGGGGGGAGCAGAGTCCCAGGAGGGAGAGAATCCAAAGAGAGAGCTGAGTTGAGCTGAGGGGATCCGGTGTGGCAAGAACCAGCAGAGAGTGAGAGGGGTCCAGTCCCAGGAAAGCCTACACAGGTCGTGAGTACTGAGGATTGCCCCTGGGGGTCTGCCTGAAGAGTTAGAGGAGACCACTCCGGAGGAGGTTCTGGGATCCAGTGTCCGCTAGGTGTAAAGGGGGTACCTAGGTTGAGGACTCTGAAGTAGTAAAGGGGGTACATATCCAGTGGACCCTAAAGAGCTCAAAATGTAAAGGGGCACCTGCAGTTTGGGCCCTGAATTGTACAGAGCACCAGTTGAGAGTTGCAGCTATACAGAAATTCACAGCAAGCTACCTCCAGTCAGTGCCAGGTTGGAGAGAGTGGTCAGAGACTTTGCATTGCGGCAGTGTCAGTAGTTCTATGCTTCACAGTCCTTAGTCTTTTGGACCTAGAGTTGAGGATTCAGCACTTCTGTCAAGTTACAGTGTGTTCCAAATGTTAGTGAGCGCTGGCTAGCGTCGGCTGCCGTCAAGGCAGCGCTAACAGACATTTTTCCGGATAAAGTCCCAAATTGTATCTAGTTAAGCCTAAAGGAGTATCCCACTCATTCCCTTCTCCCATCCCCTTCATCTACAATAAAACCACAAAAAAAAGATGCCAGAGTTGTCAATGTCTCAGTTCTCACACCCAGGGTCGCAGCTCACATGGGCTGGGGAGGTAACTGGTAGCAATGGCAGACCCACATCAGGCCCAATGCCTGGAAAACCTGCTACAGTAGTAATTGATTGATTTTTGATTTTTATTTGTAACTGATTTTAAGCATCCTGTTTTTTTTATTATATAGCCAGTTTATATATATAAGTTTATATATATAATTTTTTTTTTCAGTATGCGCCAACTGGTAGTGATGTTTTCATCCACTTCCTGCCCGAGGCGGACCCACAATGGTTTCCGGCTTTCGGGGTATCCACCATTGCTTTATGAGGGCGGATGCCCATGTATACCATTTTGTGTGTGCTGGGTCCCTCTCTTTGCGGCACTTGTGTGTTCACAATTTAATAGCAGCTGTGGGGCTGGGCTCCCTTACTCTGTCTGTGCACTTTGGGTTTGCAGGGTGATGCTGTCTGTGCTTCACGGAATGCTGGGTGCGTTTCCAGTGGCCAATCACACAAGCAGGGGATGATGTTTCTGGGGTGTGACCATTACACATTCTGTGTACAGAACAGCTCCAGGTAGCCATATTGCATTGCTTTTTCAGAAAATTACAACAGCTGCAGATTGAAAAGGAAAGGTCATTTTTAATAACATTCAATTACAATATGATTTGTGTGACAATTGTATACGCTATATTGTTTTTTCTTTAAGCACTTGAACATTGGTCAGTTCAGCTCTGAGGAAGAGGGTATGCCCCCAAACGCATCAGCTTGGCACCACAGCAGGGTGTATTTGGAGTATGCACATCCTGCACTTTATGGCATCTTGTGGTTTATTGGCTTTTACAAGTTGCTTTCCCGTAAGTTTCAAATTTTACCAGTTCTTATTGCTTTAATATATTTTTGGTAATGCACTAAGTGCTTCCACCTTCCTGTTTGTTTGTTTTTGTAGTTTTACTCTGGATATAAATAATTAAACCCTAAAGCCAGTCAATCAGAGTTTAGGAAAATAGCGACTAATGTGGCCTATTTTATCTATAGCAACCATTTACCAAACAAGTTTATCTTGGCCTCTGAACCATGATTGGGATGCTTAGAAAGGACAATCATGGGGGTTTTCTATCCTGCCCCCCTATAAAAATTCCAGAAGTCTTTTATCAGATATATGTTGCAAGAGACTTGGAGTAGTTAAGGGAAAATTCACAGAATATTTGGACCTATTTTACAATACAGTACTACTGCTGAAAAATGCTATAATTACTGTCAGTACAGTATAGGCACTCAGTGTGCGCTGGAAAGACCTGGAGCAGATAGAGAGATATCATCAAGTGCTTGCAAGGAAAGATAGTTGCTGCTGCTATACTATTATATGGTACTGTTGCTGAATATTAAAAGAGTGTACAGTTTATTTGTGTGCACTTGCAGGGGATTTCAGCTTCCTTCCCTACCTATATTCTCCCTTTTCAATCTTGTCAGGGCTATGCTTATTATTGGGATACTGTCCTTTTACATTTTCAAGCTTTCTTTTAGGCAGAGAAATGGTGTTCCACGTGCCTCTTCTAAAATCTTCTCTGTGGGGTGAGTATATTGGACTGCTGCAGAGGCTCGTCTTCTTTTGGGCAGCAACAACGAGCACAACAAGCTCCATTCCCTTTCACCCTTGTTGCAGGCACTATATGTGGTTTTTCACCCTCTTAATCCTTGTGTATTCAGTTTTATAAAAATAAAGATAAAATAAATTATCTCATTTAATTTAAACTGCCTTGGCCATTTTACTGCCAATTGAGTCGTGTTTTTATCATCATTCATTGTTTATTATTGTTTATGGTTGTTTGGGTAGTGGGGGCTTTGGCCTGCAATCCAATGTTTCAGGGAGAAATAACTGCTGCTGATAGGTAGGAGGAAATCAGTCTTTGCATGGATAGATAGTTGCTGCTATACTATAAAGCTGATTTGAAGCTAATTAGAGTTGAGCTGAAATGTGCTATACCCAATGATGTATACAGCCACATTACAGTGAACTGCAGTATGATTTCCTACATAGTGTACCCTCCTCTGTTTACATTGAAATTTATTGTGAGACATTGCTGTGAATTTCATTAAGGTGGACTAAAAATTAGTGATCGACGATTATCGGCAAAGCCAATATATCGAGGGCCGTTATGCACTTTGCCCTATATATCATAATCTGCCTTTTTAATTAGCCGATATTGCCGATATTTCGGGGAAAGTACTTGTACCGGGGTGATGCCTGCAGCTAGAGGCATCACCCCGGTACCGGTGTCCATAGCCAATGGTCGGCTGTCTTGTAATGACAACCGATGCGGCTGAGAAGCCGCTCGGCTGTCATTCCAAGGAGCGGAAGGGGACGATCCCCCCCGCTGCCTTCGGCGGCTCGCCCGGGTCTCCTGTCCCACCGGGAGACCCGGGCATCCTACCTTCACCGCCGCGTCTGAGTGGGTCTCCTTCTGCACCGCCACCATCTGAACGGGACTTCATTTCTTTGAATTTGGCGCCGCCGAGTACCCGGAAGTGATGTCGATCAATACTACAAATTATTGTATACTAAAGTCGCTTATATATTGTGCATCAAACATGTTACATTTCTGTGTTTTTTGTGATATATTACACTGTAAACTCGATTTCTTGATTAACGTCTAGCTAGTCTCTCACTCAGAAAACTTGGCCTAGTAAAAGTGCATTCATACTGTTTTAGGATTCAGAATAATACTTCTGACATTTTAATGTAGAGTTATTCACTCTAATTTTGATGTCTTGATTAAAATCTATCTTGTGTCTCTCAGAAACTGTATCTTAGTAAAAGTGTTTACATGGAGTATGTGTGCATGGAGTCAGTGAAATATTTGGGAAGAGAGACTTCCATCTAAAATAATATTTGCTATATCATGTGATATTTCTGTGAGCACCTATAGACTACAGGAGGCACTAAAAGCTAGTGAAACCTTGCAATATGCTTCTCCTGTGGCTAGGAGAGAAAAGTTATATACTTTATACTTAATATCTCTATCTCAGTGAGGTGAATTTATTACAGTTAAAGGATCCTTTTGCATAAAGCCCAAAGAAGCTGAAGCATTTGGCTGCTTATTTCTTTCCAGTAAATTCATTTCCAGCTATCAGCCCTGGATTCAAGTGTTTTTTCAGGTGAGTCTGTTATATTGCCTGCTGCAGCCGCTAGGCATGAAACACATATTAAGCATATGCTGCTGAAATCACTAAATTATAACACATAATTTACATACTGATTCTTATAACAAATTAAAGGCTTTTTCATGAGTTCTGCCTGTTCCTGATGGTGAGGTGAAGAAAGCTTAGAGGCATAGAAATATTTTGCACAACAGGTGATGGAGGAATGGGCACGCTTAAAGGAAAATAAACCACATATTATGGAAAGCCTGAAACTAACAGCATATATCATAGTTAGAGCCTATAAGAACACTCATGTGAGTATCACTGTTGAGACTATATGTGATCCTAATCAGATACTTGCTGATTGTATACAAAGCATAAAGAGGGAGAATACATTTTATGTTTGTAAGAAGCCAAAAAGTGCTTTAGGAAGATTGCTCACTGAAATGAAAATGTCTTCTGCAGATGTTGACAAATTAAGGACTGTTCAAATCATAAAGGGGCTACTATCACACCACCCTACATCTCCTAAGAGTTAACTTTAGAGAGAAAATCTTTACTTTTACTGAAACTGTTACTGAAGTAAAGAAATAAGCAGCTGATACCTTTTTCAGTATCCCTTCCAAGAGCAAAGTTCTTTGGCTTAAGAGACTGTTGCTAAAAACAAAGAGGTCGGTAAACTCCTGCAACCTAACGCTTCTTCCACTGGTAAACTTTCTAGTCTTAAGCCTTTCTTCCCAATAAAAAGCTTCCACTGTGGACAAGCAGGCCACAAAGTTGTCAGAGTTCACTGCCTGTTGATAGTCTCAAAGTTCACTGTAAAGTTGGACAGATGTAGAGCATAAAAAACAAACAAACAGGAAAGCTAAAAAGGCAAAAATACACCAGATTACCGGGAGTAGGCTAAGGATTTATTTTGGATTTGTTTGGTAATGATATTCTCACACTGCTTTATTTAACACTGGCTCTCGGCTGGCTATTGTAAAGTGGCCCTTCTGACATCAACACTTAGGCCATCTTCCTTTGCAATCTGTGGATACTATGTCTGTCTTTGGTGTAGGAAGAAATCCTGTTTTTATGAAGGTTGCCTAGAAGTTGAGCTTCACATTCCTGATGTGGTAGCTGCTGAGGATCCCTTTACTTAAAGTATTTGCCCTTGTGAGTCCTCCACCTGGGGAAATGAGTCTGCTCATTTATTTTTTAAATCCATACAATTTCTACAGCCACAGCTGTAGTTGCATGTAGTTCCAGAACATCAGAATATTTGCCAAACGTTTCCCCCTGATCTTCCTGGAGAATATGTAGGTAACCCCTGGAGTCCAAAAAAACGTCCACCAAGGGGACTGAGAGTCCTGTGGGTTGATGTGGAAATCTTACCAGGGGCAAATGACAGCTTTTTCCTGTTAGAGACTCAAAGAGGCTGGAAAGGTTGGGAAAATCTGAAAGAAAAGACTATTGTTTTAGATGTCCAGCAAGGAACTTTGTTATTTTTGGAAATTATCACTTATCCAGTTGTAATACCAGCATGGCAGGATGTGGCATATTGTTACCCATTGGAAACCATTAATTCTTACACTGCCAAAACTCCTTTCAATGAAATGTTGATTTCTGTTAGTAAGGAAGGTTTTATACAGCTTAAGAAAATCCTTAAAGAAACACTTGAGTTGGCCTATGCGGACTCTCAAAAGCCATACATTCAACATGTGGATGCCTGCTATAATGGGTTAAGAGGAATTCTATCTCCATTATGAGTATCCTGAAGGACTGAGACCAGTTATTTACATCCATCAGAGTCTTAATTCTGCATAAAATAATTATCTTATACACAAATTGAACTATTCTTACCTTGAAGTGGGTCATTGTTGAAAAGTATGATTTAAAGTGAGGACTGAAAGCAACCTTCTCATTTGTGTTTCGAATATTGCCAAGCTGGTTGCCACTGGTCACAGATGGCTTGCTGACTTGTATAATTACCAATTCACCCTTACATGCAACCCAGTGTCAACAATATTGAGGCTGACGCTCTCTCCGGGCATCCTGGATTGCTGGAAGATTTAGAGGAAGTTAACTGGGAGGCAGTTTGTTTTTCTGTGGTTGCCTACTTTACTACAGCTGCTGTGCAAGAAAATCGTATTTGTTTTATACGTTTTTGACAACTTGGAAGCTGAAGAAGAGTGAATCCTAAACATGTCCTTCTGCCCTACAGCTTTAGTGTAATCACTAAAGATCCAACTACAAAAGGAAAATATGATTCTTCGAGAAAAGAGAGACCAAGTAATCAGACATCTTAGAGAGTCTGTTAGCTTTAGAGACACTAAGCAAATCAAGCAAAATGAATATTACCAGGACACCACAGATCTTTGAAATAATATCCAAACATTTATTCAGAAAATCACATCAAAGCAATAAAGTGCAATGATTTGGGGCTGCACAGGTTCCATTCTATACAGTAAAAAGTACACTTGTTCCATAATCATACTGGAAGAAGACAGGTAATGCTCCCTCAGGTCTGCAAAAATACTGTTTTGAGAAGTTTGCATGACCAAATTGGGCATTTGGGAACTGATACAACCTATAGACTGATCCAAGACCATTTCTTTTGGCCATAAATGGTGGAAGCTGTTGCAGAGTATTGTAGATATTGCCCCCAAGGAACAGTTCTATCCCATGGATTTAGTGTGCATTGGTTTTTCGCGTATTAACAATAATGCCAGTTTGGTAGCCAATGTTTTGATTTTGACTGATCATTATGCTCTCTATGCTCAAGCTTTTCCCACTAAAGACTGCAGTTAAAGTGTTGTGGAAGTTTTTTTGCCATTACAGATTGCCAAATAAAATTTACTCTGACCAGGGAAGGGAGTTTGAAAGCCCCCTTATTAACCCCTTCACGTCGACTCCAGGTGGACGTTTTTGGGTGGGCTTTACTGCCTTGGAAGCAGCACTACTTTTCCAACATGTGGCCACTGCAAATGGATTCCAGAGCAGTCACATAATCAGGGGCCCATCCTTTGGCAACATCTTGGTCAGTGTGCTGGGAGCATGTATTAATTATGCTCTCAGCCCACAACCTCAGGCCACTGTGGATGCATTTGTGTGGTGACTGTGCATTAAAGCACCCAGTTGACAATGTTGCATTGCTAAAATCATTTTTAAAAGAAGTATATCAGGTGGTTGAGAAAATGCTGCAAAATCAATGCTGCCAATAAAAGACCTTTGATGCCATTGTTTATAACAGAAACTTGCAACTTGGTGATAGTGTTTCACTGCAATTTAGGTCACTCAGCCTAACATAAGTTAGCAGATGGCTTGAAAAATAGTTGTTTTAGGTTAAAGAAAGGCTGTCAGGATTTCTAAACATAATGCAGATAACGCATAGTAGTGGTATATATTGGGGAGAACCCAAAATCCATACACAGCAAAGGGTAAAAATAAAAATAGTTTATTCACAATGATAATTGAAGGACAAAATACAAGTGATTACCACATAGTCCTGGTTGCCAGTGAGGACGTTGATAAGGTCCCAAGTGAGTACATCTCAAATGGACTGATTGTCACCCTTGTCACTCTCTCTCGTGTCATGTATTCTTTTTTGGAGCAATTTCTCTGAATTCTATTAAATTGTCAACTAGGAATGTTGCACTTCCAAGCCGGGTGATGGCAACTTGAGAAATTAAGATAAGAGTTACCAGTAGTCGGTTTTCTGTGATTCTTGCTGGTAATCATACCACCGCCATGGGACAAAACTAAATCTAGGAACACTATCTTGCTAGGGTCCAACACATAAAGAAAAGAAAGACCCAGAAAGTTAGCATTACAATGGGCTACAAAGGTGGTGAAGGCCTCCGGACCCCCGCTCCAAATGAGAAGGACGTCATCAATGTAACGACCATAAAATACAATATACTGGGCAAAGGGATTGTTTGCCCAAATATATCCCTGCTCCCAGTAACCCATTGTAAGATTAACATATATCGGTGCAAAATTGGCCCCCATAGTGGTGCCCTTCACCTGCAGAAAAAAGAAAGGAAAAATATTTTTCCTTTCCTCAAAAAATAATTGTGACATAAACAAAATTCAGTCCCTTCCACTATGAAGATGGATTGCTCCGAATTAATGCCTTCCGATTTGATAAGAAAATGTTGAAGGGCAGCCAACCTCACTTCATGGGGAATGGACGTATACAAAGAAGAGATGTCAAGGGATCCTCCCATAAGTATGACCCCAAATCTTCCAAAAACATTGCTGGAATCTCTAATATATGAAGGCAGCTGGCACACTATCGGCTGCAGCAAATGGTCAATATATTTTGATAAACCGCTATCAAAACTATTGGTACTAGCAACTATCGGCCTCCCGGGTGGTTTCTCTAGGAACTTGTGTACTTTTGGGAGATGGAGTACTACATTCTATAGGAAGCAAAAAATATATTTTAAAGTTACTTATTAGGCATGAGTGAGGACGTTAAAAGGGATAATTTTATAGTCTTATGTCTGTTTGCTAGCTCTACCTACTCCCTGCCCCTCCATTTGGGTTTATATTTGCCTTGTTGCCGCTACTCCCGTGACTTGACAAAGCACATGCGCGCGAAACATGTAGTCACGGCAACGAGGAAAGCTTGAGTTCCACGTTGGTTCCTGCTCTGGGCTTGGTTGCCCAGCGTCCATGTAAAATCAAACCCGGAAGCTGCGGTGCCCATGGTGCTTGCATGTTATGGCCGACACACGCACCGGCGCCGTTCCATCTGGATCCATTCCTCGCCCCACATAGGATTTTTACCATCTATCCTAGGGGTACCAACATCTCACAAGAGAGAGTGACAAGGGTGACAATCAGTCCATTTGATGTACTCACTTGGGACCTTATCAACATCCTTGCTGGCAACCAGGACGATGTGGTAACCACTTGTATTTTATCTTTCAATTCTTCATTGTGAATAAACTATTTTTATTTTTACCCTTTGCTGACTGTGTATGGATTTTGGGTTCTCCCCGATACTGTATATACTACTGTGCGCTATCCGCATTTTGTTTACAATGTTTTGCATCTACATCCCATGCCAGGGATTAGCGGCATTGTTAGTGGTGGATTTATCATAGTGCCACTGGTTCAATTGATTATTTTTCCAAAAAAGGGGCTTTTTAAATCACAAGTGCCAGGACTGTATACAATTTTGCCAGGATTTCTAGTCTACAAGATTTTAGAATCTGAAGGTTAGATTAAAGCAGTATCAAACCAAAAACCAAACATGTAATATATTGCAGCTTACCAATCATTAGATGCGATGGCTGAATTTGTTTTCTTTTTTAAGATTTTTCCCTCTATTTTCACCAACAGAGGGCTAAATTCAAAGACACCCTGAAAATCAAAGTGAAAAAATGATTCAGCAGGCGTTTTGCTGAAATTTCATTGCAGCAACTCAAAATGACACTAGTTTTATGGCCCCCACGTGCTTGTATGCATGCCTGACAACGTCGGGGAATGCTCATAATGAGATGGCGGATGGTGTCCTGGGGTATTTCCTCTCTGATCTTGACCAGGGCATCACTGAGCTCCTGAACAGACTGATGTGCAACCTGGTGGCATTGGATGGACCGAAACATAATGTCCCAGTGATGTTCTATTGGATTTACCTCAGATGAGCATGGGGGCAATTCAATAGTATCAATTCCTTCATCCTCCAGGATCTGGCTACATACTCTCGCCACATGAGGCCAGGAATTGTCGTGCACTAGGAGAAACCCAGGACCCACTGCGCCAATGTAGGGTCTGACAATGGGTCCAAGGATTTCATCCCGATATCTAATGGCAGTCAGGGTGCCATTGTCTAGCCTGTAGAGGTCTGTGCGTCCCTCCATGGTTATGCCTCCCCAGACGATCACTGACCTGCCACCAAACTGGTCATGCTGAACAATGTTACAGGCAGCATAATGTTCTCCATGGCTTCTCCAGACCCTTTCACGTCTATCACATGTGCTCTGGGTGAATATGCTCTCATCTGTGAAAAGCACAGGGTGCCAGTGGCGGACCTGCCAATTCTGGTGTTCAATGGCAAATGCCAATCAAGCTCCACGGTGCTGCGCAGTGAGCACAGGGCCCCCTAGAGGACGTCAGGCTCTGAGGCCACCCTCATGAAGTCTGTTTCTGATTGTTTCACACCAGTAGCCTGCTGGAGGTAGTTTTGTAGGGCTCTGGCAGTGCTCATCCTGTTCCTCCTTGCACAAAGGAGCAGATACCAGTCCTACTGATGGGTTAAGGACCTTCTTTGGCCCTGTCCAGCTCTCCTAGAGTAACTGGCTGTCTCCTGGAGTCTCCTCCATGCTCTTGAGACTGTGCTGGGAGACACAGCAAACCTGGCCATGGCACGTATTGATGTGCCATCCTGGAGGGGTTGGACTGCTTGTGCAACCTCTATAGGGTCCAGTCTCCCCCTTGGTACTGTTTCCTGCAGTAATTTGTTTCCGCTACTATATGTCCTCAGTTTTAGACACCCAGTATAATTGAACTGGGAAGCCTAAGGAAATCCTGTGAGTACAGGGTATAACAATGAAAGCCTCCACTCACATACAAGAATATTATATTTACAAATGGTAACAGTATAACTATTGATATATTTTGTCAGTACTTTCACATTAGGCACAAATTAACAGTCTGTACTAGAAAAAAAAGTATATTGTAATGACAAAGGATAGATCTGATTAACAACAAATAGTTTAAGGGTTTAAAATTAGATGCAGAGCACATACAGTGGGGATCGAAAGTTTGAGCACCCCAGGTAAAAATTTGTATTAATGTGCATAAAGAAGCCTAGGAAAGATAGAAAAATCTCCAAAGGGCATCAAATTACAGATTAGACATTCTTATAATATGTCAACAAAAGTTAGATTTTATTTCCATCATTGACACTTTCAAAATTACAGAAAACAATAAAAAATGGCGTCTGCAAAAGTTTGGGCACCCTGCAGAATTTATAGCATGCACTGCCCCCTTTGCAAGGCTGAGACCTGCCAGTGTCATGGATTGTTCTCAATCATCATCTGGGAAGACCAGGTGATGTCAATCTCAAAGGTTTTAAATGCCCAGACTCATCTGACCTTGCCCCAACAATTAGCACCATGGGATCTTCTAAGCAGTTGCCTAGAAACCTGAAACTGAAAATAGTTGACGCTCACAAAGCTGGAGAAGGCTATAAGAAGATAGGAAAGCGTTTTCAGATATCAATATCCTCTGTTCGGAATGTAATTAAGAAATGGCAGTCATCAGGAACAGTGGAAGTTAAAGCAAGATCTGGAAGACCAAGAAAAATATCAGATAGAACAGCTCGCAGGATTGTGAGAAAAACAATTCAAAACCCACGTTTGACTGCACGATCCCTCCAGAAAGATCTGGCAGACACTGGAGTTGTGGTACACTATTCCACTATAAAAAGATACTAGTACAAATATGGTCTTCATGAAAGAGTCATCAGAAGAAAACCTCTTCTACGTCCTCACCACAAAAATCAGCGTTTGAACTTTGCAAATGAACATATAGAGAAGCCTGATGCATTTTGGAAACAAGTTCTGTGGACCGATGAGGTTAAAATTGAACTTTTTGGCCGGAATGAGCAAAGGTACGTTTGGAGAAGAAGGGGCACAGAATTTAATGAAAAGAACCTCTGTCCAACTGTTAAGCATGGGGGTGGATCAATCATGCTTTGGGGTTGTATTGCAGCCAGTGGCACAGGGAACATCTCACGAGTAGAAGGAAAAATGGATTCAATAAAATTTCAGCAAATTTTGGATGGTAACTTGATGCCATCTGTGAAAAAGCTGAAGTTAAAGAGAGGATGGCTTCTACAAATGGATAATGACCCTAAACACACCTCCAAATCCACGGGGGATTACATCAAGAGGCGTAAACTGAAGGTTTTGCCATGGCCTTCACAATCTCCTGACCTCAACATAATTGAAAATCTATGGATAGACCTTAAAAGAGCAGTGCGTGACAGACAGCCCAGAAATCTCAAAGAACTGGAAGACTTTTGTAAGGAAGAATGGGCAAAGATACCTCAAACAAGAATTGAAAGACTCTTGGCTGGCTACAAAAAGCGTTTACAAGCTGTGATACTTGCCAAAGTGGGCAGTACAAGATATTAACTCTGCAGGGTGCCCAAACTTTTGCAGACGCCATTTTTTTGTTTTCTGTTATTTTGAAAGTGTAAATTATGGAAATAAAATCTAACTTTTGTTGACATATTATAAGAATGTCTAATCTGTAATTTGATGCCTTTTGGAGATTTTTCCATCTTTCCTTGGCTTCTTTATGCACATTAATACAAATTTTTACCTGGGGTGCCCAAACTTTCGATCCCCACTGTATGGACCACAGAGTCACATTTACATAAGATTTTATAAACCCAGCATTGTATAATGCTGGGTTTATATATAATATAATTGTTTATTTTTTATCAATTAAAAAAATGCAAAGTGAGCGAACAGAATAAAAATCTAAATTAAATCAATACTTTTTGTGAGTACCCTTTGGCATCAAACCAGCATTAATTCTTACACGTGCACACTCTGTACACTTGCACAAAAGGATTTAGTAGGATTAGAGTCAGGTGTATGATTAACCAACTATACCAAACAGGGGCTTATGATCATCAGTTTCATACGTAGGTTGAAATACAGTCATTAGTTGAAGCAGAATCTGCCATATAGGAGTCTTAAAACTTGGCGAGGAACAGCCAAACTCTGCTGCTAAGGTGAGACTGTGGAAGACATTTTCATGTCACAGGTCATACACCATGGCAAGACACAGTTATGCTACATCAGCAAGGTCTCTCCCAGGCAAAGATTTCAACACAGACTGGGATTTCAAGATGTGATGTTCAAGCTCTTTTGAAGAAGCACAAAGAGACAGCCAACATTGAGGACCAAAGACACAGTGGTCGGCCAAGGAAACTTAGCGCAGCAGATGAAGACACACCATGCTTACTTCCCTTTAACATTGGAAGATGTCAAGCAGTGCCATCAGCACAGAACTGATGCAAACCAGTGGGGCCCAGATGCACCAATCTACTCTCCAGAGAAGTCTGGCAAGAGGTAGTCTTCATAGAAGAATTGCAGCCAAAGAGCCACACCTCCAACGTGGAAACAAGACTGAACCATGCACGTGAGCGACTCAACTATGCACATGCTCTGGACTGATGAGCCAAAATTAGAAACATTTGGATGTAGCAGGAGGCAGTTTGTTTGCTGAAGGGCTGGAGAGCAGTACAAATATGAGTGTCTGAAGGCAACAGTGAGTCCCATCAGGGAGAGGAATGACTGGCCCCATATTTATTCTGCAGTAGGACAATGGCCAAAAGATACAGCCAAAATCATTAAGAACTGTCTTCAGCGTAAAGAAGGAGTCCTGGAAGATGGTTTGATCCCCAAAGAGCCCTGATCTCAAATTCATCATTTCTGTCTGGGATTTCATAAAGAAACAGAAGGATTTGAGGCAGTCTACATCCACAGAAGATCTATGGTTTGCTCTCCAAGATGTTTGGAACAACCCACTGTACCTTCTGATGCTGTTTGAAAGGTCACATCACATCAAAAATTGTTTTAATTTGAATTTCTCTTTTGTTCATTTACTTTCCATTTTGTTATTTGATAAAAATAACCTATTAACACTTCTTTTTCCAAAAGCATTCTTAATTTACAGCATTTTTTGACACCTGCTCTTTAGTGAGATTGAGGGCCCTTCCACACCTAATGCAATGGGATTCAGTTGGCTTTAGTTGGATGCGTTTTCTTACTGCACTCCATCTTCATAGGCAGTCCAAAATCCAGGCTCTCTTATGGGCATAGTTCACACCATTGCAGCGCAGTTCAGAAAAGAACAGAACGTTGCACATTGCAAACACACAAAAACACGGCAATGCATCACCGTGCACATAGAAACCCAAGGAAAGAAAGAAGAAGATATTGACTTTACAGGACAAATGCAGATAGAAAAACACGCATCAACTGCATGGAAAAAACACATCAAGTGCATGCATAGGTACAACGAAAACACAGACAGTTTCTTGCAGTGGGAATTGGCTCCACAAAAAAAGTCGCATCAAAGTTGCACTACAGTAGTTTGAACTGAGCCTGAAGCAGATAAATTAAAAAAAGTAAATCTGTTCCTCATACAGCAATGTATTAGATGCCAGCTGCCATGTTCTATACTGCATTAGACAAATTACAACACTGGATTTTGATTGGGTTTTATTACTATCATAAACAACTTTCTTTCCTTCAGTTCTTATAAATAAACCCCCGTGTCCACTACAGCTACAGAGTAATTGGAAATAAACTATGACATAGCTAATAGTATACATCTGATTGACATTCAATCTGGTTAATACAACTTTCTATTTATAGCATAATAAAAATGTCCAATAGCACTACATCAAATACTCTGAAGATCCCAACTAACAAACACTGCGCAAGAAACATATTTTCTACATTTCATATATGAATATTACATTACATGTGTGCATATTAAATTATATTCCCATTAGGCATGAACTATATGCATATATTTCAAGATATATTTTCAGACTAAATATAAAAACACTTTTCTGGATTATTAAACTATATTAAAAACACAAATTCAAATACACATAATATTGAGTGGATATTATTAGCTCTTAAGAGACTAGAGTTAATGCAAAATTGAGCTTGGTTCCCATAATTACAAAGGAACTGGGAAATAAATGTTTTCTCTGAAGTGATTAAACAGTATAATATAGTTTATTTAGGATTTCATTTTTCCATTGTATATAGTAATACAATTTCAGTTTATACGTTTTTAGAAATGGTAGCTATCTTACAGCGCTAGAGTGGAAAATGAACACTTTGAATTAAACAAGAAAAAGAATAAATGCTACTTTGCATCCCCATAACTCTAATTCTGCAGTTGATCCAGAGGAAGGCAGAGGAAATCCTTGTAAAGTAGGGTCCAGTTGAAAAAAAAAAAAGCAAAAAAAAAAAAAAAAGAACCCTCCTCATTCCCAGAGGCAGTCAGGTAATCATTTGTCCATTGTAAGTTGAATATGATCCTGTTGAAGACTATTCCACATTGTTTACAGCTTTTACATCTACTTTCTGACGAGGCCTTTTCTGAAACTTTTTAAATCAGTATTTTATGCTATGTATATATAGATAAATATTCTGCGCTATCCCTAGAGGTAAAACTAAGAATACTGTGTTTTAAAACTAAATTATATAGGAGGCAGCTAAACACCAGTCTGCATCCAACTACCTGTGCAAATGCACTTCAAGGGTGCCTAGACCTTTGAGAAAGCCCATTGGGGGATACGCGTGAGATGGGCAGGAATGTCATCATGCTGGACAGAGCCAGGTGGAGCTGTGCAAGCTGAGGATAGTACTGAAATATGCCCGGATTTGACTTCTGAATTGTGAGTGGTATTTTTACTCTTAATAAATACATTGTATGGGCGATCTGCACTATGGTTTTTTCCTCTTTCCTCTTACATATATATGACGATACACTGAGAGCTGTGGACTTGAATTGATCTGTCAGTGGAAGCAGTGCCACTTTTACACTGCAAAGGAACACACTGACCTCCTTTAGGTAGTGGGATCCACCCAAGCAGATGAGAAGACACCCTTAGGTGGGGTGAAGGACACTGTGGTGAACAAAGGTCAATACACACAAGATTGTTTCTGGTGTATGTGATTCATGTTTTTTTTTTTATACATATACATCCTTATGGAATGGCACTGCAAGATGGACTCACTTCAATATATATATATATATATATATATATATATATATATATATACAGTATATATACAGTGGGTACGGAAAGTATTCAGACCCCCTAAAATTTTTCACTCTTTGTTATATTGCAGCCATTTGCTAAAATCATTTAAGTTCATTCTTCTTCCTCATGAATGTACACATAGCACCCCATACTGACAGAAAAACACAGAATTGTTGACATTGTTGCAGATTTATTAAAAAAGAAAAACTGAAATATCACATGGTCCTAAGTATTCAGACCCTTTGCTCAGTATTTAGTAGAAGCCCCCTTTTGATCTAATACAGCCAGGAGTCTTTTTGGGAAAGATGCAACAAGTCTTTCACACCTGGATTTGGGGATCCTCTGCCATTCCTCCTTGCAGATCCTCTCCAGTTCTGTCAGGTTGGATGGTAAACGTTGGTGGACAGCCATTTTTAGGTCTCTCCAGAGACGCTCAATTGGGTTTAAGTCAGGGCTCTGGCTGGGCCATTCAAGAACGGAGTTGTTGTGAAGCCACTCCTTCGTTATTTTAGCTGTGTGCTTAGGGTCATTGTCTTATTGGAAGGTAAACCTTCGGCCCAGTCTGAGGTCCAGAGCACTCTGGAGAAGGTTTTTGTCCAGGATATCCCTGTACTTGGCCGCATTCATCTTTCCCTCGATTGCAACCAGTCGTCCTGTCCCTGCAGCTGAAAAACACCCCCACAGCATGATGCTGCCACCACCATGCTTCACTGTTGGGACTGTATTGGACAGGTGATGAGCAGTGCCTGGTTTTCTCCACACATACCGCTTAGAATTAAGGCCAAAAAGTTCTATTTTGGTCTCATCAGACCAGAGAATCTTATTTCTCACCATCTTGGAGTCCTTCAGGTGTTTTTTTAGCAAACTCCATGCGGGCTTTCATGTGTCTTACACTGAGGAGAGGCTTCCGTCGGGCCACTCTGCCATAAAGCCCCGACTGGTGGAGGGCTGCAGTGATGGTTGACTTTCTACAACTTTCTCCCATCTCCTGACTCCATCTCTGGAGCTCAGCCACAGTGATCTTTGGGTTCTTCTTTACCTCTCTCACCAAGGCTCTTCTCCCCCGATAGCTCAGTTTGGCCGGACGGCCAGCTCTAGGAAGGGTTCTGGTCATCCCAAACGTCTTCCATTTGAGGATTATGGAGGCCACTGTGCTCTTAGGAACCTTAAGTGCAGCAGAAATCTTTTTGTAACCTTGGCCAGATCTGTGCCTTGCCACAATTCTGTCTCTGAGTTCTTCAGGCAGTTCCTTTGACCTCATGATTCTCATTTGCTCTGACATGCATTGTGATCTGGAAGGTCTTATATAGACAGGTGTGTGGCTTTCCTAATCAAGTCCAATCAGTATAATCAAACACAGCTGGACTCAAATTAAGGTGTAGAACCATCTCAAGGATGATCAGAAGAAATGGAAAGCACCTGAGTTAAATATATGAGTGTCACAGCAAAGGGTCTGAATACTTAGGACCATGTGATATTTCAGTTTTTCTTTTTTAATAAATCTGCAACAATGTCAAAAATTCTGTGTTTATCTGTCAGTATGGGGTGCTATGTGTACATTCATGAGGAAGAAGAATGAACCTAAATGATTTTAGCAAATGGCTGCAATATAACAAAGAGTGAAAAATGTAAGGGGGTCTGAATACTTTCCGTACCCACTGTGTATATATATATATATATATATATATATATATATATATATATATATATATAAAAATTATAAACGCAACACTTTTATTTTTGCTCCCATTTTTCATGAGCTGAACTCAAAGATCTAAGACTTTTTCTATGTACACAAAAGGCCCATTTCTCTCAAATATTGTTCACAAATCTGTCTGAATCGGTGTTTGTGAGCACTTCTCCTTTGCCGGAATAATCCATCAAGATGCTGATTAGACAGCATGATTATTGCACAGGAGTGCCTTAGACTGGCCACAATAAAGGGCACTCTAAAATGTGCAGTTTTACTGTTTTGGGAGGGTCCGAAAACCAGTCATTATCTGGTGTGGCCACCATTTGCCTCACCCAGTGCAAAACATCTCCTTCGCATTGAGTTGATCAGGTTGTTGATTGTGGCCTGTGGAATGTTGGGCCACTCCTCTTCAATGGCTGTGCAAAGTTGCTGGATATTGGCAGGACCTGGAACACGCTGTCATATACGCCGATGTTGACATCAGCAAACCGCTCACCCACACAATGCCTTAAACACTGTCTGCCATCTGCCCTGTAGAGTGAAAACCGGGATTCATCCATGAAGAGAACACCTCTCCAAAGTGCCAGACACCATCAAATGTGAGCATTTGCCCACTCAAGTCGGTTACAATGAGGAACTGCAGTCAGGTCAGGACCCCGATGAGGATGACGAGCATGCAGATTAGCTTCTCTGAGATGGTTTCTGACAGTTTGTGCAGAAATTCTTTGGTTATGCAAACCGATTGTTGCAGCAGCTGTCCAGGTCTGTGGTCTGCAGTTGTGAGGCGGTTGGATGTACTGCTAAATTCTCTGGAACGCCTTTGGAGATGGCTTGTGGTAGAGAAATGAACATTAAATTCATGGGCAACAGCTCTGGTGGACATTCCTGCAGTCAGCATGCCAATTGCACGCTCCCTCAAAACTTGCGAGATCTGTGGCATTGTGCTATGTGATAAAACTGCACATTTTGGAATGGCCTTTTATTGTTGCCAGCCTAAGGCACACCTGTGCAGTAATCATGCTGTCTAATCAACATCTTGATATATGTTTTGTTAACGCATTCAGGTGGCAGTAGCCTGAGCGTCAATCAATATAGCAACAATCAAGTACTAAGGTGCCTCATCCCAATATGTTTAGGAAGATATTTGAGTATTTCAGGCAAGGACTTTCACGGCACCACAATGGTTTTTATATAAAAATTGAAAAGTTTATTAAACAACATGTTAAAACACCATCAATAATGGTATATACACTCCCAGGGGAAGAAACCGGGGAGAAAGGAAAAGAGGGGGGAGGCCAAAAGGCATCCAACAACAAATACCAATATACATAAATTGAACATTACTATAGCTAGTAGAGAGTAATCAACATAGTACATCACAGGTGATGGGTTTCATGAGGGGTGACAGGGAGGATCTGCCGTCCATCAGGATCCCATCATATTGCATGAGGAGTACAATTTAAATGCTCGACATGTTTCGCTATTTTAATAGCTTCGTCGGGAGCTTATAGAGTAGGTCTGTGTGACAAAAAGACAAAAAATCAGTGCCAAAAGGTACATGTTCATGTTTCAAGGTATATTGTAAACAGTATTATTGGGGTGATAGACAACATCTACATGCTTATAAAAAAACACATTAATCAGACAATAATATCAAAAAACATTAAATACATATATTGCACACGTTACCAAAAAAGCCTGGGCTAATCGGGGGACTGGTCACTGGGCAGCATAGATGCCCGGAAACGGAAACAAATGTGGGGAGACCACACAGTATCAGAATCTAGTGATCTTCATAAAGCACCCCAAAATGTAACAAAAGAATATAAGGTTAGGTTATTATCATACCTGTATAGCGTTGTAATTCAGTGGGGCAGTTATATGCCACGGGCATAACATTAACGAGGAAGGTGTGAGGTCTGTAACTAACCAGGATCCGAATAACAGGTGTGTAGATGTTTAGCTGGTAGAAGATGTTGATGGGAACAGATAGAATACAGTTCCCGTCATCTGTATTCAGGAAAATGTCAAGTTGGAGTTATAACAGAAATGTGCAGCAGAGAGGGTGTGATAAATGTAATAAAAAAGCCCCACCAATAAAGTCAGAGTAGGTGCCTGAGTACTTAGAAGGTAGTATAAAGAGATAGGCAACAAACAATGGCATGCAGATGTAGAATTATAAGAAAGGGCTCAAAGCAATGAAACCATTTCTATATATAATATAAAGCGATGCATATATACCAATATATACAGGATAGATAAAGCCCAAGAAATGAACCGAGTACACCACTGTTTAAAATGAGTTATACCTTTGACCCATAAAGGTCATGTCTAGCTTAATGTAGAAAGGGTAGTAGCCACGACACTCCAAGGCTCCTATATGTATTCTGAAGGCTGGACTGAGGTTTAAAGGATATCGGGTTACAATAGAAGAGAGATGCTGCACCGATTCACACACCTTCCCCGGATGGGGAACCACCGCCATACTGAGAGATGCAAACAGCAGCTCTCTTATAGCTTGGCTCCCGGGCGATACGTCACAGTGACGTCATCGTCACTGTGACGTATCGCCCGGGAGCCAAGCTATAAGAGAGCTGCTGTTTGCATCTCTCAGTATGGCGGTGGTTCCCCATCCGGGGAAGGTGTGTGAATCGGTGCAGCATCTCTCTTCTATTGTAACCCGATATCCTTAAAACCTCAGTCCAGCCCCTACAAGCTGTGACGTATCCCGGGCGATACGTCACAGTGACGTCATCGCCCCGGCCGTCTCCCAAGCGCGTGCGCACGTCAGCGCAGACATCCGCCCATGCGCGATGGTGCGATGAGGCTGACGCCATCTGCTGGGAGCAGCTGGGATGGGTTAGGTAGGAGAGCCCGTCCAATCCCAGCAGGGTGCCACCGGAAGCAGTCCCCCGGCTGGAGGAAATGACCTCAGATGGCTTACCTGGCCGCACATATGTCCGTGATAGGGCAAAAAGCTGGGCCCACAGCGCCCCCGCAGGAACCAGGAGAGATAGCAACATGGACAATTCACAAAATACAAAAAGGAAACAAAGGGAAGAAAAGAAAAAAATGTATATACTGCAATATACAAAAAGGGAATCTATCAAGATTACATTGCAGTTACAGACAATATACCCATATTTGTAATAAAAAAATCAAAATAAACAAGAACGATATATAACAACTATACCAGATGTTTTGTGCGGTGGTGGGTGACCCACCGAACAGATATTTTTGTCATTGAGCTAGAACTTGCAGAGGGCCACAATTGAGTCATATGTGCAAACCCATATTATATACAACTATGTATAGAGTTGCGGGGAGGGGCTGGATCGGACATCGATAAAACGCTAGATATCATATATGAAAACATATAGATAAACTGATAAGCATATCCAAGTATGCCCATAGAAACCACCAGGGGAGACCATCAGGATCTATTTGGAACAGTGTACCTCATAGAATCACACATGAATGTGTATTATAGAAAATACTTGTAGGTCTGGGTCTCGTTGAGAGCAGGTCTACGGGTAGCATTTAACCGTTCGATCCATAGGGTCTCCCTCTGGAGGATACGTCGGTCCCAGTCCCCTCCTTGCAAATCCTGTGGGATGACCTCCAATACAAAAAATTGAGCCTTCTTAGTATTAAATTTGTGATAAAAGTTGAGGTGTCTGCTCACAGGGGTAATCATTGTACCCCAGTCTGAAAAATAAACATGATCATTTATGTGCTGTCAGAAATGTCGCTTAGTTTTACCGAAAAGTACCGCAAGCGCAGTACATCAAATAAATTACTCCTTGCGTGCTTTGAGCCCTTTCTTATAATTCTACATCTGCATGCCATTGTTAGTTGCCTATCTCTTTATACTACCATCTAAGTACTCAGGCACCTACTCTGACTTTATTGCATTACATTTATCACACCCTCTCTGCTGCACATTTCTGTTATAACTCCAACTTGACATTTTCCTGAATACAGATGACGGGAACTGTATTCTATCTGTTCCCATCAACATCTTCTACCAGCTAAACATCTACACACCTATTATTCGGATCCTGGTTACAGACCTCACACCTTCCTCGTTAACCACTTAAGCCCCGGAAGATATTACCCCCTTCCTGACCAGGGGGTATTTTGCGATTCGGCACTGCGTGACTTTAACGGACAATTGCGCGGTCGTGCGACGCTGTACCTAAGCTTTCTTTTGGTGGTATTTGATCACCTGTGCGATTTTTTGATCACGCGCTATAAACAAAAAAAGAGCGTACATTTTGCAAAAATAGCAATATTTTTCACTTTTTTTATATGAAATTCCCCCCAAAAAAATGTAAAAATCAAAATTTTTTAACATTTTCGGCCAATTTGTTTTATGCTACCTATGTTTGGTAAAAAAAATCGCAAAAAGCGTATTTTGATTGGTTTGCGTAAAAGTTATCGCGTTTACTAACAAAGGGAAAGATTTTTGTCATTTTTGTTGTTTTTTTTTAACGCGTAATGGCGGCGATCTGCGATTTTTTTGCGGTACTGCGACATTGCGGCGGACAGATCGGACCCTTGACTGACATTTTTGACACTTTTGTGGTTACCAGTGACATTACTGCAGTAATCAGTGCTATACATATGCACTGTTACTGTAAAAATACACTGGTAGTGAAGGGGTTAACTTTATTTGAGAGGGAGGGGCTGTGTGTGTCCCTAGGGGCGTGCTTTCTACTGTGATTGGCTGTGGCTTGAGCTGTAAGGACACTGATCAACGGATCTACATAGTAGATCCGTGTGATCAGTGTTTTTACACCGAGGAGAATGACAGGTGGCTTGTTTACACAAGCCGCCTGACTTTCTCCCTCTCCCCCGCCGATCGCAAAGTGGCCGGCGGACATCGGGTCCGCCGGTCACACGCGCGGGGGGTCCGTGACCACGCGGGAGTGGGAGCGCGCCTCCGGGGGCGCTCGCTCGCTCCCTAGACCCTCACAAGCAAGCGACGTAGCCCTACGTCACTTTGCCTGTGAGGGGCTGACCGCCGACGTAGATAGTCGTGCGGCGGTCGGCAAGTGGTTAATGTTATGCCCGTGGCATATAACTGCCCCACTGAATTACAACGCTATACAGGTATGATAATAACCAAACCTTATATTCTTTTGTTACATTTTGGGGTGCTTTATGAAGATAACTAGATTCTGATACTGTGTGGTCTCCCCACATTTGTTTCCGTTTCCGGGTATCTATGCTGCCCAGCGACCAGTCCCCCCGATTAGCCCAGGCTTTTTTGGCAACATGTGCAATATATGTATTTAATGTTTTTCTGTTTTTTGATATTATTGTCTGATTAATGTGTTTTTTATAAGCATGTAGATGTTGTCTATCCCCCCAATAATACTGTTTACAATATACCTTGAAACATGAACATGTACCTTTTGGCACTGATTTTTTGTCTTTTTGTCACACAGACCTACTCTATAAGCTCCCGAGGAAGCTATTAAAATGGCGAAACATGTCGAGCATTTAACTTGTACTCCTCATGCAATATGATGGGATCCTGATGGACGGCAGATCCTCCCTGTCACCCCTCATGAAACCCATCACCTGTGATGTACTATGTTGATTACTCTCTACTAGCTATAGTAATGTTCAATTTATGTATATTGGTATTTGTTGTTGGATGCCTTTTGGCCTCCCCCAACATCTTGATATGCCACACCTGTGAGGTGGATGAATTATCTCAGCAAAGAAGAAGTGCTCACTAACACAGATTTAGCCAGATGTGTGAACAATATTTGAGAGAAATAGGCCTTTTGTGTACATAGAAAAAGTCTTAGATCTTTGAGTTCAGCTCATGAAAAATGGGGGCAAAAACAAGTGTTGCATTTATAATTTTTTTCAGTGTATATTAACTAATATAGTAAATATTCATTCATATTGTAAATCTGTGCTGTTAGAAATGTGTGGGAAGCAATTTTGTAAGCTTAGATAAGTCAGAGAATGCAGCCTATTAAATCTCTAGACATCGGTGACTTTACTGCAATATGAGTGACTAATTACTATTTTAGCCCAGTACAGTGATCTATCCCCTATGATAGCCAGAACTATCAGCCATGGTAGATTAGTCCACAGGAAGGATATCTGTCAGTAGAGTCCACATACTGCTTTGAAACGTTTGAGTGAGACACAGTCTGAAAAATCATTGAAAAGCTGTGAGATTTACCTGAAGACTGGCAATGGAAAAATGTAGTTTAAAGAGAAGTAATGTCTATTTTTTGGACATGCTAGTAACGTAAAAATGTAAGTTCTGGTTTCTGAAAACAAAAGAAAACACAAAATAAGACTCTATGACGGACAATCAGGTTTTAGCTAAAATAGCTTGCATGGAAAAGATGGATTCCGATTGGCTCCTGTAGGCAACAGCTTCATTTTGATTTAGTCGGGTTTAGAAAATAATCTCTGTATTTTAGTATTTGTAATTAGAAAGGTCAAGTTCAATTTCATAACTGAAATTCTGTGAAAAACAGAATAAATATTATGTTATATATTATGTTACAGGGGCTGGTTTGCTTAAACTGGAGAGTTGTCAGGAAAGGAACATTCATGTGCACAGACAAATTAGCCTGAGCAATCATGCCTGTGGCCGCATAGCAGGTGCGCAAAAGCCTGTGAATGCGCATTGGTGCCAGAAGGGCTATTTAAACTGCACTAGAGCAGTGTGTAAGGGCTGTTTGGTCTATTATGTTCCCTGTATCCCTGTGTCCCTGTTATCCATTCCTATTGTTCTTCTGTTGCTGACTTGATCCTGACTCTGCTTGAACGCTGCCTGAACCGACCCTCTGGCTTGCCCCTTCTGCTCATCGGCTCTACTGTTACCAACTATGGCCTGTCTCCTGACCACTCTCTAGCCAGCCGCCTGAACCTGATCTGCCCGGTAGCTGCTGACCTGGACTGTGTCCGATTCTGCCTTGTGCCTATCCTGCATATGCAGCAGCCTATCTGACTACATCACTGGCTCCTTCTCCTCTGCCATCGTGTCCAGTCCTGTGATTCCTAAATCCCAGATGCATGTCAGCACCTGCCAGCGAGAGACTTTACAGGCACTCGTGCCACCCTGAGCTCCGGCGTTCCCTGTCACCCTATCAGGGACTCCAGAACCAGGGCTGTAAAATAATCCATTCCCAACACTTCAGGCTCCACCACTAAGTATGTGCAAAATCTGGTGCAACTCTGCATAGAAAACAGTTCCAGGTTTAATTGTCAAAGCTTAATTGAACAATCTGAAGTTAGAAGCTGATTTGCTACCATGCACAGCTACACCTGATTCTGAGTGCTCCATTTTTATTAAATCCCCCTCACAGTATATACTGTATGATATATTTAGGTTTGAAATGGACAAGTCTGCATTTTCTTCACAACAAAATATAATGAATAAAATTGGCTTGAAATGTGATTTATGACCAAAAGCAAATATTCTAAGGATCTTTGCAAAGTATCCGTGTATACTGCCATGATCCTTTCTCCTTTGTTATGTGATGTATACCTGTGCGTAGTTCTTTATTCTTTCATGTTTTATGGTTGTGGATGCAATAGTATTCACCAATATAAAAAGTCTTTATATTTGTACAGTGGGCACATTTCATTGACACTACATTTCCCTTGTTATTTCTCCTTGAAACAGAAACACAAAGGCAGTGATTCTGTGCAAGGCTTGAACACAATTTTTAAAGGGGCTCTAATGTTTTATTTACCTTTCGGTAAACAGAATTTTATGACTTTTGTGAACAATTCTTCCTAAGCTCTGTTTACCCTGACAAAGTGCTGCCAATTGTATCTAAAAAGTAAAAATGCACAATAATCGTAAATATATTGCTGTATAAAAGTTATTTTTATTATCTAATTGTTAAGAGTATGGGCTGGCCAAAGACAGGAGTTTTTTCATTCAATTGAAAGAATAGATTGCTTGTGTTGCCTAGGCAGAGTTGTATAAAGTACTCGAAACCCATACTTAAATAAAAGTACAAGTGCTCGATCAAAAAGTGACTTGAGTAGAAGTATTAACGTATTCAACATTTTTTGTACTTAAGTATTGCAAGTAGTTTTTTTAAAAATTTTGCTACTCAAGTACTGAAAGTAAAAGTACCAGTAGTTTTGAAAAAAAAATTGCTACTCAAGTACTGAAAGTAAAAGTAAAAGTACAAGTACTGTTTTATGTAGTTATTAAAGAAAGTCAAAAGTTTGAACATCATATTGTTTTTTATTATTTCAAATGCAGCTTTTATTTATACATACAGTAGCATTTATTTTCATATGCGCTGATAATACACATGTTTTGAGCTTCATGAAACCTGCCATCTACTGTTCTGGCAGTGGTAATTTTTATAATAGTAACGAATAACTATGCAGCACAAAAAAAAAATATCGGAGTAGAAGTATTGAAATCATCGAAAAAATTTAGTGAAGTAAAAGTGGAAGTAGGAGAAAAAAATTCTACTCTAGGAAAGTACAGATACCGTCTTTCGGTACCTAAGTACAGTAGTGAAGTAGTTCTACTTAGTTACTATACATCTCTGTGCCTAGGGGATGATAAAAAAGGTAATATACTTACCTTAGTCTTTGCCCCTCCAAGCAGCCAACTTTCTTCTTTGCCGTCTGACTCTTCTGAATGTGTGCAAGCCCTTGGAGTCTTCCCATACCATGAGGACTGGCAGTTCTGTATTATATGGAATGATGTCAGAGAGCTGCGACTGCTTGGGCATGGCAGGAAAGAGGCTTCAGGGGAACTAGTCACATAAAGAGAAGGAAGCCTCTGTAGGGGTGAGGAATAGGGTAACTACATGACCTCATTGATCAACTACTAGTTAATAACTGAAGTGGAGAGGGTAAATGTTTCTTGTCCCCGGAAAACAGCTTAAATACATATTTAAAAAGATCTGCATGTTAAAGTATAATTATGGCTAGGAAATCCCAATTTTAGGTTTGTCATCAGAACAGGGATAAGGGGGAAATCTTCAAATGGGAACACTTCTTCTGATGAACCTGGGTACAACCAAGGATTCCTTCCCTTTGGATAGGAGCCTAGTGACAAGCGCCGGGATTAAGAAGCCCTGGTCTGTTTATCAGTAGCCATGGTGACAAGTGAATCATTGGGTCATGTTCCTCAAAGTGTTACAGCAATAATCTATGGCATTTCAGTGCATCATATGAAAAAGCTAAGATGTAAAACTAAAATAAACTGTTATTTCTCTGTTCAGACTCCTCTATTATTAACCCATTGTGTTTATATGATTCATCTGACATGCAGTATAACTTAGAAATGTCTACAATTCTCAGTCCTAAACCTAAAATTATTAAAAACAATAAAAATAATTACTTATTAGGGGGACTATAAACTTATAGGAACTATATACAGTAACTTTATAGAAATCTCCCAGTATGAAATGCAAACTAGCAGCTACTAGCTAACCTATACGGTTTGCCAAAATATTTCCAAAGCAACAGGACTTAAAGGTGACAGAAATATGAAATTGTAATTTCTGACTTGTTCTTGAATATTCAGGGATATCATACTCATCCTTTCTTGCTTACGTATTAAGTATGACCTGAATAATCATATAGCAAGTAAAATCTTGGGCATCCTAAAACTCACATGATTGGTCCATGACTTGCCAGAAAGTTAGCATCCACTTGTGACCTCTCCTGCCTTCAGTACTTCTCCCTTCTCTCCCCTGTATGCGCCCCAGCTGCTATTTTATTTTTTTCTGCTTATCTTTTTTTGTAAGTCCTCGGGACAGTCACATGACACCACATAGGGGGTGTAGTTTGCACCTAATACCCCCACACATGAGGGTGCCCTGGTACAATAAGCAGATTTGCAGCTGGATGCCAGGTACTGGAGCACTTTCTGAGTTCCAGCACCCAACACTGAAATGTCACTGTCCAGCATTCAATAAAACACTGGCAGAGGGTGCAGGCAGATATGTGCTACTAAGAGTCCTGCTTAATGCCATACAGTTCAATCATCACCTTTGCTGCTGTCTCCCTCTGATACCTGGAAGAGATTTATTGGTATCAGAGGGAAATTTCCTGGTATCGGGGGGGGGGGGGGGGGGGACATGCTTACTATGTAAAGAGACGATTAAGGAACTGCAGGACAGGTAAGTGGTAGAACTTTTTTCATTTAAAAACAGAATGCACCACTAGACCATCAGGGTATTTAAAATACATTTTCCCCACTAGACCACTGGGAATTTTTTTTATTGGGGGGCAAGGGTCTTTACAGAGAGACTGTAGGTGGCCTGATGATTGTTTCAGCTAGCCACTGATGACCAATGCTGGGAGATTAGTGTTTTGGGCAGCCAAACTTCTGACCAAAGTGCTAATAGTCTCAAGAAATACTGGTTGCTAAGTACTCATGGACTATTTTATGAGGTTCTTCTTGAGAGACTAAAGAGCATATGTAACAGAAGAGTTTAATTAAAAAAAATGAGTTGTACTAGTGTATGAATGTTGTATGTGTCTGATAGGCAGGCCATATATTACTCATTTTTTTCCTTCCGCCTGCAGAAGAAAAAGAAGAGCCAATTACCCAATCCACGCATTCAATGTTGTTTGGGGAAACACTTCCATTGTGCTATTGTATTCTGTCAGCCAAGGGAGCCTTTCCCTCCATCAGAATCCAATGATCAGTGCTATTGGTAAGCTGGCAGCACTGATCGTTTGGGAAAAATACGACAGGCTGATTGTACACAAATCAATTGATAGATCGACATCTGGCTCATACATTGATTACAATTTTTCTGGTCCTTGCTGAACTCACTGAATTTCGATCCATGTATGGCCGGCTTTAGAGCTTTAGACAAAACTTGGCCCCACTCTCAATCAGTAACACACACACACACGCGGGGGTGGGAGATGGGGGAGGGGGGGGTATAAGTGCCTACACTACAAAAACTCTAACAAAAAGGTTTTGATTATAACTGAAAATAATTTTGATGTGGCAGTTCACACTGCCATATGCGATACACTGGGGGTGTCAATTAAAAGTTAACGACACCCCCAGATCAGATCGCATATCGCAGTGCGATCTGAAAGTTCGCACAGAATCGGATCGCACTAGTGTGAACCACCATGCGATCCGATTCTGCTGCGGACCAAAAAAAGGGTCCTGTGCGTGTTTCAGTGCGATTGCGGTGTGGATTCAGCCATACAAACTGTATAGCTGAATTTGCACCGCACAGAGATCTCATGTGATTTTAGGAGCAGTGCGCTCTGAATTACATGCGATCTCTGTGATTGCACAAATGTGAACCGGCACTTAAAGTCCATGAGGGTTGTTGATGCAGTTTTCTGCTCACATTTTGCTCTCACATTTTGTTCTTGTATTACATTGGATAAGACAGACCTTTCTTTTTCTCACACACACCAATGACCTCATTTATAATAGTTTCTTGATCTAAAGATGATGACATTGTTCTCTCTATCAAAATGCAGAGAGCCAAGAGCACTGTAGCAATGGGCCAATGCTGGACATCATTCATCCTGAAAAACTGAGGACATCTAATGATGGAGTAGAAAAAGCTTAGAATCATCTGCTGTTTTTTTACAGCATGGCAGGTTGCCAAGGTTCTGGTACAACAGAAAGTAATAGGAAAAAAGATTTCATTTTCAGGGCCTCTGTTGTGAACTTTGAAGATCAATTCCTCCACAATTAAGGCTTATTTGAACGTGCTTTTGCTGCTTGTTCAGAATATAGTTCACTTTAATTATGGCTAGTTTTGTCATTTTTTTAAATTTTAAGATGAAGTTGGGTTTGAAAATAGGATAAACATGTCATTCCGGGGACATTTACCAGCAAAACAAGTCATCATTCCATTTTTTCTTATTTACCTGGGCAGGTTCTATTTAATAGAGAGTGAAAGGAGTTTATACCACATTTATACTGTTTCACAAATGGAGCTATATCATTACACTTAGAAATGCCAGCTTAATGGTTTTGAAAATGATTGTAACATGCTGGCAGCTATGTACTATTCCATGCAGTTGTCTCAAACTACAGCAAAAAGATAATAAGAGACAGTTTATTCTGCAGGAAACTCTTTATTTGTGTCTATAAAAATGACTGATAGGATCACCAAGGGGTGTGTTCAAGTTGTTCTGTTTTTGCGTACGGTTTAAAAACCGTATTGGTAAAGAATCAAAACTCATAATATTTCAAGGTATGACTTGAAAGGAAAGTATATTTTCCTATGTTTACTTTTAACCCAAGCTGAACATTTACTTTGATCACAGCAATTGCTATTAGCTATCATTATGTTACCTAGGGATGAGCTGAACACACCTGGGTTTAGCTCAGAGAAGTTCAGACAAACAAGCATGTAAACGTGCTTTTAAGCTTAAAGCAAATATACTGTATATAGCAGATGATAGTAATGATGGCTGATGAAGGCAAGATGGGGAAAAAAATGTATTTTAAAAAAAATAAGGGCAATACCTTGTGAATTTCCAACACACCATTGGTATCGGAAAGTTTGATTTTATGGATGTCTGTGGGTGGTGAAGACTAAAATTAATATTTTAATGTTACTGAATAAAAAGAGAATTATTAAATAAATCCTGGGATAAGGAAACTACACTAGAAAATTATAGCAGAGAAAGGTTAAAAAGCTCTCTATTACAAGTTATGTTTAGAGAAATAAAGATTAAATGTCACCTATGACAAACAGACATGTTTGAAATGTTGTATAACACAATATTAATTTCTTCCTTCTTTAATACTTCGCTATCATAGCCTGGGGCTGTTTGTTTTAGCAGATATATCCTTGGCACATTTAAATTTCATTAATGAGCATGTTTTTTATAACTGCAAAAGTCCACCTCTTTGCACAAAGCTCCATTCTTTATCGAAGTGATGCAAGGAAAGGGTTTTAGTACTTTATCTCTATAGAAACACTCACCTGAATTCTCTGAAAGTATCAGGGTACCAAATATGTACTTTTGCGTGAATAGCTTAAGTGGCCATAACCAAAGATGTTCTTAACATGCTAAGGCAGCCTTTTTCAACCAGGGTGCCCTGAGGTTACTTCAGGGGTGCCTTGGAAAAATGCCTAAAAATTGCCCAAAAATGTATACAGGCCAGCAGGTGGATCAAGACTACTTTTTAGTTACACAAAGCCACTGTTTTTTCTTTTTTTGTGCACCATTTCAACCTTCTTTCCACCAACATCCTAACAACCAGTGATATCTTAAGTAATGATAAGAAGGGTGTTGATCGCCTGCACAGCATCCTTGTTTGACACTTCCCTGCCCCTCTCCATCAACACTGGGGTCACATTAGAGTAATGTAGATAAACTGATGGAGAGGAGAAACACTGGAATACTAGTCGACACTAGTGTGTAAAAGTGTATTTGCTTTGGAAGACTAAATCACCCCTAACGTTGGGTGTCCTATCTGTATTGATGCTGTCGCATTATGTAAAACTATTTCGAATAGTTTTTTACATTTTAGAATGGGGTGCCCTGAGAATGTCCATAATTTTAAAGGTTGCCTTGAGACTGTGCTAAGGCTTCACACAATACTACTATCTAGGACGGGGTTCCTAAAGATAGAAATCTAAATATTTTACATTTTGTACAATTGTGTACATAATTGTTCAGGTCATTTTGAAAGTTTAAAAATAAAACTAGCAAAAGCTGCTTTTGTTCACATTATCCTGAAACTGGGGAAAGATCATGGTAATTGTGGGAATTACCTCCCTATCTCCTTAATTAATGTAAATCTAAAAATTATGACAAAAATTCTAGCCATGAGGATAAATTCCCATAAATTACTTCCTATCACAGTATATTCACGCAGATCAGGTGGGATTGATTCCCTTTAGGCAAGCCTCTGATCAGTCGAGAAGGTTAACAGATATTATTTAAGCTATACATACAAAATGGGATAAGGGGGGAGGGGGAGATGGTATGCTCCTCTCCCTAGACCTACAAATGGCCTTTGATTTACTGTATATCCTGGGTGTATTTGTTTATAGAAATATGGGTCTGGGTATCTATCATACAATTCATATCAAATTATATCAATATAACATTTTATATATCTAGCTATTAAAGCCTTTAAATCACAGTGCTTTAACATTTGTAGAGGGCCCATCAAGCATACTCTTTCTCTACAATTCTATGTATTACCAACTAAAGACAGGCCACCTACGTTATGTTCATCTTTATCGTTCTCCCCAAATCTGTGGGATAGATTGAGCGTTGCTCACAAATTGAAATCTCCTCATAACCCCCTTTCCCTATACTAAATCACCCAACTTTCACCCTGGGTCTCACACCCAAAATTTTTATAGTGGACTAATAAGGGATTTGTGAGAATAGCTGATTTTTTTAATGACCAAGGAATTTTGATGAGACAAATTTTACAAGACAAATCTCATTTACTTACAATGGAGATTTATCACTACACTCAGATAATGCATTTTTTACAAACCCCAGAACATCATTTGGAGCAAATATGTCAATTGAGTATCTTTGTAAAAATATCAACAAGATGCCAGGTCACATCTCAGATAAATACCGGTATGTTATACTCTGCTCAAAATCTGCAAAATTACTATATATGGTGTGAGAGTTGGATGAAGATCTAGACCTCAATGAACAGAATAACCTGGCCCTTGCCACATGGTTCCAAATCATACATACATCATACATGACATCATACACTCAAACATCTATTAAGAGGGTACATGGTATCCAGAAGAATAGCTTCCTATGTCCCGGATGCCTCCCCTAATTGCTTCTATAGACAAGAGGGTTCAAAATATCACATTTGGTGAAAATGCCCAAAGGTAAAGGGTTCTGGATCTGAGTATGTAACCTTACATACTCTTTGCCCAGACTAACTTTAAAATAATCATAGTGGCAGGCCCTACTGAATCAACCTATAGAGGAAGCCCCAAAACAATAAAATTGCTTTGTTTATTTTCTTAGGTGCCAGAATAGCAATAGGGAAGTCTTGGAAATCATCATCCATCTCATTCTCATTTATAAATGCTAAACTATCAGGGATATTGGTGTAGCACAATTGACAGCCATTTTGCTGGATATGGGTCCCCCTGGGTTACCGCTAACAACAACAGCACATTTAAGCATGTTTCTCCAAATGTGAGCACTGAGACAATGACCAGTCCAGTATCTTTGGGTTTTTGATTTATTTAGGAACTTGGATGGGAGAAGGGATGAGTGGGATACTCCTTTAACTCAACTATGCACAATTTGGCAGAGACACTAATAAGAAGTACTGTTTGATGCTTGCTTGATGCTGGCTTGATGCTGGCTGAATGCTCGCCAATGCTGACTTGACACTGGTTAACGCTGGCTGGATGCCGGTTAATGCTTGTGACTGAGCTTCAACGAAAGAAATCCTCTCTTAGCTGCCTTAGGTACTCCTTCCCGAGGTAGCTACTTATACACTTTTGCTGCACTGCTGAATGCTTCAGGGCCCACACTGGCACCCCCTTTCACTCCCTTATCTTCAGGGCTTAACACTTGGCACCCCCTTTCTATGCAACAACTACCGGCTAGCTGGCTCCTGGATCTCTTTGACCTTCTGGAGTGGCCCCCTCTCCTAGGCAGACTTTTGAGTACTCACAACACTGTTTTTCCTGGAAACCTCTGCCCAGCAGCTCCACTCAGTCAGCAACACTCCGGATCCCTTACTGCAGCCCAGCTCAATCTCCGGTCCTTCAGGCCGACTGCCCAGAACACCTTCACTCACTCTGACAGGAGGAGAGACAGCCATCAGCCTCCTCCTGGGACTCTGCTTCCCGCCAAAGACCTTCTGCCACATGCTCCCGCCAGGTTTATACTCAATCCCTGGGTGCATTGCGGCGAACTGCGCCCACTGGGACAGCTATAAACCCTGGTGCGCTATTGGCCAGGTTTCCTCCACCGTCCAAGAGCCCCCGTTGGATACAGTGGGGAGACTCCCAAGACCCAACAGACCACACCTGGAAACACATGACAGCCTAACTACCTGATCAGGTCCCCCTGATAAGCAGACAGGGCCACACATATACTTTTCCTAGCACCTACCTAGGAGGGTGCTACATCTGTAAATGAAAAGGTAGTGACTTTATTGAATAGAAAATATGTTTATTTAAAAAAACATGAGATCCAGGGATACACTACATGTCTTGTGGACAATAAGTCGATTTATAATGTTGGACTCATAGAACAGATGCAAACGTTTGGTTCATTTCACATCATGATTCTCTGATTCTTCTTTTTGTTCTTCTTTTTTCCCCTCTTTCTTTCTTCTTTTTCCCTTGCATTGTATTGGACTATGAATATTTGGGCCTACCTGTAAATAAAATATGTCCTTCCGATATATTGAGGCTTAGTACTTGCTTGAGGGCAAAGAACAGTTGATGACAATAAATTATTCACTTTAAAGAAGTGCGCTCGTTGTACACATAGAATAACAAGAAGAATCAATGGATTAAGGTTTGTACTGTATGAAAGTATTCATATTCTGTTTGTTACAAGTGTAGCATTGTTACTTACAATAGCAAACATGACTGAAAAAGAAAAATAAAACTAGCTGAGAGATGAAAGGCTTGGGTACGGTGGCTATTGTGCTAAATAAAATGGGGTTACTTATACTCTAAATAAAATGATTATTACGTGGTTATGATAAAAAGGCTAGCCATAGCAATCTACATCCCCATATTCGTAAAAGCACTTTTAAATCTGTGCACTAAACTACCATAGATAGTAGTTTAATGTGTATGTAAAAAGCTGGCCACATTATAGGGGATATCCAGACCTTTAGGGTATTTGTAATAAAAATGTATTTTCTTTAGAGGGCTGAAAGCTCAGTTTTTTCAATGTGGGATATTAAATTTGATGATAAATGTTTATTCTTCACATGAGATAAACACATAGAGCATGAAATTGTGCAGATCCTATCAGTATGCTCAGCTACAGTATGCTGCACACACAGCTTGAATTTAATGGAACTAAGCTGCTGGAAATGTCTAATGTGTAAAACAGATATATGTCATGTGTAATATACTGTACATATTTGGGAAAGTTTGGTGTAAGTTTTAGCCTGCATAATTAATTCTAGCTCGAATATGATAGTTGCTATTCAACAGTCCATATAATATCCCATGCCAATACAATATGCATTACTAATTACTATACGCAATAGTTAAAAGGTAAACATGACACACAAGCAATGTAAGCAGCTTTTACTGGTCATGTGCGGATCATTTCATTCCAAATAAATATTAATATATATATATATATATATATATATATATATATATATATATATATAAATATAGATACATTTTTCGTTATTCAGAGATTTGGATAATCCAAATAGCCAAATTGCAGTATAAATGAAGTTTACTGAATGCTCCGAATAACTAAACAAAATTCGCCTGAATTAATTCAGTCTGAACTAAATTCTATCCAGTGTTTCATAATTAAAATATGACTGGCCAACTCACACTTCTGTTCTTAAGCAGAATCAGTTATGGGATGAGGTATGGTAAAATAATAAGAAGAAATTACCGTCACTAAGATAACTTTTTTAATACTAGTGTACGCAACCTTCCCATACAGGTTTCCCAACTATTCACAGGCAAACTATATCATTTTAAAAATTATTTTTTTCCCCTTAGTTTTGACTAGAGTGGGACAAGTTTAAACCCTCTGTCAAGTTTTCTGTATATTACTGTCTTTGTCCCAATTGGGGGGATTTACTCCGCTATTTGTACTGGTGACCATTGTCACTGGGAAAGAAAGTGAGGGGAAATGCAAAATTGTAAAGTTGCCACCATAAAAAGGTAAAGGGGAATCTTCCAAGTGGGACATACGTTATGGAGACAACTGTCTAATGGAAATTACCCTCAGATTGAGGGATTTCCTTTAATTTCCTGTTGTGTCTCTGGGGCAGGAATTTAGCTTTGCCCAATGGTGCAGAGAAAGCAAAAAATAAGCTGGCAGGGGGTTTAAAACTACTACTCTGTACAAAACTAAAAGAAAAACTTCTGGTTATACATAAACTTTAATATTATAGTTTTTAACTTGGATGTTTAAAATAGAACATAAAAAAATGCTTTAAGAGAAATGTTTATTTAATAATACAGAAGTTAATCCCTGATTTATTTATCATAAGATTAAGCCACCTTGGTTGAAGATGAATAGGATTTAAATCACAGCTTTGCAGACACAGCTCTGCAATTTAATATATGTACTAATTTTGCTCACAGCTTGTATATATTAATCATATGCTGTTGCCAATAACATTAATAACACTTGAGATCTATGAGACAATAGATGAAAAGCTGCTTCACACAGATCTGCAGACAGTTAAACATTTCTAGTTTTGCTTTCATAGAATCAGATTTTGATCCCTGCTATGATCCTTTGTGGAAGAAATGACATTTGACCTTAAAATCTGATGCCGTCTGAAGAGCACAGGTCTTGCTGAAATCAGAGAAGTAATTTCTCAAACTCAGTGACTTGGCATGAACATGAGGATTTAGACGTTGTTTCATTTAAAGCTGAAATGTAGCAAAGCACTGCTAGATGGCATACTGTAATTGTTGAAGACAGAACTGGTCTTAAATATCAAGCTTGAATGGAAAAGACATAAATTAACAGATTTTGAAGATCTTTTGATTTTGTTGTCTTCTGGTGAGCAGACAATAATTATCAAGTGCTGAAGCATTTCTGGAAGGACGTTTTTGAAGTCTTACTTCAAGCACTGCAATTGTTTATGTTTTTAATTAAAGGACTGCACATATCAGTTCTTATTACATGCTGCCATTATGCATTATATTTATTAGCCTGGACTTTTCTGTTTTTCACTAAATTTTAAATCTTGCAGAAACCATCTGGTGACTCTTGAATTGCCCTATTTGTTCTTAGCTCTTCAATGTAGAGGAAAATGGTCTATGAGCAATGGGACTTATCTTCCTAGAAGATAATACATCAGTATTAATAGCAGAGGTATGCGACTTGTCGTTCTTTTCCATTAATTTCTTGGAAAAGGACTGCTTGCCAGCATCAGAGGCCTCTGTGTGTACAATAAATTGACTGAGGTTGGCGGTTGGGGATGGGTAACACAGTCCCTTACACAACACTGCTTTCAGCTCTTGAAAAGCTCTCTCCCCCATCATTCTATTTCACCATAGTGGACATGGCCGGTTTGGCAAGATTCATAAGCAGAGCTACTATAGTAGCAAACGTAAGGCACAATCTCTAGTACTATCCTTCCCTCCCTAGAAAAGGCTCTAAATTGTGCTTTTTTGACTAGGGCCAAATGTTATTATGACAACCTGCTCAATGCTGTAACTGAGATTTCAGACTTCCTTTTGCACATTTTTTATGGATTGACTGGTAACCTGGCTTTACAAATGGAAACTAGAGCTGTCTGGAACTTCTTAAGATAGTGAAATCAGGCAAGACTAAAAATGGCAACATTATCTATGGTTTGTGGGGCTGAAGAATATGGACTGTGGACTGTCATCCTTTGAAAAAAGGCCAGGGACCCATTTAAGCAAAAGGGGAAACCTTGTACTGGTACAGCTCATTTGGTGTTGCAAAAGCTGTCTTTTACATTTCTCTGACTGTTAAGGAAACCTACCATTTCCCCTTAGTAAGACTGAGGTTGGCAATGCACCTAGCGTGACTCAACCTTTCTATTAACTCACCCACTCAGGGCCACTCAGTTTACCTATCAGAGGTGGATTCTCCTGATATCAACAATTTTTTTACTCAAGAACTTTATAATTTGCACAGGTGATCAAATACCACCAAAAGGAAGCTCTATTTGCGGGAAAAAAAGGATATAAATTTTATTTCAGTACAGCGTCGCAGGACCGCACAATTTTCTGTTGAAATAATGCAGTGCCAAATCGCAAAAAATAGCCTGGTCATTAGGGGGCAAATCCTTCCGGTCCAGAACTGGTTAATTTGCATGGATTTCCTCTCACTTCCTGTTTTGTTATAGGACAGGAAGTGAAGGGAAATCTCCCTAATGAAACACAGGTGGTGAAAAAAAAAAAATTGACAGGGGTTATAACCCTCCCTTGCTTTATCCAAAATGAAAAAACAGTTTTGCCCATAGTTCTACTTTAAGGTACCAGATGAAGTTTTTACTTTACTTTGATGTAAGGCTTAGTCACAATGTGGTGATACAATATGTTTGTTTGACCAGATAAATCTGAAAACACGTCTGGATTTTTCTGCAAGGAATATCTTATGTCCTAAATCTGAGAAGCAGACAGAGTCTTATACATTCTAATCTCTGGTATACCTTTTACTGGTGAAAACTTAGGATCACATTCAACTGAGAGAGCCTCCTGATCCTTCCAGGGTTAGGTTAACATGGTATATTCAGAAGGGCTTTCTCTTCTCACATATACCTGGTAGTTAACATCACTGATTCTCTTTCTGAACTCATTGGGACCCCACCACTTTGCCAGACATTCACTCTCTAAAGTGGGCACCGTCTCCTGAGTTAAAGGTTCTGATTTCTAAAGAGCAAGTAAAAACTCTAGCCTGTGTCTCTTGGCCTTGCTGCATAAGTTCCCAAACTATCAACATGACTTCTGCTATGCTATCCTGCATCTGAGCAATGTGATTTATCACTTGAGTATCAGCTTATAATATCCCTTGATTACCAGGCCACTTTTCAGGTTTCAGCTCTGTGATAGTGTGACTGACAATTACTCTGTCATGCAACACTGTACCCAAAATAAATTGATATAATTTTTTAAAACAAATAGGACTTTCCTTTGGTGAAATTTAAGAACCGCTGGGTTTTTATTTATTTTTTGTAAAAGAGAAGAAAAGTGCTGCGCTATTCTAAAATAGACAAGTAAATGGATAAGATGTGCTGAAACTGGGTGCAAAGTACAAAATAAATAATCCCAAATAATCCAGCAATAGGTTAATAAAAATAGGCCAGGGTAGAAACTCAATTTGCAGGAAAGCAACCAGATAATAAAAAATAAAATAATAAAAATATGCAATATATAGTGCCAGGAGTGCACAATTAACTTGGTGTGAGTATAACTGAATGTATGTGTCTTGAGTCTCAGAAAGAAATATAGTACAAATTATAAAAGTGCCAAATCACCATAAAAAATGCAAATCTTCTGATAATAATTAGATAGGTCAAAAATAATTAAGAAATAAAGTGATATATAGTTGCTTTCACGCAAATTGAGTTTCTTTTTTTTTTTTTTTTTTTCAAAAACATTTTATTGAAATAAAATACAGTAGAATGAAATAACAATTGAACAGCAGTTTGAATGGTACAAAGCGTTACAGAAATATCAACAGTAACATCCAGAATACAATATAAGGGTGGAGGAACAAACCACGACACAATCGTACATTGGAGCACATGGGTGTACAAGACTGAAACTGAGCATGTAGTATATACCTTAAGTAGTGCGGGAACAGTCCTGCTTCCCATACTCTGGTGTGGGGCCACAGGGAGAACGTACAGTCAGAGGCCGTGTGGACCTCCAGAGGTGCGGGATGTGTTACGGAGAAGGCACAATTAGGGGCATAGATGGTGCCTCCCATGGTCTGACACCCCCAAGGGGGAACTCACTGTATCCGGACACAGGGGGCCACCACCAAATGTGTGTGGTCCGTCTCGGGGTGTGGAATTCCAAGGAAACCCACAGGAGGGAAGCAATGGAGGCAATCGTGTAAGCCCCTGGGGGGGGGTCGGGTCCGTATCCAGGGAATGATCGGAGGAACGTCGGGATGGTAAGGGGGGGGGGTGAAGGGGAGAAGGGGGGGAAGTTGAGGGGAAGAACAGGAGGGAGGAGGCTAGGGATGAGAAACAAACAGAAGAAAAAAGGCGGAGAAGGAAGGGGGTGGGGAAGCGCCAAAAGCGGGTTTGAGGTCCACTGTGTTGGTGTGAGGTACTCGGATGAAATCTCAATATCTGGTGTAAGGGGGAAGATATCAGAAATACTTAGAATCCGGTCAGTCTTATACAGCATTTAAGATATAGTGGTCAGAGTCAGAAAGTCAGAAAGTGTTGTAAAGTGTACCCAGGGGGCCCATGTCAGAGTTTCTACACTGGCCTATTTGTATTAACCTATTGCTGGATTATTCAAGATTATTTATTTTGTACTTTGCACTCAGTTTCAGTACATCTTATCCATTTACTTGTCTATTTTAGAATAGCGTGGCACTTTTCTTCTCTTTTACTTTGTTTTGCTTGACATTGGGAATTTGTCAAATTTGGTGTTTGCGGCTTTTCTCTTGAACCTGTAATATTAGTTGATAGCGTGTGGGTACCCCCTTTTTTCTCTATATTTATTTTTTGCCCATTAATAAGTACTGGGAAGGATCAGCACTATAAATAGTACCATGTGATCATTGTGACGACCAATCACAGCAATCCCATGGTGCCCAGCCCTTGTGATCCCTGCCACAGAAATACGCTGATGCTTGGTGGCGCACAGCCCTAATTAATCGTGTACAGGAAATAAAGAGAGAAAAATAGAGAGAGGGTCCTAAGCATCAATCAGCATCACATATATATAAAGGTGTGTGCATAGCTCAGAAATATAATGAGGCATGGACTTAGAAAAAGAGGCTTATTGCCACCCAAATCTCTGTAAAGCCTCTGGACATCGGGACCCAGAACACAGCTTCTAAACATTTTTCCTGATACCAAGAGAAAAAATGGTGACAGAGGAAAGATCTCGAGCAGATTTAACAGTCTCAGCTCTGTACCTGTAAGCAGTGTGAAGGGGCTTGTCTTTTCCCTCAAATCAGCTTTTAGACCTCTCCTCACTGAGCTCTGCAGAGTGTAATTTCAGCTCTCCGCCCCCTTTTTTCTGAACACTCAGACAAGCTAATTAATTCAGCACTTTGAACGAATGTAGATAAGAGAGCAGATAAGCAGATGCAACTTATGTAGGAGGATTTATTTCACCTCTGTATATCACCTGAGGATAGTCCCTTCACTGGGTATATGCAAAGGTTTGCAACCACTTTAAGTTATGTTTTTAGATATTTAAACATATTTTAATTGGTGTTAAAACCATGCCACTATCTGCTAGTACACCAGTGTATATTATTCTATCCCAAATACTTAGAAGTGATTAGGGATGAGCTTCGGGTTTAGGTCAACTATGAGTTTGTCCCAAATCCAGCCTGTTTGGAGTTTGGCAAATGGACAAATTAAATGGCCAGATTTGTTCAGTTTTCCTGCCCTATTCTCTAGCTGCTCTGCCTGGAAGTCATTATGTAGCACCTTTCAGCTGCTTGTGTTTCTGGCCAGAGAGCTGCCATTTGTGGGGAGAGCCCAGCGGAAGAGGATATTCACATACCAACCCTATCCTAGCCCCTATCTAGGACAAGGGGTTGATAAGCAGCTCTCATACCGGTACCTATGGACAAGAGAAAATTTTACATTTATAGTATAAACCTGTTTATTTGGTAAAACCTTTGTCATTACTTAAGATAAAAAAAGCATTTACATATTTTTTAAGGACAGGCAAGACCTTCTTTTGGTGATATTGTCTTGCAAAAGTTATTTTTATGCAATCCATAGACATAAAAAAGTAACAAATATAAAAAAAGATACACTTCTTTCTTTGACCAGTGTGAGGTTAGAAATTGGTGTTTCTTGAAAATTGATTGGTTTTGATTTTTGGACATTGATTTTTTAATTTGTTCCGTTTTAAATGGCAGTAACATCATTCTTCTAATACAAGTCACTGTAAAATGATTTACAAATAAAATACAGAAAATGTTGTATTTTTTTGGTGAAGACCTCTTACTTTATTGGAATAAATTATTAGGAGAGTGTCATCAACCCTATTATACTATAGAACAGGTGCTATGTCTTGCTGTTAACATCTTATAAAATTTGGTGACATATGCTTAACAATGTGAATATAAAATGATATAAGGCGCTGGGTCCACACTATGCATAGACCCAACCATATTGTATCCTTAGGAAAGATATGTTAGAAACACATTGTTAAACAATCGTTGGTATGAAAATTGCATGTGTCTGTAGCTCTGTTTTTTTTTTGTATTTTGAAGGATGATTATTATATGACATCCCTCATGTGGGTTTTTTTGTAAATAAATAAATAAATAATATCCTTTTTAACTTGATGTATAATAAATTAATTTAATAAATTAAATAATTAAAGTATTTTCTCGCTAGTGGGTGTACTATTGATGCGACACAAAAATAAATAAATAAATAAAAATTAACAAACAAATAAAAACCAAAAACTAGACTCTGTAGTTTATTACTGTGCCCCTGATATCTTTTATTAGACCAGAGCTCACACCATTCACATTGGCTGCCCCCTACAGGAGAGGTGTTGAGAGCATTATGCCACTTTATCTTGAGTGTCCTTATCTATGAGTGAGCCATCCCCAAAGGCTGCAGCTGCCAGTTCATGAATTTATGCAAATAGGAGTCATTAATTTGTCTTCTAAATGAAAACTCCAGCCAATTCTAGGCCTTTGCCTTTACTGAGGATCCCAGGGGCATCTTCCGCTCAACTGCCCCATCAAGCCAGGAAAAGCCAGGGTCCAGAGGGAACTGAAACTGTTCCTTTTGTCCCAGCTATTATTTCCCTCTGGTGTTGCTAGTATCTTCATCGATCTAGCCTTGTTTCAATTTATCCAGATTCCTCACCTAGTAGTGGATACTCTTTTTTTTTTCTTTGTTTCAAGTAAGTCACATTACAAACCCCCACATCAAAAATTTCTTCTATATCATCTCTTGTCCATCTTACCCCTTGTTTCTAGAGCAATCGTGGCAGCAACCTCACAACCCTTGGAAAAATCTCCTCATGGTCCAAGCACCGCACACTGCATCAAATTGGTCTGCATGGCTGTCGTCCCAGACGGAAGCCTCTTCTAAAGATGATGCATAAGAAAGCCCACAAACAATTTGCTGAAAACAAGCAGACCGCAGGACATGGATCACTGGAACCATATCCTGTGGTCTGAGACCACAATAAACTTATTTGGTTCAGATGGTGTCAAATTTGTGTGGCGGCAATCAGGTGAGGGGTACAAAGACAAGTGTGTCTTGCCTACAGTCAAGCATTGTGGTGGGAGTGTCATGGTCTGGGGCTGTATGAGTGCTGCCGGCACTGGGAAGCTACAGTTCATTGAGGGAACCATGAATGCCAACATGTACTGTGACATACTGAAGCAGAACATGAGCCCCTCCCTTCAGAGACTGGGCCGCAGGGCAGGATTACAACATGATAAAGACCGCAAACACACCTCCAAGACTGCCACTGCCTTGCTAAGGAAGCTGAGGGTAAAGGTGATGGACTGGCCAAGCATGTATCTAGACCTAAACCCTATTAAGCATCTGTGGGGCATCCTCAAATGGAAGGTGGAGGAGTGCAAGGTCTCTAACATCAATCAGCTCTGTGATGTCCTCATGGAAGAGTGGAAGAGGACTCCAGTGGCAACCTGTGAAGCTCTGGTGAACTCGATGCCCAAGAAGGTTAAGGCAGTACTGGAAAATAATTGTGGCAACACAAAATATTGACACTTTGGGCCCAATTTGGACATTGTCACTTAGGGATGTACTCACTTTTGTTGCTAACAGTTTAGACATTAATGGCTGTGTGATGAGTTATTTTGAGGGGACAGCAAATGTACACTGTTATACAAGCTGTACACTCATTACTTTACATTGTAGCAAAGTGTAATTTCTTCAGTGTTGTCACATGAAAAGATACAATAAAATATTTACAAAAATGTATGGGGTGTACCCACTTTTGTGAGATAGTGTACATACATATACACTATATTTAAATGTTTTAAAAGTTTGTTTATAGATATTAGAGGGTATATCAAACCTACTATCATATGAGTACCATAGGCTCATGTACTGTATATGGAAATTTTGAAAGCAACTACAGGAAAGCTGTGTAACCTAAGACATAATTTAATCACAGGGCTTAAATAGCCTCCAAGACACTGAATCCATTGAGTCTTGTGCCTTAAGACTTGTTTGTTGAAATCTTCCTCATGCGGGTCCTCATGTACTTGGTCCAGTGCCATGAAGGAGATACATGTTGTTCTAAAACTATGTTTCAGGCCAATGTGTCTTCCACTTTACTACAATCTAAAGAATAGTTGTGGTCTTGTATACAGTGGCAGAACTGCCTTTTAGTTTTGCCCACATAGAATGCACTGCATATGCAAAACATGAGGTTCACAATACTAATTGTCTAACATTCAACAAAATGTCTAGGTGCAAAGCATCTGCTATTTGATAGAGTAACCATGTCTGTTTAATGTATCCAGTGACAGTAACCACATCTCCCACATCTGTATATTTCTTTGCATAAACAAGGATCCCCACTTTTTTCACCTGCGTAATTACCATGTACAAAAAACAGAAAATACCTAAGACACCACGTAAATGTTTTAAAATAACCAAAAGCATACTCACACTCACGTTTGCACCCTTATTTCATTCTGTTTTTAGTACTTTTGGAGTTTCCCGCTCAAGGAGTGCATCATCACCTAATTACCATTTTCTACAGAGTGAGCGTTGAGGTTTGACAGTCAATTACCATGTACAACCTGATCTGTATACTACCTTTGGGTAATCATGCACATACTTACTAGCAGTGTCATCACTAGTTAAAAGGTATGATTATTTTTGTAGGTTTGACTGTACCTGCTAGTAATTGGCTGTATATCAAACAATTTTTTAGTGGAGTGTTTCCCTGGATTGACCTTTGGACCTGTGGTATGAATTTTTAGGTAATTTTCTGCTATAACCACACGTCAGCAATCTCTGCATGAGTGCTTTGGTCTCCCTCTCAAAGGCCTCAATATTAGTACAGTTTCTATGCAATCCTAAACACTGGCTATATGGTATGCTGCAGATTAAAGAACTTGGGTATGCATTCTAAGATTGTGTATTTACTGTTCATTGTCAATAAATATTACATTCCCACCGTTATCTGATGGTTTATTTGCTATTCATCTTCAATTTGGTAAGAGCCTGATATTGTAAACGAGTCAAGTTAGAAGTAGATATATCTATATATAGAGGGAACTGCTCTATATATTTTAAGGGTACCTCCACTTTCATAGAAAAAATATAGGGAAAAAAAAATAGCATATACAATTGCTACACGAGCCACATTGTAATAGGCTGTTATTAAGAATCACCTTTTCTTTTCAAACTGCAGCGCTATAATTTTCTGTAAAATTCACTGCAGTAAGGTTAAGGAATGCCTCCAGAAACATACTTTCCTAATTGGCTAATATATTTTCCCAGAAGTCTGCCCAAATTTATAAAGCAAATTTTAGGCATCCTCTGCAACAAAAATTGCATTTTTGGTGAGATACTCCCAAAGGGCTAATCACCTTAAATGCACTGCAACAGCATCAGCTGGTTAATAATGAAAATTATATTCCTGTTCAGATTCACTCTGCCCATTGACATAGCCAAGTTTATTTAAAATCCTTGCAACATTCATTGATCACCCCAAGGGGATTGTTTTTTTCTCAACAAAAGTAGAATTACCCTTCTGTTTCAGAAATGCCTAGATATGGCAAATGCACTTCTTCCCACATATTTGAAATAGTTAATTTACAGTAAGTCTTAAGCCCCGTACACACGATCAGATTATCGAACGATCTGTCGTCCGTTTTTTGTGGCATGCTAGTCTAATGTGGAAAGTGAAGAGGTTATTCTCTACAAATTTTCCCGTATGACAGAATTCTACTTCAGAAGTGATGTTGTGCTAGATTGTTTTGTGTGTGTTCTTTCGTCTCTGAGCATGCCCAGTCTTGCTCTTAAGATTTTTTTCTGTCAAAATCTGTACTAATGAGACGATAATCGGACGTTGTTTTGACAGACAACAAAAATTATATAGCCTGCACATCAGGATTTTGTCGGCCGAAAAGTCGGAGTCGGCTGTCCAAAGCACCATACTAACAATCCGAAAATCGGCAGATCGGTCGTCGGACGAAATTTCCCTTCAGATATTCTTATCGTGTGTATGGGCCTTTAGTTTTTTTATGATGTGACTATTTTTGGATCAAGTATCAGTGGTGTTGCTTTGGATTTAAAATTCCAATACATTCTACAAACAAGTGACTTTTACATTAGGCTGCAGGGTATGAAATATAAAAACTATTGTTTCATTAGGGTGATTGTATTTTTAATATCAGCTGATAGTGTTAAGCTATGCATTCTGAAATATATCCACTTGTTTTGAGGAGTAGCAGTCATATATGAACATTTTAAGTGTTTTTATCTTACCAGAGGATATAAAATTTCATTGACTTATCTTTAAACTGTTATGACATTTTACAGGGAATAAGTAAATATACATATTAATTGATTGCTGCTGATCAACTTACAATTTCTTCTCAGAAAATGGAAATTGTTGCTAGACAATATTAGCAGTTGAGTAAAATATTTCCTGCAAATAGTGCTAGTGTATACAGCTCTGTGTATTACATCACAAAAATAGGTTAAAATATTCAGAGGCAATTGAATCCATCCACAAAAAATATAAATTTAAAGTTTAAAGCTACAGGAATGCATGTTTATTTAAATGTTGGGTACTCTCATTTTATAGTGGATAGGCTGGCAAAAACAGTAAATGTGCTATGGTGCCAGGCCTGAGGGTCACAAACACAGTTGCTGAAATAATAAGCATATGACCTTGCAATATAATTTAAAGTCATTCTGATGTATTTACTAATATATGATAACATATTATAAGTCAATAAATTATTACAATATATCAGATATCAGATACAAAGATACAAATAAATATTTCAAATATTCAACCAACCAATGACATTATTGTGTATTTGTTTTTATATCTTTATCTTATATCAGCTTTTGAAGTAAACCTGTGTCCAGACATTGCACACTAACATATTTAATGTACATACTCCTATAGGCATTGTGGAGAAATACATTTTTAAATTTCACACCAAAATTACTTTAAACTGACTTTATTGTCTTGTGTTATTTGATGATCATAATTACTTTACGGTACAAGCAGTTAAAGAAATCACTGATGGCTTGTTTTAAAACTCTTTTACAGCTTGAAAGAATATGTAAAAATAATTTCCATAGTTTGGCACAAGGGCACATCAAATTTAATTTAAATTAACTTCCCCAACATCAATAATTTTCACAATTTTTACAGTACAAGCATAAACCTGGGGCAGATTATTCTCTGTGGCTGAACAGGAAAGCAGATGACTTTCTATAAAAAGATTTTGCCAAAACCGCATCCATGGAAAAGTAAAAAGAACGTGTTTACCTGGAAAGGCAGTTACTTAGTTAGCTGGAAATTCATACTGATTTAAAATGTAAATTAAGTGACTAATTAGTTTAGGATGACCACAATTATTTAATTATCCAAAGTCCTTCATATCTTGCTAAATAAATCTAAAAGCAAAACTTTTATAGTGTAGCCAGGTGCTCTACGGTCTCTCCACCCTGCTCTCCCTGCTCATCCTCCCTCCTCTTCGCAGCCTCCACACTGGTAATCAGAGCGTTTGTACTGTGACAGGGGAGAGGTTCAACTGCCGACTCTGTGTAATTTCCCACTCGCTGTCCACTCCTCCCTCCCTCCCGGCAAGCGATCAATCAAAAAAGACAATAGGAGCATGATGAGACATGTGGTCCTGGGAAGTGTATCATCTAAAGAAAGCTGTGGGCTCTGAACTACAATTCACACAGACCCCTGTTTTAGAGAGGAGAGAGCCAGATCTGCCCAGGCAAAAGGTTTTTTCAGAGAGCTCAGGGCAGTGTGGGGTGAGAAGCAGAGAGGACCATGCTGTGGGCACTGTCCTATAAAAGACTGAGGCACTGGAAAGTGATTACCACGTGAGGAAGCCAGAGAGGACAGAGCTGTTACTGAAGTGCAGAGAGAAGGAGCCAATGCCAGGATACACACTCTGCTGTGCTATACACCAGAGTCACCCCAGACAACCAGAGTGAGCGGACACCTTACTGGAGGGACCGCCACTGCTCTTGTGTTGTTACTGGGTCTGGTAAGAGGGCCTTGTGGCCATTACTGTTGCTACTACTAGAGACTGAGCCCTTAGGAACTATCTGCACAGCTACTTTATAGCTCTTATACTGCTTGCAGGCCTTGTTGACTTCTCTTAAGCGCACCAATCATTTTTGGGCCCCAACATTGACTGGCTGAAGAGTGAGGACTAAAGTCTGCCCCTTAACAGTTGCTATACCTTGACTTACTTAAAGAGGTACTTCTTAGGCAATGCTACACAATACTCTAGCCAATCCCTTAAAGTACATTCTAATCCAGTGTGGTATTATTATTCGTATTGCAATTAATATTTATTTGCACCATTTATCGCTAATATGCTAATTCACATATTGGCTTAAGGTTATTGGTAGTAAACCCAATACTTGATTACTTTGGTACAAGTATTACTCTGCCTAGTGGTGTCCGAATTCACCTATTGTGTGTTAATTTATGCTCAAATTGCATCTATTCCAACACGTATCAATTGATTGATTGCATTTACCACTAAACGGGTGCGTGTTATTTCTGTTACTAACCCAAAACCAGATTAAAGATATTTATACTTTATGACTTTTATTCCTCCATGTGTGTCAGAAGGGGCAAGGTTGTTATTGGAGTCCAGGCACAGAACAGGGAACCCAAAATTACCAAGTGGCTACTTCGAGCATAGCAATACACATGGGGGCTCATCCAGAATACCTCTGCTTTATTCATGACTACATCGAGATCAAGTTCAGGTTATCATAAGAGTGGGCTGGGGAGCTACACCAAATTTTTTTTTTCATCTTAACACAGAACATGCATTAGGGTAAAAAAACCTTTCAGCCCTTAAAGATTCAGTCCAAAAATATATATATATTGTTTGGTGTTTCTGGACTTGACTAGAGTCCACACACCTGCACTGGCCATTATGAGGGATTTCCATGCAACCTATTGAATATTTTACTTTTTTGCAGTAGGATTTCCTGAACAAATATTCAAAGAAGAAAGAACCATAACCTAATGTCATGAATGGAATATCTCACTTCTGGGCAGTTAGGCAATCAGCAGGATAGGCGTTACACTGCTGAGTTTTCTAAACAAGTTTTACGTTTCTGCAGCTAGCAAGGTAGCACTGTTAATATTGTAATTTTTGATTAGATTGTAAGCTCTAACAAGCAGGGCCCTCTGATTCCTACTGTATTAAAGTGTATAGTATTTTTACTGTCTACCCTCAAGTTATAAAGCACTGCGTAAACTGTCTGCACTATATAAATCCTATATAATAATAATATTAATAGAGTAGAAAATGGTTAGAATGTCTGTCAGGTTTTTTTTCTCTGTTCAGATAACAATGGTTCCTAGGATAAAAATGTACAGACTCTCCCCATTGTGGAAACAAACAATCTGACATCTGCTAACCCTTCACCCCTCCAAAGTAAAAGAAAAATGTATGGGTTATTGATTTTTCCCCCTAACATTTAATTTAATTTGGTATTAAACCCAAAACCAAAAACGTATTATATTGAAGCTTACCAATCATTAAATGTGGCTGCATTCGTTTTCTTTTCTTTGGCTTTTTTGTCTTGTGATCTTGCCAGTAACACATCCCCTGTATTAGTTAGGCACAACTCTGGAGGAATGAACTTAGGAGGCACAGTAGACAGTGCCATTGTCAGTCCAGGGAAGGGGAGGGTGGGGTTAGTGTTAAATGTATGAGCAGATTTAGCTACCCTAACAAATTTAGACAAAACTCCAGTTCACACTTTATAATCAGTTAGAGAATACATTTTTTTCCTCTGAGATAAAGGTTTTAAAGGAATAAGTAAAAGTTGATCATTTTAATCACTCCTGCCACTGTTAAATGGCTTGGCTCATCCATGTAAACTGATACATTCTGCTGGAGAGTTTGTACTTTTGAAACAAGACAGACTTGCTGGCTGAATCACCAGATGAAAATAAGAAAGCCTAAAAAAGAAAACTAATACAGCAATAACATCTAAGAATTGGTAAGCTGCAATATCATACAGGTTTGCTTTTGTGTTTAATACTGCTCTAATTAAACATCACCATATTGTGAAGCAGCTTTTGCAACTGCCTATAGAAAGTGCAAGCACTATCAGTGTCTAATAATTCTTTTTTCTTTTTTTTCTTTCTTCACTACATCTATCCTTTGACAGAATGCTAATAGAAAAGTATGGCAGAGCTGATTTACTGCTGCTGACAGGGTTTTAGAAAGCTCTCCTATAAATAAAATGAGCATCAATGGCTATAACACCAAATATTTCACCCACTGACCTTTAGTGAGTGGAGGCCTCAGACTTTCTGCTGACCGGCATTATGTTCACAGACTGAAACTTATAATGACAAGGAAGGCAGCAGCTGAAGGATAAAACCTAATACATTGAGACAGTTTTATATTGTGCAGCACGCAGTGAATAAATATGACAAACCTGTTTTGTAATAACATTTATTTTTTATTTCTTTAGTATTATATAAGAAGACAACATATGCTGTTTGTTATTCCTCAGGCATCTCTGGCTTTTTTTACAGCCAATGAGGGAAAGCTGTTTATTCTTTTTTTTTTTTGCAGCAGCAGAAGCTGTTTTTTTTTTCAAATTGTTTTCACTCTCAAATCCTTGAAAAGTGTTAAAATTATTTTTGATGTGGGGGGGAAAGCAAAACAACAAACTTTCTCAGCTAACAGCTCTTGGAAATATAGCCTTGAAAAAAGCTGACTAGAAGTTAAAGAAGTCAGAACGGTGGCTGGGGGAGGTAAAAACATGGTTCTACCGCCAACTCAGATTGTAACAACACAGCCAGACAGGGTTGTGCACATTTTGTCACAATGTTGTCCTTCGCAGCTGCAGCCATAGGTGTGTGCACAGGGTGTGCCAGCTGTGCCTGGGCACACCCGAATCACCCTGTGTGGTGCAGATTCCCCCTGTTTAAATCCCTGATATTTCAACAAAGCCCCCTAACAGGGCTGCTAAATTTTTTTTAAAAAGATAAAATTTTACAAATAAAAACTACTGACACCATCCACTGCCCTACTGACACCAAACTCTGCCCTACTGACCAGTCCACTGCTCTACTGACACCATCAGTATATATAAAACATGCACACACACAATATTTGTTTGTGCTTTGAGGTTCACACCCTAATGCAATAGTCTGTGCACACCTATGGCCAGCATTTCTACCATGGAATGCAGAGTAGGACAGGCGGCACCACCTGTGAAACTCACCCATTGAGTTCAATAGGGCTGCACTGTGACTGCAAGCCAGCTCTTGGCACACAGTTGGGGCAGGATCCCACCATGTAAAATTACCATTCAGCAATTTGGTAATTCATTTTAGTAATTAAGGACTGGAATAGTACCACTGGATTGGCGTAGGGCTGTAATGTTCCGGTACCTTTGGTACCCTAAATTACACTTTCCATAAGTGTATGCGCCCCACCATTTACTTTTGGAAAGGTGCGCATACACCTTTAAGACTGGAGCTGTCATCACCCAGCGCCGGACTAGATGGCTATTTAAATCGCCGGTTCTCACTCACATGTGTTCGTTCAAACACCCTTATCTGGATGCTAACCTTGCTTGAAGCTTCCATGCTTGCAAGCTTACCTCGCTGACGGAACCTCGCTGCGCTGATCCCTGTATCCCGCTACTGGATCATCCGCCTCTCCTGAACCACCCTTCGGCTGTATCGCTAATAGTGCTAAGTACCCCGCAGGGGAATTCTCTATAAACTTATACTAAGCTTACACTATCTAGCTCTGCATAGTAAAGACTGTTTATCACATCTGCATAACTAGATTGCTAGCTCTTGAGACTACTGCTACTTTTCTGCACTGGGTTGATCTCTTTTGTATGTCCACCTGCTATTCTGTCATCTGCTATCATTGCTAAACCTTCCTGCATCCATCTGCTACTGTCTCACCTTCAAGTGTCTATCACCTACCACCTCCACTCAACCTATCCCTCAACCTTCATCATTGTGTTACCACATACATAAAGTCACTCTAGGAACCAGCTTGCTAATTGTGTGTATTTACTGGCTGAAATAAGACCTTCCACACATGATGAGTCATTGAGGTTGGGAATGGTATCTCAGCATATCTCTTACATGACTACTGACGTGGAACTATTTCTGCAGCTGAAAATCCACACCATATAAGAAACGCAGGAGCGTTACAAGGGCCTATGTGGTGCCTATATTTAAAAAGGGATCAAAGTCTTCGCCAAGTAGCTATATATGGGATTGTATGGTTGGGTTTTCTTTACTGTTTTTTGTTTTTGATTGGTTGAGCCAGATGGACTTTTTCAACTTGACTAACTATGTAACTATGTAATTTAAAAATAAAGAAACAAAAAAAAAAAAAAAAATCAGTGGTTTAGGAGATGGCGGTCACCCATGCCATACCACCCTCTAAAAAATGACCCACTGTGGATCGTTCTTCGGAGGGCAGTAAGCTGTACTGCTAATGTGAAAGAGAACTATTTTATTGCAGACGAGACCTTATTATCACTTTTAAGCGCTGTTTTCAGCTGGGTTGTTGCTACCGTGAACTTTGTTTAGACAATTTAGGTTGATATGAAATACATTTACCTAACCTGCTAGCAACCTAACTGGGAGGGTGCTATGCTACAAAAAAGCAAAAGACAACATTTATATTTAATTCAGAAGATTGCAATAGATAGATTGCTAGGAAAAAAGGCAATGTTCTGCTCTCAACACGATCCTGCATTAAGACGCCACACTTTATGGTACCCGTGACTGCTTGCCTGGAAACAGAGGGAAACTGCTAAAGATAGGCTGCAACTAAAATATTAGGACTTCCAACCGCTTCTTTTAAAGGATAGCTTTGTAATTACATTGAAACTTTTACTGCAAATTAGGGATGTGCCCAGATTTGGTTTGAGAACGGTGTATCACAAGTTTGGATGGCAAATGCAAACTCTATTGACACTAAAAAAGTGCAGACCCTGTAAAATCAATTATCATAATTTTTAAGGCAAATTGGAAAGGGAATGGCAAAAAGAGCACGAGGGACATAAAACTGCCCTAGGGGACATGTGACAATGCAAACAAAATATAAAAAAAAAGTTTTAGAGATCTATTACTTTTAAAAAAGTGCTTGGGGGATTCCCTAAACCTGCCTGTGAAGTGAAAAAAACCTGCTGTACCCGTTATACTCCTTGCGGCTAACATCACTGGCCATGGCAATATTTGGCGATGTTAATCACCATTTCTGCCCATTGTTTACATGACTGGTTAATCCTGGTCAGCAAATGAATTGAATTAATGGTCTTATGATTGGTCTAATGGTCTAATGGTTTGTGGACATTGACCAAGCGATTTCTGTGCGACTGCAGCCGATATCTAACTGTCCCTAAAGCAACCACAGGATACCTGGCCCTCATGTTAAAGAGACTGTAATAGACCCTAAAACGACATTGGATCATTTTAAATTACTTTTGTGGACATTGACCAAGCGATTTCTGTGCGACTGCAGCCGATATCTAACTGTCCCTAAAGCAACCACAGGATACCTGGCCCTCATGTTAAAGAGACTGTAATAGACCCTAAAACCACATTGGAGCATTTTAAATGACTTTTGTGGACATTGACAAAGCGATTTCTGTGCGACTGCAGCCAATATCTAACTGCCCCTAAAGCAACCACAGGATACCTGGCCCTAATGTTGAAGAGAATGTAATAGACCCTAAAACGACATTGGAGCATTTTAAATGACTTTTGTGGATATTTACCAAGCGATTTCTGTGCGACTGCAGCCAATATCTAACTGTCCCTAAAGCAACCACAGGATACCTGGCCCTCATGTTAAATCGGAGTCATCGGAGTACCCGAGTACCTCTCTGTATCCCATCAGAGTACCTGTCTCCAGCCCATCAGAGAATCCAAGTACCTCTCTGCAGCCCATCAGTGTACCCAAGCACCTCTCTGCAGCCCATCAGAGTACCCGAGAACATGTCATTAGCGTACCCAAGTACCTGTCACCAGCCCATCAGAGTACCCAAGTACCTGTCGTCAGAGTACCTGAGTACCTGTCTCCAGCCCTTCAGAGTACCTGGATACCTGTCTCCAGCTCATCAGAGTATCTGAGTACCTATCTGCAGCCCAATAGAGTACCTGAGTATCTGTCTCTTGCCCATCAAGGTATCTGGGTACCTGTCTCCAGCCCATCAGAGTACCCGAAGACCTCTCTGCAGCCCATCATAGTACCCGAGTACCTCTCTGTAGCCCATCAGAGTACCCGAGTACCTGTCTCCAGCCCAGAGTACCCGAGTACCTGTCCAGCCCAGAGTGCCCGAGTACCTATCTGCAGCCCATCAGGTTACCCAAGTACCTGTCTCTAGCCCACCAGAATACCCAAGTTTCTCTCTGAAGCCCATCAGAGTACCGAGTACCTTTCTGAAGCCAATCAGTGTACCTGAGTACCTGTCTGCAGCCCATCAGAGTACCTAAATACCTATCTGCAGCTCATCAGAGTACCTGAATTCCCTTTCTGCAGCCCATGCCTCCTAGATTATGTGTTGGGTTGTTTGATTTCCAAAATGGGGTCATTTTGTGGGGGTTTCCATTGTCCTGTTGCTCCAGGTCCTTCAAAAGTGTGATTGGTTGTAATGAAATTATATGTGTAATTTATGCTCCTAGAACACCTGATGGTGCTCCTTGCAGGTTGGGTCTCTGTATGTGGCTATGCTTTGAAAAAAGTCTCACATATGTGGTATCGCCATACTCAGGAGGAGTAGCAGAATGTATTTTGGGGTGTAATTTTTGCTATGTACATACTATGTGTTAGAAATATCTTATAAATTGACAAATTTGTGTAAAAAAAATATGTTTTCATTTTCTTTCCACATTTTCCAAAAACTTGTGGAAAAAAATGACATGTTCAAAATACTCATTATGCTTCATAGAATATACGTTGGGGTGTTTTCTTTCCAAAATGGGGTAATTTTATGGGTAATTCCAGTGTCCTGGTGTTCCAGGGCCTTTAAAAGTGTGATAGGTCGTTAGGAAATTATATGTGTAATTTATGCTCCTAGAACACCTGACGGTGCTCGCTTGAATGTTGGGCCTCTGTATGTGGCCAGGCTGTGTAAAAGTCTCACACATGTGGTATTGCCATACTCAGGAGGAGTAGCAGAATGTATTTTGGGGTGTAATTGCAAGTATGCATATACTGTGTGTGAGAAATAACTTGTTATTATGACAATTTTGTGTAAAAAAAAATAATAAATATTTCTTCATTTTTCCAAGAATTGAGGGAAAAAATGACAACTTGAAAAAACTCACCATGCCTCTTACTAAATACCCTGGAATGTTTGGGGGTATTTGTACTGTCCTGACATTTCAGCGCCTCAAGAAATGAGACGGGCCGTCGGTACATCAGGTGTGATTAGGTGTGATCAATTTTCAATGATTGCCATTATAGCTTGTAGACTCTATAACTTTCACACAGACTAAATAATAACCACTAATTTGGGTTATTTTTACCAAAGATATGTAGCAGTATAAATTTTGTCCCAAATTTATGAAAAAAAAATACTTATTTGAAAAATGTTATAATAGAAACTAAAACAAAATGTTATTTTTTCAAAATGTTTGCTCTTTTTTCCCTTATATCGCAAAAAATAAAAAACCCAGTGGTGATTAAATATTACCAAAAGAAAGCTCTATTTGTGTGAAAAAAAATGATAATAAATTTGATTGGGTACAGCGTTGCATGACTGAGTAATTATTATTCAAAGTATGAGAGCACTGAAAGCTGAAAATTGGTCTGGGCAGGAAGGGGGTGTAACTGCCCTGTATGGAAGTGGTTAAAGGAATTTTTTTCATTTTTTATTGTTTTTTCTAATTGATATGCTTTCACTTCAAGCATCAGTAAATCACTGCTCATTTAAAAATGATGTTTTTTACAAACTTTATTTAATTGATACATGTCCCCCAGGGCAGTACCCAGACCCCCATAACCATTGTATGCCCAATTACTTACATATAAACCTTCAAAAGGGGCAATTTGGACTTTTCCAGTTCGGTTCCAAAAGACTTCAATGGGGTTCGTTATTTGGTTCTGAATTTTTGGCGATGTTCGAAAGTTCTACCACAAACCGAACATGGGGGTCGTTCGGCCCATCCATACTTTTTATTTTACCTCACTTTGCTACCTTTAATGAATAATTTCCTATGTATATGAGTTGCAGCAATATTTTATTAACAAAGCTATTTCAACTTGATTTTTAAGTTGTGTATCTATCCTTAGCACAGGATGGCATTTCTCTAATAGAATTACATACCAAACACAGTTTAATAATAAAATTTGAAGTACTGGCATTTACAGATTGACAAGATGACATTTCTGCCAGTATTATTTTTAGCAGTAACATCTTTTAATTCCTAAATGTTTGTAGCATGTTTCAAATATAGATTTTAGGGCAGAAAGAAATCTCATTTAGTCTTTCTGTTTTACTCCTTGCATTTTTACTCCTGAGACTTCTCTTTTTTACTTTTTTTCTGGCCACACTGACAGGCTTTTTTAAAAGAAAAATGTCAGCCAAGGAACATGTTCTAACACACATTAATGCATCTACACAGTCGAGCCATTGTTTAAGTCTAAAAACCTTGCATTTTTTTTTATGTGTCCAGGTGCATTTAGAGGTCCATTGATGACAATGGCATTGCATAAAATTATGGGTCCAGGCATTATAATTATAAACCTCTTACCTAAAATATGAACAAAGTATATCCCTCTATACTGTGTAATTGTCTCAAACCAGAGTGCTCTGTCCTCTGCTAACTGCATGAGTCACTTCTGACAAGTTTTCTTGACACCAAGAGGAAAGAAGGTGACAGGGGAAGGAGCTCCAGCACATAGCCTGTGGCTGACAACCTCTGTTCTGTTCCTGAGTGCTGTGTATGGGGTTGGGGGGATGTCCCTTCCCTTCCCTCCAATCAGTTCTCTGCTCTGCAGAGTATCATTTCAGCTCCCTGCCCTCTGCTTTCTGAAAGCTCAGACAAGTTTTTCAATTCTGCACTTTCAACAGCTGTAAAGTAGAGATGTAGGAGGTTTTGTTTCATCGGTGTATGCCCTGAGGCTAGTCACTACACTAAGGGTATACAAACACTTTAACGTGTAAATACAATTTTAAAAGCTGATGCAGCTTTTAATGAAATATTACTTAGTGATTCTGCCACAAACATTTTTAATTGAAGCGCTTACTTTTAAAGGGTGACAACTAACTGTCTCCCAAATGTGCTTTCCTATTTGGGAAGTAAATACATGCCTTCTGTGGCTTACATCTGTTGCAAGGGAATTCTGTTAAAGGACTGGTACTTCCTCTGATAGGACTCAGTGTGACCATTTGAAACACAGGGAGGCTCTATGACGTTCCTGCTGGGTCAGTCTGGAAGCCTTGAATTGTGGGCGTAGGTAGGGGGAGTAACCAATTTTGTCAGAGACAGTTAGGTTTACTGTGGGGAAAGGCTCCTGTTGTAAAGGGGTAGTTTAGCTTTCCTATCCTATTGTGCCTGGGCTGGTAGAAAAGCACCACAGTCCCACTGTTCAGATATCCCTAAGGCGCATTTATGCATAATGGTAAAGAAAAAGAGATGCTAATATGCCTCCCTCATCTGGGCCCTGTTGCAGGGTGATGATGGATCCCACTTAAGATGCAAGCCTCTGTCAGTCAGCCCATTTAAGCACTGCATACTTTTGTATTCTATTAAAGTACAACAAAAGGAAACATTTTTTTTTTTTTTTTTTTTTTTAGTTTTGGATAGAGGGGAGAGTTTTTAGAACCACTGTCAGGCTTTTATTGGTGTGCTACTTGATACACAATGCTGTCGCCCAAATATATCAAATCACCACCAGTGTGTTAAATCACAACCTACTGTATGTGCACCAAACTCATTTTAGGAAATTATCGACCGCCGAGATAAATTTGGGCTAATTCTTACATATTTTAATTAGATGAATTAGAAAACAGGTGATAAAGGTGCTGGTTGGCTACATTTTTCAAGATATTTCACAACAAAGATTAATAAACAGACAAGTATATTTGCCTACATGGGAGGAAGGTATCTGATGATCATGATGCCTTATAACCAGTGTTGGAAGTAACTGCGTTTAAGTAAACGGCGTTACTTAACGCAGTTACTTTTCAGGGTAACGAGTAATCAGATTACTCGTTCACTCCCTGTAACGCCGTTGCCGCTACTTCCGGCTGCGTTACCGCAATTACATCTACCGCCACTAGATGGCAGTAGATGTAATTGTATTCCCCCTCTCCTCTATGACCGCTGTCCGCGGTACTGGAGAGAGAAGAGGAGGAGACTCATCGAGTGAGTCACGTCACGCGGCGCCAGGACGGGACTCGGAGTGGGACAGTCACAGCCTCATGCTCACACAACAGCAGCAGAACAGCGCGCCAGGAGGACAGGGGAGAGGGCATAGAGTCCGGCGATCCGACCCAGCCATTGCCGCCCACAGTGAGTGCCAGTCTGCCAGTACCTGCCACCACACACTAGTAGTAGACACAGTGTCAGTATATAACTTGTGTTGTGTGACTACTGACTTTAGCAGCAGAACAGCGCACCAGGAGGACAGGGGAGAGCCCAGCCAATGCCGCCCACAGTGCCAGTCTTCTGCCAGTGCCACCCACCACACTAGGCACTGCAGTATGTAACTTGTGTGACTGACTAGTGACTACTGACTTACTTAACTTTTGCCTGGCAAAATATAATATAAATATTATAACAAGTCAACCAGTGGCAGTTACTTTACTTACAGTTACAATTACTAAACAATATAGTCCAGGCCAGGAGGAGACTCCACCACCAGTCCACCACCACCAGCCAGGCAGCCGCCCACCACCAGTGTGCCGCCCACATCACCACCAGTGTGCCAAGCGCCCACGCCACCACCAGTGTGCCACGCCACCACCAGCCAGGCAGCCACCCACCCACCACCAGTGTGCCACACCCACGTCACCACCAGAGTGTGCCACGCCCACATCACCACCAGTCCAGTGTGCCACGCCACCACCAGTGTGCCCCGTCACCACCAGCCAGGCAGCCACCCACCCACCACCAGTGTGCCACACCCACGTCACCACCAGTGTGCCACGCCCACGTCACCACCAGTCCAGTGTGCCAAGCCACCACCAGTGTGCCACGCCACCACCAGCCAGGCAGCCACCCACCCACCACCAGTGTGCCACACCCACGTCACCACCAGTGTGCCACGCCCACGTCACCACCAGTCCAGTGTGCCACGCCACCACCAGTGTGCCACGCCACCACCAGCCAGGCAGCCACCCACCCACCACCAGTGTGCCACACCCACGTCACCACCAGTGTGCCACGCCCACGTCACCACCAGTCCAGTGTGCCACACAACCACCAGTGTGCCACATCACCACCAGCCAGGCAGCCACCCACCCACCACCAGTGTGCCACACCCACGTTACCACCAGTGTGCCACGCCCACGTCACCACCAGTCCAGTGTGCCACGCCACCACCAGTGTGCCACGCCACCACCAGCCAGGCAGCCACCCACCCACCACCAGTGTGCCACACCCACGTCACCACCAGTGTGCCACGCCCACGTCACCACCAGTCCAGTGTGCCACGCCACCACCAGTGTGCCACATCACCACCAGTGTGCCAAGCGCCCACGCCACCACCAGCCAGGCAGCCAACCACCACCAGTGTGCCACACCCACGTCACCACCAGTGTGCCAAGCAACCACGCCACCACCAGTGTGCCACTCCACCACCAGCCAGGCAGCCGCAGAACGTAATTGCATTATAGAATATTAAAAAAAAGTCACAGTTACTTTGCTGAGTAACTAATTACTTTTTCAATGTGGTTACTGAGTCAGTAACTCAATTACTTTTTGGGAGAAGTAATTTGTAACTGTAACTAATTACTTTTTTAAACTAAGATGAGCAACACTGCTTATAACTGCTCGACAAAGTACTGTAGAACAATGAAAATGTATACATTTATCTTCTTTCTTAGACTAACAATTAATACCTAACTGTAGTTTATTGTTCTTTTATTGCCAAGTATATTTGTTTTGGTAAGAGCTATGCATCATACAGTTACATCTGGTGGCTTCTAAAAGTGTCATTGCCTAACATTTCCTAGGAACATTTGTGTGATATTTTCCCCTTAGAAGCCAAGATGCTTCGAAACAACACAGATAACTTTTGCTTCATTTGTGGTGAGGTTACATTTGCATCTCAAAAGTGCAGGATGACGGCAGTGGTACAAAAAGTTATACCACCTATACTTTGGATACAAAATAGGGGTTTAGGACAAGAGTTGGGCCCCTCATTATTGTTGCATTACATGTGCAACTTATCTGCATCATTGACTAAACAGGACGAAAAAGTCCATGCCTTTCACAGTTCCAATAATGTGGCTGGAGCATGGAAATGTTACATGAAAACCAATAAATGAATGGAAAGTTATGTTATTGGTATCAATAAAAGGATACATTTCTAATGATTGGTGTGGCACCATTCTCATTACTATAGCACATGTTGCAGAAAAGTTATGGAGCATAATCCCACATCCCCCCTCGTAATTTTGAATTTTTTTAATGCAAATTTGACCTGGGGCTTTCTCCTTGTAAACCAGAGCATCCACGTATCCTTGTATTGTTGTAATACGACTGCTGCTGTTTACCAAGAAACCATATAATGGCTTTTTGTGTTACATGTACTACCTATACCACAGCGCTGTCATTATAGTGAAATTAAATAAAATATTATTCCGTGCAAATGTACAGTAAATATCTCAATACAAAAACCAAACACTATCACATTATAAAACAACTCTGCCACAATCATCAACAATTCATCAACAATTCACCACAAAATTCTGTTCTTCCAATATAAAGTGCTCCATTGTGAAAATAAAGTGCTCCAGTGCTTAAATAACTTCTCTGTGCTCCACAGTGCTTTGTGCAAAACTCTGTGCTCCTGTAAACACACTGGATAACATTGAACCTATGCTTTTAAACACAAACGTCAAAGCACTCCTATGGATAAAACACTCCCAGCCTCTCCTCCTCCTATTATGTTCTCCTCCTCATATGTTTAGACCAACCAAATAAACAAGTTTCACTAATCTTCCCATGCTCCACTAACCAGCAATTGCCGGGAATTGCCATTTTAAGGAAACTCGTTGTGTGCAATGATGCTTCATATCAATATTTTAGAATAAATCTGTTTATTTATCACATTGTCTCAGTTGAAATTTCATCTTTATTTGAAGCCTCTGCAAGACAAATATTTGCAAATCAATGGGATTTGTTTGTTTGGCTGGTAATATAAGTGAAGTAAAGATCGATTCACACACTGATGTTGACCTTCTTACATCCCAACTATTTACTTGCTCGCATGTATTTGTCTAAAAGGTCACCTTTCTGACAATCTTGATATATGAAGGAGTAAATGACAGTCTTTCCATTCACCAATTATAAAATGTAGCTACCTAGATAAACAAGGCATTGTTAAATCCTTGTGTACATTACAATGTCACATAGGGAAGAATATTATTACATCCTTAGCATATAAAATACAGTATATGCCATATATTTCTTGTGAAGAAAAAGAAATAGAGTAGTTTTGCTTAGCCATTTTCATATGTTAATTTAATGCCAGCCATTGATGGTTCAAATCTCGGCTGGTTCAGCAGGAACTGGTTGGGATTCGAATCATGTATGGGCAGGCTTAATGTAACCAAGTTGATTGATCAATGAACATGGGTACAACCGGCCTGCCAAATTTTACATGACATTATTGCTAGCAGCTATTATAGCTTCCCCCACCAAAAGAACACAATGGCTACATGGGAGGGATTCCCATAGACGCGGGAAAGAAAACCGCTCCATCTATGGCCAGCCTAATACTTTTAGGCATTTGGGTAGTTAAACGTTTAGCTCCATAAATAAAAAGTTCACAAATTCACTCTTTCTCTTTAAGAAGACAGGTAACACTTTTTAAATTTGCACAATATATCAAAGCCCTACTATCTCCAGCTGAGTCCCATACATGCTTTCTGGGATAGGCTGATGATTTTACAACCTCTGACTCAGCCAATCAGAGGAAGCTTTGTATTCATTGCTTGAATACATTGCTTTCTCTCGTTGGTGCAGATCAGATTGACTTTATTCTGGGTTCAGGGTATGAGACAGGAAGTCTTGGCTCGAACCCAGAACACAGTGCAGTATGCTGTATGTAGCCTCAGCTACATACAGTTTATACTGCACATCCAGGTGACACACATGTTAGTGAGGAACATAGTTTGTTTAGGCCAGCTTGGTAAAATGTAGCAAAAGCTGGAGTTCAGCTTTGAGTTAAGTCTAAAGTGGACATAATAGGCTTTGACCATTCTTCCGAAAGGATGATAGACAATCTGTATCAAACAAGATTCGCTATAATAAAAATCGCATCAAACAAGATGCGCTAACATCTGTTCTTTGCTTTACTGTACTATCTAACCTATTTATTACACAGAGGCTGATTCAACTTGACTGCTGAATTTTGTCTTAAACAATATTGGCCTGTGAACTGGTGAATATTTGCCATTTGAAATTATTATTATTATACAATTTTTTTCATATCATCAACAGTTTACGAAGCGCATTGCAATGTAGAGGGGGGACAGCTAAATAAGTTCAATACAGAAAGAATAGGAGGGCCCTGCTCATGGAGCTTACAAACTAAAGGGAGGGGGAGGTAGTACAAAAGGTAATTGCTTGCGGGGGATGATCTGATGGAGATGACTCGGGTACAGTTCTTAGGTGGAGGTGGGTTAGGTTTCCCTGAATAAGTGAGTTTTTAGGGATCGCCTAAAGTCGGACAGGGTATGGGCTGACCGGACGTACTGGGGCAGGGAGTTTCAGAAGATGGGAGAGGCTCTGGAGAAGTCCTGGGGTCGAGCATGGGAGGAGGTAACAAGGGGGCTAGAGAGCAAGGAGGTCTTGGGCGGAACAGAGAGGATGATTCGGGCGATATCAGCAGATGTAGCTGGGGGCAAGGTTGTGGATGGCCTTGTATGTTGTGGTTAGTATTTTGAATTTTATACAGTGGGGAGGAGAAGGCCGTGAAGGGATTGGCAGAGAGGAGCAGCAGTCATGGATCCATTAGTAAGGTATATTAGTCTATCAGCAGCTTTCATAATAGACTGAATGAGGTAGCCTGTGTGAAGATAGGCCAGTAAGGAGGGAGTTGCATTAGTCAAGGTGGGAAATAACCAAGGAGTGAATAAGTTGTTTTGTGGTTTCGTTAGTCAGGAAGGGGCGAATTCTGGAAATGCTGCAGAAGTTAAGGCAGAAATATGTAGCCAGTGATTGGATGTGGGAGCTGTAGGAGAGGTCAGAGTCTAGGGTTACATCCAGCACCTTGGCGTGTGTTGAGGGACCAATGGTTGTGCCGTTTATCTCAATGGTAAAGCCATGGGAAGGGGATAAATATTATAAGCTCAGTTTTCAAAAGATTGAGTTTGAGGAAGTGGTGCGACATCCATACTGATACGTTGCTCAGTCAGTTTGGGATAAGTGAGGAGATTAAGGCGGTGAGTTGAGTAGTGGAGAGATAGAACTGGGTGGCGTCAGCATAGAGGTGGAATGGGAATCCATGAGAGATTATCAACTGGCCCAGGGAAGTGGTAAAGAGAGCGAGAATGTGTATGTGACACTGAAAGTACGCTGGGTCTTAAGTTATTCAAACAGGTGGGGTCCAGTGAAGGTTTTTCTAAGTATGGGGGTAACCAGTGCATATTTGAGCAAGTAGGGAAAGGTTGTAGAGGAGAGGGAGAGGTTGAAAATGTGGGCTAGAGAGTTTAGGATAGAGCAGAAAGGTGGTCACAGTAATTGTGAGGGGACAGGGCCCAGGGAGCAGGTGGTGAGGGGAGCCAAGGAAAGGAGTTTGTCGACTTCCTCAGTGGTAACAGGGCTGAAGGAGGAAAGTTGTGAGTGTGGTGTTGGACCTGGTGTGTTGGTTTGGAGAGGAAGCTGTTTGCTGGATCATGAAATGTGTCAATTTTGATTTTGAAATGATTGGCAATCTCATGGGCAGTAAGCAAGTTGGTCGGTGGAGGCAGTTTGGGGTGAAGTGAAGAATTAAGGGTAGAAAAAGGTTGATGAGGTTTGGATGAGAGGTTTTTGATGAGAGATGTGTAGAAGGGTTGTTTAGCAGTGTGGAGGCAGGAGTTGTATTTGAAAAGGGCAAATTTGTAGAGGGTGAATTCTTGCAGGAATTTCGTTTTACGCCACGCTCGCTTAAGAGCACGGCTGCATCTCTTAAGACTTCAGGTGTTGTCTGTTTGCCAGGGTTGTATTAGGCAAGGCATGGTTCTGCATGTAGAAAAAGAAGCGGGTGTGTCCAGGTAGGATGACAGTATATAGTTGTAGATGGAGGTGGCTAGGTCTGGGCAGGACAGGGGTACAATTAAATCATAAAGGCAGTCAGTATCAGAATGAAGAAGGGAAAGGTTTAGGTAGCGAAGATTCCCACGGGTAACTGTTTGCAGGGTGGCGGCATGGGAGGTAGAAGACAGGGAAAGTGTGAAGCAGATAAGATTGTGACGAAGAGAGGGAAGGGGGTATTAGAGAGGTTGTAGGGAGTGCAGAGGTGGGAGAATACAAGCTGCAGTCGGGGTACCCTACTCTAACGTTAGGCACTATATAGCAGGTGGGTTTAACTGGTCATTTGTGAGCAAGTATTGGTGTTAAGAATGGCCTCCTTACTAATGTACAGTAACTCCAGCATTACTGCTTTTGGTACGAGAGAGTAGTGAGCAGCTAGTTTCAGCTATCTTTGAGCTGCTACTCTCCCTGAAGCTGATACAGCCATACCAGTTTCAATGAGACTCTCTTTCATACACTGCAGTGGTGAAACATTATTGCCTATGCAAGCTTGCTGTGCAGAAACTGCTCCAGTTTGTATTGAAGGATGTGGAGCCATGCATAAGGAACACTGGTACATGGCCTACTTGGTCCCAGCAGTCTTCCATTGACTCAATGACTCCTTCCAGCCAACAACAGCACAATCTTTTAGAATGAGCCATCATAGTTTTTTTCATATACTTCCCCACTGTGTTGGAGGCAGCATTACAACAAAAATGCAGCCTAATCCATTTCCATTGTCATCTGATAGTAAGTGGCTACCTACCACTCAATTAAACCAGATGCCCCATGTTTTGGGTGCTATTGATTGTACCTATTTACCAAATGCACCACCACTTCTGAGAGAAGAAGTGCATACAAATTGCAAACACTTTCATTAACTAAACATTAAGATCATGTGTTTAGCATATATGTGTATCCTAATTGTCATATTTGGCTTTTTAAGGTGGTGTGGCCTCACAGTGAAATTCTACCAAGGAGCAATGCAAGCAGGTTGATTGTAGGTAAAACAATTTTGTATGCTCGTACTGTTCCTTTTAAATGTAGCACTCACTTGAAACTCACTGATGTAATCAGTAATTAATCAGGTTTTTTATACTTTTTTCTAGTCACTCCATGAATATCATGACCTATGACATGCTGTACCCAAACCAATATCAGTCCACAGTTTTACATATTGTCTGCTTTGTAGATTTGTTAATAAGACAGAGTTTACTGGGTAATCTAATCATGAAACCTAATGGAATACACAAATAAATGTGCATATAAACAAGGTAGTGGACATAAATACAAATGCATACAGATATTGGTTCCAGTGCAACATAAAAATAGTGGAACCTGTGCAAGTGCAAACAAAATTGGTATCCAAAAACAAACTATACCAGTCTTATCTGATCCAATAACTTATATGATCTGTTTTTTGGCAAAAAAAAGTTTTACCTTTAGTTACCCTTCTGGGCTTGTTACATAAAGTTACATAGTTACATATAGTTGGTGAGGTTGAAAAAAGACATCACTCCATCCAGTTCAACCCAAAATGTGTGTGTGTTTACTGTTAACTGTACATCATATACCCCTGTATGTTATGATCTTTAAGGTGCCCATCTAATAGTTTTTTGAAACTATTGATGCTTCCTGCTGATACCACTGCTTGTGGAAGGGAATTCCACATCCGTATCACTCTGACAGTAAAGAACCCCTTATGTAGTTTAAGTTTAAACCACTTTTCTTCTAGTTTTAGTGAGTGGCCACGTGTCTTATTGTATTCATTTTCTCTGAAAAGTTTGTTCCTAATGCTATGGTCACCAGTACAGTATTTGTACATTGATATCATATCCCCTCTCAATTGTCTCTTCTTCAGAGAGAATAAGTTCAATGCTTGTAGTCTATCCTCATAGCTGATGTCCTCCATTCCCCTAATTATCTTTGTTGCCTATCTCTGGACTCTCTCCGGTTCCAGCACATCATTTCTGAGGACCGGTGCCCAGAACTGGACAGCATTTTCAAGATGTGGCCGGACCACAGTCTTGTAAAGTGGGAGAATAATCTCTTTATTTCTGGAGTGAATCCCCTTTTTTTACATGCCGGTATTTTGTTGGCTTTGCTTGCAGTGGCTTGGCATTGCATGCCATTGCCAAGCCTGTTGTCCATTAGGACCGCCAGGTCCTTTTCCATCTTAGATTTACCTGGAGGTTCACCCCCTAGCAAGTAACTTGGGTTCATATTTCTGACACCCAAGTGCATTACCTTACATTTTTCAACATTAAACCTCATCTGCCATGTAGTTGCTTACCCCATTATTTTGTTCAGGTCTGCTTGTAAGGTTACAACGTCATGTATAGATGATATTGGCCTGCTTAGCTTTGTATCATCCGCAAATACCGAGATTGTGCTGGATATCTGATAAATTAAACAGGATTAGTCCAAGGACAGATCCTTGGGGGACCCCACTTTCCACACCCGCCCAATCCAATTACTCCCCATTTATCACCACCCTCTGGACTTGCCCCTGGAGCCAGTTCTTAATCCAGGTACTCACCCTATGGTCCATACCTACGTACCTTAGTTTGCACAGTAAGCATTTGTGGGAAACTGTGTCAAATGCCTTTGCAAAGCCCAGATACACCACATCCACATCCACATCTTTTATCTAGAATAGATTGGTCTGGCAAGAATGATTTTTCATGAATCCATGCTGATTACTACTAATAATACCGTTTTCATTACTAAAGTCTTGTATATAGTCCCTTAGCATCCCCTCCAAAATTTTGCAGACTACCGATGTTAGGCTAACTGGCCTATAGTATAGCTTTTTTTCAATCAGCTGGCACCATACCCATCTGTAGACTATCCATAAAGATCAAGAACAATGGTCTGGCTATCACCTGGTTCACAGCATCTGGTTGAGATCAAAGCAGTGATGATGTGCAGACCTTGACCGATCTCACCTTCTATTTTAAATTTTATTGAGATGGCGCACAAACATCTCAGAAAGTGCAATTATCAGCTGCGTGGTGTAAGGCAGTAGATTGCCTTGCACTGCGCTGTGCTAAAAAAAAATGTACTGCATGCAGTACTTTTTTCAGTGCACTCTGCCCACACACAACCACAATGCAGTGATGTGAACCGGACACACAGTGACAAGGCAATTTGCCTTGCCCATGCGGTGGTACTGCATTAGATTAGCCACTCAATGCAGTCCCATTGCATCTGGTGTGAGCCTGCCATAAATGAAATGCCATTATGCTGTATGTGATAGTTTAGAACAGTATAAATCTCACAGAATGCATCAGCGTTACCATTTTCTGGTATGACATACTTTTGTATGTGTAATTAATGTTTTAACTTTTACATTTACCTTTGCTTAAGTACAGCAGTAGCACCATAATCTGATTAATTTCAACTTTAACAAAAAGGCTTTTTTATTGTATTTTATAAACAACAGTAATTAGCCTAAATTGAACTTTCGCAGAAAAAAAAAAAAAAAAAAAGCTAAAGTCCTCAGCTTTATAAAAATTGGCCAGTAGCAAAACAGTTTAATAATATACTTTTTGAGCTTATTTATTCACAGTACCACACTGCATTGTTTTAAAAGACAGAGTACACAAAAACAGTCCAAAACCACATTGCATATCCCAGTGTGGTCCCTAACTCTAGTCAAATTACCTATCTTGGGAGATAAACAGCAATAGATAAAAGGTAGGTATGCCTGGATGTAATTAATTCCTCCTTATCTGGAGTGAGAGTGTACAGTGTTTTTAGTGCACAGCTTTTTCAAAGGATGCAGTGAGGTGCCACAAAAATAGTTCAGTATAATCTAAAAAATTAAAAAAAGACAAGAGAAACCCCCAATCAATAGAAACAAGTGTTGACAATTTAAGAGTTTGCTGTTAATCAGTTGTTACGCACAGATTTTGGTCCTTAAAATTATTTTTAGGTGTACAGATCTACGCACACAGTTAGGGTGAATAAGAAAAAGTACCCCAGCACTGCATCGGTCCATGACATCACAAGAGGCTGTTTTTATTACTTTTTGAAACTTTTTATTTTTTATTACTTTTTTATTACTTTTTGGTACTATGTACCTCTACTCATTCACATAGGGGGAACTGAGATCTGGGGGCCCCCTTGTTAAAGTCATCCATTGTTAAGAAAGCGGTTGCTGGCTTCCCGACCTGCTCCTTAGCTACCAGCTCAATGCAATAAATTACTGTATTAAATAATGCAGTAATTACCGCTAAATCAAACAAATACTGCATTCTGTATTTAACACAAAATTCTTAATGAATTAACCACTTGCACAATTGTTACCGCATGTGGTATTTTACCGCATTTCATAGTTATTTAACTCTTAGTGAATTGACCCCTATGTGGCTTATTACAGCAGTCTATTCAGTTAAAATACATGTCGGGAAAAGGGATAAATGAATCTGCCTGTGTGTGGTTTATGAACAATTTCAGTTCATATTTCGCAAACTTTGCAGCGAACCCCATTAAAGCCTATAGGGGCATATCTTGTTATTCAATTCTGGTCATTTGTATGGCTAATAAGCAAGCTATCATCAACCAAAAGGTATGGGAAGCTAAGCACTGCCATGGGTACTAATGCCAAAATAATAAAAAATAAAAATAAAGCATCTCTCTTTACACAGAATTGTCAGCTCTCCCTAATAGCATACACATACTGGCAGTATGGATGTTGTGAGTTTTTAGAGGTAAAGGGCTGGGTCATCCATTCCTTTAAATCATTACCTCTTATGATTTACCTGACCAGGGAAAGACTACATACTGCAAAATAGGTTCCTTATTTATGTCAGCGAAACTTTCCTGCAGCTCTCCCCATCTACTTGCAGCTGATCTTTTCCTCATTACTCACTTACCATGCCTTCTGGACTGTGGCTCTGTGTGGAGGCAGCCATCTTGGTTGAGGCAAGGTTTTTGCTTGTGCATCATGTCATGCCTCTGGCAAAGAGAACAGTGAGCAGCACAGTAGTGATACCATCAAATCTCAATCCAAATTTCATGAGACTAGCAGTCATAGGCAGCAGTGTGCAGATATACAATAATGAATCTGTAGGCATAGGAGTGTCTAGGCAACTTCACATATCAGGAAGTGCACTGCTATTTTTCAGGAGGAATTTAAGATAAAAGGCACATTTTCCAGGAACTACCTAGACAAAATGAACATATCTACATTTTCCCAATAAAATAACATTTTTTTTAACTTTTGGAACTTTAAGGTGTACATACTGTACATGTAAGGTACACAGATACTTAGATTTGCAAAAAATATGTTGCAAGACAAAGACAGGAAAATGTGATGGGGAAATTGCATATTACATATTTCCTTATTAACAATGTGGCCCACTAATGCATTTAAAGCTTACAAATTTTGGTTAAGAATGCCAAATAAGGACATTAGCATGGCTTTTCCTTATACAAAAGAAATTTTATTGTTAACTGATGACCAATTCCTTGAGGGGTCATATTACAAAGGAAGTTGGCTGGGGGGGGGGGGTCTTTTCTTTACATTCAAGTTCTATATTATCACAACCAAATCCTATAAGACCTTTGTCTCACACCAGAGCTAAAAAAACATGCAAGCATCTGAATCTGGTTGGCCATGTTGCGTAACAGCAAACATGTCCCTTGGCGGAAACAGCATCTCTAGTTAGATATTCTTGTTATATTTTCTTTATCTTTATCTGTATCTGTCATTACTTTTAAAACATTTAATACTTTTAAGTATGCGTGATCTCTCTTTGCATATCGATCACAGTCCCAAAAATGTGACAAAACACTTGGCACCAGAAGTAGGGTGTTTGATTTGTGTAAACAAGAGATACAAATATGATGCAGAATTGTGCTGGGTTTAATGTTGTGTTCTTGTATTGTAAACCATAGTACAATCAAAAAGCATAGGAAATGTTTCAGGTACCTAGCTGGCTTATTTGAGATGCCTTTAGGTGATCAGGTACAAGCCTATTTTTATTTTGGTGCCCATGATTGGACACCGGTTTGCAAATTTTTTTTTGTTTCATAAATTGGGTGAGAGACTGATATAAAATTGGTAGGTTCTATCTGTAGCATGCATAAAATATGCTACAGCAAAAATAAAATTTCTAAAAAAAAAAAAAAAAAGAGTCAACTCCCATTTACAAATTCCAGGACCCGCTATTGAAAAAAAAAAAAAAAGACATAGTGCCCCCCCCCCTCCAGTCCATACACCCTTTGGGTCTGGAATGGATTTTAAGGGAAACCCAATGCCAAAATAAAAAACAAAAAACAAAATCCATACTAGACCCTTATCTGGGCATGCAGCCTGGCAGGACAGGAAAGGGGGGAGGGAGAGCGAGTGCCCCCCTCCTGAACCATACCAGACCACATGCCCTCAACATGGGGAGTGGGTGCTTGGGGAGAACCCTGGGCTGTGGTTGTTGGGGTCTGTGGGCAGGCAGCTTATCGTAATCTGGAAGCCCCCTTTAACAAGGGGGCCCCCAGATCCCAGGCCCCCCATGTGAATGGGCATTGGGTACATAGTACCCATACCTAATTACCAAAAAAGTGTACAAAATTAATAATCACACAAGACAGTTTTTGACAAATCCTTAATTAAAAAAAAATAAAATAAATAGTGTCCCTCGATGTAAATCCATCGTCAATTATGCTGCCTGCTGACCTAAAAACTAGAAAGAAATTAAAAATTATCTAGACTCCTTGGAGGCCTCCTGCCGTATGCCCGCTCTGTACTTTGACATTTCTTATATAAGCAAGGAGCGGGGCCACCTGGTTACATCATGTGGTGGCCCCACCCCCTTCTGATGTCACTGATGTCTCATGTGGTTATTACTTACTTTTTTGGTGAATACATAGGGGTACTATGTACCTGATGCCCATTCACATAGGGGGGCCGGCCACAATCTGGGGGCCCCCTTGTTGAAGGGGGCTTTCAGATTCTGATAAGCCTGCTGCCCGCAGACCTCCACACCCCAGGGTTGTCAGGAGGAGGCCCTTGTCCCCATCAACATGGAGAAAAGGTGCTTTAGGATGGGGGGCTTGCTCGCCCCCCCCTTTCCTGACCAGCCAAGCTGCATGCTCAGATACGGCTCTGTTGTGGATTATTGGGGGGGACCACGCCATTTTTTTTACTGTTTGGCATGGGATTCCCCTCCAAATCCATATTAGACTTGAACTTTTAGGAAATGACTAATATACTGTTAAATGTGATATTAAAATGTTGGTGATGGTTTTGTAAGGCAAAGGAAATGTTAAATGATGTTGGTGTTTTTGTAGAAATAAAATCCTAGTTAAAATTGTTTTTGCTATGTAATAACTCTAGGATTAATCTGAAATTTAAAAATTCCTAAATACTGCCATGATTATGATAATTATTTAAATGCTTAGTTCTCTATTCCAGCCTTTTGGGTGAGGAAAGGGAGGAGGCTACATCCACTGAGAAAAACTGTGTGGGTTGACATTGTAAAGGCAGAAGGTTTTTTATCTTAATGCATTCTATGCATTAAGATAAAAAGTATTCTGTGTGCAGCAGCCTCCCCAGCCCCCCCCCCCTAATATTTAACTGAGCCTCATCTCTGTCCAGCAATGTCCATGAGTCCCTCGGCTGTCTGGACCTCCTGATTGGCTGAGACCATTGGCTCCCACGGCTGTCAATCAAAGTCAGTTAGTGAATCAGAAGAGAGAGGGGGTGGGGCCGAATGGCAGCTCCATGCCTGAATGGATACATGAAGCTGCAGCTCGGCTACTTGCTGTGGGGGCACTCGATAGGAGGGAGGGGCCAGGAACAGCAACAAAGGACCCGAGAAGAGGAGGATCCAGGCTGCCCTGTGCAAAATCAACTGCAGTGAGCAGGTAAGTATAATATGTTTGTTTTTTTAAAAAAAGAAAGACTTTACAGTCACTTTAATGGAAGTAATTTAAACAAGATAGATGACTGGACAAGTTCTGTTAAATGTATGACCAAGCTAGGAGTAACAGTGTAAGATAGGACAATAATGAATGATCACTGGAGAAAATATGTATATCTAATTTTGTATTGTCCTTATTGGTAATTTGTAATAAAGTGTGATACTTTAGAATACAACACTTATATTGTTTTATAAGTTTTTTCTTATCTGAAGGAACCAGATCTGTTCTTAGAAGTTTTCAAGATCTGTATAGAACTAAACAAGAGGTTGAAATAGAAAAATCAATCTGGATCTGTTGATGTATAATCTTTGTGCACAATGTGATTAACACAATATAAGCGTTACTGTAAATGTAAATTTCAATCAATGGTGAATTATTTACAGCTTTTGATGGACGTCCTTTAATGAAAATCCACATGGTGATAATTAATTAATTAATATGAGCTCATTTAATATGGGTAGAAAAGAATGTACTCATTAAACAACATGGCCACATGTTTTGTATTTGTGATTATTATGTGTTTTGTGCTAACTTTTCGTTTATTTCTAGGAGGGAAATGTAATGATAACCCACTGAGACCTTTTATTTTGCTTAGTTCCTAGATAGCACTAAACGACATCAATATATGGTTGATTTAACCACTTTAGCCCCAGAAGGATTTTCCCCCTTTCTGACCAGGCCTTATTTTGCTATTCGGCACTGCATTATGTTAGCGGACAATTGTACAGTCCTGCGATGCTGTACCAAAACAAAATTTACATTGAATTTTTTCCCACAAATAGGGCTTTCTTTTGGTGGTATTTGATCACCTGTCTAATTTTTATTTTTTGCGCTATAAACAAAAATAGAGCAACAATTTTGAAAAAAAAAAAAAAAAAACAATATTTTTCACATTCTGCTATATGACATTCTCAAGAAAAAAAAAAAATTTAAAAATCAAAATTTTTTAACATTTCAGGCCAATTTGTTTCCTGCTACATATTTTTGGTAAAAAAAATCACAATAAGAGTATTTTGATTGGTTTGCGCAAAAGTTATCACGTTTACTAACTACGGGAAAGATTTATGTAATTTTTATTGGTTTTTTTTTTACTAGTAATGGCGGCGATCTGCAATTTTTTGCGGGACTGCAACATTGCGGCGCACAGATTGGACCCCTAACTGACATTTTTGACACTTTTGGGGGTACCAGTGACATTACTACAGTAATCAGTGCTAAAAATATGTACTGTTACTGTAATAATGACACTGGCAGGGAAGGGGGTTAACATTGTGGGTGATCAAGGGGTTACATTTATGCCTAATGCTTACTGATGTGTGTGTGTGTGTGTGGGGGGGGGGGGTTCTGTGACAGGCAGAGAGATCACAGTTTCATGCTATACTGAGAAGATCCACCTGCTTTGTTTACGTGCAGAGCGGCTCGCCAGCAGGGGGGCGGGTGCCTCCCTGTTTGAGGCCTGAATTCAGGTTGAATATTTGGCTGAATTTGGACCTGAAAATGGACCAGAAGATGCACAGAACCCTTCTGCAAACCGCTCCACAGCCATCCCAAAGCTGTGTGAACCAGCTCCATTGAGAGCCGGTCACAGTCTCCAGACATGCGAATTGGATGTGGGGAAACCCACATCCAATTTGCACCAGTGTGAACCCAGTCTAAAGAAGGCCACAGCTTTAATGGACTATTGTTGTTAATATTTTGTTTGTTTATGGGAATGTAATGACAGTTTTTGTTAGAACCCATTGTAAACAGAGCAGCTAATAATTTTGATGCTGTGTGATGGGTATTCAAGTTTTTTTTCTCTGATTAAGTTGAATCTGAAGCAATAGAGAAAAATATTATTGTCTGATCAACAATAATATTGTATTACAGTTGCGCAAAACCTGTGGATTCTGTTTTTAGGTACACTCCAACAGTGATTCTGCCTTAAAGTTCCACTACAATGATTAAGGCAGAATATATCAAAGTACGTGTTGCTATAATCCAGCTTCAACACACACACACACACACAGGAAGGGACAATAGTTTTTACACAGGAAAAGGAGGGGTATACTGACCACGACAGTATTGTTAGTAGCACATCAACAGACATAACGCTGTGGCTAACAGAGCCTGGAATCAAGGAAAGACTTGATAAGCTTAACATAAATAAATCACCAGGACCCAATTACTTACATCCAAGAGTCCTCAAAGAACTAAGTCGGGTAATAGCTAGACCATTGTTCCTAATCTTTGCGGACAGCATACTGACAGGAACTGTACCAGCGAAAAGCAAACATGGTGCCAATATTTTAAAAAGGGTGGAGACATATTCTGGGGAACTACAGGTCAGTCAGACTGACATCAATAGTAGGTAAATTATTTGAGTGGATGATAAGGGACTATATCCAAAAAATTGCTGATGAAAACAGTATCATTAGTAGTAATCAGCATGTGTTTACAAAGGGATGTTTTTGCCAGACCAATCTGGTAACTTTCTATGAGGAGGTGAGCTGCGATCTAGATAGGGGGAGACCTGTGGATGTGATCTATCTGGATTTTGCAAAGGCATTTGATACAGTTCCCCATAAACACTTAATCTACAAGCTGAGCTCTGCAGGCATTAGCCATAAGGTTTGCTCTTGGATAGAAAACCTGTTACAGGGGCACATCCAAATGATGGTGATAAATAGTGTGTACTCAGACTGGTTTGGAGTGGTAAGTGGGGTACCCTATGGTTCTCTCCTGGGACCAATTTATTCATAAATGATATAGAGGATGAGATAAATAGCTCAGTTTTTTTGTGGATGACACAAAAATAACCAGGGCAATAACTTCACATCATGAAATAGAAATCTTACAGAAAGACCTGACCAAATAATGAGGTGGTCAACTACATGGCAAATGAGGTTTAATGTAGAAAAATGTAAAGTAATGCACTTGGGGGCTAAAAACATAAATGAAAACTACTCACTAGGGGGGAACTTCTGGGGGAATCAAGGATGGAGAAAGATCTAGGGGTCCTAGTTGAAGACAGACTAAGCAATAGCATGCAATGTCAAGCTGCAGCCGCCAAAGCTGGCAGAATATTGGCATGCATAAAAAAGGGGATATACACAAGAGATAAAACTATAATCCTGACACTTTATAAAACTCTGGTCCAGCCATATCTGGGATATTCTGTTCAGTTCTGGTCACCAATCCTCAGAAGGGATGTGCTGGAGCTGGAGAGAGTCGAAAGAAGGGCAACAAAACAAATTAGGGGATTGGAGGACCTCAATGAGAAGGAATGACTACAAGCACTAAATGTATTTTCGCTGGAAAAGAGACTCTTGAGAGGGGATATGATAGCGATTTACAAATACCTCAATGGTGATCCCAGCATAGAAAATAAACTATTAAGTTGCAGGGAGTGTAAGAGGACACATGGCCACATAAGATTGAAGGAGAAGCGGTTGAACCTTAAGCTGCATAGGGGTTTTTCACTGTTAGGGCGGTAAGAATGTGAAACTCTCTTCCATAATTGGTGGTGTCCGCGGGGCGGGGAGGATTAATACTTTTAAAAGACTCTTGGACGTGCATCTCAAAGAACACAATATACAGGGATATGGGAAAGGATTATCGTCACTGACACCTACACAGGTTGAACTGGATGGACTATTGTCTTCACTCAACTTTAACTACTATGTATTTTTCTCTATTGTTTCATAATTAACTCAATCAGAGAGAAAAAAAGTGGAATACCCATCATGCAGCATCCCAATTTTTAGTTGTTCTGTTTACAATCGGTTCTAACAAAAACTGTCCTTACATTCACAAAAATAAACAAAATGTTATCAATAGTCCATCAAAGCTGTGATCTTCTTCTTTAATTCTGTCCAATTAATCATATATTGATGCCATTTAGTATTATCTGCATTAAAGGTTTAACTTGGGTTTTACAAACAACTGGTATCTGCTTTAAAATACATTTTTCTACATGAATGACAGTTTGAATTCAAGCTAATCATATCCTTCATTATGGAAAAGGTAATTTTATGTCCACTTATAATTGACGGTTTCAATCAAAGGTGATCATGATTACTGCAAAGATTGCAAATTCCTTCAAAAAAAGTTGCTTTAAATAATGATATATCGATTGTTATATCGGACACTCAGCGATCCTTTGGCCACCACATTTGATACACTTAATTACATTTTCTTGGTAAATGATTATGAAATAAGATAGGTTCCTAGGTTTGGTTTTCCTCAATTCTCCCCGATTGCTTGTGTTTGGGACTGGCATGTAGAGTATGGCGACATATATGTATGGGTAATTTGTACACACATACTGGGGTCAATGTAGACAAAAGCCAGTTAGCCAGGTAGCCAGTCAGAATGTCTTTAAAGTGTGGGAGGATACTGGAGTACACAGAGGAAACGCACACATTAAGTAGTTTGAAGTTGGACCTATGGTTGGACATTGCTTAGTTTAGATAAAAAGTAAGGTAGAGTTCAGGTCGGAGATGGGGGGTGGTGTTCCTGTACCAATATTTCACCCTGAACCAAAAAACTGAGTTTTTCTTTTAGTGTTATGCCAAGTCACTAGAGATTGTGGATTTAACTGTTCAGAAATCTATGATGGGCTATATGGGCATTGTTGTTAGCTATGGAATGTTAGACTGACAGTCTTGGTAACCTGCCTTGGCATCAACCATAAGCATATTGGAGAAAGGAGACAAACGCTTTTGACAGCAGCAAACATCTATAAAGACTTTGCCGTTGATCAGCAGTGGAATTGTTGGTCCAAGTTCCACCTGCTCTTGTGGTCAATTACCTGAACTGTTCTATCCACTATCATAGTCAAGTACCTGAATTGTGCTATCTGTTCTGATGGTCGAGTTCCTGAACTGTTTTATCTGCTCTGATGGTCAAGTGCCTGAACTGCCTGTAAAGTTCCATCTACCGTCATGGTTATGTGCCTGCACGTTTATGTATTGTGAGCTGCAATAGTCCGGAGGATGATATGGACTTTGTATTCTACAGTTCTTTCAGTTCTAGAGCGTTGAAATTGCAGTGCTGCAGCTGCGATCTGGTAACCTGATGTCTAAGACTCTGCTGTCCATCACCAGATATGGAGGACTTCGACAAGTTTCTATGCTTTTAAACTCTTGGCAAGGACAGTTTGATGTTCATACCGCCTTCTGTGCTTTCGAAAAGGAAAAGTTTGGTGTTCTTCTGTTAGTCCAACATATATTTTTTTTAATATTTTTTGCTTTGGATATTTTTTATATTTTTTGCTTTGGATATTTTTATATTTTTTAGCCCTAACATAGCAGAATGAGATTTTATGTGCAGGTAAATCAGACAAGGAAAGAAAATAGGTATCTACACTTTAGGATAGATACACTTTAGATCCCCCATTTTCCATTTAAGGCAAACTGGGGGGGGGGGGAGAATATTATTTTTTTTTTAAATAGTCAGGTGCTTTCTCTGTTGTTAACAGTTAATGCACTTTATGTACAGTTAGAGCCATTATATGATTTGTGAGCCAGCGGGTGGAGTGATGGTAAAATTGCATATTACATATGTTCTTATTAATAATGTGGCTTTTAATGCATTTAAAGTTTCCAAATCTTGATTAAAGTGGCCTATATAAGGACATAAGCATGGCTTTACCTTATACCAAAGGAATGTTATTGTTAACAGATGACCAAGCCTTTGAGTGGTCATATTGCAAAGGGAGTTGGCCGGGGGTGGCCTTATCCTTACATTCAAGTTCTATATTACCACAGCCAAATCCTATAAGACCTTTGTCTCACACCAGAGCTTGCAAACCATGCAAGAGTCTGAACCTGATTGGCCATGTTGAGTAACAGCAAATTGGACCCATGGCAAAAACAAGCATCTTAAGTTAAGTATTCTTACTATATTTTCTTTATCTTTATGTGTGATTACTTTTAATAAACGTTAAACTTTTAAGTATTTGTGTGATCTTTCTTTGCACATATTGAACACAGCTGGAAAATTGTGACAAAACAAAACGTGACCATTTTTTTAGGTGGTTTAAAATGATCTATTATTTCTATTCATAAATTGATGTTCTTTTTAGTCAGTACAAGTAAACACACTAGATTTTAATGGATACACTAGGGACAGATAATAAAATAGGACAATATATGATGTTCTACTTGACTTTTTATGTTATTTGTCAGAGGTGGTTGAACTTTTGCTATCAAAGATTTGTAAATGTTACCTGGGTGCTTTGTTAACTAAATGCCCAATGGAGAACAATATGCTGAAAAAATCTAAAGTATACAGAATGAAAAAGATGTTCCGGCTTTAATATAGCAGCATTAGTCAATATGTCAAAACACATCAGACATAATAAGATGAAAAATGAACGGGTGGAAAGACAGGATTTACCTGTCTTTATGATAACTGAAATTGGAAAGATGTTATAGCTGAGCAATATCCCAAGAGGGAAAGTGAGAACAAATTTATGTTTTGAATATCACCAATATCTAGATACACAGGTGATCAGCCAGACTGCGTAATTTATTCTGCTGATTGTTGTATGTGTAGAGGAAATAATGTTTTATTTTGGTTCATGCCAAAAAGATTTGTACCGGTTTTAAAGTCTGGCATTCTGTGAGATGTTACCTGCCATGCAGCTGATATTGTTGACTGTATGACTTCTCATCTTGTCAGGCTCAGGGTGAAATATATTATAATATTATACATAAGAATAGCTTCTACAGTATACTAAAATTCTTCCCCTTTCCCTGAAAAAGTCAATACCCTGTAGTCATTGCATTATTGTTCATTGTATAGTGATTGGCCCATATAAGGCTTTCCATAGACTAGAAGAAATGGTCAATGGACTTATAATTAGGGGTTACCTTAACACAACTTGTTTTTCAGGAGAAGATCTCATTCTAAAAACATGATTAAAAAAGATACCAGATATTTGTCTTTCTTCACAACAGATATTTGTTCTCTTCTCATTCCCATAAGCACAAGGTAAAGCCTGGCCCTTCTGTGTTGCGCCATGCCTGGTGGACTCATCTGTAAATAAACAAAGTCTCCTGTAGTAAGGGTTGGGAAACTACCCTTTCTCACAATGTACCAGCCCAGGATAAGTTAAAAAATGCCATTTTCATTTAATGTGTTCTTTTTTTAAGTGAAGCTTTGCTTAGTCCATACAGGCCAAATCAACTGATTCTCTTTAATACCAGACCCCTCAGCTGCTTATATATACCTTCTCCTATCTTCCCTGTCTATATCTGACAGTTACAATCTTACATGTAGGAAAATATCCTAGTAGATCTATATTTGAAATTGAAGATAAGCCATATCAGTTAGAGTTACCAATATATTTTTACTTCCCTGATGTTCTGGTTTACTGTGACGGTGATGACTTAGGCAATGATAAGTCACTGCTCTTGTTCATTCTTATGCTAACCATTTGCTTTCCTCAGGAGGGAAATTTTCTAATTCTGTCAGTGATTATCTTTTATAATATCTAACCATTGTCAATTTTCTAATTCTATTTCTAAAGACTGCATCACATCTCTGTAGCAACGTCCTCCCTGGATTCATGTCCTATTACACCTTTACTAAAGTAATATGTGTCTATGTGAAAAGGCTCAGTAGAAGAAATAATAGACTGACTCTTTGAAAAGTACTAATGTCCCAAAATTGTACTTTTATTTTTTGTTATTTTATTACAGCCCAGCCATAGTCAAAACTTTCTATATTAGTTTGAAATAAACTTTGGAAGACTGAATGTTTGTGAAGTTTTTTTCTACTAAAACCTCAGTTCCTGTCTTTTTGACAGCCTGTGGCAGCAGGAATGAAATAATGTGATTGGTCATCACTGTGACAAAAGGTCTCAGACAGTAATAACAACTGAAGACATTCTAATGCTGTCTCATTTTAATGAAAAAAAGTGTTGGTTGCAGCTTGTGTTCCTGCTGGAGAAATATCCCATCACTTCCTGTCCTTACAGAAGTGTTAATATAAGGCCACAGACAGTCGGAAAAAACTAAGATACTATTGTTTTCTCACTCTGTCAAGAACAACAAAAAAAGTGTGGAGACCCTGTCACGTCTACCAGAAAAGTACCACAAGTATACTCTAGGGCCTCTTTTTTTACAGGTACTGTATGTCCTTGTGCAGGCTTAACTCTGTAGTGAAATGATCACATGTTATAATAGAAATATGGAAGTGGTTTTTGTACAATTCTCCGTTTAGGGCCAATTCACACTGTTGCACAGTGCATGTGAATGAACTACAAATCACATTGAATCGCACAAAAAGTAGTGCACGCATTACTTGCACTGCACCAAATCTCATGATACTGCATTGCCATGTAGTCTGGTGCAGGCATCTGATTTTAAGGGTGCTGTTAGCAATGGAAAGGCAGGTTGCAAAGGCAGTGAATTTTTTTTGTTTTTATTATATTTATTATAAATTTGTATTATAATTTTGAAAGGTACAAGAAAAAAAAAAAACAACACAAGCACATAAATCCAAGGTATCCAAGCAAATAGTGCCAATAAAAGAAAAATAAACCGATGGGTGTCAAGCACCAGTGTGTCTAACAAATGGGTTTTACAGGTGACACAATGAGCACAGTGGTGTAGTGGTTAGCACTTTCACCTAGCAGCAAAAAAGGGTCCCTGGTTTGAATCCAAACCACGACACTACCTGCTTGGAGTTTGCATGTTCTCCCTGTGCCTGTGAGGGTTTCCTCCGAGTACTCTGGTTTCCTCCCACACACCAAAGACACGCTCTTAGGTTAATTGGCTCCTTTCTAAATTGGCCCTAGTATGTGTATGTATGAATGTGAGTTAGGGACCTTAAATTGTAAGCTCCTTGAGGGTACAGATTGATGTAAATGTACAATGTATATGTAAAGCGTTGCGTAAATGGAGGGCTCTATATAAGTACCTAAAATAAAATGAATAAATAAGCAAACAATATTAAGTAATTCTACACAATGTAAAACCAAAGAAATTGCTAGAGGCTTGGACATCCATTAAGGCTGATGTTACCAGACAAAGGTGAAATGTAGGATATTCCTTGGGTATGTACTAAAGAGAGAAAGAATATCCACAACCCCTTGTGATAGATGCTAAAGTGGCCCTAATCCAAGGGGGAGGAGGATAGTTCTTCTGCCCAACACAAACAACCAATGAAAAGAAAAGCCCTGCGCTAACTTCAATATTGTAATGCATATTTTACTTATTGGATTTTACGAATTTCAGGAGTCCAGGAATGGTTGCCTCCATATTCCTGTTTAGACAAGGTCCTGTTAACTGTGGAGAGAAGATATCAGTCACGCAAGGAGAGCAAATGTTTTTCACAATAATTTGTTCACCTAGCAAAATAAGTGATCTTTTGGAGAATGCATCTTTACTGACCTTAGAGAATGAGCTGACGTTTTTTTCACTCTGAAAATCAAAATGTTCAAGGGACAATAAAGAAAAGATTCTTGAACTTGATTGGATAATTAAAGGGAACTCTTTAATTACTAAGACTGGTGAACATTTTGCAGAGTTAACATTCATTTTGCTATGTAAACTACTTTACTATACTAATTGCATACTTGAACTGTTACTTAGTAATTAGTAAGTTAGGAAAACAACTATAAATGAATCGATGTACATGTGTAAATAAAATCCTTTTTTTTTTTTCAAAATATTGGCATTTAATAAAATATATACATTAAATGACCATAAACTGATTTATACAATTCTGACAGTGAAGTGAATAACAATACTTTACTACATTCATTTTAAGTGGTACAACGATTAAAAAAAATATGTGAGGTAGTCTGTCTATCTCAGTTAGACTATTCTCACTGTTTTTCTAAGTACTCCTTGAAACATGTTGGTAATACGTGCTGATCCTGCCAGTAGATCCATTGGATGAATACTGTAATGAAATGAAAATTCTGCAATGTTGTCACGTTTTCTACTACTGTAGCTATAAAGGAAGAAAACAAAGGGCGCCAGGTCACAATATAGTATGAAAAATATGACAATTTATTGTAGTGACTTACATGTACAAACGATCCAAAATACAGCCAGTAAACCACGAACAACGGTACTCGCAATGGGACACATCCGGGATGATCAGATCCGGGGACCTGCTGAATGATCCTGTGCTGTGTGGCAGTGTCTATGATACAGGTGCCGGTTGCTGCTGTAGGTGGCGCAGGCTCCCTGGATGGGCAGCCTTGCAGATGTCTGTGTCCAGGGAGCTTGCGCCACCTACAGCAGCAACCGGCACCTGTATCATAGACACTGCCACACAGCACAGGATCGTTCAGCAGGTCCCCGGATCTGTTCATCCCGGATATGTCCCATTGCGAGTATCGTTGTTCATGGTTTACTTGCTGTATTTTGGATCGTTTGTACATGTAAGTCACTACAATAAATTGTCATATTTCTCATACTATATTGTGACCTGGCGCCCTTTGTCTTCTTCCTTTTTTGCTATATGCCTGGAGGGTCCCTCACCTCCCGAGGAGCTGCCTGCACTCTATATGCCACATACACCTTGATTTGGACTCCATGACCATCCACTACAAGGAATCATCTACACTGTGATTTTTTCCGGACTGTGGAAGGACTTTGTTCATAGATGAGGTTTTTGCACTCCCATCTTTGACTTGTTTGTTATATATACATTCCTCCCCCCCCCCCCCCTCTTCCTCTAGAATTTTTTGCCTTACCATTTTATATGTTTATATATGCTTGTGTGTTTTTTGCACATATGGTCTATGCATTTTACCTTCCACTGTGAGTCAGTGAGCGCTGACTTACTGACTTAGGTCAGTTTTTTGTTTATTACTTTAGCTATGTAAAGGTGGAACCATTGATAACCCCATCGGTGAATAGCCATGCCTAGCTTTGCCTACAGCCCTTAAGATTAAAGGCACGTTGCTCTATTTTCAGGAGCTTAGTGATATTATATAAAAGCCCTACACAATCCTTCACACCCCCTCTAATACTAGCTAGCAAAATGCACAAGAAATCTAGCTTTCTATCTGCATTTACCATTAATAAAAATACATAAATTAAATTTATTTTAAGTAATAGGAGTTGATTTACTAAAGGCAAATAGGCTGTTCAAAAATACTTTTTTTTATTCTCCATGTGATTGGGTTTAAAGTGAAATTTCAACACATTCACTAAGCTCTGGGGGGAAATTCCCTTGCAAAGTGCAACTTCCCTTGCATAGTGAACAGGCTATTTGCCTTTTTGTAAATCAACCTAATTGATTGACACCAGTTCTGTACAAGGAAAATAAAACTTTTTCTTTGGCAAATAACATGGAATAGAATGCAAAGGTTCATAAATCTCAGATATGTAAATTTATGTACAGATGAGGTTAGCTTATTATTATTTGCTCTTCCAGCTAATGTAACATTCGAGGTTAGTGTCCCTTCAAGTGTCAATTTACTTGTGTGGTGAAATAAATATAAAATATACTCAGAAACAAATGCTGAATTTAATTTCTTGGTTTGCTTCAATTTGCAATAAAGCCAATGCATGGCCATTCTGTTTGGTTTGCTAATAGCTCTTCATAACAAAGTCCAAGCCTTCAAGCTCTCACATAATAACGACTGAGGAAAACATTAGAATTGATTCAAAATCCGTCTGAACAGTTGCAGCAAGTAGTAATCTTGATGTAATCCCTGACAGGCAAATTTGACATTAACTAATTTGTGGTTCTGTAGCTCCCGGGATTGAAAAATATAGTGTAAAATTTAATTGTGCCATTAAACAGTAAAACACATGCTTTCTAAGTGGCATTCGGCATTTTAAAGAAAACGTACAATTTTCTCCTTCACTTACTTTAAACATTGTTAAAATTGCTGCTTTTATTCATTATCAGTTCCCTATAACACAATTACTTTCATGTCTGTTTCTTCAGACTGTTGCTTATTGTCCTTTTGTGATTTTTTTCATGGCAGAGGATTGGGATGAGTAAAGAAAATGATGCACTATGGGAAAATAAAACAAAGCTGACCTTTAGAAAATGTGCTGAATGTTCTTTTAGTGTGTACTCAAATCCTCAGAGCGCCTGCCAATCTATTGAGTAATTTGAGAACGTATAAGCGGACATTTGTGGCAAATAGCAAAGGAAAGATTGCATACCTGTTATCCTACAAATGTACAGTAAGTCTTGAAGGTACAAAGAATGTATTATATGAAATTATTTTTGAAATGTGAGATTAGAAAGAAACTGCTTACGTTGTTTTTGGTACTAGCAAAGTCATTTTCAGTTCAGGCCTTTCAGCACCAAAACAAATGTAAATGTAACTGTTTAAAAACCATGCCAATGACCTATCTCTAATGTCTAGCCTGAGAATAACACTACACCCTATTCTTCCCTTTAATTATTAACCCTTTTGTGACCAAAGATCATTGATGCCCAGATGGTCAGGCCAAATTTAGCAAATGTCGCTATGAATCAGTTAACATGCCATTAAATCTATTACTCATTTAGCTACCCACATAACTGTTTTTTTACATTTTAACACCCTTGCGACCCCTGTGAGAGCCAATCCCAGCACTCACATGCCACCCCACCTCTTTGGGTTAAAGGCTAAAGGAGCACTAGAAGCTGGCATGGCCACAGAAGAAACCTTGTCAGAAAGCTATCAGTGACTGCTTGGTCAGTGTGCTGGGAGCACACAGTGAGCACACTCTCTGCGTTTAAACCTCATGCCACCATGGGTGAAGTTTAGGGATCGACCGATCATCAGCAAAGCCAATATATCGAGAGCCGATATGCACTTTTTCCGAGATATCGGAATCGGCCCCGGAGGTTACCGATATTGCTGATATTTCGGGAAAATGCTAATACCAGAGTGATGCCTGCAGCTAGAGGCATCACCCTGGTACTGGCGTTCATAGCCGATGGTCGACTGTCTTGTAATGACAACCGATGCGGCTGAGAAGCAGCTCGGCTGTCATTACAAGGAGCTGGAGGGGACGTTCCACCCCTCTCGCCGCCTTCCGCGGCTCGCTGCCGAAGACCCGATCAAAGCCACATTCGGCTCTGATCAGGTCTCCATGCAAAAACCAGGAAGTGATGTCATGAGTGACATCACTTCCGGGTACTGTCTGGCGCCAGATTAAAAAAAATTACAGCATTCAAAACAGCCAAACTTGGCGTTTTGAATGCTTTTAGGTGCAGAGGAGGGGTTTGAGGTTAGACCCCGAGATCCCTCCACAAAAGTACCTGTCGAAAAAAAACGAAAAAAAAAAAAACATTTTTTTTAAATGTACAAAAATATCGGCCCATATCGGCCGATACCGATATGAATTGGCCAAAATATCGGTATCACCAACGAAAAACCGATATCGGTCGATCACTAGTGAAGAGGCTGGGCATCACAGCCTGGTGTTCTTGCCTCTGCTCTGCATAAATGCATTACAAGGTCTTTCAGAAAAAGGTTAAAACACTGTACTTCTTCTAAAAAAAAGTTATTCTTTTGTGCACAAAGAGATAAATAGGCCCTTTGTAAACCTAACCACACTTTAATATGACCAAATGATGCTTGTTGTGTATTCCCAGGTCGATTTTGAAGAAACAAGATCTGTCCCTAGTAGTGAATGATGGATGTTGAACCACTGATGGATGAACATTACCTAAGCTCCATAGAGATTTGTAAACCCCTTCCTGCAGTTTTTTGCAGCCCTCTCCCCTTTTGCTCTGCTGTTGGTTTTATTCACCGTATCCTGTTGTTAAGTAAAAAGGTAATTTTTAAAAGATACTGTTGAAAGTTAAGATGCCCATACAGATGAGATGGCTATAAGACATGTGTACAGATAATAGAAGGGTGAACTTCTGTGCAGGACAGGCAACTTCCTCCCACTTTTTTTTTAAGATATGAGGTAGTTTTTATTTATTTGGAAATATTGTATAAAGGTCTATTACAATAATAAACCAGTCAGACATCGTTTGTGATAAAGAGACCTCAGCATGTGACAGAAAAAGCCAGAAGAACTTTTGATTTATTTTTAACCCTTTACTAATACATATAAATTGCTGAATAAACTGGATCAATACTTTTTATGTAAAATCTTTATTTCTCATTGAATTTAGAAAGCTCCATTTGTTAGATTAAGGGCATTGAACAATGGTGTTCTCTCTCAGGCTGAATGTTGATGTGTAGATGATTACATGAGGCTAGTACAAAGACTGATTAAGGGAGCTGTTTATACATTTAGAGGGGCTTTGGGCTTTTGTAAGGGAAGGCAAAATGCTACAGGTATGAAGTGCAGCCACATAGAGGTACCTGCACTAATCTGGGGCAGCCTCCCCAAACTCCTGTCACTGCCAAATGCCATGCATTTCTGTTCCTGCACTTCACACCACCAGCAGGCTGCCACACTTTCCCCCAGCTACATAGTTACTTTAGGTATTATGAATTCATTCATGAGTGAATTAACCACTTCAATACAGGGCACTTTCACCCCCTTCCTGCCCAGGCCGATTTTCAGCTTTTAGCGCTGTTGCATTTTGAATGACAAATGCGCGGTCATGCAACACTGTACCTAAACCAAATTTATGTAATTTCCCCCCACAAATAGAGCTTTCTTTTGGTGGTATTTGATCACCACAAGGTTTTTTCTTTTTTGCAAAACAAATAAAAAAAAAACCGAAAAGTTTGAAAAAAAAAAAAAGTTTTTTTGTTTATGCTATACAATTTTGTAAATAAATAAGTTTTTTCCTGCACTGATGAGGCTGCACTGACAGGCACTGATGAGGAGGCACTGATGGGGTGGCACTGATGGGGTGGCACTGATAGGCGGCACAGATGGGCACTGATATGTAGCACTGATATGCAGCATTGGTGGGCACTGATAGGCGGCACTGCTGGGCACTGATAGGCAGCATTTATGGGCACTGATGGGCACTAATGGGCACTGATAGGTGGCACTGGTTGGCACTGATAGGCGGCACTGATTGGCACTGATGAGTGGCACTGATGGGCACTAATGGGCACTGATAGGCGGCACTGGTGGGCAATAATGGGCACTGGTGGGCGGCACTGAGAGATGGCAATGATGGGCACTGGTGGGCAGCACTGATAGGGAGGGCACTGGCGGGCAGCACTGATGGGGAGGGCACTGGTGTGCTCCCTGAGCCCTGATTGCCATCCCTGGTGGCCATAGTGGGCATCCCTTGGGTCATGGGTGGGCATCCCTGGGGTCGTGGGTGAGCATCCCTGGTGGTTCTAGGGGCACCGCCCCGAGGGTCTGCACTGGTAATCAATGATCTGATTACCAGTGCCGACCCCCCTATCAGGGGAGCCGCAGATCGGCGCTCCTTTACTCGTGCCTGTCAGGCACGTACTGAGGAAAGCCGATCAACGGCTCTTCCTGTGTACTATGTGACCAGCCGTGATTGGACACCGCTGGTCACATGGTAAAGAGCCTACATCAGTAGGCTCTTTACCGAGATCGGAGATGCGGGGAGTCAGACTGACACCTCCGGGGGCGCGCAGAGTGCATTATCCTGCCGCCGTCATATGACGTCCGGTCAGGATAATGCAACCACATTCCCGCCGTCAATCGCCTATAGGGTGGGAGGTGGTTAATTGGGGTACTTTATGTTTGTCTACAATTAAACTCAATTATGCAATTTTGTACTAAAATTGGATGTATTTTATCTGATTTGTCCTCTTGCATTAGTTTCACTATTGGAAATATATTTAAAGTCCCCCATTTTTCTATAGTTCTACGCTCAATTACCCACATCATTGTGAGAGTTATATTTATTCTAGACCTCCCAATACACTTTCCTGACACTCAAGGGCATGTGCTGTAGTGGCTAGGTAGAATTATAAACAAAAATGTATTTGATGGAATACTCTGTTGTCATTGCATGTTTCCCTGCAACGAATTAGAAAAAAAAAAAAAAACAACAAAATTATTTGATGGTCACTGGTGGATTTACTATGGACACAATTGAAAGTATAAAACAACCCATTTGTGACCATAATAAAGAGAGAGTGTCTGTATGTTTTGAGGGTTTCCTGGTGACTGCTGACACTGGAACAGGTGGTAAGGAAAAATCTCTCTAGACAGTTGCTGAAAAGATTAAAAAAGGGGGAATGTGGGACTTTATATGAGGCACATGACGCTGTGTGCCTCCATCCCTAATCAAAAAGAGGCGGAGTTTTAGGACTTTATATGAGGTGTGTCACATAAGTATCAAAGTATCAAGTATGTAATATCTACCAAAGGAGTTCATTGCGATAAAATCAATAACAAATTGTAAACATAAATTATGCATCATGGTTAAAGCAGTATAAGTAACATTAGTCACAAATTGTAAACGTAGAACATACATCATAATTAGAGCCATGCATGTGAGAAAATGGTAGATATATTGATAAAAACATGACCCACTGACGTAGGAACAGTAATTGCAAGCTGATTGTGAGCAAGGTCTCATTGAAAAATAAAAATAAAGACAACATTTGTAACACATGGTAATAATAAAACAATTGCATCCTAAATTCTCAACGCATTTCGTGAAAAAGATATTACTTCCTCAGGAGCGATGCGATCGCTTTGAAGTTCAGCTTGCAATCTTGACACATGATATTGAGGACTAACTGGGAGCATCTTCACTGGGAACTGAGGGAGTGACCCAATAAGCGCAGGACATAAGGATGAGGATATGGCTCTAATTATGATGTATGTTCTACGTTTACAATTTGTGACTAATGTTACTTATACTGCTTTAAACATGATGCATAATTTATGTGTCAGGAGACTAGCCAAAGGAGAGTTGCCCGTGGGCCTGGCATGGTGACCAATTTCAAATATGGCCGCACTCGCACAAATGTGTGCACACGTATTGCGAACGCATGTTCACCACGGCAAAGACATGTGTGTGCTGACTCACTCAATACTTGTCAGATCTTGGTGTCCTATGGCCTTTAAAAGAGTGACTGCAGCACATGGACATTGCTGACTGATCTTCAGCTTCCTGTTCCTGTGTGTGTGCTTATGCTTCTGATCATCTGTTACCAACCCAGCCTGCCTTTGGATACCTCTTATCTCTCCCCTAGCTCTGACCTTGGATAGCCCACAGATCTGCTCTTGTCCTATGTATGACTTTGGCTTGCCTGACCATGTCCCTGCTCTTCTGTCTTCTGACTACTGGCTTACCTACCTTGGCATTCATCTCTGACTATGTTTCCTGCTTCACCCTGTCTGCTGTGATTTGCCCTGGTGCCTACCTGCAGTACTCAGCCTGCTGTACCCACCTTCAGTACTTCTTACCTGTTGCTCCAGCCTGCAATACCGATTTGCCGTGTCCAGCTTACTGGAGCCACTACAATCTGTTTCCTGCTGTGTGTAGTCTGCACCATCATCATCTCCACGGGGTCCTACTGCTCACCTCATCTGGTATCCACCTATGGAGAAATCTCCACACCTGCATCTCTCATCCGTGGCACAGCCGGCCATCCCTGCTTCTTTGGGCTACGTGTTCCCTGTTTCCACCTTCATGGACACCGAGCACCTAGCCGCATGGAGAGCCCTCTCAGCATTTTGGTTTCAGGACCAAGTTTGTGACAGGATCAGTCAGCAATGTCCATGTGCTGCAGTCACTCTTTTAAAGGCCAGAGGGCGACAAGATCTGACAAGCATTGCGTGAGCCAGCACACACACGTCTTTGCTGTGCTGAACGTGCATTCGCAATACGTGTGCGCGCATTTATGCGAGTGTGCAGTCATATTGGAAATTGGCCACCATGCGAGGCCTACAGGCAACTCTCCTCTGGCTAGTCTCCTGACATTATGTTTACAATTTGTTATTGATGTTATCACAATAAACACCATTGGTCGATATTACATACTTGATACTTATTGGTTTCAGTGACATACCTCAAGTCCCAAAACTCCCCCTCTTTTTCATAGACACAGATAGTAATGAAAACTCATGAGAGATTTCAACCCTTCCCTACTTATTTTCAATTAAAAAAAAAGAAAAGAAAAAGGTTTTGATGGGAATCATGCTAAAGAATTACATGTTTCATTTCCTTATCGACCCTTTGATGTTTTTTTCTCTTTTCCATTGTCTTTTTTTTGTTTTCAAAATGTCACAAATAAGAGCCACCTAGCTTCCAATCGTTTTTATTTGTTTTTGGAAACAGTCATACAAAATACAAAGCATGTCATAAATGCTTATGCACAAGGTTTCCAACATGTTTGCATAACACACACTCAGGGTCATCACCATATTACCAAACCCTTGCTCATGTACCTGAGATAAGGTGGAATGGCAAAGCGGAGGAAAAGGGTGGCAATAAAAGGAACCCTTGTATGAAAAAGGCTAGTGACAACCTTAACAATGCTGGTAAAAACTGTAGCCCACACAGGCAAATACCATAAACATATGTGGGGAAAAATTAGGGGAAAGTCTAGAAGAGAAAAGGAAAAAAAAAAAAGGATAAGGGGAAGATATACAAGGAGATGCTTCCCCCTCTCTCTATATCCCGCGAGTCAAGTCCCAGGATTAAATTTCAAACAAAGTGTTTACATTTCCTAATGGAGTATATAAACTGACAATTGATTCTTTATCTCTGAGTCTTTAAACAGTCCATCAGAAATGAATTGTGTGTTGTACAGCTATCTGAAATTGTAGTGACAATCTGTCCCTTGATGCTGTAGAATATCTAGAAAATGCCTAGTATTCCTTTATAGAGTGCTGGACCTCAGAATATACAATATATTGAATCAAGATGATGCCTTAGATACGAAAAAGCAATTTTTTTTAATTGTTATTTTCTCTTTTCTATCTTCCCTCTAGAGTACAAATAAGTGTTTTTTTTCTTTTTTTCCTAAGTCATGTCTCAATGCTGTTTTCTAACTTTTGCCTTGTTGTAAAACCATGTCAAGAAATAAAAGTTCAACATTTCTAAGGTCCAGTTTATAATGCTGTCAGATAAAGAAATCCACCAGTACTCAAAAGCCCTTCCTGGAAGTTGGGGTGAAAGAACTTGACTGACCTGCACAGAGTCCTAACCTCAACCTGATAGAACACCTTTGGGATTAATTAGAGTTCAAACTGCTAGCTAGACCTTCTCTCCAACATCAGTGCATGACCTCACAAATAAGCTTTTGGAAGAATGGTCGAACATTCCCATAGACACACTCCTAAACCTTGTGGTATAGCCTTCAGAAGATTTGAAGCTGTTATAGCTGCAAAGGATGGGCCAACTCAATATTGAACCCTATGGACTGACTGGGATTCCAATACAGTTCATGCGCATGTAAAAACATTCCCAATACTCCCAAATACTACTGGCAGGGGCGGACGTACAGGGGTCGCAGGGGTCGCCATGGCGACCGGGCCCCATGCTGCAGGGGGCCTTAGAGGGCCCCCTGTATGTATAGAGATGAGGAGCGGCAACCGCAGCTGAGACCGGAGCTCCCCGATAAATCGGCACTGAAGGAGCTGGTCTCGTATAGCAAACTGAAAGCAGAGTGTGTGCTGTGCTCTCTGCCTCCCCCTACAGTGCAATACCCGGTCGGCAGGAAGTTACAGGAAGGTACAGACCTCTCTCTAACATTTTTTAAAAAGGCTTTCTGTGTGTATGTATGTGTGTACTGTATGTGTGTGTATGTGTGTGTACTGTATGTGTGTGTACTGTATGTGTGTGTACTGTATGTGTGTGCATGTGTGTGTACTGTATGTGTGTGTATGTGTGTGTAATGTATGTGTGTGTACTGTATGTGTGTGTACTGTATGTGTGTGTACTGTATGTGTGTGTAATGTATGTGTGTGTACTGTATGTGTGTGTACTGTATGTGTGTGTACTGTATGTGTGTGTACTGTATGTGTGTGCATGTGTGTGTACTGTATGTGTGTGTACTGTATGTGTGTGTGTGTGTGTATGTGTGTGTGTGTATGTGTGTGTACTGTATGTGTGTGTACTGTATGTGTGTGTATGTATGTATGTGCGTGCATCTATATATGTATGTGTGTGCATGTATTTATATGTGTGTGGATATATGTACGTGTGTGTGCTTCAAGTTATTGCCCATTTGAGTTTATGGACTTTTAAATGAAATGATTTTAAGCTGAAGTGTGCAGTAATTCAGTTATTATATAATAGTCAGTTTTCTCAATTTACTTTAAACACGTAAGGGCTCTTTTTTTTTTTTTCCACGTAGCGGATGACATTTGTATCATCCGGTCCGTATGTCCGCATATCATCCCATCCGTTTGCGGATGATATGCGGACATAATGTAAGTCTATGGGCATTGCGGATGACACCGCTGACATCCGATTTTGCTTCCTTTCCGTTTTTTAAACGGAAGAAAAATATGGTTCTGTTCCGTTCCAAAAAACGGAACAGAACTGAAAGGAAGAAAATCGGATGTCAGAGGATGGTATTCCACTGACATCCGCAATGCCATTGACTTACATTATGTCCGTAAATCATCCGCAAAAAAATAGGATGATAGGATGATTTGCGGACATACGGAGCACCCGTGTGAAAGGGCCCTTCAGGTGGCTAGGAGGTACCACCATTCCTGCGCTACTGAAATTTTTCTATTTTGTATTGTGTGATCTAATTCATATTACAACATTTATACACGATTTCATTACCTATAATTACTTGTATATAAGTAGCAGCATTGTGTTATATGTGTCCTATACTCCTGAGTGCATAGGGTCACTCTGCAATTGTTTTCCTTTTATGGGTGAATTTGGAGGTGTTTCTTTAGTCCACCAGCATTATTACTGTTCCCATTCCCCCCTCCCCACCATTGCTGCCACTGATCCCACTTCCCTCCCCACCATAGCTGCCACTGAACCCACCCCCTCCCCACCATTGGCGCCACTGATCCCACACCCCCTCACCACCATTGCCGCCATGGATCCCACCCCCCCTCACAACCATTGCTGCCACGGATCCCACCCCCCCCTCACCACCATTGCTGCCACTGATACCACCCCCCTCACCACCATTGCTGCCACTGATACCACCCCCACCACCATTGCCGCCGTTGAAACCAGAAACAAATGTTTTACTTTGTTATACATTGGAAAAAAAAAGTGTCAAAAATATGCTTTTTCGGGGGGTGGGGGGCCCTTCATGATTTCTTGCACCGGGGCCCTGAGAAATCTAGTTACGCCACTGACTACTGGTAATATAGTGTGTATGCATACATATGAGAAATTAATCAAAATATGGAAAACACAAAAGGAAGTGGTAAACAAAAATACAATTTAAGAAATCCAGGGTGCCTAAACACCTCTGAGAGTATTTTATAAAAAAAAAGTCCAAGATGTCAAATTACCAACATAATAATCATACAAATCCAATTTAAACATTCCTGTAAACAGTGAGTCCAAGGAGAAATAACAAGTAGATTTCGACGTGTTTGAAAGATAAATCCATGGCCCCAAAGTCTCTCAGTGATCAAGCACCTTAAATACAGCAAACATGCTTACAGAGCCAATGGACTCATATACCAGAACTATTGAGTTGAATGGGCTGTTGTGATTTCTATTTGCAGATCTCCATTAGGGATGATCGAACGGTTCGGGTCGACCATCGGTTCGACCCAAACATTGGCTGTTTGAGGTTCGGCCGAATTTAGAACTTTTTGCTGAAAAAGTTTGTAATTCGGCAACCAGAACCGACCAAAATGCAATGGTACAGGAAATGGGCTTTAAAAGCCTGTGATTGGACCAGAACCATCAGTAAAAGCCAATTGAGGGGGCAGGAGAATGCTAGGAATGTGATTGGAGTGACTAGGGGGTCCATAGGCCAATCATTAGTGAATACGCCCCCCAGTATATAAAATAGCCCCCGCCAAATTCCTAGCATTGTAATACAGGGACATGGAAGAGAGTGGAAGCAGTTCTGTTACTTCTGCTACAAAATGTCATTTAGCAATTTTTAGTGTGAGGAAAGGGATATCTAGTGTAGTTAGGGTGCTATTTTCCACTTTAGTTAGCTTTAATAATCTAGTTTCTGCAGGGAAAGTCTTAAGTGTAAGGGGACCGTAGTGTAGTGTAGGGTTAACTGACTCTGACTGCTATGGCAGGGTGACAAAACCCTTCCATATCAGGGTGACCGCTATAGAGAAAAGATCGTTTCTCTTAGGTCACTTTCAGAGCACTGATATGGCTTCTCGCCTGTCAGCCTGCTTTTTGGCAGCAGGCGTTTATAGGGATTTTTTGAGGACATGTTTGGAGTCAGGCATGACATTTGAACATGTGTATAGGGGTATATATATACACACACATGTCTATATATATACACCTGCACATATATAGGTGTGAAAGGAGCAGAACACTATACTTGCGCTAATTAAATAATTAACACCAATATGGCTCTGCTCCTATCACACCTATATATGTGTAAGTGTAAAATACATATACGTGTGTGTGTATATACCCCTATACAGAAGTTCAGATGTTTTGCCTGCCTCCAAAGAACCCAAAAAAATGCCCAAAAAAACGCCTGCGCCAAAAAAAACGCCCATGTGTGTTTTTGCAGCAGGCATTTTTTTGGGCATTTTTTGGGGGTCTTTGGAGGCAGGCAAAATATCTGAACTTCTGTATAGGGGTATATATGTACACACACACTTATATGTATCTTACACTTACACATATATAGGTGTGATAGGAGCAAAGCCATATTGGTGTTAATTATTTCATTAGCGCAAGTATAGTGTTCTGCTACTTTCACACCTATATATGTGTATGGGTATATAAACATATAAGTGTCTGTGTATATATACCCCTATACAGAAGTTCAGATGTTTTGCCTGCCTCCAAAAAAATGCCCAAAAAAACGCCTGCGCCAAAAAAAAAACGCCCAGGTGTGTTATTGCAGGGTTTTTTTGGGCATTTTTTTGGGTTCTTTGGAGGCAGGCATGACATCTGAACTTCTGTATAGGGGTATATATCCACACACACACTTATATGTATATATACCCATACACATATATAGGTGTGAAAGTAGCAGAACACTATACTTGCGCTAATGAAATAATTAACACCAATATGGCTCCGCTCCTATCACACCTATATATGTGTAAGTGTAAAATACATATAAGTGTGTGTGTATATATACCCCTATACAGAAGTTCAGCTGCAAAAACACACCTGGGCGTTTTTTTTTTTGGCGCAGGCGTTTTTTTAGGTTCTTTGGAGGCAGGCAAAACATCTGAACTTCTGTATAGGGGTATATATATACACACACACACTTATATGTATTTTACACTTAAACATATATAGGTGTGATAGGAGCGGAGCCATATTGGTGTTAATTATTTCATTAGCGCAAGTATAGTGTTCTGCTACTTTCACACCTATATATGTGTATGGGTATATATATACATATAAGTATGTGTGTATATATACCCCTACACAGAAGTTCTGATGTTATGCCTGCCTCCAATAACCCCCAAAAAATGCCCAAAAAAACGCTTGATACTAAACCGGCAAGGTGTGAAAATAGCAGAGCCATATCCCTGTTCTATAAGTGACATAATACAAACAATCTTTTTTTTTTATGGTTCTGGACATGCTACAGGGCTGAAACTTCACAGGTACACTTTTTAGACCCTCCAGACACTAAATCCAAAAATCAAAAAATCTCATTTTTTTTAAAATTTTTTTCAATAATTGGCTCTCTATCAAAAATGACAATTTTTAAGAACTTTTTTTTTGTGTGATTAATAGTCCCTGGGGCATGACCCAGAACCCTAGGCACTTTTTAGGGGCATTTATTGGGTTTTAGGGCTTCAAAATGGTGTTTTTTGATTACCGAAGTTCGGGTCCCATTGATTTCAATGGGGTTCTGAAATCCGGGCGAACTTTTGGGAAGTTTGGGTGTTCTGGTCGAACCAAACTTTTCAAAAGTTCGATCATCCCTAATCTCCATACATTTTGGCATATACACTTTTTTTTTAACTAAACATGTTAATGTTTTACAGCTCATCTAGTCTATGGTGGTTCAAGTTGGGTAAGGATATACAGAAAGCAATACACAGTTTCTTTATTATTGAGGCATCAAACACCAAACATACATTATTTCAAGAGAAATTATAAAAACTTTGCTGGAGATTACTTTTTCTGTTTCTCAGCTGGTATAAGGGGCTGTGTGTTCTGTGAAAGACTATAAAAATGGCTGGGAAACAGGAAAATATTTGTGCATCCTATTAGTTCGTCTCCTGTAACTCCTCTAATTTAGCTCCAACAGTAATGTTAGGCAATCATAAAAAGGGCACATATTTTCCCCTGAATCTAATTCCAGGACTACTGTTCTTGTATTTTTTGGCACAATCAGTAAGCTTAGGTCATATTCTACTGATGCATAAGTGCTTAATTCTGCATATGGTCCCACAAGTCCCTAATCTCATGAATCAGATACTGCATTTTAAATACGTTAAAGCACTGGGTCAGTTCTTTTCCCTTTTTTAATATGATAATGGGAAAGGAGAAGCCCTGTTAGGACAAATTTTTAGAAAGCTGGTAGTAAACCTTACACCTCCTTGTTAAAAATAGTATAATTCTTCACTTTGTGTTGAATCAGGGGTATAATTTTTTCCTCATGGCTACCCTTAAGTGTATTCCTACCAATGATAATGCAATTGTCAAAGCTAGTAATGCTTTTGTTCAGAATTAAATCTTTGGAGAACATACTTTGTTTTTTAATCAGACTAATTAATTAATTTCTGTTTAATATTAGGTCCTATGTATTTTCAAATGTTCCTCATTTGTGTAATTAGAGCACAAATGGGCCATGGGTTAACCTGCACGTGATTTCATTTTATTACCTTGTTTATGTAGATAGTCACATCACTCTTTGACATAACAGTCTCAGTTCAGTCAGTGATGCTAGCAGCTTGCTAATAACATTTTCTACAGGCTTAATGTGTATCTAATTATCACACACACACACGCTGAAAGACAAGAAGGACTTTAATATTAGTATTAGCACTCTAAAGCACTACAACAGCAAAATTACAGATGGATAGGTTGCATGTAAAGAACATATCAGCAGGAACATGTCCCTGAAGTTTTCCTAAAATGAAGTGGGCATCCCATAACCTTCCATCTCTATCCAAGTTAAATAACCTCTAATAAATAAAAAAAACAAAGTCACGGACTGTTCTCTGACTCTGGGTGCTTGTGAAAATGCAGTGTGACTGGCTGTCCAGGAGTGGTCGATCCAAGTTCATTGGCAACCCCTGTGGGGGTGCACTACATATTATTTTGTGTGTGTTGCCCCTCTGCTCTCAATAATTCTCCTGCTATTTTCTACAACTTCGAACAAAATAATTATATTCCTTTTCTTCATTAGCTGAAGGTTAAATGCTGGTGCTGCATTAGAGTACCCAAAATTGGACTTAAAACAGACAAAATTTTGTTTTGGTAAAACCTGTTTTTGTCAGGCAGATTATCTCCAACATCATACATTTGAGCCAATCTGTCTGACACTGAGGTAGAGCAAATTTTTAGCTGTCATAACCAGATTTACACATGCCACAGAAGTTTGAATGTGATATGTAATACATGTAGCAAAGAGTTAAAAAGTACACACTGCCCAAGTAAACATTTGGATACTTGCTGTAGTAGATTATAGAATGGATTTTAACACAGCTGCAATGTTTTCTGGATATTGTTACTAGCTCACTGGTATTGCTTCCTAAACAATTAAGAGTCTATAATGATCAGACAGGTAATATATATAAAATGCAGGCACGTACTACACATGTGCAAGATCAATACATTTATTGCACTTCAACAGTCCATGAATCATTAATTCCAACCTGGTTTGAACTCCTCACTTTGGTTATGTAAGTAAGCAGTAGAATAATCTCAAGAGAGTATTTAGTGTCAAACAATCAGTGCAAACTAACTGCTCTGTCAAGTCTTATGAAAAGCTGCCAGCTCTAGATAACCAATGAAGAAGAGCTGCTGGTTACAGTGAGATAAATATAAAACAAAAAAACACATATTACTTATTATCTACAGCTATTAAAGAAAAACTCAGTTTTGCAAAAAAAAAAAAAAACACTTTACTTCTGTTCTATGTCACATCTAAACTGCTTCTCTGTGCTTAAAAAAAATGTATACTTGCTGGTTAGTACTGCCCTTGCTGCAGATGTGAGAGCTACAACTCTCATAGACGGAATTGTTAGTATCATTTATCTGACACCCTATCCTCTTGGCTTTTCACAGAACACCTTGTATTCCGTGAAACAGTAACAGAATATGACCATGGATATGAGAGCTGCAGATCAAGGGTAAATAGCTGAAGACATAGGTCTGGCGGGACTCAGCTTAAAAATAGCCTTTTTGGCACCCCTGTGAGAGAGGCATGCATGGACACATATGCTACTACACAGAAGCACACAACCAGTAACAATTCTATGTGCACAACCAAACATATGCACAGGTGTAAATGTGGGTAATCAATTGCACAGGATCATCCTGCCACTGTGGCCAATGATGTGTTGGGTCTGAGACAGGCATGTGCACCCAGATAGACATGTCTATTGTGCCATGGCTTGAGCACTGGCAGTGCTACTTTCCTTAGACAGTACATATCTCTTTAAAGTGTTAGGATTAGAGTTGAGAGGACACCTGGATGTCCGTGTTTTCGGCGGGTTCGGCCGAACTTGAAAAAAAAGTCCGGGTCCGTGTCCTGGACTTTTTCTGAACTTTACCCGGACACCGAACCCCATTGAAGTCAATGGGGACCCGAACTTTCAGGCACTAAAATGGCTCTAAAACACCAATGGAAAGGGCTAGAGTGCTGCAAATGGCAGCAAAATGTAGTTAAGAGCATGGCAAGTGCTCTTAACAAAATTCCCCTTTAAATTAATTTTTAATAGCAGATTAGAACAGCAATCTGTAGTGAAATATAGCTGAACGCTGCACACAACAGACTGATAAAAATAGATTTTTTTCTCCCTCCTCCTCCTCCTCCTCAGTGGGCTCAAGTGAGGGCAAAAATATTGTTCACTGCACCACCCCCCACACAGCAAAATCGATGTAGACTGTAACGGACCGTTTCAGCAGACAAGGGGTTAAAATCCGTTTAGGCGATAGGCCCCTTTCTGAGAGAGCAGGCACAGCTACTGCAGAACATCAAACTCCCGAACTGGATACAATATAGCACTCCAACCTGGAACCTCACGAATAGCTGCTAGCAGACGAACAGGAGAAGCATACATCAGCTTACATTCCTAGCAATCGGTCTCCAACAGCATACAGTGAATCCCCCCAAGAACGAGACAAAGCTCTGTGTGGAAGGTCAAGCAGTGGTATGTTTATTGAGGGCTACCTGCCCCCGTATTTATACAGGTCTCCCACCTGGTGGACACTCCCTTAGGGGACCAAATGGAAGACTGTAACACAAACAGACATGTATCACATTACAGACTCCCAGAAGCAAAACATCCCCACAATGCATCCTGGCTTCCTCCCTTAGTAGACAGCCAGGTGAGCCCATTAACATGTTTATCAATAGTCTCAGTTAATCAGTAGACATTCCTCAGGAGGGGGCTGCTGGAAACCATCCCCCCCCTCTCTCTGCAGCTAAAGCTAGTTTTCACAGCGAGACTCCATTACACACATGGGGACCAAAATACAGTATTATGCTTTAAAATATATAAAGTTACTTTTTATACATTAAACATAGACATGTCACATATCCCCAGATAGCTCAGGTCTGAGTGCACATTATTAGGTGAATGGCACTCAGACCCCACGAATACAGTTTAATCGCCATGGAGCCAAAGTCTTTTAAAACCTGGTCCATAGTCCAAAGGCAGCAGGCGGGCAACCAGGCTCCTCCAATGCAATGTGGCGAGGTTGGTCTCGTCACATCTCTCCCCCTTTCCAAAAAGACTAACAGGGTACCTGACCTCCTGCCGGTCAGTGCCCTCGTTAGTCCAGCAGCCCACCCACAAAGCAGAAAAAACAGTACAGCCCACCCACAATAAATGGTCACTACACCTGGGTAGAGGAGAAACTTGTCCATGTCCAGGTGCCTCACCACGGCTGTGTAGGGGACTGGTAGGCTGCCTTGGTGGGTTGCTGAGTGGGCAGAGACCAGCGGTACTCTGTCCTGGTGCCAGACCTACCACCGGAGTAGTCTGGTTGGGGCCTGGTTGCTGGAGACGGACTGTCTCCCCCTTAGGTGCATAGCTCTGCTGCGGAATGGGGAGACCGGTTGTCCCCCCCTTGGATACACAGCTCTGTCGTGGGGGGGTAGGACCGCCCATCCATACCCCCTGTGTCTCTCCCCCTTTCCAAAAAGACTAACAGGGTACCTGACCTCCTGCCGGTCAGTGCCCTTGTTAGTCCAGCAGCCCACCCACAAAACAGAAGAAACAGTATGGCCCACCCACAATAAATGGTTACTACACCTGGTTAGAGGAGAAACTTGTCCATGTCCAGGTGCCTCACCACGGCTGTGTAGGGGACTGGTAGGCTGCCTTGGTGGGTTGCTGAGTGGGCAGAGACCAGCGGTACTCTGTCCTGGTGCCAGCACTACAACCGGAGTAGTCTGGTTGGAGCCTGGTTGCTGGAGGGGGACTGTCTCCCCCTTGGATACACAGCTCTGTCGTGGGGGGTAGGACCGACCATCCCTACCCCCTGTGTGGTAGGTGCAGAGACCACGGTCCCATCTGCAGCGGTGGGGGGCTTACAGTCTCCCCCTGGTACATTAATCTGCCGCTGGGGAGAGGGGTTAACAAGCTCCTCTCCCGATAGAACACTCTGCCCATCATTGATCCGCCGCTGGGGAGAGGTGGTAACAATCTCCTCTCCCATACATACTTCCAGTCTTTGCGGAGGGAGACCGACTGTCTCTCCTCCCAACACAGAGTCCTGCTGCTGGGGAAAGGAGACTGGGCTCTCTATTCCCTGTAGGATACTCTGCCGCTGGGGAATGGAGACTGGGCTCCCAATTCCCTGCTGTATCTCCCGCTGGGGAATGGAGACTGGGCTCCCAATTCCTGGCACATCACACTGCCGCTGGGGAGGGAGGACACTGCTCTCCTCTCCCTGCACTTTACACTGCTGCTGGGGAATGGAGACTGGGCTCCCAATTCCCTGCAGGACCGGTGGAGAGACCTCGGTCCCATCTGCACTGGTGGGGGGCTTACAGTCTCCCCCTGGTACATTAAGCTGCCGCTGGGGAGAGGGGGTAACAATCTCCTCTCCCATACATACTTCCAGTCTTTGTGGAGGGAGACCGACTGTCTCTCCTCCCAACACAGAGTCCTGCTGCTGGGCGACAGGACCGACTGTCTCTGCCCCCTTTAACTCAGCCTGCCGCTGGAGAATGGAGACTGGGCTCCCAATTCCCAATAAATCAGGCTGCCGCTGGGGAATGGAGACTGGGTTCTCCTCTTCCCTTAACTGTACCTGCCGCTGGAGTTCCTCCCAACATGCCAGCTGGCCCTCTCTCTCTGCCCTGTCTAGCAGAGTCCCGAACACTAAGTTCTTCACGAACCGCTTGGATCTCTCCAGTGGATTGGGTCCGAAAAAGTTCAGCCGTAACCACACCATACGGTCATATTCTCTCAGAGAGTATCTGTACTCCACTGCTGGTTCCATCCCGTCGCTTGCCACCAATTGCCACCAATTGTTACGGAGCAGGACACCCCTGAGCAGGTACCTCCGTTGACAGATGCTCCTAGTGCTTCCCGAGGGCTCCAAGCACTCCACCAGACACCGTAAGAACTTCAGACTCCACGAACCGCCGCAGCTTGGTTAGGGCCTTGGCATCTCCTACCCACCCTGGACCAACGACAAGGCCCCAGGTTCCTGTGGGTGAACCTGTCTTTCCCCAGAGAGTGCAGCAGAACAAGCTCTTACACAAGCTCTTATAAGAGCTTAGTGATTCTCTAAGGGAGTATGGAAGACGATAGCAATCCCTGCAGCAGATTCCCGCAATAACGAGACAAAGCTCCGAGATGAGGGTAAAACAGGAACAACATTTATTGGAAGAACAGAGCACACTTTTATACAGAAATTGGAACATCCCTCCCCCAACAACCGCCTTCCCATTGGTCAATTGCAAAGCACTTGCAGTTCTCACCAAGGTCCTCTCCAGTATATGCAAATGAGGGCTTGAAAATGAGTCAACAGGGATTGGTCAGATAACTTTGACCAATGCAAGGAGACAGAAGCCCCAGGGGGCAATCAATGCACACAACAGTCAGACACAGAACAATGGTTCCCTAATGAGCCCTCAATACACATCACTCTGAGTGTCAATAGACCGCCCGTCTCCTCAGAACTTCCTGTAATGCCCATATTAGGAGTTGGCTTCCTGTTCCTTACAGTTTACAGGAATACGTTTTAGCTTCCAGGAGAGGCAAGGCTCCATTAGCCACATGTTTAAAGAAACACAAAAAGACACAAAAAATGCATAACTCCCAGTCTACTGAACCAAATCCCTACATTCAACCCATCCCCAGATACCCTGGATCTGAGCGCTCAACATATCCAAACAGCGCTCAGATGCCACAAACAGTCAAATTGCCATGGGGTTTACGTTTAGCCTGGGCTGATGAGAGGGTCCATAGTCATATTGCAGGAGGCGAGCAACCAGGCTTCTCCAACGCCCAGTGGCGAGATTGGTCTCGTCAGATAGACTGTCCCTGCCTAATCTCCAGCCTGGCCCTAATATGCTCAATAAGATCGTTCACTGCACCACCCCCCACACAGCAAAATCGATGTAGACTGACCCTGCCTAATCTCCAGCCTGGCCCTAAAATGCTCTTATAACTTTCCCTGCCTGCACTCCGACCTGTCCCTGCATTCTTTTCGGACACAATTTTTCACAGAATCACTGTCTGTCCCTAATCAGCAGCCAACACGTATGATGTGTGCTCTGTCCCTAAACTACAGCAGAATGACGCGGTGCGCTGGGGCTCTCGAACTTATAAAGACATGGTCACATGCTTCAGATGGCCAATCACAGCTACTAATACATTAGTAGGCATGGCTGTGATGGCGCACACCAGTTAAACGCTTGTTGATTGGCTGTTGAAAGCCCGCCATTAAAAATGTGCCATTACATACAAAACAGGAAATAAAATGACCGAACACGGATTTTAAACCCGAACATACAGTAAAGTTTTCGGGTCCGTGTTCGGGTAACAAAAATCCAATTATTCTTGAGCGAACACGAATAATACAGTCCGTGTTCGCTCAACACTAGTTAGGATATGTTTATTAGTTTGGAATAGGTTTAGAGTTCCTTTTTTTATTAATACAAATGTTTTTTTGTTTTGTTTTTTACCCAAAGAATATACACATTTTTTAGAGCTGAGGTCACTATGCCAAATAATACCATAGTAAGTAATTCAACTCTCTTCTTTTATGTTGGTTCCTGTAGCTTCCAGCTTGCCTCACCCTCCTCATCCTCTGAAATATGGTCACTAAACAGACCCTAAATTCAACCGTAGATCTTTGTTTAGGGAAAATCACACATGCTCCATTCTTGGCTTACACCATGAATTTAGTGACATTGAAATTACTAAACAAAACTATCTAGATTGGGAAAAATAATAATATATGGCCTGCAAGGTCTGAAACCTTTTCAGTGTATTGTATGCTGCTAAAATGCTCTCCCGACCTTGCATACTAAGGAAAACCTTCCCCTTCACAGATTTGTTTGCAACATTCCTAAGGGAATGAATGCAAATGCTTGACTACATCTAATAAAAACAAAACGTTGTTAGGATTATGCACTAGGGACCAATACGAACAACAAAGTAGAACAAAAAGTGCTACCCCCACCCAAAGGAAAAACTTGCTTGCAGATTAAATATGCAAAAGTCTCAGTTTATTGGTGAGTACATCACAATAGGTGATCCAAGTAATAAAGGACACTGGCCACCATATAGAACAACATGGATGGAAAAAGGCAATACCTTTAGCAGAAGCCAGGGTGAATGACAAATAACTTTGAGGAACTACAAACCCCCAAGGAGGGGATATAGTGGAGACCAAGCTTTGCAGTGAGGGAAGAAGCTGGTATGGACTCAGATGGAGAGGTTCTGTATGAAGTGACGGAAGCCCACAAGTGCCGCCCTGCACTGAGAAGGCGATGCATCAGCCCCATCAAAGAAAACAGCCGGCGGTGTCCACGAAGCACACCAGCGTCTCCTCCTGCCGATGTACCCGCTACAGCGCCGGAAGATGATGTCACCGGACAGGCGGAAGGCCGTCTGGGGTATGCTGAGTGTCAACACAGTGCAGTATGGATGCAGTATTGAGGCAGCCAGCTGCTGTCAGAGGAAAAATGCCAATAGTATAGACAGACTACATGTTTTGGGGAGAACCCCCTTCTTCAGGTCTATAGCTGGCGCTGTGAACAAAGGAATTTAAATAGGAAAGGGAGGAGGGAGGGGGGGAACACCCTGTCACCCGCACTGACTCCTCCCAAAAGAAAGAAAGCTGCTGATAACAATTAAACATAAAATGCATTAATTAAACAATTATTTATAATTAAACAATTAAACATGAAAAGAAAAAAGAAATTCTACAAAAATGCATAACATAACATTATAACAATTAACTAACTAAATAACAACTGCAGTGTCTAGCTCTTCATTCAAGCCATAGGGAGATAAAGCATTGAGCTTATATATCCAGAAGGTCTGTCTTATACATAATATGGAAAAAAGCTCACTATCTGTAAGAGTCCCCCTGGGTATAGACTCAATAGCCAAAACCGTCAAATCTTGAAAGTTCCTATTATGGTGGATGGAGAAGTGATGGGGACAATATGAGACTTTTGCATATTTAATCTGCAATCAAGTTTTTCCTTTGGTCGGGGGTAGCGCTTTTTGTCCCACTTTGTTGTTCTCATTGGATCTGAGTGTGGGCCAGCACCACCCCTGACAGGAATAACGTTCATTCATTTTTTGATCTCTACACATATAAGTTCTCAGTGCCAGGTTTCTCTGTGTGTTTTACTATGGACCAATAGACTTCATTTTGCTAAGGGGAGTTTCACATTGCAAGAGAATTTTCCCAAGTGCAAAGTGCATTGGAGGATGGAAGTCAGCTGAGCTTCACTTTGTTTACTAAGACTCCTGGGAAACTGTGTTAAGATTCTCAAGTTATTTTAGTAAATCAGCCCACACGTGTCGTAATCATGCAGCGGTTGTGTCCCTCCAACATTGCTCACCAAGAAAGCTTGGTCAACTAGACAAAGCTTTCTTGGTTTCTGGAACTGTTCTGGTGCATAGTTGTTTGTTAACGGTCATTAATTTATTATTTTGAGTGAAACGAAGATATTAGTATTAGTTCCCAAGGACCTCAATTTAACTTTTTATGCAGGATCTAATGAATGAACTTGAATGGGCTGAAATTAAACAATATTTTATAATTCATTTTATAATTTCACTCTTTCTCAGTTGATCATTTAAACTGTGCTTATTTTTTTGTTTTGGGTCAAGACATTTTAATACTTTTGTGGATAACATTCTGAATTATTGCAATTAAGACACAGACCCAGGAGGAGCTCCAATTCTTCCTTATTCTATCCAAAAATGTTTTGGCTTTATATACCCTTTATATTTTGGTAGTTTTATTGTTGGGAAAATGCTAGTTGGATTTGGAGGTATGTTTTTAATGATTTTTATGAGTTCTTATGGGGAGGATATAATATATATATATATACATAAATTGTATGCAAACTTAGTATTTAACAAATATGTCCTTGAGGTGGAATAATACATGCATATTGTATTTGTTGCAATGCTTCATTTGGAAGGTATGGTAACAGATACTATGGTTTTGATAAACTAATCACTCAGGTAGGAACAATGACAAAACAACTAATTTGGATTTGTTTTATAATGTGAAGTTGTTCAGTGTGGACTGCTTGTCCAATTTTTAACTACTGTGTTTGCAAACTTGGAAAGATATACTGTAGTTAAAGGTTATATATTTATTGCCATAATATTCGTAACTGTTACTTTTCTGCTCTGCTCTGTGAAAAGATGATGTAAGTATAATTCAAGTTCAGTATTGGAATTATTTACATTTTATTTTACAGCCAGTTCCTTTTTGTTCACGTTATTGATTTTCTAACTTATGTCCATATTAGTTAGCTTCCATCTTTTATTTTTATTAAGAGTCATGTATTGTTAAGCATGTGAACAAGTAAATTGGATAATCTATCTAATGCTCTAGAGCTTCCCGAAGATGTCAAATGTTTTCAGCTTGGAGGTGAAAAACTGTTATCTGGGTCTATGTATTTTCAATTAAGCTAAACAGAAGAACAAATCAGGAGTTTCATTTTAATCACAGCTTCATATTTTGGTTGCTCATGTGTCACTATTTTAATTTCATTACTGTGTTTTATTCTGTCTTCAGCTAATGGCTATTTTCACAACTTTTATACAGTGAAGCTTGATATTAATGATCAGGTTATGTGCCCTATTTTAACATTTTATCAGTGCAAGGCTGCTAAGAAAACTAGAGGGGCAGCAATTGCCATAAAGGCTGTTTTGCACAAGTAGAGGGTGGTCTTGAGAGCTGAAGAAGTTCTTATTACACTTCTAAACAGCAGTTCATGATATTGTAGACATAGCCAGTAGTAGTTAGTAACATTTAACTGGTCTTGTTCATTTTCCCACTCAACTAATTTGCCTTTTCCTCCAAACCACTTGAATGAGTGGCAAAATGTTTTCAATATACCTAGATTTGTCTAATGCAAGACTATGCGTTTGGATTGATGGAACAAGGTGTAAAGGACAGAAAGGACAGTTTTTTCAGAGTACCAATAAAACACTATTACATGAAAAAATATAATTATGATCTGCATTTGGCTAAGGTGAATAGAGCTCTTGCAGTTATGTTTTTATTTAGCTACTAGAATTCCCTTAACCACTTGCCTACAGGGCACTTAACCCCCCCCCCCTCCTGTCCAGGCCAATTCTCAGCTTTCAGCGCTGTCGCACTTTGAATGGCAATTGCGCGGTCATGCAACACTGTACCCAAATTACATTTTTATCATTTTTTTTCAAACAACTAGAGCTTTCTTTTGGTGGTATTTAATCACTACTGGGGTTTTTATTTTTTGCTGAACAAACAAAAAAATACCGTAAATTTTGAACAAAAAAAAGCAAACAAACAGTTTTTATAGTTTGGTATAAAATTTAGCAAATGGGTAATTTTTCTCCTTCATTGATGTGCGCTGATGAGGCAGCACTGATAGGCCCTGATAGGCTGCACTGGTGGGCACTGATAGGTGACACTGATGAACACTGATAAGGCGGCACTGATGGGCACTGATAAGGTGTTACTGATAAAGCGGCACTGATAAGGCAGCACTAATATGTGGCACTGATGGGTGGCACCGGTGGGCACTGATGGGCGGCACTGAAGGGCACTGGTAGGAGGCACTGAAGGGCACTAATAGGCAGCACTCATGGGCACTGATGGGCACTAATATGTGGCACTGATGGGCAATGATAGGCACTGGTAGATGACACTTATGATGGGGCACTGATTGGCACTGGTGAGCACTGATAGGTGGCACTGGTGGACACTGGTAGGTGGCACTAGTGGGCACTGACAGGTGGCACTGGTGGGCACTGGTAGGTGGCACTGGTGGGCACTGGTGTGTGATATGGGTGGGTACTTGTGGGTACTGGTAGGTGGCACTGGTGGGCACAATTTCCCATTTTCTTTCCGGGGGGCCGATGTCCCACTGACAGCAGCCGGCAATCTTTTTTTTTTCTCCTTACACTGACAGTGAAAGGATAAAAAAACAGCTGATCGCCAGCTGCTATTTACTTCACATGATCAGCTGTCATTGGCCGACCGCTGATTCCATGGTAAGGGGGTGAGACCGCCCCCTTACTCCGATCTGTGATCAGGCGAGTCTCATGGACTCGCTGATCACAGAGCGAGCCGGGCTGCTAATGCATGGGAGGACGTCAATATATTCCCTCTCGGCAATAAAAGTCTGCGCTATAGCCGTTTTTCGGGCGGAAAGTAGTTAATAAATATTAATATCAAAAGTTGAAGCCTCTCTGTTTGAACATGAGAATAGGATACAAAATCTCTAAAGGCCCATTTTCACTATGCACTGTGATAACACACATTTTCATGCCTTTCATGCTGTATTAACCGCTTGCCGACCGTCGCACGACTATTTACTGCGGCAGTCAGCCCCGTACAGGCAAAGCGACGTAGGGCTAAGTCGCTCGCCTACGAGCCTCTAGGGGGCTAACGCGCGCCGCCAGAGGCGCGCTCCCGCCCCCGCTCGTTCCCTTGATATGTCCGCGTCAGTGACCGGCGGCCCCGATGTCCGTCAGTCATCTGCAATCTCCCGGTGGAGAGGGAGAAAGGCAGGCTGCTAATGTAAACAAAGCCGCCTGTCATTCTCCCTGATGTAACAGCATAGATCGTACGATCCTGCTATGTAGGATCGTATGTCTCTGTGGTTACATCACTAGCCACGCCAATTTACAGATAGAATCATGCCCCTGGGGACACACTTAACCCCTTGATCACTGATAAAGTTAACCCCTTCCCTGCCATTATCATTTTTACAGTAACAGTGCATATGTATAGCACTGATTACTGTAGTAATGTCACTGGTACCCCCAAAAGTGTCAAAAATGTAAGTCAGGGGTCTGATCTGTCCACCGCAAATGTTGCAGTCCCGCAAAAAAAAATCGCAGATCGCCGCCATTACTAGTTAAAAAAAAACAATAAAAATCACATAATTCTTTCCCGTAGTTAGTAGCTGCGATGACTTTTGCGCAAACCAATCAAAATACGCTTATTGCGTTTTTTTTTTTTTTTTTGCCAAAAATATGTAGCAGAAAACAAATTGGCCTAAAATGTTAAAAAAATTAGATTTTTAAATTTTTTTGGGGGGAATTTCATATAAAAAATGTGAAAGATATTGTTATTTTTTCAAAATTGTCGCTCTTTTTGGGGTTTATAGCGCAAAAAGTAAAAATCGCACAGGTGATCAAATACCACCAAAAGAACGCTCTGTTTGTGGGAAAAAAAAGATGTCAATTTCATTTTGGTACAGCGTCGCACGACCGCGTAATTGTCCATTAAATTCACACAGTGCCGAATCGCAAAATAGGGCCTGGTCTTTGAGCAGCCAAATCCTCCGGGGCTTTAGTGGTTAAGACAGGCCAGCTATTATGAATAAGCTGGAAGTGAGCATGTTCAGCAAGGCAGCACACCATAGTGCAATTGTACTGCAAGTGCATTGGCAACTACTGAACATGTTGTGTGCCACGTGTGCCAGTCTAACTGTCATCAATGTGAATGGGCACTGAAGGTTCGGAATCACCAAATAAAAAAACCTCATATATTCAAAATGACAATATTTAATAATGAACTTTAAAACGCACTAAATCTTTTCTGCCCTTTACAATAATGTATTTAGGGCAAGACTTTAAGACTTTAATTTATATTTATAGCTGTATGCTCTAAGTCTTAACTACTCAAAATCATTTTCACTTGTTGGAGACTGAACATCTTTACCATTTGAGCTCTATTGCCATTGCGATTATCATGGTTTGTAGAATATATTTCTGTGAAAATCTCTATTATGAGTTTTCGCACTTATTCACCATCTTGAATTTACAAGTAACAGCTGTTGAATGAATTGTTTTTGGTGTCATATAATATTGGGATTAGAACAATAAAAATTTGAAAAGCAAGGTTATTTTTTGCAAAAAAGAAAAAACAAACAAACAAGAAAACACATGCACATTTTTACATGGCAATTGTAATAAAACAAGCATAGTTAATGAGATAAGACAGAGGGAGAGCTATAGATTGGGGGGTGACAGTCACAAAGGGGTTTGTAAAACGGTTGGCTAATGAATGAGAAAACACATATCTAAATGTAGGCCATTATTTTCTATGTCAACTAGAACTATCATTCTTAGTTCAAAAGTTTTTCTATCCTAATAGTTTTGAAATTTCATTTAAGAACTAAGTCATTGAGGTCTTCCATAGTGTGGTCCGGTTGTAAGAAATGATGTCCCACAGGTGTGCAGAACTCATCTTCTTTATGTTTCTTGATGGTATGTCTGTGCAAATTCATCCTAGCTTGCATCTTCTGTCCTGTTTCACTAAAATTAGATCACCAACATAATACTTCATTCTCTGTTATGATGAGTTGTAAAAAAATTTCCAACAACCCCCAATAGTGGCATTAGAAATATCCCAACAACCCCCAATTTGGCATTCAGACAACCACCCAGCCTCAGACATAAACGAATAAATAGGGATGGGCAAACGGTTGACCTGAGCATTAATTCAGGCCTCACACACCTGAATTTACAGTGTTTTCCCCCCCGATGAACACCTTGCAATACACTGAGCGCTGATTGAGCAAAGCTTTGTCCAATCGTGGCACAGTGTAAGCTGGTTTTTAAGGAGCGGGGCCGGGAAGCGTCCTTAACAACCGATGAGTCATCAGCTGTCAATAGGTTTCCCCGATGACAGCTGAATAAAATGGATTTGGAGAGGAACCCCACGCCAAAATGCAATATAATAACCGCATGGGGTCCCCAAAAATCTTTACCAGACCCTTATCCGGCCATGCAGCCTGGCAGGTCAGGAAAGGGGGGGGGTGAGCGCCCCCACTCCTGAACCATACCAGGCCACATGCCCTCAACATGGGGGATTGGTGCTTTGGGACCAAAGCACCTTGCCTCTTCCCGACAACCCTAGACTGTGGTTGTCGGAATCTGATCTGACCCCCCCCCCCAATGGGAATGGCTGTTGGGTACACAGTACCCCTACCCATTCACCAAAAAAGTGTACAAAAGTAATAACCACATGAGACAGTTTTTGACAAATCCTCTATTAAAAAAAAAAAAAAAGTGTCCCTCTATGTAAATCCATCGTCAATCACACCGCCCGCCAACCCGAAAAATAGAAAAAAATGAAAAACACTCCACCTCCTGGGCCACCGTATGCCCACTCATCGATTTGACATTTCTTATTTACCTGGCTATGTCACCTGTTGGCACTACCCCTTCGGACATCACATGACGTCAGAATGGTGCGGTGCCACCAGATGACATAGCCAGATGGTCCTAATACTGCTACAATCACCTCAAGCAGCATGTTTTAATAACATGGTATGGTATAGTAAAGCATTTAAAGAGCAGTGTGCTTTTTTACATGTGTGATAATATTCAAAGGTTAGCAACCTGGCTAAAACAAATGTGGCCTGATATATTTTTTCCGGAAAGCATTATTACAAATTTCCCTAGTTACAGGTTTGGAAATAAACACTTGACAGTAAGTTACCTCAACCCACTTACTTCTCTTTCATAGGAAATCATTTTGGTAATGTTTTCTTTAAATCTTTAGTTCTACGAAATGATGTGAAAAAAAAAAAAAATGTCAGTGATTATATGCATTAAAAATACAGTATAATCCTATTTACAGTAGTATATAATCATTTATTATAATACATCCTATAAGCAATATAGTTTTACGAACAATGTTATAATTACATATCCACATTGCAAATCATTGTCTGGTTTGTATTTCTTTGAAACACTGTGCCTAATAATGTGATTATAATCTCTGCCTCTTTCTTGCCTTTTCATATAACCTTCATTACTATCTGCCCAGGGGAGCTATTGTGTCAAACAAGAAGACGTTTGATTTGAAAGTACATGCAAATGTACTTTGAACATTTTGCAGCAATATATCTGATCAAATAGATTAGGAGTACTTGATTTTGACACCTTGGAATTTACTTTTGCTATAATTCAAATTACATAGTTATGTAACTTGGATATTACTTGGAGGGGAGTTATTGGAAAAAATAAAATATTGTTAGATTCAACAATTCATTCTGTAAATGAAATTAGTTCATTGTACTTCAAGTAATTTTTTTACCTTAATACTGTATATGAGTCATCTGCAATAGACGTGGGCTCAACCAACACATAGGGGGAGATTTACTAAACCTGGTGCACTCAAAATATGGTGCAGCTGTGCATAGTAACCAATCAGTTTGTTTAAATAAACTTTGACAACAAAATCTGGAAGCTGTTTGGTTTCTATGAAGAGTTGCACCACATTGTGCATGCTCCAGTTTTAGTAAATAACCCCCATTGGTTCTTCAACCAACAGGATATCCATGTGTAGTTCAGTTGATCAGAAGTGTAGCATGGGCAGGTTATATAATATATGCAAAAATGAAACATTTGCTGTCTTTCCTTTACTTCCTGGCCCAGAGAAACAACAGTAAATGTTAATACTCTATTAGACAGCTGTCCCTGACAATTTGTCTCCACTGGAAGATTTCCCCTCTGTTCTTTTTCCAATAACATCTGTAAAATTTTGGATTTCCAATAACGTTAAGTCCCATTGCTAATGGTCACCAGGACAAATAGAGGATAAACCTCTGCAGTGATAACACAAACGGAAATAAGCATCTTTCAGGGATTTCACTTTCCACAATCTATACAAAACAAAAAAATGTTGGCAATAGATATACCTTGAGATTGGTGGAAAACCCATTAGAGTAACAGACAGTCGACAGTTGTCAGGAACACAGCTCAAGTATATCAATACAAGCCAAAGTAAGATTTAGAATGCCAACTATACTTTCAGAAAATCCAGAGGAACCTCTTGGCTCAAGCACTGTCCCAGTGCACTGAAAATATATGATTGCCACTTAAATATTGCAAACTGTCCCTAATTTGTCATGCTCGTTGTGCTCTAACCCCTAATCTCAGCACATATGCATGGAAGGAGCCTGATCCACAGTGAAGAATCTGATGAGGAGGCTGTGCAGTGCTGAGTAGACAACAAAGTGAACATCCCAGGGCAGCAATGACAGGTAAGTACAAGGCTTGGAGGGGGGCTTGGGATGGGTAGAAGAGCCCAATAAAATGTAAACACAATAAGGGGAACAATACATTTTGACTGACCCCCTCCAACAGCAAAAAATGTTTCTTTTTGTTTTTATCAAAACAACCTTGATAAAATTGTATGACATGTTTGTGGCTGTAGATTTTATAGCTTTATACTTCACTGCAGCTGGGCAAGACAACATACCTTTTTTTATCTCCTTGTCCAGTTTTCTATACTAATGCAGGTGTGTTTCAGATGAATGATTTTAAGAAGATGTTACTCAGCATTCACACAAGACTTAAATTAAATTCTGCTTCTGACTACAAAATACTTCCTGCTGCTTTGCGTTCAAAAGTAGGAAATTAGGTAAGAAACAAAAGTAAGTAGGAAATTAAACATGTAGCATGTAATGTACACCAGTAAATCACTAAACAACAGACATTTTAACAAACATTTCATGCAGTACATTAAACTGCCTTGCACATCCCATTAGATTGCAGTAATAATGTTATAGCACATAATAGTGTTTGCTAGGTTATTCACCTTAAGGTGTACGTTTAGTAAACTGAGAAGTTTTCTCTCAGTTCACTTCTCGGCAGTTCTCAGAGAAAAAATATCTCCTCTGGCACCCAGTTTAGAAGGCCGAGAACTTCACTTCTCACAGGGTGATCAGAGGAGATTTCTTTCTCTGAGAACTGCTGAGATTTGTGTACAACTGGGTGGACTGCCTGTAATCTCACGAGATATTGTGAGATTACAACCGCCCCTAAGTTTAAAAAGTGAAACTAAAGTTTAAAAGAACTCGTAATGACATGTTCTGACACATGAAAACATATCTATACACACACACATGCACAGTATATATACATACAGTATATATATATATATATATATATATATATATACACATATATATATACCAGTACATATAGTGTATATATATATATATAAATATATATATATATATATATATATATGTATATATACACACCAGTACACACAATATATATATATATATATATATATACACACACACACACACATACACCAGTATATATATATATATATATATACAAACTATATATATATATATATATATATATATATATATATATATATATATATACACACACACACATACATACACCCACAAACAACACACTTACATAAATGTATAGAATATATATATTCATTTTGAACCCACTGGTGCTGATATATAGGAAGAAAGAAGTCTTCTTCCTCTAATCACACAGCTTCTCCCCCTGATTCTCCACCTCTGAGCTGGAGAAGCAGGAAGAGGAGATCTTCAAAGAGAAGCACAGTGATCAGGTGACATCATGTGTTACTAAACTGGCCGTTTCTGGTGCAGTGAATGCAAGCCGTTTGTGTACTGAGATGAGATGAGAAGACTATGTTCTCCACTACTCTTCTCAGTAATTTAAACCGGCAATGCTCTGAGACAAGCCGTGATCATCCAGATCTCGGCTCATCTCAGTTTACTAAACGTACACCTAAGCCCAAGGCTTTCAGCTACAAGCTTGAAAACAAGTCGGCTTCAAAAGCAGCACACCTCAATATAACATGAATGTCTAGGTATCCAATTTTAAGCACAGCAAGCCATTTCTACTACTTTAAAACAATACATAGACCAGGCCATTTACGTTTAAATAAATTATCTCAATAAGCATGAACTATTTTTAATCCTGCTGGCCATAATAGATAGATAGGAAGGTATGTTATATTTACTTGTTTTCCCACAGTTATATCTCTTCAGTTGCTTCCTGGTTTCTGGCCTAGACCAAAATGATGTTATACATCCACAGAAGTCTTCCTGGGCATTTGATTGGCCCATTAAGTTGATTTATTGAGGTTCATTTACTAAAACTGGAGAGTGCAAAGTTTGGTGCTGCTCTGCATAGTAGCCAAATGTCTTCTAACTTCAGTTTGTTCAAGTAAGGTTTGACAAAAACCTGGAAGCTGTGTGATTTCTATGCAGAGCTGCACCCGATTTTGCACTCTTCAGTTCTAGTAAATCAACCCCATTGTTTATAACACTTGTTGGACAGTAAAGGGGGAACTTTAGTTACCTGTTTCTGGTGGGAACTTGCTGTCAGTTACATCCCTGTTCCCTCATTGGGATGAGTGTTCTCCATTTAATTGCTAGCAAGAGAGACCATTTTCTGAGCCAACATTTAAATTATAATAAATTAAAATGATCTAGTTTGTGTGCTTGTGACAAGTGAAAACAACTATAGTGTGATTGTAGGCCAAGCTACATTATTTTCATTGTACAGTAGGTTTGCAAAAAAAAGATGTTTCTAGCACGCCGGGCACATGGGATTTTCATTTTGTCATTTGGATGTTAATATTGTTTGTTAGTTACACCTATGTTCTCACTTTGTAATGAGATTGCATCTAATCCTCATTAAAACACCATAATTCCACCCACCTCAATCCTCCTGAGTTTACTGAGTTAATAAACTAATGTTTATTAATCATGAGTTCAACAATTGTAGTGAATAATCTACACATCTCTCCATTTAAAAAGGACCTGAACAATGGAAGCTGTCCTGAAAAAGGAAGGCAGAGGTTAAGGAGTGGCCACCAGATTTGCCTGCAGTCTCCATATGTAGCAAGAGTTCACAGCTAGTGTTGAGCGAACACGGACTGTATTATTCGTGTTCGTACCGAATAATTGGATTTTTTGTACCCGAACACGGACACGGACACTTTACTGTATGTTCGGGTAAAAATCCGTGTTCGGTCGTTTTATTTCCGGGTTTTGCATGCTTTGGCGCTCTTTTCATGGCGGGCTTTCAACAGCCAATCAACAATCGTTTAACTGGTGTGCCTTAAGCCATCCCAGCCATGCCTGCAAATGTCTCAGTAGCTGTGATTGGCCGTCTGAAGCATGTGACCAAGTCTTTATAAGTTCGAGGCAGCCGCAGCGGCGTCATTATGCTGCTTAGATTCAGGGACAGAGCACACATCAACGTGCTGGCTGCTGATTAGGGAAAGATAGGCAGGAAAAAACCATTTGTGTCCGGATAGAATTGAGGGACAGGTCGGAGTGTTTAGGCAGGGCGAGTTGTAGGCATTTTAGGGATAGAGTCTGCTGAATTATAGGGTCAGTGTCTTCTACAAACTACAATCGATATTGCTGTGTGGGGGGTGGGGTCTGCACTCAATCCTGATCTACGATCTCTTCTCAATCCTGTTAGGGACAGAGTCTGCTGAATTTTAGGGAAACTGTGTTCTACAAACTACAATCGATATTGCTGTGTGGTGTGGGATTGGAGATAGGCAGGTGTCAGTGATCCACATCCATTTTTCTGTGTGTGAGCTGCAGTGAACACAATCTTTTTGGGCTGCAGTGAACACAATCTTTTTGGGCTGCAGTGAACACAATCTTTTTGGGCTGCAGTGAACACAATCTTTTTGGGCTGCAGTGAACACAATCTTTTTGGGGTGCAGTGAACAAAATCTTTTTGGGGTGCAGTGAACACAATCCTTTTTGGTGTGCAGTGAACACAATCTTTGTGGGGTGCAGTGAACAAAATCCTTTGTGGGGTGCAGTGAACACAATCTTTTTGGGGTGCAGTGAACAAAATCCTTTTTGGGGTGCAGTGAACAACATCCTTTTTGGGGTGCAGTGAACACAATCTTTTTGGGGTGCAGTGAACAAAATCCTTTGTGGGGTGCAGTGAACACAATCTTTTTGGGGTGCAGTGAACACAATCTTTTTGGGGTGGAGTGAACAACATCCTTTTTGGGGTGCAGTGAACAAAATCCTTTTTGGGGTGCAGTGAACAAAATCCTTTTTGGGGTGCAGTGAACACAATCTTTTTGGGGTGCAGTGAACACAATCTTTGTGGGGTGCAGTGAACACAATCTTTTTGGGGTGGAGTGAACAACATCCTTTTTGGGGTGCAGTGAACAACATCCTTTTTGGGGTGCAGTGAACACAATCTTTTTGGGGTGCAGTGAACACAATCTTTGTGGGGTACAGTGAACAGAATCTTTGTGGGGTGCAGTGAACACAATCTTTGGGGGGTACAGTGAACACAATCTTTGTGAGGTGCAGTGAACACAATCTTTGTGGGGTGCAGTGAACACAATCATTGTGGGGTGCAGTGAACTCAATCTTTGTGGGGTACAGTGAACACAATCTCATACTTCTGAAGGTTTGAGGGTGCTGCCTGTTCCATACTCCCCCTACTCCTCATCTAGCCTTTTAGGGGTACAAACAATAGTAATTGGGGCCTAGTGTGGTTGTGTACGTGTGATATACATACACTTTTTTGGGATCATATTTTCTATTCCGCTATTTAATCAAAAACCTTTGGGGATCAGTTAAATTGGGGGATAGTCTGTGTTGGTACGTGTGAGAGAGATCCACCTTTCCAAGTTGTTGGGGTTCATCTCATACTTCTGAAGGTTTGAGGGTGCTGCCTGTTCCATACTCCCCCTACTCCTAGCCTTTTAGGGGTACAAACAATAGTAATTGGGGCCTAGTGTGGTTGTGTACGTGTGATATACATACACTTTTTTGGGATCATATTTTCTATTCCGCTATTTAATCAAAAACCTTTGGGGATCAGTTAAATTGGGGGATAGTCTGTGTTGGTACGTGTGAGAGAGATCCACCTTTCCAAGTTGTTGGGGTTCATCTCATACTTCTGAAGGTTTGAGGGTGCTGCCTGTTCCATACTCCCCCTACTCCTAGCCTTTTAGGGGTACAAACAATAGTAATTGGGGCCTAGTGTGGTTGTGTACGTGTGATATACATACACTTTTTTGGGATCATATTTTCTATTCCGCTATTTAATCAAAAACCTTTGGGGATCAGTTAAATTGGGGGATAGTCTGTGTTGGTACGTGTGAGAGAGATCCACCTTTCCAAGTTGTTGGGGTTCATCTCATACTTCTGAAGGTTTGAGGGTGCTGCCTGTTCCATACTCCCCCTACTCCTAGCCTTTTAGGGGTACAAACAATAGTAATTGGGGCCTAGTGTGGTTGTGTACGTGTGATATACATACACTTTTTTGGGATCATATTTTCTATTCCGCTATTTAATCAAAAACCTTTGGGGATCAGTTAAATTGGGGGATAGTCTGTGTTGGTACGTGTGAGAGAGATCCACCTTTCCAAGTTGTTGGGGTTCATCTCATACTTCTGAAGGTTTGAGGGTGCTGCCTGTTCCATACTCCCCCTACTCCTAGCCTTTTAGGGGTACAAACAATAGTAATTGGGGCCTAGTGTGGTTGTGTACGTGTGATATACATACACTTTTTTGGGATCATATTTTCTATTCCGCTATTTAATCAAAAACCTTTGGGGATCAGTTAAATTGGGGGATAGTCTGTGTTGGTACGTGTGAGAGAGATCCACCTTTCCAAGTTGTTGGGGTTCATCTCATACTTCTGAAGGTTTGAGGGTGCTGCCTGTTCCATACTCCCCCTACTCCTAGCCTTTTAGGGGTACAAACAATAGTAATTGGGGCCTAGTGTGGTTGTGTACGTGTGATATACATACACTTTTTTGGGATCATATTTTCTATTCCGCTATTTAATCAAAAACCTTTGGGGATCAGTTAAATTGGGGGATAGTCTGTGTTGGTACGTGTGAGAGAGATCCACCTTTCCAAGTTGTTGGGGTTCATCTCATACTTCTGAAGGTTTGAGGGTGCTGCCTGTTCCATACTCCCCCTACTCCTAGCCTTTTAGGGGTACAAACAATAGTAATTGGGGCCTAGTGTGGTTGTGTACGTGTGATATACATACACTTTTTTGGGATCATATTTTCTATTCCGCTATTTAATCAAAAACCTTTGGGGATCAGTTAAATTGGGGGATAGTCTGTGTTGGTACGTGTGAGAGAGATCCACCTTTCCAAGTTGTTGGGGTTCATCTCATACTTCTGAAGGTTTGAGGGTGCTGCCTGTTCCATACTCCCCCTACTCCTAGCCTTTTAGGGGTACAAACAATAGTAATTGGGGCCTAGTGTGGTTGTGTACGTGTGATATACATACACTTTTTTGGGATCATATTTTCTATTCCGCTATTTAATCAAAAACCTTTGGGGATCAGTTAAATTGGGGGATAGTCTGTGTTGGTACGTGTGAGAGAGATCCACCTTTCCAAGTTGTTGGGGTTCATCTCATACTTCTGAAGGTTTGAGGGTGCTGCCTGTTCCATACTCCCCCTACTCCTAGCCTTTTAGGGGTACAAACAATAGTAATTGGGGCCTAGTGTGGTTGTGTACGTGTGATATACATACACTTTTTTGGGATCATATTTTCTATTCCGCTATTTAATCAAAAACCTTTGGGGATCAGTTAAATTGGGGGATAGTCTGTGTTGGTACGTGTGAGAGAGATCCACCTTTCCAAGTTGTTGGGGTTCATCTCATACTTCTGAAGGTTTGAGGGTGCTGCCTGTTCCATACTCCCCCTACTCCTAGCCTTTTAGGGGTACAAACAATAGTAATTGGGGCCTAGTGTGGTTGTGTACGTGTGATATACATACACTTTTTTGGGATCATATTTTCTATTCCGCTATTTAATCAAAAACCTTTGGGGATCAGTTAAATTGGGGGATAGTCTGTGTTGGTACGTGTGAGAGAGATCCACCTTTCCAAGTTGTTGGGGTTCATCTCATACTTCTGAAGGTTTGAGGGTGCTGCCTGTTCCATACTCCCCCTACTCCTAGCCTTTTAGGGGTACAAACAATAGTAATTGGGGCCTAGTGTGGTTGTGTACGTGTGATATACATACACTTTTTTGGGATCATATTTTCTATTCCGCTATTTAATCAAAAACCTTTGGGGATCAGTTAAATTGGGGGATAGTCTGTGTTGGTACGTGTGAGAGAGATCCACCTTTCCAAGTTGTTGGGGTTCATCTCATACTTCTGAAGGTTTGAGGGTGCTGCCTGTTCCATACTCCCCCTACTCCTAGCCTTTTAGGGGTACAAACAATAGTAATTGGGGCCTAGTGTGGTTGTGTACGTGTGATATACATACACTTTTTTGGGATCATATTTTCTATTCCGCTATTTAATCAAAAACCTTTGGGGATCAGTTAAATTGGGGGATAGTCTGTGTTGGTACGTGTGAGAGAGATCCACCTTTCCAAGTTGTTGGGGTTCATCTCATACTTCTGAAGGTTTGAGGGTGCTGCCTGTTCCATACTCCCCCTACTCCTAGCCTTTTAGGGGTACAAACAATAGTAATTGGGGCCTAGTGTGGTTGTGTACGTGTGATATACATACACTTTTTTGGGATCATATTTTCTATTCCGCTATTTAATCAAAAACCTTTGGGGATCAGTTAAATTGGGGGATAGTCTGTGTTGGTACGTGTGAGAGAGATCCACCTTTCCAAGTTGTTGGGGTTCATCTCATACTTCTGAAGGTTTGAGGGTGCTGCCTGTTCCATACTCCCCCTACTCCTAGCCTTTTAGGGGTACAAACAATAGTAATTGGGGCCTAGTGTGGTTGTGTACGTGTGATATACATACACTTTTTTGGGATCATATTTTCTATTCCGCTATTTAATCAAAAACCTTTGGGGATCAGTTAAATTGGGGGATAGTCTGTGTTGGTACGTGTGAGAGAGATCCACCTTTCCAAGTTGTTGGGGTTCATCTCATACTTCTGAAGGTTTGAGGGTGCTGCCTGTTCCATACTCCCCCTACTCCTAGCCTTTTAGGGGTACAAACAATAGTAATTGGGGCCTAGTGTGGTTGTGTACGTGTGATATACATACACTTTTTTGGGATCATATTTTCTATTCCGCTATTTAATCAAAAACCTTTGGGGATCAGTTAAATTGGGGGATAGTCTGTGTTGGTACGTGTGAGAGAGATCCACCTTTCCAAGTTGTTGGGGTTCATCTCATACTTCTGAAGGTTTGAGGGTGCTGCCTGTTCCATACTCCCCCTACTCCTAGCCTTTTAGGGGTACAAACAATAGTAATTGGGGCCTAGTGTGGTTGTGTACGTGTGATATACATACACTTTTTTGGGATCATATTTTCTATTCCGCTATTTAATCAAAAACCTTTGGGGATCAGTTAAATTGGGGGATAGTCTGTGTTGGTACGTGTGAGAGAGATCCACCTTTCCAAGTTGTTGGGGTTCATCTCATACTTCTGAAGGTTTGAGGGTGCTGCCTGTTCCATACTCCCCCTACTCCTAGCCTTTTAGGGGTACAAACAATAGTAATTGGGGCCTAGTGTGGTTGTGTACGTGTGATATACATACACTTTTTTGGGATCATATTTTCTATTCCGCTATTTAATCAAAAACCTTTGGGGATCAGTTAAATTGGGGGATAGTCTGTGTTGGTACGTGTGAGAGAGATCCACCTTTCCAAGTTGTTGGGGTTCATCTCATACTTCTGAAGGTTTGAGGGTGCTGCCTGTTCCATACTCCCCCTACTCCTAGCCTTTTAGGGGTACAAACAATAGTAATTGGGGCCTAGTGTGGTTGTGTACGTGTGATATACATACACTTTTTTGGGATCATATTTTCTATTCCGCTATTTAATCAAAAACCTTTGGGGATCAGTTAAATTGGGGGATAGTCTGTGTTGGTACGTGTGAGAGAGATCCACCTTTCCAAGTTGTTGGGGTTCATCTCATACTTCTGAAGGTTTGAGGGTGCTGCCTGTTCCATACTCCCCCTACTCCTCATCTAGCCTTTTAGGGGTACAAACAATAGTAATTGGGGCCTAGTGTGGTTGTGTACGTGCGAGATACATACACTTTTTTTGATCATATTTCCTATTCCGCTATTCAATAAAAACCTTTGAGGATCAATTGAATTGCGGGATAGTCTGTGTCGGTACGTGTGAGAGAGATCCACCTTTCCAAGTTGTTGGGGTTCATCTCATACTTCTGAAGGTTTGAGGGTGCTGCCTGTTCCATACTCCCCCTACTCCTCATCTAGCCTTTTAGGGGTACAAACAATAGTAATTGGGGCCTAGTGTGGTTGTGTACGTGTGATATACATACACTTTTTTTGGATCATATTTTCTATTCCGCTATTTAATCAAAAACCTTTGGGGATCAGTTAAATTGGGGGATAGTCTGTGTTGGTACGTGTGAGAGAGATCCACCTTTCCAAGTTGTTGGGGTTCATCTCATACTTCTGAAGGTTTGAGGGTGCTGCCTGTTCCATACCCCCCCTACTCCTCATCTAGCCTTTTAGGGGTACAAACAATAGTAATTGGGGCCTAGTGTGGTTGTGTACGTGCGAGATACATACACTTTTTTTGATCATATTTCCTATTCCGCTATTCAATAAAAACCTTTGAGGATCAATTGAATTGCGGGATAGTCTGTGTCGGTACGTGTGAGAGAGATCCACCTTTCCAAGTTGTTGGGGTTCATCTCATACTTCTGAAGGTTTGAGGGTGCTGCCTGTTCCATACTCCCCCTACTCCTCATCTAGCCTTTTAGGGGTACAAACAATAGTAATTGGGGCCTAGTGTGGTTGTGTACGTGTGATATACATACACTTTTTTTGGATCATATTTTCTATTCCGCTATTTAATCAAAAACCTTTGGGGATCAGTTAAATTGGGGGATAGTCTGTGTTGGTACGTGTGAGAGAGATCCACCTTTCCAAGTTGTTGGGGTTCATCTCATACTTCTGAAGGTTTGAGGGTGCTGCCTGTTCCATACCCCCCCTACTCCTCATCTAGCCTTTTAGGGGTACAAACAATAGTAATTGGGGCCTAGTGTGGTTGTGTACGTGCGAGATACATCGACTTTTTTTGATCATATTTCCTATTCCGCTATTCAATAAAAACCTTTGAGGATCAATTGAATTGCGGGATAGTCTGTGTCGGTACGTGTGAGAGAGATCCACCTTTCCAAGTTGTTGGGGTTCATCTCATACTTCTGAAGGTTTGAGGGTGCTGCCTGTTCCATACTCCCCCTACTCCTCATCTAGCCTTTTAGGGGTACAAACAATAGTAATTGGGGCCTAGTGTGGTTGTGTACGTGCGAGATACATACACTTTTTTTGATCATATTTCCTATTCCGCTATTCAATAAAAACCTTTGAGGATCAATTGAATTGCGGGATAGTCTGTGTCGGTACGTGTGAGAGAGATCCACCTTTCCAAGTTGTTGGGGTTCATCTCATACTTCTGAAGGTTTGAGGGTGCTGCCTGTTCCATACTCCCCCTACTCCTCATCTAGCCTTTTAGGGGTACAAACAATAGTAATTGGGGCCTAGTGTGGTTGTGTACGTGTGATATACATACACTTTTTTTGGATCATATTTTCTATTCCGCTATTCAATAAAAACCTTTCTAGGGCAAGATCTTAAATTACAGAAATATGAGGAGACCGTCAAATAAGGGCCGTGGCCTGGGTCGTGGTGCTGCTGGTAGAGCTCCTGTTGCAAGGAGAGGACATGGTCGATCTGTGCCAGCTACACGCACAAGTGAAACACCTTCCTCAAGTGTGAGTAGGCGACAGAACCTGCATCAGTATTTGGTAGGGCATCAAACGCCCCTAGAAGTGATGAGGCCAGAACAAGTTGAGGCGATAGTAGATTGGTTTGCTGCTGACAGTGCCTCCAGTTCCTTCACATTGTCTCCCACCCAGTCTACTGCAGAAAGGTCAGAGTTGGCACCTGCAGCCAATGTCCAACCGTCTTTCACCTCACCCCCTTGCAAATCAGGCCAGCAGTCTGAGCCCCAAGCCATACAGCAGTCTCTTATTCTTTTTGAGGACTCTGTCAGCAGGGTTTCCCAGGGCCATCCACCTAGCCCTGCCCCAGAAGTGGAAGAGATTGAGTGCAGCGATGCCCAACCACTTATTTCTCAAGATGAGTACATGCAAGGATCATCGCAGCACGTCTCCGATGATGACGAAACGCAGGTGCCAACTGCTGCGGCGTTCAGCATTGTGGAGACCGACAAGGAGGGCAGGGGTGAAGACTGGGTGGAAGATGATGTGGAGGACGATGAGGTCCTCGACCCCACATGGAATGAACGTCATGCAGGTGACCTGAGTAGTTTGGAGGAAGAGGTGGTGGTCGCACAGAGCCACCAGCACAGCAGAAGAGGGAGCAGGGTGCAGAAGCGGAGCGGCCGTGCCCTAGACACTACGCCCGCTACTGCCCAACGCAGCAAGGGAACGAGCGCACCAAAGTCAGCTCAAAGGAGTTCTCTAGCGTGGAAGTTCTTTAGAAAATGTGCTGATGACAGGACACGAGTGGTTTGCACCCTGTGCAATCAGAGCTTGAAGCGAGGCATGAACCTTCTCAACCTGAGCACAACCTGCATGATCAGGCATCTAAGTGCAAAGCACGAGCTGCAGTGGAGTACACACCTTCAAAACCAAGAAACGTCTCTGGCTCATCCTGCTTCCTCTTCTGCTGCAGTCTCGGCCGCTCCAGCCACATCTGTAGTGATACCGGCACCTGCCACCCCGCAAACAGACGATCTGTCAGCAACACCACCACCTGGGTCACCAACAACCATCTCCACAATGTCCCGTGGAAGCGTTCAGCTTTCCATCTCCCAAACACTTGAGAGGAAGAGGAAGTACCCCCCTACCCACCCGCGATCCCTGGCCCTGAATGCCAGCATTTCAAAATTATTGGCCTTTGAAATGCTGTCATTCCGTCTGGTGGAGACGCACAGTTTTAAAAACCTTATGTCGGTGGCTGTCCCACAGTACGTCGTGCCCAGCCGCCACTACTTTTCCAGGCAAGCCATCCCTTCCCTGCACAACCAAGTGGGGGAAAATATCAGGTGTGCACTGCGCAACGCCATCTGTGCCAAGGTCCACCTAACTACGGATACGTGGACCAGTAAGCACGGTCAGGGGCGTTATATCTCCCTAACGGCACACTGGGTAAATGCAGTGGCGGATGGGCCTGAGGCGGATAGCAATTTGGCGCATGTCCTTCCACCACCGAGGATTGCAGGGCGCTTCAGTTTGCCTCCTGTTCGTAACTCCTCCTACTCCGCTTCCTCATCCTCTACCGCCTCCTCATCCGGACAGCGTAACACCTTCACCACCAACTTCAGCACGGCCAGGGGTAAACGACAGCAGGCAGTTTTACAACTTGCCTGTTTGGGGGACAAACCACACACCGCGCAGGAGTTGTGGAGGAGCATGGAACAGCAGACAAATGAGTGGTTGCTGCCAGCGAGCCTCAAGCCCGGCCTGGTGGTGTGTGATAACGGGCGAAATCTCATAGCAGCTCTGGGCCTAGCCGGTTTGACGCACATCCCTTGCCTGGCGCATGTGCTGAATTTGGTGGTGCAGAGGTTCCTTAAAAACTACCCCGATATGTCAGAGCTGCTGCAGAAAGTGCGGGCCGTTTGTGCGCACTTTCGGCGTTCTCACCCTGCTGCTGCTCGCCTGGCAGCGCTGCAGCGTAACTTCGGCCTTCCCGCTCACCGCCTCATATGTGACGTGCCCACAAGGTGGAACTCCACCTTGCACATGCTGGAAAGACTGTGCGAGCAGCAGCAGGCCATAGTGGAGTTTCAGCTGCAGCACGCACGCGTGAGTCGCTCTGCGGAACAGCACCACTTCACCACCAATAACTGGGCCTCCATGCGAGACCTGTGTGCCTTGTTGCGCTGTTTTGAGTACTCCACCAACATGGCCAGTGGCAATGACGCCGTTCTCAGCTTAACTATCCCACTTCTATGCCTCCTTGAAAAAACAATTCGGGCGATGATGGAAGAGGATGTGGCACAGGATGAGGAGGAGGAGGAGGATGAAGAGGTAACATTTCCAAGGCTTTCAGGGCAGTCATTCGCAAGGGGCTCCTAGGGTGGGTTCCTGCACACGCAAACGCCAGGGACGCAATTGTCCAGCAGGGGCACAGTTCTGGAGGATGAGGAGGATGAGGAGGAGGAGGAGCTGGAGGAGGAGATGGAACCATGTTCACAGCAGGGTGGCACCCAGGCCAGCTCATGGCCATCACTGGTGCGTGGCTGGGGGGATACAGAGGACACGGACGATACACCTCCCACAGAGGACAGCCTTTCGTCGCCTCTGGGCAGCCTGGCACACATGAGCGATTACATGCTGCAGTGTCTCCACAACGACCGCCGAGTTGCCCACATTCTAACTTGTGCTGATTACTGGGTGGCCACGCTGCTGGATCCCCGTTACAAGGACAACGTACCGTCCTTAATTCACTCACTGGAGCGCGATCGCAAGATGCGCGAGTACAAGCGCACGCTGGTAGACGCCATGCTGCTGGCATTCCCATCTGACAGCGGGGCCACAGTGGAAGCACAAGGCAGAGGAGGAGGAGGAGGAGGTCGCCAACGCAACCAGGGCACCGCCAGCACCTCAGAAGGCAGGGTTAGCATGGCCGAAATGTGGAAAAGCTTTGTCAGCACGCCACAACAAACAGCAGCACCAGCAGCTCAGATGGAACGTCTTAGCAGGAGGCAGCATTTTACCAACATGGTGGAGCAGTATGTGTGCACACGCCTACATGTAGTGAATGACGGGTCTGCCCCCTTCAACTTCTGGGTCTCCAAATTGGGCACATGGCCTGAGCTTGCCCTTTACGCCTTGGAGGTGCTGGCGTGCCCTGCAGCCAGTGTATTATCTGAACGGGTATTTAGCACGGCTGGGGGCGTTATAACAGACAAGCGCAGCCGCCTGTCCAGAGACAATGTGGACAAGCTCACGTTCATTAAAATGAACCAGGCATGGATCCCACGGGACTTTTCCGTACCTTATGCAGAATAGCAATGGATACCGACCTTACCCACCCATTGTTCCATTTTTGCTCTTTCTCACTCTTTTGGGGTGTACCCTCATTTAAAATTTTTGAAAAGAAGCAGTGTTGGCTACCTCGTCCTCCTCCTCAGGGCCAGATTAATGTAGGGGCTATTGGAGCTGCAGCTCCAGGCCCCTACCTTTTATATAGGCCCCGGGTTGGCCATATTCACTGTTACCGCTCTTCTGTCACTTGTAAACACAGAAGTCTGGCTTCTATGCTCGCTTCCCCAGGCAGCACCCTCAGAACCTCCCCACACAGCGTGAAGGCCGGACAAGGAGGGACAGTTGGCGATGCATGGATGTGTTTATGGGCTTCAGAGACAGCATCCCATGTTGAATTAGGCATGCATGGCTGCACCCTTCCTCCTCTGGGTGCATGGCAAGGCACGGCCCTTAAGGCCCTTCAAAATCCTCAGCACCAAGCCCATGATGCTGTTAATCCGGCCCTGGTCCTCCTCCACCGCCGCTTCCACCTACACCGCCCATAGGTGTGCGCAGCCTATTGCATTAAGGTGTGCACCCCAAAGTTGAAATACACATGCATGTGTTTGCCAGCAGGGAGAGTAATGTATCGGGGCCATGTACCTGTAGGCAAGGAGAAATAGAGCAGAGCAGGTCCCAGGGAGATCTTTCCCATCTCCTCACTGGCAATGCTATGTGCCCTAGGTGATTAGGGTGTGCCCAGGCACACCCAGCACACCCTGTGCGCACGCCTATGTCACCGCCACATCCACCACCACCTCAACCTCCCTCCTACTCCATATGGGCCTCGTCCTTCAGAGATGAAGAAGAACATTGTTTTATTTTTCTGTTTTTTTTTTGTTGTTTTAAGTTATTTCCCTATCCACATTTGTTTGCAGAGCACTTGCCATGCTCTTAATTACGTTTTGCTGCCATTTGCAGCACTCTAGCCCTTTCCTTTGGTGTTTTAGAGCCATTTTAGTGCCTTAAAGTTCGGGTCCCCATTGACTTCAATGGGGTTCGGTGTCCGGGAAAAGTTCGGTAAAAGTCCGGGACACGGACCCGGACTTTTTTTTAAAGTTCGGCCGAACCCGTCGAACACGGACATCTAGGTGTTCGCTCAACCCTATTCACAGCTAAACTTTAGGTAAATTACAAGACAAAAAAAAAAAAAAAATATATATATATATATATACACACATACATACATACATACATACATACATACATACATACATACATACATACATACATACACACACTATATTACCAAAAGTATTGGGACACCTGCCTTTTTTTTAACAGAACAGTTTTTATTTATGTCAAAAAGAAAAAAAAAAACCATACAAAAGTAATAATAACCTAATCATAAACAAGTCATAAGGCACATAGTATACTGGAAAGTTATACAATCAGTTTAAGACCAAACAGTCATATCACAGTGTGCAGTACATAGCAGTTGGATAATTAGTTACATAGGTTATAATAAACATAGCTCATCAACATCAAGGATGGTATATGACTGGATTTGCCAATATAGAATATTGGGGGATGAGGAGGTGGAGGGATGGCAGGGTAAAGGAGGAAGGAATAATCATAATACATCTCAGCATTGGTTAATGAGCAAGGAAAAACACTACGTCTTCAGGTGTCTGGACTTTACCCAGGCATCCCAAATTTTGTCAATTTTTTGGGGAAATTTTCTGCTCATATAGGGAAGCTTTTAAAGGCAGAGTCAATTGCTGATCTCCATTGCAATACTATAGGGGGTTCAGCCTGTTTCCATTTAGTTAGAATGGTCTTCCTGGCATAAAACTCCACACAAAAGACAAACAGCTGTGTATGTGTGTTTGGAGCCACCGTTTCACAGATACCCAAGAGAAATATCCTGGGACCATGTCCACCGACAGCCCCCCCATAGAATGTATCTCATCTACTACTTCTCTCCAAAATTGTTGAAAAAGGAGGCATGACCACACTACATGTATAAATGTATCACTCTCAGTCTGACACTTGGAGCATTGATCAAACCGAGTAGGATAGATTCTTGAGAGCCTTTAAGGTGTGTAATACGCTCTATGAAGAAATTTAAGTTAAATGTATCTGTCTCTAGCTGATATAACCAACACAATATATTGCTGAATTCCCTCATCCCAGTCCTCAGAGGTAAGGTAAGGTATGTCTTTTTGCCATATAATAAATAGACGAGTACCTTTGCTTGTATCACAACTAGAGATTCTAAGATACAGGGATGATAGATTCCTGTCCGCATTGCTTTAAATAAGGAAATGCTCCACCGTATCTGAGGTCACAGGGATTGGAGTGGGGAACTACGACTGTACTGCATGAAAGTTTTAAGACTATCAAATGACAACAGTAGTTCTTCTGGCATAATCTGCTGTAACTTTTTAATACGAAACCTGGCCCACAGATTAGGGTCAGATATGGAACGGAGATGTGGTAAGGGGGGGTTAGCCCACAGTGGAGTATGAGGAGAAATAGCCTCTTTCTCAGTGATCACAGTAGTCATCCGTCCCCATACCATGACCATTGTGTGCATCAGAGTCGTCACGTCTGCATGTGCCCTCAGGACCTCTAAACACTAAGTTGCTTAACGCTGAATAGGAACCTAGAATGGCCAGCAACAGTAGTCACTATCTGCCCCCCAGCCCTGAAAGGTATACCTATCCTTAAAGGAAGATGTAAGGCTAGGCCCAAATACAAATATAATATAGTTCCTTAAATATAATCGCCATATGGAGAAAAGAGGCTGCACTCACACCATGTCCATTGAGGCCCTTAAAACAATATATTAAAAACAAAAACAGTGATGTTTTCCTTGGTCAACATCTACATTAGCTCATATTCACACCCTTACCTATATATAGAGGGGGATGCACTAATGGTCCTTTGTCTGGGCAGCCTAAGATTGGCTGTGATCTAGACCTGCCTTTTGCTACACACAATCAAGACCAATGTCAATTATGCATATTTGCACCTCTGCATTTGACACTTCAATATATTTCATTTACCTAGTTTCATTAATACATTCATCTACCATTAATCCCCATGTGCATATCCATCCACTAGAGGGAGCCCCATTTTATCCATTAAGGTAATTTTTAGATATCTATTGAGTCTTCTAGGTCTAGACTGATCTTATAACATTATTATTTTAACAATTCTGGTACAATTATATATTAAAATTTTAATGTGTCAGTAATGAAGCTTCACTGATTATGCAAGCCTGTTTTTTGTTTTTGTTTTTAATATATTGTCACCACGCTGCTACTTACCATAAACTGGCCGTAAAAAAGTTTATTGTTTAGAATCACTCAATACACTATTATCCCTCTCATAACCAAGAATTCTTGGTTACATTAACTGACAGTGATCAAATATGCGGCCGTGATATGTGGGCAATACGGTCCGTTTTTTCCATATTTACTGTGGGCAAGTTCATGTTGGGAATTAGCATAACTAAGCCCAGATCACACAACCAATGAGAGCTCGTTAAGGCCTATTTAACATCTCAGTGACCCGTGCTGAACACTTCCTGATGACGCTTATGTAACTAAATGCATTGAGGTCCAGCACGCCCGACGTCACATCTGTTTTGCGGTAATTACAGCTTGGAACGCAGAAGTAAGGAGCGGCTTCCTGGTGATCAGCATAGCGGCTCCCCTGTCTGTCTTTTTATACTGCCTATATCAAGTGCCTGTGTGGCACCAGAAAACGTGAGTTGTTTTCTTCTGCTTACTTTCATTTAATAAATACATACTGCACCATGAGGTTTTCTCCCTGTTATTTTCTTGAGCCACTTGGAATCTGAGCAATATAAACAGGAGTTTTGAGCCATCCATTCTGAGGGAAAACTACCCCTGAATCCCCACTTAGGAGGAGGGTGTTGCTGAAAGATCCTTTAAAGAGCTCTACCTGCACCATAGGTCCTTTGAGGCCTGGATGCAGCTGGTAAGTGACCCCGGCTAACTGGGTGAAGGATCAGATACCCATTGCGTCACTTTAGCACCCCACCAATAGTAAGAAGCATGTTAAAGAGAGAAAAAAATGCACAACAAAGCACCACGCATTTTTGCAAATATTCACATTATATTGTTTATGAACTTTTTTGGCAAACGCATTATTATGTAATCATTATATGGTGTGCCACGGTTTGGTGTTTATTTATTGCATGAAGCATATTATTTATCTATCTATTGTAGCACTCATAATCACAACACATGTACCATGTAAGATTAAGCACCAGCACTTTATTCATTATATGTTTATAATCTGCTCATATTTGCACTATCACCTATTTCTATAGGCAATTAATTTGTGCACAGTCGCTATAGCACTTTTCATTGATGATACATATCCCATTATATTGTTTCCTTCATTAACTGAGGTTGTGTTTTGGAATAATATACTATAGGTGTTAGCGCCTCACATTTCACCTGATTTTCATTTAAGTATAACACGCTTAAATTGAGAGCAGCTCAACACAGTCTTTAATCAAAAGGGAGGTGCCCATCACTCTTTACACCATTCCAGCATGAGAGAGTGAGAGCGATAACACCAAACTTAACACACCTGCTCCCTATTCACACCTGAGACCTTGTAACACTAACAAGTCACATGACATCGGTGAGGGAAAATGTCTAATTGGGCCCAATTCGGACATTTTCAATTAGGGGTGTACTCAATTTTGTTGCCAGCGGTTTAGACATTAATGGCTGTGTGTTGAGTTATTTTGAGGGGACAGCAAATTTACACTGTTATACAAGCTGTACACTCACTACTTTACATTGTATCATTCATTTCTTCAGTGTTGTCACATGAAGAGATATAATAAAATATTTACAAAAATGTGAGAGGTGTACTCACTTTTGTGAGATACTGTATATACCACTTAAATATTTTAAGATATGGATCATATTCTCCAATCCTTGTATAGGGTGCTAGTGGACATAAATTGTCATGGCAGGTGTTGAAAAATCCAGTCATGTTGGGAGGTGCAGCTGTGCTAGATTTTAGCCTCTGCTATGTGGCCTCGCAGCTATCTCATCTTTATCACATTAACAGATCCGACCAGTTGCACTACCAGTCATTGGTGAGTGGGCCCTTAGCGCCTGACTATCCACATCTGTTTTGTGATAATCTTAGGGGACTTAGGGGCACAGTAGTACCACCCTATACCATACTTTCAGTATAACCGAATATGGGATTCGGCCATGTCTAAGATGCTCTCCCCCTTGATTCATAAATGTACCCTGCTGTGGAATAATAAGCAGATATCATAAATGTTAAAGGTACCTGATCCCAGTTTATGGTTACCTAAAGGTATTTATTCTGTTTCACATGTCATTGCTAATGGTGAGATTAAGTTGTTTTCTGACCCACAGACAGAATTTTCTCTGCCCAATGACATGCTGTTCTGATATCTACAGTTACAGCATGCACTTCTTCCCAATTTGCTGCTGCGTTTCCTACATTTAAAGACACTTTGGAGGTCTTACATGAAGAGGACCCCGTAAATTGATTTCCATTTTTTATAATCTTTTACTCACTCCCTTTGCCTCCAAACTGGCTTACTCTCCTAAGACTCAGTGATGACCTGATACAAGGGAATTGGATGATAAGTGATGGGGTGAGAACTTAGAAAATTGTAAAAAAGTGTCTCCCAACATTTCTGATTAACTTATACTGCTCTAGATTCTGCATAGGGTGTATTTAACACCTGTCCAACTGGCGAAGTTCTGTCCCGCGCATAGCCCACTGTTCCCAAGATGCCTGATTGCCCCTGTACGTTTACTCATCTTTTATTGCATTACCCCAAGAAACAGGGGTTTGGGGTACAGGTTATGCAGTTTCTTCGTTACCCTCTCCCCTCTCACTACACTCTAATCGTTGTTTATTGGGTCTGTTAGCTAATCCCAATAGTGACAAGTATATGACCATATTCCTACACAAAACCTTATTTGCTGCCTAAAAACGTATTCCCTGTGGGTGGATGCAAGCTCTTCTACCTACACCACCGCTCTGGGTATCTGAAACCAACAGCACTTGTCCTCTTAAAAAATAATATATCTGCATTGGGCATGTCACCATTGCACTTCAAACTGCAAGTCAGGCACCTTGCCCAAGTAGAGATGTATATCAGTAGTAAATGAAGAGGGAAGGGGTATATAGGAGAAGGGTATAGTCAATAAAAAAATGCAAGTGCAAGCACACAATTGTATGAAATCTTTGGCATTCTTAAGGCCAGCTTTGTAGTGCAGTAAATTGTAACCTTTTTTTTTAACAAATGGCCCCCCTTTCAACTTTCAAAATTGGCTTGTAAATAGAATAGATGTTTACAATAATTTTAGAATTGAAGTTTACAATGCACGGTTGTATAAAAAGTTTTGCTTTTACGTAATTTATAAATTACATTTGATGATCTTGGCTTGGTGAACAGGTGCAATCTTTTAATGTCAGGCTCCTTTGAAATAAGGGATAAATGAAGAATACTTCCATTTATTATGTTCAAGCTATTGCACATTCACATTAACAAATGCACAACAGTCTACTGAATCCTCATTCTGTCAAATATGATGTGAGAAATATTATGCAAACTTTTTTTTTCCTCAAAGCTCAGAAAAATTCTGAAATTGCACTATTTACCTAAAATCATCTCAATTAAAAGTCGTTTGGAGGTCTATATTGCTCTATAGTTCCAAGAGTGGTTCTTGCAATCTAAAATCAGCAACATTCACCACAAAAAGGTCCACTATCTGGTAATCCAAATATCTGCTGTATATCCAGCATGTCACAGAAGTGAATATTGTTCCAAGTCATAATTCCGCTAGATTCATATACAAAAAAAAATTGCTGCCAAAGCAAAAACTGGGCAAATTCCCAATGTCCAATGTTGTTTGTGTATAGCTTCAGCTTAGGGACATGAGACAGTAGTTGGTGCATTTTCTGGCATCAAATAGACAGTATTTGCAGTATAATACTCTTTGTTTTCTGTGACCCTATTGGCATTTGCCAGGGTCCCTCTGTCACATCATTTTCATCTAACATATTCTTTAACTCCCTTACCTTCCCAGTTGAAATCTACTGCTTAGCACAACACTTTCTTTCTTCCTTTCAAAATTTCCATGTGTTGTCTGGATTCCACATTCATCCAAGTCAGATTATCCAGATGTGTAACTTTCTATCATTATAATTGAAAAGCTAAGAGCTGAGCCAAAAATTATTCATAATATTGTAAAAATGTGTTTATATAATTTTATAAAATCACAATTTCTATAATTATTATAAAACAGTCTATTTGATGCAGAATATATAACAGCATGAGTTCCTATGTACCAGAAAAGAACATTGTATTTTGGACTGTGTCTGCGCTGTTCTTATTATTCAAGTGTTAACAATTTATATGTATAATCTCAAGTGCTAAAATAAAAAGCAAATACCAACACAAAGAAAAAGACTCCAGAAGACCATGCAGGAACCTCAATGCCACTTTGTACTATTATTTCAATCAAGTGTTTTAAAGTATTTTTACTTTGAAAGGCTGGCCAGTTTTTATAAGTTATTACATTTTATTCTTTTGATGTTTAATACAATTTCCTTTATTGATTTCAATAGTAACAGAAATTAAAATAGATTTGTGTGGTTGAGGTTTCTATATAGAACAAGTGTCAAGGGAGGGTATCATCCTTGGTTAAATGTATTGTAAAAATATGTATCATAGGACTTTTAATACCCCTCCAGTGAACACACAAATATTATTTTTATTGTTTCACTTAAGCAAATATTATATACAGACATCTTTGCAAAATCTATAGCACATCTACAAAAATGAATCCTAACTGACCCCTAGGGTAGCGGAGGAGAAAAAAAAGGGAAAAAGAGGGGAAAAAAGGGGGGTGGCTGGCCAGGGGGGCAAGGGCAGTCACATGTGGTGTAGTCCTATTTGCTGGCCCGTGGGGGAATACCCAACCCTCAGATGGGGGACTAGGAGAGGTGGAGAGAATTTAATTGATGGATATCAAATTATATAAAAGAAAAAAAAAAAGGAAAATGAATTGATAAGATTGGAGTGAGCATATCATCTTACCTTATAGATTATAAGATGCCTAAACAACAGGGTGGTGATATTAAGCATGTGGGATGACCAAATAGTTGAAACAAGGATGAAAAGCAGTCAGTCCTAGCTGCAACAAAAAGTATATATATACTGTATATGTGTGTGTATATATATATATATATATATATATATATATATATATATATATATATATATACGCATGAACACATATAAAACAAGAAGATGTAATAAAAGTATCTATAAAGCCAAGCACAACATGTGCATATCGCATATATCTTATAGTGAGGATAGTTTTATCATATCAGTCAGTCAAGTTTTATTATCTAACCCAGTCGGCAAATAATAGCAGGTGCAAAAACCTCAATGTGTATATCATACCAAATAAAACCATAAATTACCATTTTGTATTTTGTACATCTATATATATATTTATATATACAGTATGTAGCACCCTACAGGTAGGTGCTAGGTAAATGTATAGTGGGCCTTGTCTGCTTAGCAGCAGGGCTGTAATTTATTTAGCTAGGGTGTCAGGGTTTCCAGATGTGCCTGCTGAGGGAAGAAGTATCCCCACTGGCTCCTGTGAGAGGATTCTCATAGGGAAGTATAGGAAGCCCAATCAGGGGACACATCCCAGCTTGTAACTACCCCGGAAGGAAGATTATGCTGCAAGGGATTCTGGGAGTGGGTATAAGTTTGGGGGGAAGTGCGTGGCACGCTACCTTTGGTGGGAGCAGTGTCCCAGGAAGGAGAGTGCGGCTGTCTCTCCAACTGTCTAAGGAGGGTGAATGTCTTGGGGTGTTGCCTGAGTGTCCAGAGAGGGGTCCAGTCCCAGGAAAACCTACACAGGTCATGAGTACTGAGGATTGCCCCTGGGGGTTTGTCTGAAGTTAAAGGGGACCACTCCGGAAGAGGTTCTGGGATCCAGTGTCAGCTAGCTGTAAAGGGGGTGCCTAGGTTGAGGATCCTGAAGCTACAGAGGGGGGTCCCTGGTCAGTGGACCCTGAAGAGTTCGAGGTCAAAGGGGGCACCTGCAGTTTGGGCCCTGAATTGTACAGAGCGTGCCAGTTACAAGCTGTGCCAAGCGGGGGGGCGGGAAGTATTCAGTGACTTTCACAGTACAGCAGTGTCAGGAGTTCTACAGTTCTCAGTCTTGGATCTTCTGGATCTTCTTGATGGGGACCAGGGCCTCTTCCCTGCCAACACTGGGCTGTGGTTGTGGGGGTTTGTGGGTGGGGGGCTTATTGTAATCCCGAAGCCCCCTTTAACAAGGCGGCCCCCAGATCCCACCCCCCATGTGAATAGGTATTGGGTACATTGTACCCCTACCCATTCACCAAAAAAGTATAAAAAAGAAAAAAAAACACAGAACACAGTTTTTGAGAAGTTCTTTATTAAAAAAATAATAAATAGTGTTCCTGGATGTAAATCCATCGTCAATCACGACGCCCGCTGACCCAAAAAATAGAAAACATTTTAAAAATACTTTGCCTCTTCTGAGGTGTCCCGCCATATATGCCATTCTTCAGCTTTGACAGCTCTTTTATAGGCAAGGGGCGGGGTCACGTGGTTACGTCATCCAGTGGCAACACCCCCTGCTGACGTCACATGACATCATGTGATGTCAGAAGGGGCGTTGTCAACGAATGACGTAACAGCTTGGCCCCACCCCTTGCCTATAAAAGATCTGTCAAAGCTGAAGAGGGGAAGCCTCAGAAGAGGGGAATCGTTTTTGAAATTTTTTCTATTTTTTGGGTCGGTGGGCATCAGGATTGACGATGGATTTTCATTGAGGAACACTATTTCTTTTTTTCAGGACTTCTCAAAAAATGTGTTCTGTGGTTTTTCCCTTTTTACACGTTTTTGGTGAATGGGTAGTGGTACGATGTACCCGATACCCATTCACATGGGGGGGGAGGATCTGGGGGCCCCCTTGTTAAAGGGGGCTTCCAGATTCCGATAAGCCCCGCACCCACAGACCCCCACAACCACAGCCCAGGGTTGTCAGCAAGAGGCACTCCAAAGCACCCTTGCCATGTTAAGGGCAAGTGACCTGGTATGATTCAGGAGGGAGGACTGCTCGCTCATCATCCCCCCCTATTACTTTTTTTAATCTGTATTGCCGGGAGCTAACAATACATTACAACTGCGAGCAAGTTTAAATTACATTTTTTCCTTTAGAAGTGTCAGCATTGATGCAGCTGGCTCCATACATTGTACAGATGCGCTACTTTACAGGCACATTAGGGAGACCCCCCCAGGCACGATATTTAAAGGAATTTTCATTTTTATTGTTTCACTTTAAGCATCATTAAAATCACTGTTCCTGTAAAATTATTTTTTTTGCATTGATACATGTCCTCCCTGGGCAGTACCTGTGTCCCCATGCACTTTTTATGGCAATAACTTGCATTTAAGCCTTTAAAATTAGGACTTCTGGTTTTTCATGTTTGTGTCCCATGGAGTTTAACAGAGTTTGCATGTGCGCTAGAGCTTTTTCCCTGTTCGAGATGTTCTGGTGCAAACCGAACAGGGGGGGGGAGGGGGTGTTCGGCCCATCACTAATGCTTATATGCAGATTATAGTACCTGGAAAGTGTTGCATTGGCTAAGTAGGGATAAGACAGGAGTTCTGGTTCAGTCCAGTGTTTATACCATAGAGTGGATGTTTTACAAGCAGGGGTTACAGCTAAATGGGCATAAATGGTGCCAAGGGATGTGATAAAACAATGGTCACAGTTACTGGCAGAGACAGGGACAAATGTGCATCAAAGCTAAAAAAACAGTCGAAGTTGAAAGCAAGTTAGGCCAGGTATAATTCAACCATGCTCATGGTAAGCAGAGTCATCAACATGATCAGTTCAAAAATAGCAGTATTGTAGCCTTCAGATGTGCAACAAAAACGCCTGAAACAAAAACGCCCAGGTGTGTTGTTGCAGGCGTTTTTTTGGGCATTTTTTGGGCGTCTTTGGAGGCAGGCATAACATCTGAACTTCTGTATAGGGGTATATATACACACACACTTATATGTATATATACACATATACACATATAGGTGTGATAGGAGCGGAGCCCTATGCCTGCAAATAATTTCATTAGCGCAGGCATAGGGTTCTGCTACATTCACACCTATATATGTGTATGTGTATATATACATATATGTGTGTGTGTGTATATATACCCCTATACAGAAGTTCAGATGTTATGCCTGCCTCCAAAGACGCCCAAAAAATGCCCAAAAAAACGCCTGCCACAAAAACGCCCAGGTGTGTTGTTGCAGGCGTTTTTTGGCCATTTTTTGTGTGTCTTTGGAGGCAGGCATAACATCTGAACTTCTGTATAGGGGTATATATACACACACACTTATATGTATATATACACATATACACATATAGTTGTGATAGGAGCAGAGCCCTATGCCTGCAAATAATTTCATTAGCGCAGGCATAGGGTTCTGCTACTTTCACACCTATATATGTGTATGTGTATATATACATATATGTGTGTGTGTATATATACCCCTACACAGAAGTTCAGATGTCATGCCTGCCTCCAAAGACGTCCACAAAAAAGCCCAATAAACGCCTGCAACAAAAACGGCCAGGTGTGAAAGTAGCGGAGCCACTACCCTGCTCTACTGCAATTCTAATGCAAACAATCTTTTTTCTATGGCGGTCACCCTGACATGGAAGTGTTTGGTCACCCTGCCATAGCAGTCAGAGTCAGTTCACCCTACACTGCACTACGGTCACCCTGACACTTAACACTTTCCCTACAGAAACTAGATTATTGAAACTAACTATAGTGGAAAATAGTACCCTAACTACACTAGATATCCCTTTCCTCACACTAATAATTGCTAAATGACACTTTTGAAGCAGAAGTAACAGAACTGCTTCCACTCTCTTCCACATCCCTGTATTACAATGCTAGAGGCTATCTTATATACTGGGGGGCGTATTCACTACTGATTGGCCTCTGGACCCCCTAGTCACTCCAATCACATTCCTAGCATCCTCCTGCCCCCTCAATTGGCTTTTACTGATGGTTCTGGTCCAATCACGGGCTTTTAAAGCCCAGTTCCTGTCCCATTGCATGTTGGTCGGTTCTGGTTGCCGAATTCCAAACTTTTTCAGCAAAAAGTTCGGAATTCGGCCGAATTTCGAACAGTCAATGTTCGGGTCGAACCGATGGTCGACCCGAACCGTTCGATCATCCCTACTCATATGTTTTAGAGAAGAGAAGATGTAGAGGTGTTTTGAAGTCTAAATCAAGAGAGCAGCCCACAGTGACATTGTTGCTTCTTCATAGATACAGTACAACTGAGCAGTGTCACCTTAGAATAAGAAGTGTGCCACTGACAAGATCACTGGTTCCAAATTAAAGAATAAAAAAGCCGGATAAACTAAACCAGCAGCCACATCTAAGGGTGGGTAAGTTCCAATACATTACTTATGGCTGGTCAAATATCAGCTGGTTCAACAGAAACCATCTGACATTCGGAGAGTGTGTACAACAGCCTGTCCAACAGACGCCGGTCCGACGACTGACTTTTGTCCAACAAATATGCTAGGAAACCAGCATCAGAGCAGCACTGGCACCCAATGGCTGGAAGCCCTGATTGGTGTGTTGTGGTGGAGATGTGGGGCTGGGGCAGCCCCCCTTTCAGAACACAAAGGCACAGCAGGGGAGATTGCCCCACTAACATCACTTAGATAGTACTGAGACCTCTCAGTTTTTTCTTCGCTCAGCCTGCTGGATTGAACGAAAAAAAAAAAAAACTTCTAGTGTGAACCTAGCTTTAATGTTGAGTTTAGATAAACTTTAGTTAAACTACCTTGAGACTTTTCTAACAGAAAGAGATGCCTTTTTTTATCTGAATCTACAAATGATGCAAACTAAGATTACATAGCAAAAAGTATCTTAAACAAATATCATAATAAGTATAAATCAATTCAGATCTCAGCTGGAAGCCAGGTTATAAAGTACCTGCACTGGGCATGTTTTATTTGTGAACTAATTATAGTTGCTATAATATCCCAGTTTTATAATTGTGTATGGAATTTCTCTTATGCTCAGCTTAACAGAAAACCTGCAAAACAATCAAATTCTTTAACCTCCAAGTTTCTTTTTCATAAATTCAAAGTTTGCAACCATAACACTTAGTAAATTAAAGCCAAGACATTATTCCAGCAACATTTTTACAGAGTGTTACCCAATGCTATCTTGAAAGATCTAACCTTTATATAGCTGTTATTGTGTAAATGTCTTTCAAACATGTGGAACAAGCAAAAAAGTACAAACTACATGTCTTCAAACTTACTGGTTTAGCTAGGTAAAAAGAACAAATGATTCAGTAGATGTTTATTACCAGGTGGACTATTACTGAAATCAGTTTCCATTTTTACTGAATAATCTTGTTCTTATGACAACCATTACAAGAAATGATATTTTTTTAGAACTAGAAATCAACATAAATAATACAAGTAAACAATTTTATGTGGGCAGTGGAATCTTTGTACCTTGATATAAATTGAGACTTGTGAGTAATGTGCATATTTTAAAGTATATATAGTAATTGTTTGTTTCTTTCAACTATATGTGATCATGCTCCTAAAAATGTAATCTTAGTCACTGCAATATGTTTTTTTCAATACTTTCTAATTAAAATAATCAATTACCCCAGATCTTTTTTTTTTATGCTACGTTACATTTATTAGCATTTGAAACTCTATTATATGGGACTTTAGTGTGTATATTAATGTATCTAACATATATATTAGGTTGTAGCTAACCCTTACCTAACCTATCTTTCTAACATCTATTTCTAAATGTAGCTTTGCAAAACATTAGATATTCTGAATTGGAAACCAAATAGAAGGCTGCTGCCAAAAATCCCAGTTATATGTTAACATTGGAAAACGGTTATAAGGCACTGCATGGGTGGCATTTAGTGTGAGACTAGTTTTCTGTAGCTTCCAGGACAATGGCACCATGCTACCTATTTAAATGAAATAGATAAAAGGCAGGTCAATTTGTCAGAAAAATGTTGGCACTTATTTGACATTTATTCCTTGACATTAGTAGGTCGTTAATTGGTTTCTCATATTGTCTGAAATTATTTTTAAAAATATACCTGTACTTGCTTCCAAAGTAACTGGTTAATCCTGATACCCCAATACACTGCTAGAGCACTGAAAAATATTCAGTAATTGCAGTATAAGAAAATATTTGATGTTCCCCTACCTCTCTACACTCAAAGCCATAAGTTTCCACTTTCCAACCCAGAGAGCTGTACCATAGGAATGGGAGAAGCATATTAAGCTCTATGTAAGTTTTGACTTGTACTGGTCTGACTTCAGCAGATATAGAATAAATAATGTTTGATTGCTACTGGTAAGAATAACAATGCTTTATTGAATAAAGCCATTAATGTCTTCTCCAGGCTCCAGCAGAGCATCATAACATTTGCCAACCTTGTGACTATGAGCTGTCTAAAAATAAAAAGGAACCTGTAAGAGAGAGTTAAAGGCTAAATTCACCTTTAAAATAATAATAAATGCACATATTTTTGCAGGAAAATATGTGCATTTATTATTTTCTTTCACTCAGGAGTCTGCAAAGCATTATACCCGTGGATAGTGGGTATAATGCCAGGCTCCTGAAGACTGGTGGTTCTAAAGTATGAAGGTTTTTACCTTCATGCATTCTATGCATGAAGATAAAAAAAATCTTCTGTGTGCAGCGGCCACCCCCAGCCCCCCAATCCTAACCAACCTGAGCCCTCTCCGATTCAGCGATGTTCACAATAGCCTCAGCTTTCCTGGGACTCTCTCCTCATTGGCTGAGACAGCAGCGGGGACCCATTGGCTCCCACTGCTGTCAATCGCAGCCAGTTAACCAATGAGGAGAGAGTGGGTGGCAGGGCCGAGTTGCACCTCTGTGTGTCTTATGGACGTATAGAGCGGTGGCTCAGGACAGGCAGCTTTCTCGAGGGGCACTGCTCGATGAGGAGGAGCCAGAAGCATTGGCGGGGGACCTGAAAAAAAAATCAGAGCTGAGCTGTGCGCAAAACCACTTCACAGAGCAGGTAAGTATGTCACGTTTGTTTTCTAACCACTTCCATAACTTAGTACATCATATGACGTCCTGGGCTTTGAGTGGGGATATCTGAATGATGCCTGCAGCTGCATCATTTTTTTCAGCTGGCGATTCCCTTTACCGTAAGAACAATCATAATGGCTGTTCGGCTTTTTGATTGTTCTTACAGGTGGTTTGAGGGGACGTTCCCCCTTCCCGCCACCCTCCAGGGCTTCTATTGGCTCACCCGTGCGCTCGCTGAGCCGGAGAAGCAATGCGCCAGGGGCGGGAGTACACCATAGAGAATACCGAGGACCAGATGGTCCCCGGCATTCTCTATGGCTCTCAAAGGCCTGGGCGCGAAGTTATGATTGCACGTCCAGCCTGGCAGTTGCAAATACTACTGGGATCTTGGCTGGAAATCAGGCTTTCCAGCCTGGAGGAGAGATCTGGGGTCTTTTTGACCCCAGATCTTGCCATAAGGGGGACCTGTCATGCACTATTCCTATTACAAGGGAAGTTTACATTCCTTGCAATAGGAATAAAAGTGATAAAAAAAAATTAAAGTGCCCCGTGTGCTCACACACAGAAGTGAATGCATACGTACGTTGCGCCTACATATGTAAACGACATTCATTCCACACATGTGAGGTATTTCCGCAAATGATAGAGTGAGAACAATAATTCTAGCTCAAGACCTCCTCTGTAACTCCAAACAGGGAACCTGTAAATTTTTTTTAAAATGTTGCCTATCGAGATTTTTAAATACTAAAGTTTGGCTCCATTCCACGAGTGTGTGCAATTTTAAAGTGAGACGTGTTAGGTATCTATTTACTGGGCATAACATCATCTTCCTTATTATACAAAAAAAAAAATCAGGTTAAATTTAGTGTTTTGTTTTTTTTAATTTATGAAGCAGGTTTTTTTTCCAAACTGTTCAAAACGTTTAAAAAATTGCTGCGCAAATACCATGTGACATAAAAAGTTGCAATGACTTGCATTTTGTTCCCTAGGAACTCTGCTAAAAAAACATATATATATATATATATATAATGTTTGGGGGTTTTGAGCAATTTTCTAGCAAAAAAATTATGATTTTTACATATAGAAGCGGATTGCCAGAATTGGCCTGATAAAAAAGTGGTTAAAAAAACAAAAATAAAGCTTTAATACCACTTTAATTTAGAGGGCTGGATGAAGTGTCAATTCACTGCAAGTGTGCTGATTACCACACTCCTTAAAAAACTACAAGCCCATCTGCCACAGTGGAAGATGACACTTGTAGTTCATTCATTTACAGATCTCTGGGAATGAAAGATGCAGCTGTGCAGGTTTAGCTTCGCACAGCCAGGCTGATTTTCAATGTGTCATCGGGAGAGAAAAACCCCTGCACTTTATCATGGGGGAGGGAGCTCTGGGGGTGGGAAGCGGGTGCTTGGGACTATGTTACATGTTACACCCTAAATTTTGGTATATCATGTAACATGTTCCTAAAGGTGAACTTAGCCTTGATAAAGGGGAAATGGTATTATCTCCTTTTAATGCCCCCCAAAATCTTACGGGGGGGGGGGGGTCTACAAGGGTTATAAAAACACCTGCTAGTATTATGTTTCCTACATAAATAACTTCCAAGGCTACATCTAGAATATGGGGTCAAGTTTTGGACATTGTTCAAAGGATATAGGATTTATACAGAGAGGGTTGGGAGATCTAAATAAATAAAAGGAATAAGATAATACAGTGATAGATTAGACAGACTAAGAATTTTAGGTTTAAAGGAAATGTCTCTGAAAAAGTGACATTATTATCATGCACCAGTATAAATAATTGACATATATATTTTATTATCTTAAAGGACAAAGGTGAAATCAGATGCAAATGATAAAGAACATGATTTTCCTTTAGTTTTGGAAGGACAGAAGTACAGAAAGAGTAATTAACCACTTCTCACCTGTAGGATGTCATATAACATCCTGGACTTTAAGTGGTTATCTCATAGTATCTTATCCATAGTTACATAGTTGGTAAGGTTGAATAAAGACAATAGTCCATCCTCATTCAGTATAAACTGGTAACATATGGGTTTGAATTGTAAAGAGACTCAGATGGTGTAATACATAACTAAGGGATGTACTAGGTAGATCACCACCTCACAAACCTATAACATTATATTTACTATAGGATACGCACCTTGAGAGCGGGCTGAAGTCTGCTCTCTGCTAACATCACAGATGTCGGTCCAGACTCCACATCATCATGACCATGGAGTTTGGATCCGCTAGGTTCCTGGACCCACACCCAGCTCAGCCTCTTAGCAAGCCGCTGAGAGCCTGAGCCAGCTGCTCCCGCCCCTACACAGCCCAGCGCTCCAGTGAACGAGGAAGGGAGCAGAGCGGAGAGCTGCTGACTGAAAGTCAGCAGCTCTCTGCTCGGGGAGCTGTCAGAACTGAGCAATCGGTAGTGTTCGATCGCTCGGTTCTCAGTGTAGAGGCACCGGGGGATAGATGCAGCATCGGACCGAAGCTGCATCCACCTAGGTAAGTATAACTGGGGAAAGAAATAGAAACCCATACGTCTCTTTTAACTGACAAACCCGTAGCATAAAATTAACTTTATAAAAAAAAAAAGCCCTGCAGGGAAATGTTTAGTAAACAGTATATTAATACCTGTTCAAGCTTAATAAAAATAATTCAGGACAAAACAGAATTCTAACTGAACAAAGGGTAAACTATATTGGCTATTTAAGGTTTAAAAGGCCTGGCTATGCCACTAGCCAGTGGAGGGTTAACAGCTCAGCGCTGCTTGCATTGGGGTCCATGGACTCTTGTTTGAGTGCTTTCTCCTTGGGTAATATGCATGCTTTGAAGGAAGAAGTTCTAAGCAGTCTCTACCTGAAGCAGCAAGGGCAGCAAACAAAAAGTAAAAGTTGGTAACCAAAAGGCCTCTCTCCACCATTGGTTCTGATCAATTGTTCAAAGGCCAGGAAAGAGGCTATGCCACATGCACTGTTTCCCCTCCCAAACCAGCATTAGTTTCTCCCTCTCCACAATTTGGCACAGCAGTTAAACAGGCAAGTCTCTCTCTCTCTGTAGAGTACAGCACAGTTCAGCCCTCTCTTTGTAGCTCTGTAGCACTCTGCAGATTGGTGCACACAACACTCTGCTCAGCTCTCACTCTGCTCAGCTCTATGGTTCTTTTACCATACTTACGGCTCTCTGGGTCTCAGCTCAGCAGCACAGCTCACCACACAATCTCTAGCTAAACTCCCAAGGGCTAGGCTCAGCTCTCAGCAGCAGCCTCTTGGCACCCATGTTGCAGGCTCTCTTACCTCTGCCCTCTGCCACTGGTGAACGTTTAAACTCAGACGGCACGCATTCTCTTTCCTGCCCTCTTCTAGTCTTTACCAAAATTACTACCGTTCCTCCTATGCTGGGAACAGTTCTCCCTCCACACTGTGCCTCTCTGAATTTCTGGTGGGTGGGGATACAGTTTGAGCTGTATAGGCCAGTAGAAGTCCCCCCCTCTTCTACCTGCTGCTCCTGGCTGCACAATCCTTCCAATGGCTGGAGACATGGGGATAGGCTGAGGTGTAGTTTTAATCCCCTCCCCCTTAAAGGGCTGCATTAGCATAATTTGACTAATAAGATCATAGGTTACAGCCAAAGAACACATTTTGTATACAAAATTCCATTAAAATCAATGTAATAGGATTACATTTCAACCAAAAGTTTTTTTGCATGCATTTAGCTGCTTTTGTTACAGGTGTGAAGAAAGAGAAAGATGGAGGGTTCTACTGGTGCTTCAAAAGATGACATACACTTTCTAGTATGTTTTAAACCATTGTGCGTTGTCTACCCACTACTGTATATAAACAATTGAAATCTCATTCTGCAGAAATGATGGAGTTTACAAAAGACTATGCTTCCATGTATCTCATACAAAGAAATTACTTGATTAATAGACATAATATGTTTCAGTTTTCTATATGAAATAACCGAGACCTGTCTTATCTAGCTAGAACAAAAAATGTGAGATGCATTTGTAAAATTTGTTATTGAGATTGTTATACTGTATTGCGGTAGCACCAGTCATACAAAGCAAGGAATAAAGCTTCAGTGAAACAGCTATAATAATTAAAGCTAAACTTTAAAAAGATTTACACAAACCTAAGAAACATAAGAGCCAGGTTGGTGCCTTGACTTATTCATACTATAGTTAGGCAACGGAAATTGGTAATTTCCCCACTTCCAATCTGTGAGCGTGATGGAGCAACAGGCTGGTGAAGTTATGTCTTTACTTCCATCCAACAGTATGTTCCCTGTCATTACATGTGCATTGCAGCAGAGCAAGATTGGTTAGGATTACTGACCTTCCATTTCCCAGCCTACCATGCAGGGTGAAAATCAGAAATTATTTAGGTTCTTACACTTTTCACATTTTTCTACTTAATACATCATTTCATTTCTTTTGATTTGTTTTGCTCTTATAAGTTCAGTTTTAAATGTATTTTTACATAAGAACTAAACAGAATATCTGAATTTGTCTTGATATAAGAGTCTTGTAATCTCATACATGGCAGGACTTCCACCAGGAGAGGCAGGGTCAACAGTTGCATTTTAAGCCAGTCAGAGCTGATATTTTTCCATCTTTCCAGTGCTGTCAGTCAACAATGTGAACATGCTCAAATGATAATTGATCAGAGTGATGTAATATGTGTGCTTATTGCACATTACTGTCCAATCGCTGGGGGGGGGGGGAGGGGATTGGGGGTGGTCAGTGACTAAACTGTATTGGTTAACCACAGCAGAAACAATGAAGTCACAAGTCTGGAAATGTTTTTTTCAGAGATGCCTTGATCACAAATTTACAGTAGCTGAGTAAAATTGCAAAAACTTTGGTAAGGCAAGGTCAAAAGAACCCAAACATTCAAGCAGCTCTTTAGGGAGTTAGTGCTACAAAGATCACATGGGCTTTCCAACAAGAATAAGATAATGCTGAAGATATAGCAGTGTAGAATTGGCCAGCAGCAGGAGAGTTGGAATCATGGATAATAGGCCTATACAGTGTATGCCTAACTTTTTCTGTTGTTACATGTTTATTGAGTTTTGTGTAGAAAGAATAAACATTGCCTATAAGCAGAACACAACAAAATATTTGTGCAAAACAAAGAGTAAATTTCAAAGGTAATTAAAGACTATACAGTCAAAGAAATACAGCACATATGGGCCCTAGGGGTATAGGGTCATCAAGAAATGAGATCATAACAAAGAATAAGGCTTTTTTTTAGAGTATTAAGGTATCTTAAGAGTGTTAAGGCTGGCTGGTCCACAAACTCTAGGGCTTCCATAGTTTTTCGAAGGAGGGATAGTAGTCATGTCTTTTAGCTAATAATTTTTCGTATGCAAAGTGGGTTTTTCCTAACTCAACAGTTTCTGATGGGTTTGGTGCTAACTGTTGTTTCTAGTGTCTGGTATTTGTGATTCTTGCCATTAAAAGCACATGGGTAACAACTGTAAACCTACAGGTGAGATATTTGCCAATCTCCAGGTTTAGAATTGCTAGATTATTTTAGAGATCAAAAAAAGATAAAAGTTGCACTCACAAACAAAAGTAGATAAAAGCGTGTCTTAAATCAGTGTGCAGTCTGGACATCTGTGGGGATGGACCAGCGCAGCTCCCTCCATGGCTGATATACTAGAGCCACTGCAGCCAGGTAAAGACAGGGGATGATCCATTGCTGTGGGACACAGAAGATACCGCCACCAGTGACACCAATGATGTGGACACACTGCCAGGACCTCTTTAGTCACAAGGGCTGTCAGGAAATATATTTTGGAGGCTAGGACCCACCTCCTTCCTCAGTCCCTCAGGCTCTACAATAACCTTGCTTACTACACTATGGTCGGCTTGGCGCCCCTCTCTCTTTTCTTTTCTGTTTACAGCTTTGGGGTTCCCAGCCTGACAAAGGAGGCAGCCTAGCTCAGCCTGTAGTCAGCTTACCACTAGTTTGAAGTTGCTCACAGCTTGCAGATTAACAAGCTTTCATTTGTATAGCTATCAATTGTATTTTGTTTTTATGTTTGTATTTGTTATGGGTGTATATATATATATATATATATATATATATAAATACGTGTGTGTGTATATATATATATATATATATATAGCAAGCTGCTGCACAGCAGCTCTCAGGAGCAGTTTTTTTTATTTTATTTCTATTTATCTTTAGATTGTATTTTTATTTTTACTTTCTCTGTGTGATGAGCACCAGACATTTCCTTTCTTTTTTTTAGAATTGCCAGAGATAGAGTGGGGGAAATTAGAATGCCTGTCATTTTGGCCAGTATTTTGAAGATTTCTCCCCCAGAAACTATTCAGATGTTCCGTAAAGTATGCATTAACATACTCATGGATCCACAGTTTGCTCAGCAAAAATGGGATTGCAAAGGATAAAATTTAGTCAGATGGCATCAAGATAGATACCACGGTAGCACAATTTTTTGGAACACTTCCCAGTGGTTGATACAGTTTATCACCTTACAAAAAGAAAGGCTTGTCACCATTGAACGAACGTGACAGGAGTGTATTGATCTGACTCATTTCAAGAAGGACGTTGATTTTATAAACATATTTCTGTCCTGTAGTATACCATAGAAAAGATATTTACCCTTCTTATCAGAACCAGGACAGGTAAAATGCTGCCAATCTTTGGTGTATCAGGCACTAATCCTCAAATATTTGAAGTAGTCTTACGTTGTAAGGCCAGATTCCTTTGCAAGCTCCTCAAAGCTTTTGAGAATATCACACATATACAAATTTTCAATAGTATTGCTACCCCTGTCATGCCACAATTTAGTGGACAGATATGATATAAAGATCACTAGGCTCTAAGAGGTATTGGGATTATTCTGGCAAGCGTGTGATCTGTAGAAGTAGAGTGGAGAGTTCTCAGGCTATAAGGGATGCATGGATCGGCAAAGATAAAGGTTTCAAATTCAAAGCTTGACAAAGATCAGCCAGCAGACAGGTTTGTAAGTCCTTTCTAGGGGCTAATGACGGTCCAATGTCCACCCATAGAATATAAGAGGATGGGCTGAACCAATGTTTGAGTTGGTCTAATTGAACCAACATAAAAAATTCTAGAATTTCAATGCATCCTGTTCCTCTATATTTCCTATGTTTTATTAGTTGTGCGTGGGCTCATTTGACTCTTTTATATTTCCAAAGGGAATTTTTAAATAGAGCATTTGGGAATCTGAGGTATTTAGAGGGTGGAGCAATAGGTAGGGTTCTAAACAGATATACGATCTGGGGCAGGATAAGTATTTTGAAAACACTAATCTGCCTGTTCAGGATCGGTTAAATTTAGCCAGGTTTTTGAGTTCTGTGGACTGCTTTTCTATGAGAGGCTTTTAGTTTTCATCGGCTAAGGATGCTGTTTGAGTGATACCAAAATATGGTGTTCCTGTATGAATCCACATGTAGAGGAGGGATTGTTGTAAAATGACTTTAGAGGTCTGGTTAACTCCTAAATCCAGTATTAAAGTGATTGTAGAGTCTCTTTTTTTTCTATTAAAATAAGAAACATCATATACTTACCTGTGCTGTGCAGTGGTTTTGCACAGGGCAGCCCACATCCTCCTCTTCTCGGGTCCCTGGCTGGAGGCCCTGGCCCCTCCCTCCTGTTGAGTGCCCCCAAGGCAACCAAATTTCTATGGGGCACCAGAGCCGAGCTGTAGCTCTGTGTTTCTATTGACATGGAGTTGCTGTTTGCCCCCCCCCTCTCCTGATTGGCTAACTGAGTTTGATTGGCAATGGCGCTGCTACTGTGTGCCAGTCAATCAGGAGAGAGAGTCCTGGACAGCTGGGGTACTCGTGGACATCGCTGGGTAGTGAGGGGCTCAGGTAAGTATTAGGGGGGCTGAGGGGAGCTGCTGCACACAGAAGGCTATTTATCCTAATACATCAAATGCCATAAGATAAAAAACCTTCTGACTTTACAACCACTTTAATGACTTGAAGAAGTTTACTTTATAGTAGGAGAAGGGGCTAAAGAGCATCTGGATTTGGTGTGCTATAGGTAAAGAGATGTGTAGTTTTGTTAACAATAGAGTGACATTTTCTGCAAAGCGGTTGATCTTGTGCGACCTCTGTTCTCAGGTAAAGCCTGAGATCTTGGGTTGAAAGTATATGGCTGCGGCCAGGGGTTCTATGAGCAAATTAAAAATTGAGGGTGTTTGGTAGTGAACTCATTTAGGTATTTAGGAGTGGTGGTCTCGGCAAACCTTTTGCAATATTGTCACCTTAATATAGCCCCTTTACTGGTGAGGTTTAGGGACAGGATTAAAATCTGAAACAAACTATGGCTATGGGCAGGGTGAATCTTATTAAGATGATCCTCATGCTGCAGCTCCTTTACTTATTACATAACGCACCTGTGGTGGTCACGCTGAAAATATTTTGTGCGGTGAACACACTATTCAGATCTCTTATTTGGAGGGGTCGGGCGGCCAGGATCAGATTAGAACAATTGCAAAAGCCTAGGGAGGAGGGGGGTCTTGCGCTTCCCAGCCCCTGGATATATTATTTGGCCTCCCAGCTGCAGCACCTGGTGGGTGCTATGACCGGGACACAGGGTGGTGCTGCATTGGTGGTGATGCGCCACTTTACTGGTGCTCATTAGCTACCGGAGGGCTTGGAGGCGCAACTCTTCTCCAAATCGAATAAACTATACCCCACCTTTGGTTAGTGCAAAAAATATGGGATAAGGCCAAACAGCTGCAGCGGGTCTCTGGATACACTTCCTACAGCCCACTTTGGCACAATTGTACATACCCTGAATTGTGCAAGTTGGACCAGGCGAGCAGGTGGTGTTCTTATGGGATAACCCTTCTTAATCATGTGTTGGTTGATGGGTCTCTACTGCCGTTCTCTCAGTTGCAATCTAGATTTTCTATCCCCGGGTTTATGTTGTGTTATTACCGCCAGCTACAGCATGCTGTACGGGCCCAAACCTCCTTGCAGCACTCACAGCTGTCTCCCACTCCTGTTTTCTACCTAATGCAAACTTTTGATTCCACCAAGGGCTTCATCTCCAGCTGTTATGCCTCATTGTTGGGTGCTCACCTGGAGATGTATCCCAGTAGGGCATGTGAGAATTGGTCTTCTGATGTAGGGGACGTCCCGACTGAAGAGTGGGAGGATGCCATGGAGTCGGTCCGATTGTGCTCACTTAATGTGTCCCACCAGGTGTCTGAGTTATACATTCTCCTCAGGGTGCACCACACCCCATTGAAACTCCACTCCATGGGTATCAGGCCTGACAATTTGTGCAGCAGATGCGAGAGGGAGGTGGGAGACTTGGTGCACTTATTGTGGAGATGCCCGAAGTTGCAACGGTATTGGTCGGGGGTCCTCTCCACCATTAACAGAGTCCTGGGCTTGGCGATCCCCCCAGGATCCCAGGCAATGTCTTCTAGGAATTCTAGACCATGTAGTGGAGGATAAATACTTACGAGAAGCAGCGGGACGGGCTTTATTTCAGGCTCGTCTACTCGTTCTTCGTCATTGGGTGGCTCGGGACCCCCCAACCTATAAGATGTGGTTAGAACAATTGGGCCTTATTCTCCGCATGGAGGAATCTATCTATCAGCACAGGGGCACTACTGATAAATTCTTTAAAGTATGGGGGGTGTGGTTGAGTTCTCCTGGTATGGCCCCCACGGCATTGGTACTGGACCGACTGTTGCTTTAAACTGCTGGTCCTGCTCGTGGTGGTGGGCAGTGTTGGAAGTAACGGCATTTAAGTAAACGGCGTTACTTAACGCAGTTACTTTTCAGGGTAACGAGTAATCTATCTGATTACTCGTTATCCCCCTGTAACGCTGTTGCCGTTACTTTCGGCTGCGTTACCACAATTACATCTACTGCCACTAGATGGCAGTAGATGTAATTGTATTCCCTCCTCTCCTCTATGACCGCTGTCCGCGGTACTGGAGAGAGAAGAGGAGGAGACTCAGTCGAGTGAGTCACGCGGTGCCGCGCCAGGACAGGAGTCGGACAGTCACAGGCTCGCAGCAGCAGCAGAACAGCGCGCCAGGAGGACAGGAGAGGGCATAGAGTCCGGCGATCTGACCCAGCCACCCATTGCCGGCCACAGTGCCAGTCTGCCAGACACCACATTACTACTAGGTCAGTGACACAGTATAACTTCACTTGTGAGTGACTTACTTAACTTTTGCCTGGCAAAATATAATATAATATATAAAAAGTCAACCAGTGGCAGTTACTTTACTTACAGACAGTTACAACAATTACAAAACGATATAGTCCAGGCCAGGAGGAGACTCCACCACCAGTCCACCACCACACCACAGGGCAGTAGGGCACTGGGCAGCAGGAAGTCCACCACCACCAGTCCACCAACGGTCCAACGCACACAGCCAGCCCAGAAGAGGAGAGAGGCACAGAGACAGGCAGGCCTGAGGCCTGCAGGAGGACAGAGCCAGAGAGACCCGGACAACAGTGTGCCTGCCAGGCCAGAGGCCGCACCACAACCAGCAAGCCAAGCACAGCAGGTACCAAAAAAAAAACCTCACAGTCAGTCACAGACAGTCAGGACAGGAGTCAGGGCTCAGACCCCCACCAGCCACCATCCACCAGCCACCCACCACACCACCACCAGTGTGCCACACCACCACCACCAGCCAGCCAGTCCAGAGACAGCAGCAGCCAGCAGGTACCAAAAAAAAAAGGTTACTTAAGTCAGGAGGACTCAGACCCCCACCACCAGTGTGCCACGCCACCACCAGTGTGCCACACCCACGTCACCACCAGTGTGCCACGCCACCACCAGTGTGCCACACCACCACCACCAGTGTGCCACACCGCCACCACAAGTGTGCCACACCACCACCACCAGTGTTCCACACCGCCACCACCAGTGTGCCACACCGCCACCACCAGTGTGCCACACCGCCACACCACCACCAGTGTGCCACACTACCACCACCAGTGTTCCACACCGCCACCACCAATGTGCCACACCGCCACCACCAGTGTTCCACACCGCCACCACCAGTGTGCCACACCGCCACCACCACCAGTGTTCCACACCGCCACCACCAGTGTGCCATACCGCCACCACCAGTGTGCCACACCACCGCCACCAGTGTTCCACACCGGCACCACCAGTGTGCCACACCGCCACCACCAGTGTGCCACACTGCCACACCACCACCAGTGTGCCACACTACCACCACCAGTGTTCCACACCACCACCACCAGTGTTCCACACCGCCACCACCAGTGTTCCACACCACCACCACCAGTGTTCCACACCGCCACCACCAGTGTTCCACACCGCCGCCACCAGTGTGCCACACCGCCACCACCAGTGTTCCACACCGCCACCACCAGTGTGCCACACCGCCACCCCCACCAGTGTGCCACACCACCACCACCAGTGTTCCACACCACCACCAGTGTGCCACACCGCCACCACCACCAGTGTGCCACACCACCACCAGTGTGCCACACTGCCACCACCACCAGTGTGCCACACTGCCACCACTTGTGTGCCACACCACCGACAGCCAGCCACTCCAGGCAGCAGGTACCAAAAAACAAAACATAATACAGTTACTCACAGTCAGGAGGACTCAGGACTCAGACCCCCACAGTTCTTTTGATTAAAAAAAATTAAAAAATTGAGGGTGTTTATGGGCATCCCTGGCGGGTACCAATGGTGATGTTGAAGGATTTAGACCACATATTAAAAGTGTAAACTTGAGTCAATGGACCGGAATACAAAGCTAAAACAGCTGATAGAATATGTCCAGTATATCTGAACCTATGGCATAGGGCCATATATTCCCAAAGTATTCAGTTGAATGCCTTCTCTTGAGAGAGAATCAGAGAGGGCACTCTGATAGATTCCGCAAGGTGAACTACACTATAGTACTAAAAGTATTGGGGCACCTGCCTTTACACACACATGAAATTTAATGGCATCCCAATCTTAGTCCGCAGGGTTCAATATTAAATTGGGCCACCTTTTGCAGCTATAACAACTTCAAGTCTTCTGGGAAGGCTTTCCACAAGGTTTAGGAGTGTGTCTATGGGAATGTTTGATCATTCTTCCAGAAGCGCATTTGTGAGGTCAGGAGCTGATGTGGACGAGAAGGCCTGGCACGCAGTCTTCGCTCTAATTCATCCCAAATGTGTTCTATTGGGTTGAGATCAGGATTATGTGCAGGCCAGTCAAGTTCCTCAACCACAAACTCGCTCATCCATATCTTTATGGACCTTGCTTTTGCACTGGTGCGCACAAAGTTGGGAGCATGAAATTGTCCAAAATGTCTTTGTATGCTGACACCTTAAGAGTTCCCTTTACTGAAACTATGGGGGTCAAGCCCAACCCATAAAAAACAAGCCCATACCATAATTCCCCCTCCACCAAATGATTAAGGTCAGTGCACAAAGCAAGGTCCATAAAGACATGGAAGAGAGAGTTTGGGGTAGAGGAACTTGACAGTCCTGACCTCAACCCGATAGAACACCTTTGGAATGAATTAGAGTGAAGACTGCAAGCCAGGCCTTCTCGACCACATCAGTGACTGACCTCACAAATGTGCTTCTGGAAGAATGGTCAAACATTCCCATAGACACACTCCTAAACCTTATGGGCAGCCTTCCCAGAAGAGTTAAAGTTGTTATAGCTGCAAAGGGTGGGCCAACTCAATTTTGAACCCTACAGACTCAGACTGCGACGCCATTAAAGAGTGTGTGTAAAGACAAGCATCCCAATACTTTTGGTAATATAGTGTATGTTTAGGAGTCTCCTTATGGCATCCGAGGCTTGTCTGCACAGTGTAAATCCCATTTGGTCTGCTTTAATTAGTGTGGGGAAGATTTTCAGTAAACAGTTGGCTATAATTTTTTTGTATAGCTTGACGTCTATGTTTAACAACGATATTGTTTAATAATTTTGAGGAGCTTTGGTATGTGATATGCTTTTAGCATTTCCCCGTGCGGCTATAGCGGAATCTAATGGTTGGGGAGTCTGTGGATCAGCGTGTAAATTATACAGAGATATAATCAGCAAAAGAGTTTGCAATATCCTGTGGGTTTCTTTTTTTTTTTTTTTTTTGGGTTTCTAATTTGGTGTTTATCAACAGGGTGTACAAGATGGGAGATTTTGGATTTGGTTCTCTGATTTTTGACATTGTAGGCCAAACATTTTCCTGCTCTATCCCCATCAGTGGAATAGTTGAGTTTTAACAATTGAGAATGTTTATCATGTTATTTCCAGAGTAATCTTTGCAGTTCATGTCTGAGTTTGAACAGAAAAGATAAGGTTGCAGTATCTGGAGAAACTTTATTTTTGGGTCTCCAGTGTGTAAATTATTAAGAGAAGGTTATTGATTGTTAGGTTTTGTACCTGTTTGGCTCTTGCACTCAATTTTAGCTTGATGCTTCTCATATACATTTTGTGGGCATACCATAATATTGAGGAATCTGTTAACGAGGCAAAGCTGTTTTTAAAGTATTCCTGGAGATGCGCAGAGAGATAGGTAGTGTTATGTGGAAGTTTGATAACGTAGAAATTTCAGTGCCACAAGTAGGCAGGTGTGTGAGTTTAATTTTCCATTATTGATAAAGAGACAGCAACATGGTCGGACCATGTGATGTCATGGATAGTGAAGGAGGAGACGTGTTATGACAGCCATGTATTTTCAACAAATAAATCAATTCTCGAGTAAGAATTATGTCTTGAGGAGAAAAATGTAAAGTCCCTTTCATTGGCATGCTTGATCTCGTATAGAAGGACAATAAATCAACCATCTGGATCAAGAACTGAGTACTATAAGTTGAAACAGATTGAGTTATTGACAACAATCAAGACTCCCCTGTTTTTAGCAGGAGCTTTTGTAATGAAGATAAAGATACATTTTTATGAGTACATATGGGGTAGGTTGTGCCTTGAAAATGAGTCTCCTGTATAGATAGAATGTCACCCTGTAAGATATGGGCTTCTCCCTATAGGGAGGTTAGTTTATCTGGGTGGTTTAGGCCAGGGGTAGGCAACCTAAAGAGGTGGAGATCTGCCTGAACAACATAGGAGAAGTCAAAGATCACCGGGCACAGTGTTGTCCATTTAAGCCTCTAATTGCTGTACTATCGTGTCACAGTCACATGCATTATACGGCAATTATGGGTTTAAATCAGGTGGTGAGGAGGCAACATATGGCCTCCTCACCACCTGTCAAACACACTCAGATCACTTTTCAGGGGAGCAGCAGTGCCTGCTGCACTTGTGAATGTGCCCTTAGTTGCATTCGGCAGCAGCACCATCAGTGCTCATTTACATGTAAAGAAACCCTGTGGTTGAATAGCAATTTTACTGCCCCAAATCCCTACCCCCTTCAGCTGCTGAGGCAGAAGCCAAAGATTTACACATATAGCAGCAGGAATTACGCCAGCTGTTGCTTTTAGTGGGTGCTACCACCTGCCAATCATTTAAGTAAACGGGGTCACTCTGCATAAGCCCTGCAACTGAATGCTTCTTTGGGGTTCAAGGGGTTAAAGCAGCTGGTGAGAAAGCAACATAATACTGCCTGCTTTAACCCCTTGTTTGCTGTACTGCACAAGGTTGCAGGGCACTTCCAAAGTGGCCCTTATTCACTTGAATAGGTCATGCTTGGCAGGTGCTACACCCCACAACCATGACAGGATGTATAACTCCTGCTGTGGCTGAGACATGTGTACACCCCTGGCCACTGCAGCTAAAGGGGGGGAGCTGGGGCAGGGCTGATAGAAACACATCTTAACTATGGGGTTTTACTACCCCCCAAACTTCAAATGTAAATGAACTCTTACTGTTCTGAGCCCCCTGTAAGGCTGCTTTCAGACTACAGTTGTACTACAGTTTACCTGCACCACGGGTGCAGTGCAGTGCATCTGCAACTTTCCTGGGTTAGCTGCGCTTTGCAATAGATGTCTATAATATCCTGCAGGCATGGTGTCCTTTCGGGAAGTGCAACCAAACCTGCAGGATATTATAAAAGTCTATGGCCAAGCGCAGCAAACCCGCAGGAAAGCTGCAGGTACACTGCACTGCACCCGTGGTGTGGGTAAACCACATTGGTGTGAAAGCAGCCCTATACTATTATGCCCAGTGTATTGCTTCACACTGACCTGAATATCTCTTCTTTCCTGCTGCTGGCACTACTCTGTATACCACAGGCTGAATAAGAAGTAGAGTGCAGTCGGTATCACTCCACATGGGACAGGAGCTAGCACTACAGAGGAGGCTTAAGTGGCTCTTGCTCACTACTACTGCTCCAAATTTACAAGTAGTCCCTCTGCATTGCACCCAGACCATGATCTACCAGTCACCTGTCCATGATCTTCTGGTATATCATGATCTACTGGTTGCTGACCCCGGTTTAGGCCATTGATAACCAAAGAAGCCCTTTAAATCTCATTTGTGTATCAGGCAAAAGTAATTACCTGAGAACTTACAAGAAACAATGCAAAGGTCAGGCCACAAGAGGTTGGCTGTGTGGATACGCAGATATCTAGAAAAGTGGGAACATCCCAGGTTATGTTGGTTCAGATTTCTAAATGGGTCATGTGCTTCAATAAAGAAAAGAAACATGAACCAATGTGCCGGGGGGGGGGTGTCAGCAGTCCGGAGGAGTGGTGTTAGGCTGGCAGGCTGGCCGCCCCGCCTCTCCTGGCCCTGGGACAGCCCTGCCAGCATACTCTGCAGCAAAGAAAGATCCACCGCCAGCCCCTTTTTATAGATCCTTCCTACATTATATCACATCACTGTCATTTAAAAGCGGTGCCTCTAAATAAATGTAAGCTTCCTTCTCTCTGTCCGTTCACCTCCTCCCGCTCCTCCTCCTCTGAGTGTAGCTTCAGATTGGAGGAGGAGAGCGATCACATGACTGACCATTAAACCTCACAGGAGAGCGGTCACATGATCGGATATGAAAGAACGGCGCTAACAAGGTATTTAGAGGCATAGATTTACATGCTTGTTCATTGATTCATCTGCAATACAAGCTGTTATCCATTTGTTCATCTGCTGCCTGATGTTGCTATATCTCTGTCTTATGTGACCACTCTGATTGAGGGTCATATACGTCCGGTAAGCTGCTTGAACTCCTACAGGGTGACTGCTGTGTGCCAATTGCTCTTTCACACTGGTGTTGGACATCTTTTCTATATACATTTTATATGGACTTTATTTATTTTATTTATTCAGTTTTCTATGAGTTGTTGGATGAATTTTAATGTTCATATTTGTATTGGGGCTACCTTATATTTTTATAAATTTACAATGACACTGACACAATGTAGGAAGTATCTATGAAAAGGGGCTAACAGTGATTTTTTCTTTTTTACTTTAGAGTACGCTGGCAGGGCGGTCTCCTGGGAGTTCAGGGGGGCTGTGCAGTGTAAAGGGGGGGGGTTATAATAAAAGGGGGTATGTACTTTACATGAGGGGGGGACTGTGTAATGTAAAGGGGGCTATATAATGAAATTATTTTTAATTGTTTAAAATCTTTCTTTCCTAAAACTTCCTTCGAAAATTGAAGGTGCGTGTTATACGCCGGTGCGTATTATACGCCGATAAATACGGTAGTTCAAGCCGCAAAACTTGAGAGCAAAACAATGAACAGGTAAAAAAATAAAAGTGGATCACAATGTGGATCCAGTTGAAGAAAAAACTGCTTGTAAGTTCCGGAGGGGATAGAACTGGAGTAGAGCAGTTCCAGGCACGCTGAAACTGATATGAGTTAGAAGAGTGGTGGCATGATCAGGTACTTCTTTTGGGTGTTTTTTTTTGTTCTTCCACTTTTGGGTGACAACTTGCCAGTCAGGTGAAGGAGAAGATGGGGTTGCTTAGGTATGTAGTAGTTGGAGTGAGGATAAGTTTAGTGATGATAAGTTTAGTGGTGTAACCCCATCGCTAGAGAATCTTGTAGTTCAGCAGAGCTTTGGGTATAGGCAACAGGTTTTTTTTCTAATTATAAGGTATGGTGGGAGAAGTCAGAGAGGACCTTTAGAGTGGAATATTGTTCCTGGATATGTTCTAGTTTGTAGAAAGTGTTTAACACTTTATCTTTTATCTGGTAAAAGTGAATTCTTGGAAGCACACCCCGTGGAACATTATCTGACAGATGTAATGGCTTGTGGATACGGTGTACTATATCAATAATTTGTTCCACACCTGTTGCTGTGGGTACGATGGTATGTAGTAGAGAATGGCCATATGTAGCTAATGGATCGAGCAGGATCACCTCAGAAATGCCATGGATCTTTAGGTTGTTGCCACCATGAACTTTAGCCAAAATAGATCTTCATCTTAGTCTTTGAGTCCAGCAGGTTATTGAAGGAAAATGGAAACTGGCCATTCTTTGCTCAATACGCCCACTCTGTTTTCCAGGTTGTGTACTTCCTCTTTAATTTGTAGCATACAGGACAAAATATTTGAGTGTAGTAAAGTACACTTGTGCAGACAGCGGAGTTATGCCACCACTGCCATTTTGCTGTAGCTGATTCCCTGCCAGGGGAAGGAACATGAATAGCCTCTGTAGTTGGGCTCTCTCATTGTGCTTGCTGGTCATAACGCTAAGTGTGAGCTATGTGAGGCTGTCAGGTGTACTGGAAGCCCCGTGGTAGCTGGGAAGCTCTGGTGCTTGGAGAGAGCTCTTCCAATGAAAGACCATATCTCAGCACAGTCGCCACGTCCCCCCTCTCAACTTCTATTTCTTTTATTTTTTTATGGGAAAGAGAGGGGTGGATGTTGTGAGTGATATAATGGGAGGTGGCTTAAGTACATACTGTTTTTTTTTCTTTCAAATGATGCAGCAAACAAAAATCAGCTGCAAGAACAGATTGTCAATAGCACGTAAATGCTACACTTTAACCATTTGCTGTCCACGCCATAGCAGTTTTACCCCTACAGGGTGGCAGCTGTGTGCCAGATCACATATATATACATGATCCAGCTCTTCTGAGTAGGGGGCGGGCATACGGGCTGCAGGTGCCACAGACTCAATGTTTACCGGCACCCACTGATCATTAGTTACACAGGCAGAATGGCAGTCTGCCTATGTCTGCCTATGTAAACAAGGCAGATTGCCGTTCTGTCAGCAGGGAAGACATGGATCCTGTGTTCCTGCAAATCTATGTCTTTCCCATAGTAAAATCACCTCCAATAGTACACAGAAACATTAGCTAGACATGAATAACACTTTGATCGCCCCTGATGTTAACCCCTTCCCAGCCAGTGTCATTAGTACAGTGACAATAAAAAGAGCTAGCAATCAGACATACAGTACAGTCTTCTAACTGACCTTACTCTCTCCCTTTGCAGTTTATTCAGCTTTCCCTATCCTTTCCACACAGCAGCTTCCTCAACATTGACTTTATGGCTACACTGTACCCCCTTTTATACTGAGGGGGCTGACATATCCAAGGGCCCCTTACTGGCCCATTGCACTCAAATTCTCCAGGATTGTGAATCTTGAACAGATAAGATTCACCTCAAACCCATAGTAGGAGCTAAGCATCTGATTTCTGTCTCAACTAATGCCATAGCAACCAAACAGCTTCTATCTTTCATTTTTTTCACACAGCTTAGAATTTTGTCCATTGGAGACAAAATTGAGAACATTGTTGTCTCAGAAACTTTTTAATAATTTTCCCAAACCAAGTTAGTCAAAAAAGGGATGTTTTAGGCAGAAAAGGTAATCAAAAATACAGAACTTTTTGCAAGACTTTTCAAAGTCTTTCTCTGGTTGTGTTTTCTGTGTTATTTCTTGTTTGTTAGCTCCTTTTTCAGGATTTCTTTCTTCTTTCTCAGCTGTTTTATACAGTTTACTTTTGACTACCGAGGACTACCTATCCTATGATAACTTGCCGTATTGACCATTAGGGATGATCGAACAGTTCGGGTCGACCATCGGTTCGACCCGAACATTGACTGTTCGAGGTTCGGCCGAATTCCGAACTTTTTGCTGAAAAAGTTCGAAATTCGGCAACCAGAACTGACCAAAATGCAATGGGACAGGAACTGGGCTTTAAAAGCCTGTGATTGGACCAAAACCATCAGTAAAAGCCAATTGAGGGGGCAGGAGAATGCTAGGAATGTGATTGGAGTGACAAGGGGGGGTTCAGAGGCCAATCATTAGTGAATACGCCCCCCAGTAAATAAGATAGCCCCGCCAAATCTCTACCATTTTAATACAAGGCTGTGGAAGAGAGTGGAAGCAGTTCTGTTACTTCTGCTCTCAAAGTGTCATTTAGCAATTATTAGTGTGAGGAAAGGGATATCTAGTGTAGTTAGGGTACTATTTTCCACTATAGTTAGATTTAATAATCTAGTTTCTGTAGGGAAAGTGTTAAGTGTAAGGGAACCGTAGTGTAGTGTAGGGTTAACTGACTCTGACTGCTATGGCAGGGTGACAAAAGCCTTCCATGTCAGGGTGACCGCTATAGAGAAAAGATAGTTTCTCTTAGAACACTTATAGAACCGGATAGTGGCTTCGCCCCTGTCACCCTGCTTTTTGTTGCAGGCGTTTATAGGGCGTTTTTTTTAGGACATGTTTGGAGTCAGGCATGACATCTGAACTTCTGTGTAGAGGTATACACACACACACACACATGTATGTATATATACACATACACATATATAGGTGTGAAAGTAGCAGAAACCTATGCTTGCGCTAATGAAATAATTAACACTCATATGGCTTCTCTGCTATAACACCTATATATGTGTATGTGTATAAATACATATAAGTGTGTGTATATATACCCCTATACAAAATTTCAGATATTTTGCCTGCCTCCAAAGACCCCCAAAAAATGCCCCAAAAAACCCTGCTGCAAAAACACACCTTGGCGTTTTTGTAGCTGGCATTTTTTTGGGCATTTTTTGGGCGTCTGTGGAGGCAGGCATAACATCTGTACTTCTGTGTAGGGGTATATATATATAAACACACACATGTATGTATATATACACATACACATATATAGGTGTGAAAGTAGCAGAAACCTATGCTTGCGCTAATGAAATAATTTACACCCATATGGCTTCTCTGCTATAACACCTATATATGTGTATAAATACATATAAGTGTGTGTGTATATATACCCCTATACAGAATTTCAGATGTTTTACCTGCCTCCAAAGACCCCCAAAAAATGCCCAAAAAAAACGCCTGCAACAACACACCTGGGCGTTTTTATTTGGCGCAGGTGTTTTTTTGGGCATTTTTTGGGGGTCTTTGGAGGCAGGCATAACATCTGTACTTCTCTGTAGGGGTATATATACACACACACACACACACACATGTATGTATATATACACATACACATATATATATAGGTGTGAAAGTGTAAGATCCTGGTATCTGCGGTACCCTTCTAGCCTATTATTTGTACATTACGTTACACCATATAGATAGGTGGAACGCATCTAGTACCTGTCCCTTTAAATTCCATGACCTCATCAGTGAGTGCCGCTCTGAGCGGCTATTTCAACCGCCGGCATTCACTCACATGTGTTCGTGCAAACCGCTTGCTACAGCATCACCTAATACCTGGATTGACCGAAGACTTGCTACAACATCTTGTATCTCGCTACAAGATCATTACCTCACCGCCGGAACCCTCTCCTTACAAACCTACCAGTGATAAGTACCCCACAGGGGAATACCTTCCTAATCTACTTTCACTACTACTCTGCTTACTAAAGACTATTGCTACTCTAAGAACTATACTGTTACATCTAACATCTGCACCGCTACTTAGATTGCAAGCTCTTGAGCCTATTACCATCTTGTCACTGCACTAGCCTAGTATCTCCTGTACACTTCATCTGCTTTTCACTACCACCTGTTACCTGTACATGATTGCTATCCTAAGTGCTTACTATCACCATCTGTTACCTCTTACCATTGCTATCACTATCCACGCCTGTCCCCTCAGTATCACCTCTATACTTTCACATATAAACATATCACTCCAGGAACATCTTTAATGAGTGTCTGTGTTTGTGTATGTGCTTGCTGAGACAGGCTGATGCACAATGATGAGTCTTGAGAGTTGGATATGGTAGTTCAACACATCTCTACATGACTACTGAGTGTAACTTCCGCAGCTGCAAATCCACACCACACAAATAAACGCCGGAGCATTACAGAAAGTAGCAGAAACCTATGCTTGTGCTAATGAAATAATTAACACCCATATGGCTTCTCTGCTATAACACCTATATATGTGTATGTGTATAAATACATATAAGTGTGTGTGTATATTTACCCCTACACAGAAGTACAGATGTTATGCCTGCCTCCAAAGACGCCCAGGTGTGTTTTTGCAGCAGGCGTTTTTTTTGGGCATTTTTTGGGGGTCTTTGGAGGCAGACAAAACATCTGAAGTTCTGTATAGGGGTATATATACACACACACTTATATGTATTTATACACATACACATATATAGGTGTTATAGCAGAGAAGCCATATGGGTGTTAGTTATTTCATTAGCGCAAGCATAGGTTTCTGCTACTTTCACACCTATATATGTGTATGTGTATATATATATATACATGTGTGTGTGTATATATACCCCTACACAGAAGTACAGATGTTATGCCTGCCTCCAAAGACGCCCAAAAAATGCCCATAAAAATACCAGCTACAAAAACGCCCATGTGTGTTTTTGCAGCAGGCGTTTTTTTTGGGGGTCTTTGGAGGCAGGCAAAACATCTGAAATTCTGTATAGGGGTATATATACACACACACTTATATGTATTTATACACATACACACATATAGGTGTGAAAGGAGAGAAGCCATATGGGTGTTAATTATTTCATTAGCGCAAGCATAGTGTTCTGCTACTTTCACACCTATATATGTGTGTGTGTGTATATATACATACATGTGTGTGTGTGTATATACCCCTACACAGAAGTTCTGATGTCATGCCCGCCTCCAAAGACCCTCAAAAATGCCCAAAAAACGCCTGCTACAAAACCGGCAAGGTGTGAAAATAGCGGAGCCACTATCCTGTTCTATTGCAATTCTAATACAAACAAACTTTTTTTTTCTGGTTCTGGACATGCTACAGAGCTGAAACTTCACAGGTACACTTTTTAGACCCCCCAGACACTAAATCCAAAGAAATCTCATTTTTTTTCCCAATAATTTTTTCAATAATTGGCTCTCTATCAAAAAATGACAATTTTTAAGAACTTTTTTGTGTGTGATTAATAGTCCCTGGGGCATGACCCAGAACCCTAGGCACTTTTTAGGGGCATTTATTGGGTTTTAGGGCTTCAAAATGGTGTTTTTTGATTACCGAAGTTCGGGTCCCATTGATTTCAATGGGGTTCTGAAATCCGGGCCGAACTTTTCTGGTCGAACCGAACTTTTGAAAAGTTCGATCATCCCTATTGACCATGCCGTCTAAAAAACTCCTCCTTCCCAGCACCTCTGTAATATAGTTGAGGTTCGAATGGCATGCTCTGCAAATTTGGTACTACAGCAGTGCATGTTCACAGGGCATAGTGAGGAAATAAATTCTGTGGGATTCTTTAAAAAAATTGGTTTACAAATTTCAAGATCATTTTTATTAATAGGAGTAGGATAGGACTAATGGTAATTCAATGTGAAAATCAATACAGGCGGTCCCGAGTTACAAAGATAGGGACTGTAGGTATGTTCTTAAGTTGAATTTGTATGTAAGTCGGAACAGGTACATTTTTTAAGTGTAGCCCCAGCCAACAGAATATTTTGTAAGTTTTTTGAATCGCATAGGGAAAGGTTAACACCCCTGTACCATTTGTTTTGCTGTCTCTGCCTCTATTCAGAAGATTTCACCTCACATTCTGTCCCTATAACAACTGGATTTTGAAAATGTTGGGTTGTTGTGGAAACAAGGATTAGTGATAAAGCTTCAGTGGAGACACCTTTTTCCCATGAGAACTCTTACAGGAGTGAATTTCCCTTCCTACGGCTAGATTTCTCTTCACTTTCTGTTGTCTCCCTCCATTTGTAAGTAGGAGTCATTTGTAAGTCGGATGTTTGTAACCCGGGGACCGCCTGTACTGTATATGATTTTACATTTTGACTACAGATGTTCTTTAACCCCTTTATGACTACTGTGTGCATATATGTCGGTGGGAGGGAAGGTGGGCCTTACTGCCAAACTGCTGCTTACATATGTTTTTTGTAGTTTAGTGGAGTGCTGCATTGGCGTCCCAGAACTTGGATCGAGATCTCACCAACAGACCATGGGTCATCTATGACTGGAAGATAGGAGGAGTGGCACAGTTTTCCCAGCAAACCCACCAGCTAGCTAGCAAAACAAAAAAAGAACAGTTTGCAATTAAAATAGGGGTTTTAAAAGCACAACATTTGCAAATATATGTGAATGTTTCACTGCCCTGTCAAAGCCCCTTTGGTAAATTGCAGTTCTAACTCTAATCATCGAGAGTCTCCATATGAGAAGTATGTATAGCAATAGATAAATTGAAGGCACATACGCCTGTAGGTAGCCCATAGCTTCTTAACCACCTCAATACTGGGCACTTTCACCCCCTTCCTTCCTAGACCAATTTTCAGCTTTCAGTGCTCTCGCCCTTTGAATAACAAATACTCAGTCACGCTACACTGTACCCAAATTAAATTTTTATCATTTTGTTCACACAAATAGAGCTTTCTTCTGGTGGTATTTATTCGCCACTGGGTTTTTTTTTTTTTTTGTGATATAAGAGTGAAAAAAAGAGTGAACATTTTGAATAAAAAAAAAACAATATTTTCAACTGTCTGTTTAAAAAGAAATCCAATAAAATCAGATTTCATCATAAATTTAGGCCAGAATGCATTCTGCTACACATCTATGGTAAAAAAAAAATCCTGATAAGTGTATGATAATAGGTTTGTGTGAAAGTTATAGAGTCTACAAGCTATGCTACGTATCATTGAAAATTGATCAATTCTGATTTACTGACTACCTATCTCATTTCTTGAGGCCCTAAAATGTGGTTTTAGCAGGCCAGAACACTGTCTCAGAGCAGAAAAAACATTGGTTCAGACAGTCAATGGAATTGTTCAGGAATTGTCCAGGCAGCAGGCAGAGATATGCCAAAGTGTTGGTCCTGGCAGTAGTTCAGGTAGCAGGCATAGGCATGGCCAGTTCAGGTGGCAGGCAGAAGTATGGCCAGTTCAAGTGACAGGTAGGGATGATCGAACGGTTCGGGTCGACCATCGGTTCGACCCGAACATTGAGTGTTCGAAATTTGGCCGAATTCCGAACTTTTTGCTGAAAAAGTTCGGAATTCGGCAACCAGAACCGACCAAAATGCAATGGGACAGGAACTGGGCTTTAAAAGCCCGTGATTGGACCAGAACCATCAGTAAAAGTCAATTGAGGGGGCAGGAGAATGCTAGGAATGTGATTGGAGTGACTAGGGGGTCCAGAGGCCAATCATTAGAGAATACGCCCCCCAGTATATAAGCTAGCCCCGCCAAATCTCTACCATTTTAATACAGGGATGTGGAAGAGAGTGGAAGCAGTTCTGTTACTTCTGCTTCAAAGTGCCATTTAGCAATTATTAGTGTGAGGAAAGGGATATCTAGTGTAGTTAGGGTACTATTTTCCACTATAGTTAGATTTAATAATCTAGTTTCTGTAGGGAAAATGTTAAGTGTAAGGGGACCGTAGTGTAGTGTAGGGTTAACTGACTCTGACTGCTATGGCAGGGTGACAAAACCCTTCCATGTCAGGGTGAGCGCTATAGAGAAAAGATCGTTTCTCTTCGAACACTTATAGAACAGGATGGTGGCTTCTCCCCTGTCACCCTGCTTTTTGTTGCAGGCATTTATAGGGCTTTTTTTAGGACATGTTTGGAGTCAGGCAGGACATCTGAACTTCTGTGTAGGGGTATATATATACACACACACACATGTATGTATATATACACATACACGTATATAAGTGTGAAAGTAGCAGAAACCTATGCTTGCTCTAATGAAATAATAAACAGGCATATGTCTCAGCTCCTATAACACCTATATGTGTGTATGTGTATAAATACATATAAGTGTGTGTGTATATATACCCCTATACAAAATTTCAGATGTTTTGCCGTCCTCCAAAGACCCCCAAAAAATGCCCAAAAAAAACGCCTGCTGCAAAAACACACCTGGGCGTTTTTGTAGCTGGCGTTTTTTTGGGCATTTTGTGGGCATCTTTGGAGGCAGGCATAACATCAGAACTTCTGTGTAGGGGTATATATACACACACACATGTATGTATATATACACATACACATATATAGATGTGAAAGTAGCAGAAACCTATGCTTACGCTAATGAAATAATAAACAGGCATATGTCTCAGCTCCTATAACACCTATATGTGTGTATGTGTATAAATACATATAAGTGTGTGTGTATATATACCCCTATACAGAATTTCAGATGTTTTGCCTGCCTCCAAAGACCCCCAAAAAATGCCCAAAAAAAACGCCTGCTGCAAAAACACACCTGGGCGTTTTTGTAGCTGGCGTTTTTTGGGCATTTTTTGGGCGTCTTTGGAGGCAGGCATAGCATCAGAACTTCTGTGTAGGGGTATATATACACACACATGTATGTATATATATATATATACACATACACATATATAGGTGTGAAAGTAGCAGAGACCTATGCTTGCACTAATGAAATAATTAACAGGCATATGTCTCCGCTCCTATAACACCTATATGTGTGTATGTGTATAAATACATATAAGTGTGTGTGTATATATACCCCTATACAGAAGTTCAGATGTTATGCCTGCCTCCAAAGACCTCCAAAAAATGCCCAAAAAAACGCCTGCAACAACACACCTGGGCGTTTTTTTGGCATTTTTTGGGCGTCTTTGGAGGCAGGCATAACATCTGAACTTCTGTATAGGGGTATATATACACACACACACTTATATGTATTTATACACATACACACATCGAGCAGGGCCCTCTAGTTCCTCCTGTTTTGAACTGTATTGTAACTGTATTGTCTTCCTTCACATTGTAAAGCGCTGCGCAAACTGTTGGCGCTATATAAATCCTGTATAATAATAATAATAATAATAATAATTGTGACAGGAAGTCAGGTAAATCTGTGGATGTTGTCACAGACAGGAGATACATGTCTGCTTGGTTTAGACAATTCACCAATTACTATAGGGTGTCGGCTGCAGAGGTAGCCAGCAGGAAGTTGAAAAACCTTCAGCTATTCAGAATGAGGAAATTAAGGCCTCTATAATTTGTCCAGAGGAAGTCTATTGATTGCTGCCTCCTGACGCTTTGTGGGTAGAGGAGGACAGTCAGATGTGTGCCTCCTGACGCTGTGTGAGTATGGGAGAGGAAATGCCTCCTGAAGTGATGTGCGCTGAGGAGGGTAAAGGGACTGAAGACTACTCAAGGTGAGGTCTTGGATTGTTTCTATGTGAAGAGAAACCAATGGATATTTTCTATGTGAGGAGAAAATGAATTAAGACTGAAGACTTCTCAAGGTGAGGTCTTGGATGTTTTCTATGCGAAGGGAAAATCCAAGGGACATTTGCTGTGTGAAAAGAAAAACAAATGGATGTTTTCTATGTGAAGGGAAAATCCAATGAACATGTGCTGTGTAAAGAGAAAATAAATGGACTATTGATGGTCTGCTGAAGGATCAGAAAAGTCTGCCCAACAGTAGGTTGGGGACAGACTCCTTAGGTAGGTTCCTGTGTGTGAGAAGGTAGCCGCCCACAGTGGCAAGGGTTTATTTTTTGTTTATTTTGACGTATGCTGTTTTTGATGCTTGCACTTGTGTGAAGAAAATTGCAAGAATAAAACCATACACTGTTGTTTGCAACCACTTCTCGGCTATCTCCCTGTGTAACGAACCCCCCCAAGGGGTCATCCACACCCGCCACCGAGCTAATCCCCACATATGGTGGAGGTATGCATTGGGCAGAAGCAGAGATCCCTGCAAAGAAGTGCATCTGTTCTATGAACTTTGTCTGGTGCATGAGATTGCACAATCTGTGTGTGCAGGAGAGAAGATCCTGAAAGAGAGAAAAACTACTAGTTTTAAAGAGACAGTGGTCTGAAAATTTTTGATGGACTTTGTTTTGTCTGGTTCATGAGACTGCACAAACTGTGTGTGCAGGAAAGGAGATCCTGCAAGAGAGAGAAAAACTACTAGTTTTAAAGAGACAGTGGTCTCAAAAATTTTTGCTGGACTGTGAAAAATTTATTGTGGAGTTATTGAAGATGGGGCGGTCAAAACGCCTGAAAGATGCAAAGAAAGCTGAAATGAGAGACCGAATTCTATGGATGGAGGGGATGTCACCGCCTGAACAAGCCCCATCCATGCCTGAACAGAGTCTGCTAAAGAGAAAGGTTGTTGTCCCTAGCAACACTGAGGCAAATGCGGATTTTCAGCGGAGCATGGCAGGCTGGAAACAGAGACGCCAACAGCAAATGAAGGCCATCGGTTTGGAGGAAACCGAGTATATGTGCAGGGCTGAGCTGGATGCCTTGCAACGGAAAATGGAAGAAAAGCAACAAGCCCTGGAGTTGCTTAGGATGGAGCATAGAAACTTGCAGGCTCAGGTGTTACAGTGGGAAGAATCCACTGCTCTTCTTTTTTCCGAGTTGCACAAACGTAGAGAGACTATAATGGAGAAAGATACCATCCTCATGGAAAAGGAAATTGAAATTCAGACTTTGCAGGAGCAAAGTATGGGTGATATGTTGGAGTTGCGTAATCAGCTGGCAAAAAGTCTTCAGTCTTTAGAAGCTACAAAAATAGACCTGCAGGATGTGCAGGAACAGAATGTCTCTCTGAAAACTACATTGTCTGTCAGCTACAAGGAGAAAAATGAGAAAGAGGCTAAATTACTGAGTACTGTGTATGAGCTCACCACTTTGAGAAATGTGGTAGATGAATTACGTACAGACTGTGAAAGTTGGAAAGAGGAAGCCCAACGTGTCCAGCAGCAGCTAAAGAAGAAATAAGCCTGTGTGGCAGAATTACATTCTCATTCCCAGAAACTAGCCAATGAGGTGAAGGCTCTTATGCAGGGAAAAGGAGATTCTGAGCACAAGAGAAAAAAAGTAGAGGCACAGCTTCTGGAATTGCAAGTCAAAGTATCAGTAGGTGACAGATTGTGTGCTAAGCTGTCAGAGAAGGCAAACCAACTGCAGGTTGAGTTGGACAATGTCACAAATCAGCTTTCTCAAACAGATAGCAAATCTAGAGAAATTGCCAAAGATTTCTCTATCTTGGAATCGTAGCTGCAAGACACTCAGGAACTCTTGCAGGAAGAGAGATGTCAAAGGCTGAGTTTTAGCACAAAACTCAAACAAATGGAAGAATTAAAAGAGGAGGAGGAAGCAAAGAAAAACCTATCAGAGCAAGTCGCAACACTGCAAGCTCAGATAGCGGATATGAAAAAGCGAATGGAAGAAAGTGTTGGTTCGTTAGAAAATGTTGAAGAGGAAAAAAAGAAACTGCAGAAAGACCTTGAAGCTGCTAATCAACGCTATGAGGAAAAGGCAGCTGCTTATGACAAGCTGGAGAAGACAAAGGCAAGACTTCAGCAGGAACTGGATGAACTTAGTGTGGATCTTGATCACCAGCGTCAGATTGTGTCCAACCTGGAGAAGAAGCAAAAGAAGTTTGATCAGATGCTTGGTGAGGAGAAGACTGTGTCTGCAAAAATGCAGTTGAAGAATGTGTATATGAGATGAGGGACAAGCTGTGTGGCATTTATGAGAAATTTGTCAATGAAGATGACAGAAACAGTTTCATCCTGAAGCGTGAAGATACAGAGAATTGGCTATATGAAGATGGAGAGGATCAGCCAAAACAAGTGTATATAGACAAGCTAACAGACTTAAAGAAAGAGCCAACCCTACAAACATTTCAACAAAGGTTAACATTTGTTAATGAACTGGAGGAGGAAATTAAGTCATATCAGCATGAAAGACAGTGGCTGATGGACAAAGCAAAGCAGATTGCTCAGAAGGTTTTATCTCTGGCAGCTGAAGCAGACAAAGAATTGAATGGACTGAACATTACTTGGGAAGATACTAGGAGGCTTATCAGTGAGAGTCAAGAGCAGTGCCTGGCACATGCATGCCTGGCAACCTGTGTCCCAACCCTAAGGTTGAAACAAGGGGGGGATATGTGACAGGAAGTCAGGTAAATCTGTGGGTGTTGTCACAGACGGGAGATACATTTCTGCCTTGTGTAGACAATTCACCAATTACTATAGGGTGTCGGCTGCAGAGGTAGCCAGAAAGGTGTAAGGACATTGAAAAAGCTTCAGCTGTTCAGGATGAGGCAATTAAGGCCTCTATAAGTTATCCAGAGGATGATTACTGATTGCTGCCTCCTGAAGCGATGTGCGCTGAGGAGAGCAGTCAGCTGAAAGACTTCTGAAGGTGAGATGATGGACTTTTTCTGTGTGAAAAGAAAACAAATGGACTATTGATTGTCTGCTGTATGACCAGCAGTGTCTGCCCAGCAGTAGGCTGGGACAGACTCCATAGGTAGGTTCCTGTGTGTGAAGGTAGACGCCCACAGTGGCCAGGGTTTATTTTCTGTGTGTTTTTGAATTATGCTGTTTTTGATGCTTGCACTGGTTTGAAGAAAATTGCAAGAATAAACCATAGACTGTTGTTTTCAACTACTCCTCGGCTATCTCTCAGTGTAACGAACCCCCCTAAGGGGTCACCCTCTCCCGCTACCCAGCTAACCCCTCACAACACATATAGGTGTTATAGGAGCGGAGACATATGCCTGTTAATTATTTAATTAGCGCAAGCATAGGTTTCTGCTACTTTCACACCTATATATGTGTATGTGTATATATACATACATGTGTGTGTGTGTGTGTATATACCCCTACACATAAGTTCTGATGTCATGCCTGACTCCAAACATGTCCTCAAAAAAGCCCAATAAAATGCCTGCAACAAAAAGCCGGGTGTAAAAGTAGCGAAGCTACTAACCTGTTCTATATTAATTCTAATACAAACAAACTTTTTTCTTCTGGTTCTGGACATGCTACAGAGCTGAAACTTCACAGGTACACTTTTTAGACCCCCCCAGACACTAAATCCAAAGGAATCTCATTTTTTTTTTCAATAATTTTTTCAATAATTGGCTCTCTATCAAAAATGACAATTTTTAGGAACTTTTTTTTGTGTGATTAATAGTCCCTGGGGCATGACCCAGTACCCTAGGCACTTTTTAGGGGCATTTATTGGGTTTTAGGGCTTCAAAATTGTGTTTTTTTGATTACCGAAGTTCGGGTCCCATTTTTTTCAATGGGGTTCTGAAATCCGGGCCGAACTTTGGGGAAGTTCGGGTGTTCTGGTCGAACCGAACTTTTGAAAAGTTCGATCATCCCTAGTGACAGGCAGAGGCATGGCCAGTTTGAGTGGAAGCAGGCAGCACCATAAGGCTTAGGGTCTTGGTCAGGTAAGACCTGAGGACAGGGGTAGAGGCTTTTCCCATCCAAATCTCGTTTAAGCCTCCAAGTACCCAGACCCTAATCCAAGAAAACAAAAACCCGGAGAAAAAAGTTTTTTCCACTCAGAAATTCTATTCTGGAGCCCCTCACATACTATATGTGAGACCCTTGTGCTGTCTTGAATCCCACTAATACAGTGGCAGGGCAAACGACCAGTTCAGGAGGCAGGCAAAAAGCATGGTCATTTAACAGGCAGAAGTCAATTCACATGTAAGGCAGAAATATGGTTGGCAGAGGCATAGTCGGTAAACAATCCGGGTCATACACAGAAATAACATAGTGGAAACTGGAAAAATGTCTTTACTTCACTAATAGTATAGTGAAGTGTGATAAATCCGATACCACTCAGTCTCCAATGCAGAGGCCTGGCTGGAAGGGACATTGGGGACAGTAGTATCGGGTGTCACGGCAAATGCCTCTACTTGTGGCCTGTGTGGGTAGGAGGGAGGATATTCGGGAAGTGCCTTTCATGAAGTCTGGCTAATGTATCAAAGTGAATTTGTTCAGGGGCATGGTCATGGGGATAGAGAAGGGCTGTGATAACATCCTCTTGAAATTTTAGAAAGGTTAGGGATCTTTGGGTGCATTTGGAAAAAAGTTACATATGAATTGAACAAGGCTAGTTGAATCAAATAAATGGCGACTAACAGGGATCTCCTGGTGGCCAAGTAGGGCTGCATCAGCTGGTCATTCTTATCCACCCCCCCATGAATAGGTTATATTCATGAACACATTTTGGCTTCTGGACAGGACTTTGTCTTGTCTGAAGTTCCACCAAGGTGTTGTCATGTATTGTGGAAAGGATGTAGACATCTCTTTTATCTCTCCACTTTAGAGCTAGTACCTCTTCATTCCTCATACTGGCTTTCTCCTCCCCAATTCAATTTCTTGGTGACCAATCTCTGTGGGAAGCCCTTGTGGTTGGACCGTGCTGTCCCACAGGCCAAAGTCTTCTAAAAAGTGGGAGACTCGTGTAGAAATTGTCTACATATAGGTGGTAACCCTTCCCAAATAGTGGTTCTATTAGCTGCCAGACAATTTTGCGACTTGTCCCCATATAGGTAGGGCATCCAGGGGGGTTTAGCTGGCTGTCCTGTCGCATGCCTTGTAAAATTTTACCCCATATTTGGCCCGTTTACTGGGGAGGTATTGCTTGATGCCAAGTCTTCTAGTGAAGTGGATTAGGGATTCATCTACACAAATATTTATATCGGGGGTAAACATTTGCTTGAAGCTGGAGCAAAAAAAATTGATTAGGGACCGAATTTTGAATAATTTATCATAATTAGGATGATTTCGAGGGAGGCACTAGACATTGTTGTTGAAATGTAAAAATTGCATTATCATTTTGTAATGGGTTATGGGCATCAAAGAGGGGTAGACTGGCATATGGGGGATAGGTTGGGTAGACCATTAGAAAATGAGTTCTTTTTTTGGTCAGCCCCATGTTGAGGGTTAGTCCAAGGAAAATTATAAATTCTTCTACGGTGAGGGGTTTCCAAACAAAGGGGCAGGCATAGGAAGAATCAGAATTTCTGGCAATATGTTAGCTGGCGTACAGATTACACTGCTCAACGATGTAGTTCAGCAGATCACCTGTGAGAAATAAATATTAAAGTGGGGTTACATTTTCTGATTGTATTTGAGGGCCTGGCTGTGCTGTAAAAGGGGGAATTGCAGGTTCTGCTGATGTATCCACCAGCCAAGCAGGGTATAATAATACATCCAGGAGGCTAGTATGGGCCCTGCCTTGTTGTGGATGGGATACCCCATTACTAGCATCTGGCTTATCGTGTAGGAATGATGCCCTGCTTGTGCTTGCCAATGCACAAGGACTTACAGAGCTATAGAGGATGCCTGCCTATAATCTTGGATTTCTGCGCTGCTGGTGGATGCCTCAGGATTTGTTGCGCTGCTGGTAGATGCCTCAGGATTTGTTGCGCTGCTGGTGGATGCCTGCACTTGCTCAAATCTCCTGAGCCTCTTTGTTAGGATTCTGTCCTCCTCACTTTCCATTTTAGAGCCACTGCTTTCTATTGGCCTATACTCGCTACCCGAGTCTGATGAAGAGAGTTCCCCGCTACTCTCATACGACATACACTTTTTTAGCTGTGTGGACAGATGTGCGCAGATGATTCCTGGGACAGATGTGTCAGATGTGTGACAGATGTTGAACTGGTATGTGGCAGATGTAGACTGGGACAGATGTGGAAGATCAGGGACAGAAGTGGCAGATCACAGACAGATGTGGCAGATCACTGACAGATATTGCAGATCACGGGCAGATGTGGCAGATCACGAACAGATGTGACAGATCACAGACAGATGTGGCAGGTCACGGACAGATGTGACAGATCAGGGACAGATGTGGCAGATCAGGGACAGGTGTGGCAGATCACAGACAGGTATGGCAGATCACGGACACATGTGGCAGATCACAAACAGGTGTGGCAGATGATCACTGGCAGATGATGTGCACCAGATGTGCACCAGATGATCACAGACAGATGTGCAACAGATGATCATGGACAGATGTGCGCCATATGATCAAGGACAGATGTTTGACAGGTGTTTTCACTGTGTTAGTGACACTGTGTTCGGGGACACTGTGTTTGGGGACACTAGCTGGGTGATCAGTGTGTAAATAGCAGTAAAATTGCTGAAAACTCACTGATCCCCGGCTTGCAGCACTGATCGTCCCTTCTTCTCCTCACTGATAGGCTCTGTGTGAGGAGGAGAAGAAGAGCCCATAGCCGTTACAATGGCTGTGTTTACATTACATGAAGGCTGTGATTGGACAACCCCGTTATGTGATCACGAGGGCCAAATTAAAGAGCCTTCCTGCTGAGCGAAGTTGCGCTGTGTTCAGGGGACACAGGCACACCGGGATTGCGCAGCGGCGCGTGCATGCAGCCGCGTGATCTCCCTCCTTCTGAAGGATGTTCCTGAACGTCCATTAAGAAGGAGGAAGCATCTGGCCGTATATGTGCAGTGGCCGGGTGGGAGGAGGTTAAAGGCCCAGGGACACACTAGAAGCTCATGTCAATTCCAACAAGCTAAACAAAAATGATAACCCCCTCAATTTATAACTAGCTTTAACCACATCCTGCCTGGCCGTCATTTTGCTATAAGTGGTTTCATTATCTTGACCGGGCATCATATGACGTGCGGCAGGATAAGCTGCTCGTGCACGCCCCCGAGGGAACACAGCGCGGCGATCGGTAGTGTGGTGTGTCCCTCTAAAACGTCACATCTCTGATCTCGGTAAAGAGCCTATGACGCAGGCTCTTTACCATGGGATCAGCTGTGTCCAATCACAGCTGTGCACATCTTAATCAGAAAATGACGGTTATCGGCTTCTTCTCTATTCGCGCTGAGTAGAGAAGAGCTGATAAGTAGCTCTCCTGACAGGGGGTTTGCGCCGATAATCAGCGCATTGCTTATCCATGCAGACCCATCAAGGATGCCCACAAGTGCCCACCTAGAGTGCAAACCCGTGCTCACCGCAGATGCCAATCAGTGCCCACCAGTAATGTTTCTCAGTGCCTCCTCATCAGTGCCATCTATCAGTGCCCATCATTACCGCCTATCAGTGCCCATCATTGCTGCCTATCAGTGCCCATCATTGCTGCATATCAGTGCCACCTATCAGTGCCCATCAGTGCTGTATATTAGTGCCTCATCATCAGTGCCCATCAGTGCCACCTCATCAATGCCGTCTCATCAGTGCCCATCAGTGTAGCCCCATCAGTGCCCATAAATGAAGGAAAAAACATACTTATTTACAAAACATTAACATTTTCAGTCTTTTTTTATTTGTTTAACAAAAAATAAAAAACCCAGCAGTGATAAAATATCATAAAAAGAAAGCTCTATTAGTGGGAAAAAATGATATACATTTCATATGGGTAAGGTGTTGCATGATCACACAACTATTATTCAAAGTGTGACAGTGCTGAAAGCTGAAAATTGGTCTGGGCTAGAAGGGGGTGAAAGTGGCCAGTATTGAAGTAGTAAAAATTAGGTGCACATGAACCGGCTTGTGGGTGGCATAAAGTTGTTAAATAAGGAATTCACTCCAGCACAAACACCATGCCCCTGCAGCAAGCATTTCTGAGTGAGTTTATAAATATAAAACACAGCATAAAGGGAATTACTTTTTAGTGCTATCTGACCTTATTTGCGAGAGGTGAAAATTGAGGTACTTCTGTGTTTTACTATGGACACATGATTATCTTTTAACAAGGTTTTTTTCATTATGTCCTCAAATTATATCAATGCATGGTGTGCACTCAGCCAATAATTCTCGTGCAATAATTAGCACTTCTAATAGAATTTGTGGAATTGTAGCTTGAGTTTGTCACGATATTGACCAGAGCTTCCCTTCTGAGCCTATAAGCTCAGCATCATTGTGCTAGTTAAGCTCAAATGAGAAATGTGTGAATGTATCTACAGATTTAACTCTTTCTCAATACAGTTACTTTGTGATTTATCTAAGCATAATAAAATTCAAATTATTGTTTAAATAAATACTGTCCTTTAAAAAATACCAATCACAGTTCCATGCAAAAGAAGAGACAATTCCTAACCTCTCTGGAACCCTTTGTCTTTTATTTATGAGCCATTGAATAGTTTAAAGACATAGAGTCTGGGTTATGGGACTGTTGCCTTGCGTTATGTTTTTGGTTCAGGCTGTTCTTTGATTCATGCTGTATACTGGCTATGTTGCTGAGATCTGTCTATGATTCTGTGCCTTTATTTGTAGATGTGCTTTTGATCCAATCTGCTTGTTGCAATCTTTGTTTCTATGTGCGATTTCTCAATAAACTTTTTATCTTCATTTAAAAAAAAAAAAAGACATAGAGAACCACAGTGCATGGAGGGTGACACAATTATCCAAAAGATTATTGTTAGTTAATTCAAATTATGCAAAACAAAGGGGAAAACTAAAATGGGTAATGGTTTTTACTGAAAGTTTAACTGTAAACTGTAGTGCAACTTGTCATGTGATTAATTGTTCAGCTGAAAGGGGGAGGAGGGAATCATTTTTTCTACAAATTCCAGTGCAAACACAGAACACTGTCAGTTTGGGGGATATTAGGTCCTTAATGTGAAAAAAAAATCTATATATTAAGGTAAATAACATTTCCAGTTAGGGCTAACCTGTAAAATAAACTTTTTTTTGTGTATAGTTACTAGCAGACTTTAGTCTGACCAGTGAAAATATGGGTTGAGGAATACACATTTTTACTATTAAAAATAGGAATACAGTAAAACAATGGATTGGGAGTAACTTGGTCTGAGAGGGTTTTGCAAGACAAGCTAAATTTTTTTATAAAATTTTGACTTGATAAACGAGTGATGTCTTAAAATACAAGTAACATCATAAAAGAGAAGAGAGGTGCCTCTAAGTGTAGCAATTTACTTACATTTAATGAAGCTACAACAATTAGCAACTTACATGATTGAAGATTAAACCAGACAAATCTAAGAATGCAGGCATCCGGGGTAAAACTGTCCACATAGACCAGGGATCCTCAAACTACGGCCCTCCAGCTGTTGTGGAACTACACATCCCATGAGGCATTGTAAAACTCTGACATGATGGGAATTGTAGTTCCTGAACAACTGGGGGGCCATAGTTTGAAGACCCCTGTCATCCTCCGCACCACCATTGGCGTCATCCCTTCCATGCTGCATTTCACAAGCGCTTCAAGCATCTTTTTCGGATCGCTCTACTGCAGAGTAGTCTATCTAGTCACGATTGTAGACTGACAACAGTGAGAGCCAGCGGTGCGGAGGACGGTCTATGTGGACAGCTTTACCCCGGATGCCTGCATACTTAGATGTTCCTGTTTTAATCATCAACCATGTGAGTTGCTAAATGCTGTACCTTCAGTAACCACTTGCGGACTGCCCACTGCCGATTTACTGTGGAAGGGCGGCTATCCTGCGCGAAACAAAGTAGGTCTATGTCGGTCGCGTGCTTGCCGCTAGGGGGTGAGCGCGCGCCACCGGCGGCGTGCTCCCGCCCCCACTCGGCAGCAGGGACTCTGATGCATGGGGCAGGCGGCTTAGATTGCCGCCTGTCACCTGCGATCGCTCCCCGCTGAGAGAGTTCTTCTCTCTGGAAGGATCACAGAGCGCCTGTGATCCTTCTATATAGGATCACAGGTCTCTGTGATCATTTCAAAAGCCCAACCCCCATACAGTTAGAAACACGCCCCTAGGTACACATTTAACCCCTTGATAACTCACAGTGTTAGCCCCTTCCCTGCCAGTGTGATTTTTACAGTAACAGGGCATATTTTTAGCACTGATTACTGTAGTAATGTCACTGGTCCCCCCAAAAGCGTCAAAATGTCAGTTAGGGGTCCGATCTGTCCCACGCAATGTCGCAGTCCTGCTAGAAATTGCAGATCACCACCATTACTAGTAAAAAATAAAAAAAACAATAAAAAATGACATAAATCGTTCCCGTAGTTAGTAGACGCAATAACTTTTGCGCAAACCAATCAAAATACGCTTATGGTGATTTTTTTTACCAAAAATATGTAGCAGAAAACAAATTGGCCTAAAATGTTAAAAAGTTTTGATTTTTAAATTTTGTTTTTTGGGAATGTTATATAGCAGAAAGTGAAAAATATTGGTGTTTTTTTCAGAATTGTCGCTCTTTTTTTGTTTATAGCACAAAAAATAAAATTCGCAGAGGTGATCAAATATCACCAAAAGAAAGCTATATTTGCAGGGAAAAAAAGGACATCAATTTTATTTAGGTACAGCGTTGCACGTCCATGGAATTTTCTGTTAAATTAACGCAGTGCCGAATTGCAAAATTTGGCCTGGTCATTAAGGGGGAAAATCTTCTGGTCCAGAAGTGGTTAAAAGTAACCATATTGCTACACTTAGAGGCACCTCGCTTCTCTTTTATACTCTGTAGCTCCTGCTGGATTTTGCTTCTAATTCCCTAGTGGAGGCTGACACTTGTGGATGGACATTTTATGGTTACACAACCTTTCACATATATCATTTGTGAAACAAATTATCTGAGTTTCCATTATTTCTTATGGGGAAATTTGCTTTGATATATACGAGTGCTTTGGATTACAAGCATGTTTCCGGAATGAACTATGCTCACAATCCAAGGTTTTACTGTACCATTATTAGCATAGGATAGGGCTTAGCACTAGATGTCAGCAGACCTCAGACATCAAATATCAACAATATGATACAATACATAACAATATTATGGCAACAGCAATGAAATATGTATATGTGGGGCACAACACTCCTCCCTGAAATCATTAGAACTTACTATTAGGGATGAGCTGAATGTTTGGCTTAATGCGGGTTCCACTAACATTAATGAAGTTCGGTTGCTGCATCCAAACCTCATTGAAATCAATGGGAGCTGATCTTTAGAATCCAATAATGGCCATTTTTTGGGCAATATTAGTCACTGATGTCAACACTATCCCCATTCCTTTGTTTTCATGAGGCCGATGATGTCAACACGCAAACTGTGTGCTGCTGAAGGACAGGGAGAGCAGTGAGCTGTACACTTCTGTACAGAAAGTTAGCTGTGTTGCCTGTTTCTGTAATGCTCTTGTATATTTTCAATCTTGTGAGTGTTTTTAACCGTTTACTTTCTCTATAAAACAATAAAGAGCACTACATCAGCATCTTATGTTTTATATGTGCTGCACTTGGCTCACACCCGTGAAAACTGAATGACTATGAGGAATTGCGCAACAGGCTATACTGGTTACCATATTTTCAAGTGCTTTCGACCTCTTTCATATTGTGAGGTCTGGATTCTAGGTGTGCTTGAATATGACTTTTATGGCACATATACTGTAGATTTTCAATAATTGATGTACTTAAATGGGACTTTTTATATGGTGCACTTATGTATAATATTTGATTTTTTATTCAAGTTGAGTTCTATGGCACTTTTAGCAACTAATGCACTTAAATGGGGTTTTATATGTGGGTGTAGTCATGTTTATGCAACTACTGATATTTGATTTTATTTTAGTTTATCAATTACATCGTATGCTGTGATACATTTTTTTTTATTTTCTGGACTTTTAACCACTACCCATCCGCGCTACAGCCTATATACGGCTGCAGCGCGGACTCGAATTTTCGGGAGGCCGTTTTTAAACGGCCTCCCAGTGACACGCCCCCAGCGTGCTCCCGCGAGCGCGCTGCGGGGAAAATCTGTGTCGGCCGTGTCCCTTGGACACGGCCGATCACAGATCGTGGTGAATGGCCAATCACAGCGGCCATTCACCACGTGATCTGGCCGTCCAATGAGCGATGATCTCATATGTAAACATATGAGATCATCTCTCATCGCCGGCGCTCCTTCCTCACACGGAGCCTGCAGTGTGAGGAAGGAGGGGGAGCCTCACAGCGCCGGGGACACAGGAGAATGTAATCAGGGCACCGATCACCAGTGCCCTGATTACAAGAGGTAAAAACACACACACAGTGCCCCCCCATCAGTGCCCACAGTGCCCGCCATCAGTGCCCCCCATCAATGCCCACAATCAGTGCCCATAGTGCTGCTAGTCAGTGCCCATCAGTGCCTGCTCATCTAGGCACTGATGAGCACTGACTGGCAGCACTATGGGCACTGAGTGTGGGCACTGATGGTGCTGCCCATCAGTGCCGCTCATCAGTGCCACCCGTCAGTGTCCAGTGCCATCCGCCAGTGCCCATCAGTGCCGCCTATCAGTGCCCATCAGTGCCGCCCGTCAGTGCCGCCTCTCAGTGCCCAGCAGTGCCACCTGTCAGTGCCCAGCAGTGCCACCTCTCAGTGCCCAGCAGTGCCGCCTATCAGTGCCCAGCAGTGCCGCCTATCAGTGCCCAGCAGTGCCGCCTATCAGTGCTCATCAGTGCAGACTCTCAGTGCCGCCTATCAGTGCTCATCAGTGCGGCATATTAGTACCTCCTCATCAGTGCCCATAAGTGCCACCTCATCAGTGCCCATAAGTGCCACCTCATCAGTGCCCATCAGTGCAGCCTATCAGTGCCCATCAGTGCCGCCTCATCAGCGCACATCAGTGAAGGAGAAAAATTTATTATCAAAATTTACTCGCAGAAAATAAGAAAAACTTTTTTTTTTTTTCAAAATTTTTTGTCTTTATTCTTTTTTTTTGTAAAAAATAAAAAACCCAGAGATGATTAAATACCACCAAAAGAAAGCTATATTTGTGTGAAAAAAATGATAAAAATTTCAAATGGGTACAGTGTAGCATGACCGCGCAATTGTCATTCAAAGTGTGACAGCGCTGAAAGCTGAAAATTGGCCTGGATGGGAAGGGTGTTTAAGTGCACAGAAGGCAAGTAGTTAACTTATTTGAAACTGGATGATTAGTGATTTAAATAAGAGTGATTTGTGATAATTTTGTGCATCAAGGTACGTTTGAATCTGTATAATAAATTGCATATTGGCCATACAGTATGGTATTCATTTGCTGTGGGGCTCCTTGGTGCAGCTCCCTTCTTCAGCTTATCATCTGCAGACAGATGCAGCACAAGGTTTATGTGCATATAATGGGTCCCTTCTGTATCATATAGTATAGAATCACATGAATAATAACAGCTGTATATAATCACATAATCAAAATATAATTTATAAGGAAATTGCAGCTGTAGCACCTTCCTAGGTAGGTGCTAGAGAGAGAGAGAGTATAGTTTTGGATCTTTTCTGCTTACCAGAATATTGCCAGGTAAATCTATATTGTTCTCTGCCTACCAGAAAGCAGGATCTGCTAGTTAGGTCTGCTCAGGGTGCTCAGGTGCAACTCAGTTTGTCTGAAGTGTTTCATTTTGGTCCAATATTGAGGAATATTGGATAGTGGGAGGAAACCTGACAAATGAGTGCACAGTCATTTAGTACAGCCCTGGTGATTGGCAGAGGAAAGAGCCTCGGGGCATGCTGGGATACTGTACAAATGTCAAGGGCACATGTGCTCGGGGTCTTTCAGCTGGAGAGTGGGGTCCCAGAGGAAGGGGGCGGTTGCTCCTCCTCTGTAGAAGTTGCCATGCGACCTCAGGTAGTCGACCTGAGGGCCTGAGAGTTAGAGAGGAAATGAACCCAGAGGCCCTGCAGAGCTGACTGGAAGACTGGAGACACTGGAAAGGATCTGATTCTGCATACAGTGAGTACAGATCTGTGTCATGGGGCCTGTACTGAGAGAGCCATCCCTTCAGCTAGAAGAATCAGTGAACAGGTGTCAGTCAGGGGACAGGTGTCAGTCAAGGGGATGCTAGAGAGTGTCTAGTAGGGATGATTGAACTTTTGAAAAGTTCTGTTCGACCAGAACACCTGAACTTCCAGAACGTTCGGCCCGGATTTCAGAACCCCATTGAAATCAATGGGACCCTAACTTCGGTAATCAAAAAACACAATTTTGAAGCCCTAAAACCCAATAAATACCCCTAAAAAGTGCCTAGGGTTCTGAGTCATGCCCCAGGGACTATTAATCACACAAAAAATGTTCTTAAAAATTGTTGTTTTTGATAGAGAGCCAATTATTGAAAAAATTATTAAAAAAAAAAAAAAAAAAAAAAGAGATTTATTTGGATTTAGTGTCTGGGGGGTTTAAAAAGTGTACCTGTGAAGTTTCAGCTCTGTAGCATGTCCAGAACCGGAAAAAAAAGATTGTTTGTATTAGAATTGCAGTAGAGCAGGATAGTGGCTCCGCTATTTTCACACCTGGCCGTTTTTGTTACAGGCGTTTATTGGGCTTTTTTTGTGGACGTCTTTGGAGGGAGGCATGACATCTGAACTTCTATGTAGGGGTATATATACACACACACATGTATGTATATATACACATACACATATATAGGTGTGAAAGTAGCAGAACCCTATACCTGCGCTAATGAAATAATTTGCAGGCATAGGGCTCCGCTCCTATCACACCTATATGTGTGTATGTGTATAAATACATATATGTGTGTGTGTATATATACCCCTATACAGAAGTTCAGATGTTATGCCTGCCTCCAAAGACGCCCAAAAAATGCCCAAAAAAAACCGCCTGCAACATCACACCTGGGCGTTTTTGTTGCAGGTGGTTTTTTTGGGCATTTTTTGGGCGTCTTTGGAGGCAGGCATAACATCTGAACTTCTGTGTAGGGGTATATATATACACACACACATATATGTATTTATACACATACACATATATAGGTGTGAAAGTAGCAGGACCCTATGCCTGCGCTAATGAAATTATTTGCAAGCATAGGGCTTCGCTCCTATCACACCTATATGTGTGTATGTGTATAAATACATATAAGTGTATGTGTATATATACCCCTATACAGAAGTTCAGATGTTATGCCTGCCTCCAAAGACGCCCAAAAAATGCCCCAAAAAAACGCCTGCAACAACACACCTGGGCGTTTTTGTTGCAGGCGTTTTTTTTGGGCATTTTTTGATTTTTTGGGCGTCTTTGGAGGCAGGCATAACATCTGAACTTCTGTGTAGGGGTATATATACACACACACATATATGTATTTATACACATACAAATATATAGGTGTGAAAGTAGCAGAACCCTATGCCTGCGCTAATGAAATTATTTGCAGGCATAGGGCTTCGCTCCTATCACACCTATATGTGTGTATGTGTATAAATACATATAAGTGTGTGTGTGTATATATATATATATCCCTATACAGAAGTTCAGATGTTTTGCCTGCCTCCAAAGACGCCCAAAAAATGCCCCAAAAAAACACCTGCAACAACACACCTGGGTGTGTTTGTTGCAGGCGTTTTTTTGGGCATTTTTTGATTTTTTTGGACGTCTTTGGAGGCAGGCATAACATCTGAACTTCTGTGTAGGGGTATATATACACACACACATATATGTATTTATACACATACACATATATAGGTGTGAAAGTAGCAGAACCCTATGCCTGCGCTAATTAAATTATTTGCAGGCATAGGGCTTCGCTCCTATCACACCTATATGTGTGTATGTGTATAAATACATATAAGTGTGTGTGTATATATATAACCCTATACAGACGTTCAGATGTTATGCCTGCCTCCAAAGACGCCCAAAAAATGTCCAAAAAAACGGCTGCAACAAAAACGCCCAGGTGTGTTGTTGCAGGCGTTTTTTTGGGCATTTTTTTGGGCGTCTTTGGAGGCAGGCATAACATCTGAACTTCTGTATAGGGGTATATATACACACACACATATATGTATTTATACACATACACACATATAGGTGTGATAGGAGCGAAGCCCTATGCCTGCAAATAATTTAATTAGCGCAGGCATAGGGTTCTGCTACTTTCACACCTATATGTGTATATATACATACATGTGTGTGTGTATATATACCCCTACACAGAAGTGCAGATGTCATGCCTGCCTCCAAAGACGTCCACAAAAAAGCCCAATAAACGCCTGCAACAAAAACACCCAGGTGTGAAAGTAGCGAAGCCGCTATCCTGCTCTACTGCAATTCTAATACAAACAATCTTTTTTCTATGGCGGTCACCCTGACATGGAAGGGTTTGGTCACCCTGCCATAGCAGTCAGAGTCAGTTAACCCTACACTACACTACAGTCACCCTGACACTTAACACTTTCCCTACAGAAACTAGATTATTAAATCTAACTATAGTGGAAAATAGTACCCTAACTACACTAGATATCCCTTTTCTCACACTAATAATTGCTAAATGACACTTTTGAAGCAGGAGTAACAGAACTGCTTCCACTCTCTTCCACATCCCTGTATTACAATGCTAGAGATTTGGCGGGGCTATCTTATATACTGGGGGGCGTATTCACTACTGATTGGGTGCTGGACCCCCTAGTAACTCCAATCACATTCCTAGCATCCTCCTGCCCCCTCAATTGGCTTTTACTGATGGTTCTGGTCCAATCACAGGCTTTTAAAGCCCAGTTCCTGTCCCATTGCATTTTGGTCGGTTCTGGTTGCTGAATTCTTAACTTTTTCAGCAAAAAGTTCGGAATTCGGCCGGATTTCGAACAGTCAATGTTCGGGTCGAACCGATGGTCGACCCGAACCGTTCCTATCATCCCTAGTGTCTAGAAGATAATGCAGTGTATCAAGTCTGTTGTCTGTTGCTGGAGAGAGAGCAAGAAGTTGCATGCCCTTCCATACAAGTGGCAGTATGGTTAAAGCAGTGTGACTGTTTCACAAGTAACCTGGTGAGGCCAAGTGAGAGTTGTCCTTATCAACCGTAAATAGTTCATGTTGGAGTATCCCACTATTCCCTTCTCCTGTCTAAGTTTCACAATAAATACCAAAAACCAAAACCCCTGGACTGTTTATTGAGTAACGAGCAACTGGGAGTAAGGATGGATGTGTGAACTGTGTCTAGGTGACTGTTTGCAGGTAATCAGAGGAGACCCAAGAAGTCATCATACAGCAAGCCCTATGGGGACAGTGCTACACAATTAACCATTTCTGGACCGGAAGGTTTTCTCCTTTAATGACTAGGCCATTTTTTGTGATTCAGCACTGCGTTACTTTAACTGACAATTGCACGGTCGTGCGGTGCTGTACCCAAATAAAATTGATGTTTCTTTGGGTGGTGTTTGATCACATCTGTGATTTTTATTTTTTGCGCTATAAACAAAAAAAGAGCGACAATTCTGGGGAAAAAAAACAATATTTTCTACTATTCTATATAATATTCCCAATAAAAAAAATTAAAAATCAAATTTTTTCATTAGTTTTAGGCCAATTTGTATTCTGCTACATATTTTTGGTAAAAAAATCCCAATAAAAGTATATTGATTGGTTTGCACAAAAGTTATTGCGTCTACAAACTAGGGGAAAGATTTATGTCATTTTTATTTATTTTTTACTTGTAATGGCGGCAATCAGCGACTTTTAGCAGGACTGCGACATTGCGGCGGACAGATCAGACACCTAACTGACATTTTTTTACACTTTTTGGGGGACCAGTGGCATTACTACAGTAATCAGTGCTAATAATATGCACAGTTACTGTGCTAATGACACTGGCAGGGAAGGGGTTAACACCAGGGACGATCAAAGGGTTAAATGTTGTAGATCGTCGATTGCCGTTCTTACCCAGAAGTGGGAGTGGGTACCTGTCAGAACCAGGTACCCCCCCCCCCCAAAAGTGACAAATGTGGCAGTGGAGAGTATTAACAAGCGCAGCTTTTCCTTTTGGGTGGTGCTCCTGTTTTGCAGTATCAGGTTTTTACCAAAATAATCACTGTTTTCCAGTGTAGATGTATTTACACATGGATCAGGAACTACATTTATAGGTGTCCTTTGTTTGGCAGCATTGTGTGTGTTACTCTAGCAAATTGTTTTAATTTTGTAACCATTATGATTCAGTGCCAAACCACTCATAGAGTTTCAGTAATATTTTGAGAGCCTGATAATCCTTGTTTCCAAAATCCCCATCAATTAACTCACCATAAAAAGCCTTTTCTTTATGTGCATATAAAAATTTCAGAATGATTTTCCTTGCAAAAGGCCTTTTTTTCAAAACCGACTATTCTGCAGATGAAATCCTTGAGTATAAATTGATGATCTGATTGTGATTAGCTCTCAATTTTTCTTAACTAAAACATTCAAATTATTGCCTCACCTTTAGTTTAACTTTAAGATTTTAATTGTATATGGGGGAATTGATAATAATACCTATGTACAGACTATTCCTGATAAAAGAAAATAAAAGTTGATTAAAAGGGGTACCTAGTGAAGCAGTAAAAAAAAAAAAAAAAAAAAAGACTTTGTGGAACAAGAAAAGGAGGAAAAACTTAAATAATGATTGTGCAATCGGAGGACAACCTGTAAAGGATGTAGTAGGTTGTGATAGAGAAAAGCAAACCTGTGATTTAGAAGTCCCAAGAAAAGAAGAACAATACAATCCCCTCCTGTAATGAAAGTATAACTAAACGCTCTCAACTGACAATAACTATTTTTAACCGGTATGCTAATAGCATTAGTAAATAGATAGGAATTTATACTATATTTACTTGATTTAAGCTTTTTTTTTTTTTTTTTACAGTTCTTCAGTTGTATTCTGGTTTCTAGCCTATACCAAAATTATGTCATACATCCCAGGAGTCTTCATGGGCATTTTTTTTCTCTAATCTTGAGTAAAGGAAAAGGTGGTTTCTTAGCTAGGCACACCCTCCTGACTGCAGGCCTTGCCTAAGGGGTGATGGATTTAAGGAAGTAAATGCTACATGAATCATCTGCCCTTAAGCAAGATGGCTGTTGCTAGAAATGCTAAGGGTGTGTTTTTCAAAGTGGTTTCCCAACAAAATAAAGCTTTGAGATATGGATGGATGAGCGAGTTTCCTTTGAATATTAAAAATAAATACATAATGTTTTCCATTTCTGGTGCTCAGATACGGTTTAGTTTCTCTAAGTGGTGTTATGTAGTGAAGAATGATTTTAACATTTAAACTCTGATATAAATGATATAGGGCAGCAATCATAGGCTTCGCAAATGTGTTTGAGTCTAACTTATGCCGAAATATGCATGTATCGAAAATAACCCATTACAAGTGCAGAGCATCTCAGAATATATTGTAAGCATATAGGTAAGCAATTCTCTGACCAAAATTCAGTTCTGATCACAATCTACCTAAAACTGAAATATAAGTTATGGCTGGACTGGCTCATTAAAATGGCCTATAGCCTATTGACATTTTTTGGTGCATTATAAAGCAGATGTTTTGCATTAGTGTGGGATTGGGATGGCATTACAATGAATAGGATCTCAACTCATTAATGCATGTTATGTGTGGTACTGCATGTTACATGACATGTCTACATAGGCCCTCAAAGTATTTGCTCATCAAACTTATTATATAAGACTTATATAAGAAAATTCATGTGTAAACACCTTATCTGCAGTGTCCCCCCAAAGCCCCCTGATTGTTGTGTCTGGCTTTAAAAGTTTATTGTACCCAGGCAAAACTAAGGCTTTCGTCATGTCTTCCAAAAGAACAACTGTGTGAGGCAGCAGATAAGGTTGTACACTCTGGCCTCACTGCTCTAGGCAAGCAGTGCTCTGCTCTGACTCCCCAAGACCCCAACCACAGCCTTCCCCATGATACCAAGCCAGGTTACATACAGTATGAGCAGCACTGAAATTGCTTTTGGCTGGCATCTTAACAGGGGCAGGGCAGGCAGACTTTGAACAAGTTGCTCTTGCTCTACAGATTCCAGGCTGGCCCTGATGTTATCACATCACGAGTCACTACATGCCCAAGCTTAACCGATTTAAAATCAGCTGATTCAAAGTCTTCGCATGTGCAGCCTGATTTAACTAGCAGATAGGACATTTTTAGAGCTACCTGCTTCCATCCATGGATATTTTATGAATGGAAGCAAGTTGGCACTTTTTTCTGGACTCTCCATGAACTAATGAACAGTGAGAAACCCTGGTCACGCGATCCTGTTGCCTGTTTCCAATTTCAAATGATGCAGCCCAGGAGAAAGAAACTCTGCTGAGCCTTGTAACTAATGTGATGCAATTTATAACCCACCCACAAACACCCACATGAGACTGGAAGATTTGCCCTGCAAAACACCCAACAGGCATGACACAAAAAAGTTATTAATCAGCCCCTCTAGGTAAAGGGAGAATTGGAGAAGTTAAGAGGCTCCACACTGAGCCATGGTATCATTGCAGGCAGCAGAATTGCTGCCATTTTGCTGCAATGCCACTGGTACAGCTGGAACTGCCATTTTTTGTGGGAATAAATATTAATAGTTATATACTACTAGTATTATAGTCAACACGTCTCTCTTTTACCATCTAGTGGGATTTCAAGAAGGCTAGCTGCAGATTAATAATATAAATGGTCAGGCACATTTATTTGGGTTAAGGATTGATAGAGTTGAAAAAAAAATAGCCTTGATTTTTATTTTAACTTTCCCTAATATTTGAAAAGGCAGAGTTCAGCTTTCAACTGTAGCAGCAGTATCATGTATGAAGGTGAGACAGTTATACAATACTGGGATTTGGAGTAGTTAAAATTAGGGATAGACCGACTATCGGCAAGGCCGATATATCGGTGGCCGATACGCACTTTCCCCGATATATCGGTATCGGCCTTGGAACTGGCCGATATTGCCGATATTTTTGTGACGTCATTCTGCCTTCTTAGGCCGCCTGACTTGCCTTGGACAGCCTCGTCCCGAGTCGGGACTAGTCTCGCGGGAGTGTATAACAGCCATACAACCACCCACAGCAGCCCGGTGCCAGCCAGCCACAGGCACTGTACCATCGAGTCAGCCAGCCAGCCACCCACAGACCCTGTACCATCCAGTCATAGGCCCTGTACCAGCCAGCTGCCCACAGGCCCTGTACCAGTCAGCTGCCCACAGGCCCTGTACCAGCCAGCTGCCCACAGGCCCTGTACCAGCCAGCCACCCACAGCCCCTGTGCCAGCCAGCCACCCACCACAGGGTGCCAACCAGCCACCACAGGGTGCCAGCCAGCCATCCACCCACCACAGGGTGCCAGCCAACCATCCACCACAGGGTGCCAGCCAGCCACCCACCACAGCGTGCCAGCCAGCCAGCCACCCACCACAGGGTGCCAGCAAGCCATCCACCACAGAGTGCCAGCCAGCCATCCACCACAGGGTGCCAGCCAGCCACCCACCCACCACAGTGTGCCAGCCAGCCAGCCACCCACCACAGGGTGCCAGCAAGCCAGTCACCCACCACAGGGTGTCAGCCAGCCACCCACCCACCCACCACAGGGTGCCAGCCAGCCACCCACCCACCACAGGGTACCAGCAAGCCAGCCATTAAGCATTAAACAAAAATTAACATGCTCAGTACCAGATTTGTGTAAAAATTTGTCTTTATTTTTCAAAACTTTAAATGTACAAAATATCGGCCGATACCGATACGTTGTTACCAAAATATCGGTATCGGTATCGCCCCTGAAAAAAATGTATCGCTCTATCCATAGTTAAAATTGATAGAACAGATAATATATGAGCCAATAAAAGAGAACGGGGACTATACACTGTTGCTACATAGTGTAGATATCAGATGTGGTATACCCAATCCAGACTGCCTGAAGAAGGCATGACTGTCACAAACTGCATACTTATAAAAGTGTCCAAAATATATAGTATATCTGAAAAATAACAAAAAAATAACCATATCATAGAAGTGATCATTAATACCTTGTTGTAGCTGACAAAAAGTTTTAATCAGATGAAAAGCATTATATTCACAGGTCATCAAATAACATACTCCAAGCCTGGTGCAGTCAGCATGACATTTAGATATGAAAAGCTCCCTGTTGGGTAGCGTAAAGCGGGTACTCTCCCAGACCCAAGGACACCAGGGCAATTCCCACACTAAAAGGCGCCCGGAGAAGTCTCCCAATCTGGTACATATTGGCTTGACGTGACCCTGCACATATGGATGAAGCTCCACAAAACACCAACCTAGGTGTGGGCTTGATGTATTTACTGAAGGTATGATCGTCTGTTAATAAATGCCAATGCTTCACTATAATGGAGCAAAGAATGGTATCTTGTGTAAAAAACTTTGTAATGATCTTGACTGTATCTTGCCATTTTTTTGATGTGGTCTCATAAAGTAATGACACCTTAGAATGGCCTTGTGCTATGCTATATACTTTTCCTCAAATTGCTCTTAGTATATCCCCGTGCCAGGAGGCGCTGCCGAAGCAGAGCTGCCGGAGACCTGAAATCCACTTCTCTAATACAATTCCTACATAAACATAGGTATTGTGCGAATGGTATACTTTTATTTAATGGTATGGGGTGTGAACTAGGGAGAAGAGGGAGATGATGATTCCCTATGTACCATCACAGTGGCATTTGTGATTTTGAGATAACTGAACATCTGAATCTGTTAAAGGAAATTGCACCTTTTTATTTTGTTTTCTTTATATTTGGTTTATGTTTTTAAATTGTATTTTTGTAATAAAATTGGTATCTGGTTTTATCTCATGGTGTACTATGTTTATGGGGTACCGAGAAAGTCCATATTCCTTTTCCAATGCACTTCTATAGATAGGATGTGGTATCCCTCTTTTCTGCTGTTTTGATTTTCTACACCTTGATCCCATTTTTAACATGTGTAAGAATTATGACAGCTCCCAATTAGAGCTAGTCAGAAATTGAGAATCTTGTAATTATTAACAACAGAATGGGATGTACACATCCCCAGCAGGGCCCATGGGTAAAATTGGTAGGCAGAAAGATATAAGCCGCCTAGACTACATGGGAACAGCGGCCTGTATTGGATGCCATGATGGATCGCTTTCTGTTGTGGTAATCCACTCCTCCTTTCTCTACACAGAATGCAGCTACTGAGTTCTCTGAATCTCACATTGGTGCAGACTCCACAAATTTCAACACCTGGGCCTCCTTTAGTCACTTCTATACTGATTGATAGTGATGGACGAACATCTGATGGGACGGTTCGCGAACGCGATCGCGGGAACTCGCTCAAATGTTTGCGGCGGGTCCCATTCATTTTAATGGCAGGCGAACATGAAAAACCTCCAGGTCATATTTGCAGCCACAAAATACTTACTAGCTGTGCACACATAGTCCCACAACATGGACACTGACATACCAGAAGTATTAAGTGAATCTGCGATCGACAAGCATTCTATTTTTATCTGAGAAATTTCGTCAATTCAGAAGCTTGTGAAGGCCATGGAGGAGAGGCAATGCCAGGCTATGAAGGGGGTGCAGGAGATGATCCTGCTATTGGAAAAGTTGCCATAAGATTATTATTATCTTTTTTTATAAGCTATATAAACCATTTACACAGTTATAACGTGTATTTTGTTTTTTGTAATATTGCTCGGTTTTAATGTAAAAGCTCAACCTAAAGCAGCCAGAACTGACAGCAGCCAGTAAATACATGTCAAATACATATAGCATATTTTTAAAATCCCCTAGGGGTGGGACTTTATAGGTCACTCAAACAAAATTTTGTTACAAATATATATAGTATAATACATTTAAATTTTATTGTTACACATACAAAAATAGAAAAAAACACATACAAAAATGTATAAAGAGTACAGTTAAAATTTGGCAAAACTGGTGTAGATTAAAAAGATGTCCATATACACTCAACCAACTATTCCATGTGTGGTCCAACGTTTCGAGGTGGAGACCTCTTCTTCAGGGACTGTACTGGAAATAGTTATTTATGGTTGGTGGAAATATGGACACCAGTGAATTGTTTTGCCAGCAAGTAAAAACACTGATTTTTTGACAACACAGGTACATCCACTGCTGGGAGAAGGGTTGATGAGCGAGCATCTGCTCCAAAGCACATTTTGATTGACCTCTGCCCATCTGATCAGGCTATAATTGGACTCCAGTTGTGACACTTGGCCCTCAGTCTGCGCATTCTCTTTGTCGCATGTCCATTGGCTCTACTTTGGCCTTATACTTGCACCAAACCTTCTCCACACACATAAAACCATCAGTTCCTGTGGGTGTTGTCAAAAAATCCGTGTTTTTACTTGCTGGCAAAACAATTCACTGGTGTCCATATTTCCACCAACCATAAATAACTATTTCCAGTACAGTCCCTGAAGAAGAGGTCTCCACCTCGAAACGTCGGACCACACATGGAATAGTTGGTTGAGTGTATATGCACATCTTTTTTTATCTACACCAGTTTTGCCAAATTTTAACTGTACTCTTTATACATTTTTGGACAAAAAATGGAGGGTCCCCCTAGGGTGTGGGACTTTAACGGCAAGCACACTTCCACAGATGTATAAAAGTAAAAATATTTTTATTATTAACAACAAGTTAAAAATAGATCTCAATGAATCTGAGATATTACATAAATGATAAGGAGAATACAAATAATGTGGTAACACAAATAATCTATATATGGTTGAAAGAAATGATGGTGCATATACTCAAAGGTATATGTTGGTTTCTTGAAGGAAATCCTCCCACCCGACGCGTTTCAGGCACGCAGGCCTTTCTTCAGGGGTCTGGGAAGTGGGGAGGTTTTTTTGATTTCCTGCATGATATGGTAGATATTGTATAAATTAATTTCATAACAAATTATGTCAGTTTCAGTATATTTCAAGTATAAGATGTTATACCTGTAGAAGAAAACTGGATATAAAAGTTTCATACCTGTAGGTTGCTTGAAATGTGACAAGAGAGTCACTGCTGATAAAAGTAAGAGAAAAGAGAGGGGTTCCGCTGTGCTTAGTGCCGACGTATGCACCCCTAAGTCCCTGGGGGTGTAGATCTTCGCCAAAGTGGCCCCAGCGAGGATGCCTGAAAGGAGGCTGCACGTGTCTCTGTGTAAACGTATATGTAGGAGAATCTAATTATTTGAAGATGTATTAAAAGGGATGACTAAACTGCTCTTAGGATAGGTGTAGAAGTAAGAGGAGAGATACCTTGTAATAGAAGTGTTGACACTTCTGGTTAAGAGGATGTACTTGTTATGTTGAAGGTCACAGGGTAGGGGGTGTTGTAGGTTGGTAGAGTCAGCTGAAAAATATATATTATATATACATATATATACATATATGTGTATCCTGTTATATATTGGAATTTGCTCGTACAGTATTCTACCAGGGAGAGTGTTTAATATTCATACCTTAATTAATTTATTGCGTAAGGATTTCCTGACCAGAAGTCGTTTTGCTGGTTGTCAGAAGTTGGCAGAGTATTGTCCCTAAATAGGATGAGTTAATCCGTGTTTTTGGTTCTCTTCTCTAGGTTTGGGAGGTGCATCTGGGAACCAGAGATATGGCATATATGTTACACATCGTGGGCAGAAAAGGGGGTAAAAAGGGTGGAAATAAATTAAATTAAAATAGATCCAACTGGTAGGTTACCTGGTGATGTTTCAATAGCAAGGATTTTTTCAAGTGTCAGTTTCCTTATCAGATTCCTGAAATGACAAGTTTTTTCCTCCTTATTGGGGTCAGCCAGTGGTAAGGAAGGTAAAAATGGCTTGTGGGGGGGTCCCAGGTGGTTACCTTATATATTGCAGGTCACGTATGTAGTCATCGGCGGCGGATGCTATATCTGGCATCCGTCGCCGTTTAAATGCCCATGAAAGACGCCGGAGCATGCGCAGTGCGGGCCGCGAGCACGCTCCAGCGTCATCTGTACAGCCAATGGCATCCACCGCCGATGGAACGCAGGACACGCCCCCGGATGCGGAAGTGCGGCCTGCGTTTCAACGGCGCCGACGCAGTGATTGGTCCCTGAGCTGCGGGCGGGGCCAATGGATTCGGCCGTCATCCGCAGGAGGGGCCAAGTAGCGGGGGGGCCCGTGACAAGGTCACGTCTCCCCCCGGGTGCGCCGGGTGGGGCCACAAGGAGAAAGTCAGCCCCAGGGGATGGAAAACAGGGAGAGGGCGGGGTCGGCTACCGCACAAAGGAATCCCTTAAAGAAAAAGAAGAGGAGCGAAGTGTATGGAGAAAAATGATTGGGAAATAGATGGAAGATGGGGTGGAATAGAATAATTGGTGAAAAATGCCTTGATTTGTTGAGGGCATTCATTCATAATACAGACAAGATATATTAGACACTAATATATCTTGTCTGTATTATGAATGAATGCCCTCAACAAATCAAGGCATTTTTCACCAATTATTCTATTCCACCCCATCTTCCATCTATTTCCCAATCATTTTTCTCCATACACTTCGCTCCTCTTCTTTTTCTTTAAGGGATTCCTTTGTGCGGTAGCCGACCCCGCCCTCTCCCTGTTTTCCATCCCCTGGGGCTGACTTTCTCCTTGTGGCCCCACCCGGCGCACCCGGGGGGAGACGTGACCTTGTCACGGGCCCCCCCGCTACTTGGCCCCTCCTGCGGATGACGGCCGAATCCATTGGCCCCGCCCGCAGCTCAGGGACCAATCACTGCGTCGGCGCCGTTGAAACGCAGGCCGCACTTCCGCATCCGGGGGCGTGTCCTGCGTTCAATCGGCGGTGGATGCCATTGGCTGTACAGATGACGCCGGAGCGTGCTCGCGGCCCGCACTGCGCATGCTCCGGCGTCTTTCATGGGCATTTAAACGGCGACGGATGCCAGATATAGCATCCGCCGCCGATGACTACATACGTGACCTGCAATATATAAGGTAACCACCTGGGACCCCCCCACAAGCCATTTTTACCTTCCTTACCACTGGCTGACCCCAATAAGGAGGAAAAAACTTGTCATTTCAGGAATCTGATAAGGAAACTGACACTTGAAAAAATCCTTGCTATTGAAACATCACCAGGTAACCTACCAGTTGGATCTATTTTAATTTAATTTATTTCCACCCTTTTTACCCCCTTTTCTGCCCACGATGTGTAACATATATGCCATATCTCTGGTTCCCAGATGCACCTCCCAAACCTAGAGAAGAGAACCAAAAACACGGATTAACTCATCCTATTTAGGGACAATACTCTGCCAACTTCTGACAACCAGCAAAACGACTTCTGGTCAGGAAATCCTTACGCAATAAATTAATTAAGGTATGAATATTAAACACTCTCCCTGGTAGAATACTGTACGAGCAAATTCCAATATATAACAGGATACACATATATGTATATATATGTATATATAATATATATTTTTCAGCTGACTCTACCAACCTACAACACCCCCTACCCTGTGACCTTCAACATAACAAGTACATCCTCTTAACCAGAAGTGTCAACACTTCTATTACAAGGTATCTCTCCTCTTACTTCTACACCTATCCTAAGAGCAGTTTAGTCATCCCTTTTAATACATCTTCAAATAATTCGATTCTCCTACATATACGTTTACACAGAGACACGTGCAGCCTCCTTTCAGGCATCCTCGCTGGGGCCACTTTGGCGAAGATCTACACCCCCAGGGACTTAGGGGTGCATACGTCGGCACTAAGCACAGCGGAACCCCTCTCTTTTCTCTTACTTTTATCAGCAGTGACTCTCTTGTCACATTTCAAGCAACCTACAGGTATGAAACTTTTATATCCAGTTTTCTTCTACAGGTATAACATCTTATACTTGAAATATACTGAAACTGACATAATTTGTTATGAAATTAATTTATACAATATCTACCATATCATGCAGGAAATCAAAAAAACCTCCCCACTTCCCAGACCCCTGAAGAAAGGCCTGCGTGCCTGAAACGCGTCGGGTGGGAGGATTTCCTTCAAGAAACCAACATATACCTTTGAGTATATGCACCATCATTTCTTTCAACCATATATAGATTATTTGTGTTACCACATTATTTGTATTCTCCTTATCATTTATGTAATATCTCAGATTCATTGAGATCTATTTTTAACTTGTTGTTAATAATAAAAATATTTTTACTTTTATACATCTGTGGAAGTGTGCTTGCCGTTAAAGTCCCACACCCTAGGGGGACCCTCCATTTTTTGTCTATTCAGTCCAGGGATGTTGGCAAACCACTTCCAAGTTTCCACATAGCTGGGGTATATCTCTTTGAACCTTTATACATTTTTGTATGTGTTTTTTTCTATTTTTGTATGTTTAACAATAAAATTTAAATATATTATACTATATATATTTGTAACAAAATTTTGTTTGAGTGACCTATAAAGTCACACCCCTAGGGGATTTTCCAAATATGCTCCATTAACCGGGATGTGGCACTCACGTATAGGAACATAGCGGGAACACACCTATAAATGTCAAATACATATAGGGTCCATTCACACGACTGTAAAATGGGTCCGCATCCGCTCCACAATTTAGCGGAACGTTTACAGACCCATTGATTTTCAATTCCAGTCTGAAAAATTAGGCATTCACAGGATAAAGAAGTAAGTGTCGGCCAGTACAGGCCCCAAAAATTAGCCAACAGGCGTTCACCTGACAGCAAAGAACTTTGTATTCTGTGGCTGGAGGTAAATTAGGCATTCACAGGATACAGAAGTAGGTGTTGGCCATTACAGGCCCCAAAAATTAGCCCACAGGCGTTCACTTGACAGCAAAGAACTTTGTATTCTCTGGCTGGTGGTACATTAGGCATTCATAGGATACAGAAGTATGTGTCGGCCATTACAGGCCCCAAACATGAGCCCACAGGCGTTCACCTGACAGCAAAGAACTTTGTATTCTGTGGCTGGAGGTACATTAGGCAATCACAGGATAAATAAGTGTCGGCCATTACAGGCCCCCAAAATTAGGCATTCAACGGGCATAAAAGGCCTTTTATGCCGCTGTATTTACCTAAGACAGGGACCATGAATTGTTATGGGTGTTGGCGCATATTTGTGGCCTGTCATGAGGAATTTGAATCAAACATGGTCTACTGGTCACATGTGTTGAATTCCTCTGAGATCCATGCCTTATTAATTTTTCGAAATGTGAGGTAGTCAACACTGTCATGAGCTAGGCGAGTCACTATCCCCCCTGCTGCGCTTAATGTCCTTTCGGACAGGACACTGGACAAGGGGAAAGCCAACAGTTCCATTGCAAATTGTGCAAGCTCTGGCCAGAGGTCAAGGCTGCCCACTCAGTTGTCCAGGGGTTCATCACTTTTCAGAGCGTCCACATTGGCTGTTAACCCGATGTAGTAGGACACCTGTTGGTCTAGGCATTCCCTGTTGGTAGATCCGGAGGACAGCTGTCGATGGGTCGGCTGAAAGAATTATCTCATATCAGAAGTGACCAACACATCTTGAAACCGCCCTCTTCTTGCAGGTGCTGTTGGAGTGGTACCCGCAACTGTTTCTCTGTGAGTGGAAATTCCTCTGCCAGCGCACGCAAAAGCAGAATGCAGCATTTCTCGAAGCAAGGTCTGGAAGTGCTGCATTCTGACAGCCCTCTGTGATGGTGGTAACATTTCCGCCAATTTTTGTTTGTACCGGGGGTCTAAGTACCACCCAGTACTGGTCCTTGCCCTTTATGCTTTTTATATGTGGTCCCTCTTAAAACACTGGAGCATGAAGGCCCCATTTGCACTAAACTGGAAGCGGTGTAGTGGCCTGGCTCCAGCTCATCATCCAGGATAATGTCGTCCTCGTTCTCCTCCCCCTATCCACGGACAACACCAGGGATCCCAGAAAGGTTTAAAGCATGCTCTTCTTGCTCCTCCTCATCCGCCCCGGCACCATCCTCTTCTGACTCCTCTTCAGACTCCTGTTGTTGACTTGTCTCAGATGGAGTAGCCCCCCCTGGGAATTCATCCAGCATTGCGACTTTCTCATCTTCCTGCTCCTCGACGGCTTGATCAATGACACGATGTAATGCACGCTCCAGAAGGAAGGCGTAAGGTACGATGTCACTGATGGCGCCCTGGCTGCGACTGCCCAGTTTGGTGATCTCATCAAATGGCCGCAGAAGTCTGCATGCGTCGTGCATGAGCAGCCACTGGCATGGTGAAAAACCAAGCCCCCCAGAACCTGTCCTGCCACAGAGTTCGTACAGGTAGTCGTTAACTGCACGTTTCTGCTGGAGCAGCCTATCAAGCATATATAAGGTTGAGTTCCATCGCATCTGCCAGTCACAAATAAGACGTCTGATGGGCAGGTTGTGTCGCCGCTGAATGTCAGCAAGGTGAGCCATGGCTGTGTAAGATCTTCTGAAATGGCCCGAGATTTTTGTGGCCTGCCACAAAACGCCCTGGACTCCAGGGTATTTGACAACGAATCGTTGCACGACCAAGTCCAGGACGTGTGCCATACATGGCACGTGTGTCATTTTGCCCTGTTTCAGTGCACTCAGCATATTGGCACTGTTGTCGCACACCACTTTACCAACTGTCAAATTGAGCGGTGTTAGCCATTGATCTGCCTGTAAACGCAAAGCTGAAAAGAGTGCAGGACCAGTGTGGCTCTTGGCTTCCAGGCACAACAGACGCAGAACAGCATGGCAACGTTTCACCTGGCATGTCAAATAGGTTCTGGGGATCTTGGGCAGCACAGCGGAAGAGACGGTAGGGGTGGAAAAGGAGGAGTCAGCCAAGGAGGATGGAGTAGGAGGTGGAGAAGAGGCAGGCCTACAGGCAATCCGTGGCGGTAAAACCAAATCTACATGGGTGCCACGGGTTACATGCTTGACGGTTGTCAGAAGGTTCACCCAGTGGGCAATAAAAGTTATATACCTGCCATGCCCGTGTTTGCTAGACCACGTGTCTGTGGTCAGATGTATCTTGGCTCCGACACTGTGTGCCACAGATACATTCACTTGCCACTGAACATGGACATATAGCTCTGGGATGCTCTTCTGCGAGAAAAATGTCCTTCCTGGGACCTTACATTGTGGTATTCCAATGGCCACAAATTTTCGAAAGGCCTCCAATTCCACCAGTTTATATGGCAGTAGTTGGTGGGCTATCAGTTCCGACAAGCCAGCGGTCAACCGTTGGGCAAGAGGGTTATACAACGTCATCATTTTTTTACGCTCAAACATTTGGGCCACGGAAGCCTGCCTTTTTCCAGAAAAACGTGATGGAAGGTGGAGTGGAGGACAATTTTGAGGAGAAAGAGAAGGAGAAGAGGCTGGACGGTAAGAGCCTGAAGTGTGGCTTTGTGGGTTCTGATGGCGTTGCTCCCACTGGGCTATGTGATCGGAGTCCAGGTGCCTTCTTAAGGCGGTCGTCCCTAGGTGAGTGTTGGGCTTACCGCAACTTATGCTTTGACTGCAAAGGCTGCAGATAGCAACACTATTGTCAGCAGTGGACACGTTAAAAAAAGCCCACACTGCGGAGCCATGTGTCGGCATCCAGGAAGCGCAAGATGGGACCGTACATGGTTGATTGCTCGCTCCTGATACATTAGCAGTCTGGTTTGTCCCTCCTGTGCAATGTATGTTTGGCCTACTTCTCCTCCCTATCTGCTGGTCCATCTCTCCCTCTGAACTCCCCTCCTCTTCCTCTCTTGTGGGCACCCACGTGACGTCCATAGACACGTCATCATTGACGTCACCTTCCCCACCACTAACATTAGAGATCTCGGAGTAGGCAGCAACAGCGGGGACCAACCTCCTTGGACTGATCTGGGTACTGCTGTTGCTACATCCTCTTCCTGATCCGATGCCAAGAATGGCTGTGCATCGGAAATGTCTTGTGATGGATCAGACAATAATTCCTGTGACTCAAGCGGAGGGTATATGGTGGTGGTGGTGTTGGTGGTGGTGTCTTTGGGGGTGCACACAGCAGAGAGTGAAGAGTGTGCAGATAGTGAGGATGAGGAGGGTGCAGAAGAGGAAGGCTGATTGAGCCACTCAACCAAGTCTGGTGCATCCTTTGACGTAATCGAATGCACCTTCTGCAACTTACCACTTTGGCTCTGGCCTGGTGCTCCTGCCCTACCCCTACCACCCCTGCGGATTGGCCTGCCTCTTCCTCTGCCTGCCATTTTTTAAATGACCCTGTGACAAAAAGTCTCTAGAGAAGTACCCCGCTTCAATCTGTCGTTTTGGGGGGCCACTGGTCTATCACACCAGTTATAATACTTTTTTCCAGTAACGTTTGTCACTGTGTGTAGCAGAGGGAATGCAGCAAAACAGAAAAAAAAATTCTGCAGTACCCAAATACACTATTATGAAAATATATATAACACCCTGCTTCAATCTGTCGTTTTTGGGGGGCGACTGGTATATCACACCAGTTATAATACTTTTTTCTAATTGCCTTTGTCACTCTTTTTAGTTGTAGTATCGCTGCAGAACCGCTTACCAGTCACAATGCTGCACAATAAAAATCCACTATAATATGCTTTCTATATTAGAAAGTATATTATAAGTGTATTACACCCCTATATACTGCACACCAAACAATAGTACACCTATACCAATCCCTAAAAGGACTTTTGTGGACTTATTAGCTAGCGAATTTGTGTCACTAACAGTCTGTCCCTGCTCCACACAGCAACCTCTCCCTACACTGACAAAAGACAGAATGTAAAATGGCAGCCAGGTCAGGTCTATTTATAAGGTAGGGGGGATGTCCATGTGCTGAAATGTCTCAATTTGCTGTCCTGTACCACCTGATGGATGTGTCATGGGTCAAAGTTCTTCATAATGTAAAGGAATATGGCGGTCGCGAATATCGCCATATGTTCACATGTTCGGCGAACAGCGAACGAGTAAAGTTCGCCGCAATCTGACCGCTGGGCGGACTGCAAGGCCATCTCTACTGATTGACAGACTACAAGCTTTGCTACAGAACATAATGCAAAGCATCTCCACTGAGGAGAGCAAAATAGCACAGGAGATAAGGGGTAAAATTGCACTACTGTAAGAATGCACAGATCACCTTGAGACAAAATTTGGTGACCTAATCTAGTATGTTCATGTTTTAGAGGAAGAAAGCCATTTTTTAGGAACATAATATTTCCCAATTGCAATAACAGCAGGAGGAGTTAGAAAAAAGGCAGAGGCATCAGAATTTGTATCTGGAGCGGTCCAGAAACAGGGACTCTGATCTGCAATTGTACCTGCTGGGCCTATTTACAACTCTGGCTTCATCCATACCATACTTCTATTATTACGATAGCAAGGAAACACTCTGCTTGAATACTCAAAATAAATCCACGATTGACAACGGAGTTGAAAAGATCAAAATCTTCAGTGACCACAATACACTTACTAAACAATGATCCCAATGCCCAATTACCTCCCATCTGCAAAAATACCAGGCCCAATATCGACCTTCTGGCTTTAGAACCACTTTAACTCCTCACATCAGGTTATTCTTCCTAGTCAATATGACCTATACTGGTGCTATGTAATTTTACTTTCACAATAGCTTAAAATATTATCTTTTGTGCAAGAAAGCCACTTTTGCAAAGGAGCTACTCTTAAGTTTGCATCCAAATATTTTCCTAACTCATTCACATTTTTGATCCCTCTGGTAAGGCTAAAGTAGCGATTTTATTTAGAAATATATCCTCCTTGGAAGTTATTTTTTAGAGGCTAGTGTATTTCTAGTGTATTTCCACTGGTACTCATCATAAACATGATGCTACCTTTCATAAACATATCCTCCAGTTGTCTAAAGCAGAAGCTTTGCTGTTTGTCTCTCCCAGTGTTCCCCCCCTCCACGTGGTAACTTCTCTAAAATGGCCTAGAGCCTAATGAATTTATGTCTTTGCTATGGCTGCTTAAAATAACCACCTCAGATTTATCAGCCTTAAACTCTATGACAAATTTACTACATTTCTGATCAAGATCATAAGATATTTTCTGTATTTACTAAAAATGTTCTTGGCTTGAAAAAATACAGCCATCACACCTGAGTACTGGTGAGTTGCATTATATTCCATTTTATTCCTGGGCTTAGTTGTCCTTTAATACAGTATGTGTTTATATTTTTGCATTTGGAAACAGGTCCATGTGGAGTTTAAATCGCTTTTCTTCCTGTTGCAAAAAGTATCCTCGTTATGGGCAACAAAAACAGTTTTTACTTTCTCCAGTCTTTATTAATTAGGCTCTATGTTCCTGTTGAGTCTGTTCCTCTTTAAATACAACTAATTATTCAGCTCACTATGGAAGATGCAGATAGGACTTGCATGTTGATAAATATTCTTAAAGTATCACACAAAATAATACATCAAATATCAAAATGTTTCAATAGATACAAATAATTAATGAAGGTGAATAATTAATTCGAAATCATAAACTCGTGATACCATAAGCAAACCAATACCCAAAATCAAAAATAACCAATAATTATTATGAATATCAAAAATATATATTTTATTTATAAAGATTTATATTTAGAAATGAAAATGGAAAGCCTCTTGCAGTATCTTTAACCTTTTCGCTAGCAGAGCTGTTTTTGCATTTTTGCACACATGATTTAAAATGTATTTTAGGCTATTACCATATTCTTATAGGCAATCATATAGGCTTTTCGGTTATTACCACAAAGGTCTAGGAAATGCAAAATCCCAGTAAAAAACACACTATAGTGAATTCTAGGGTAAACAAACGCAATAAACTACCCAAATTGGGGGTAAAATATAAAAGACTAGACATTAAGCCCGTTAAATTAACGGGCGCTAGAACATATGGCTGACTGAGCGGCTCTCGCTTATCTCTTTTTTTTTTCTAACAACGCGAGAGCCGCATGACATAGCCAGCTCTGCACATAGCGTCCCTGTTGCCCTAGCAACAGAGACACGCGCAGAGCTTACCGAGCGGCTCTCACGTTCGAGTGCGTACAGGAGAATGCGGGGCTGCGCGCATGGTACAGGAGAATGCGGGGCTGCACGCATGGTGCAGGAGAATGCTGCGGGGCTGCGTGCATGGTGCAGGAGAATGCTGCGGGGCTGCGCGCATGGTGCAGGAGAATGCTGCAGGGCTGCATGCATGGTGCAGGAGAATGCTGCGGGGCTGCGCGCATGGTGCAGGGGAATGCTGCGGGGCTGCGCACATGGTGCAGGGGAATGCTGCGGGGCTGCGCGCATGGTGCAGGGGAATGCTGCGGGGCTGCGCGCATGGTGCAGGGGAATGCTGCGGGGCTGCGCGCATGGTGCAGGGGAATGCGGGGCTGCTGGCATGGTACAGAGTGGTGAACTGCATCCAACACTTCTGCAAAATCCAAGTCCATCACAGAACTACTTTGTCCAAGATTTTGCTTACCTTCTCATAAAAAGAATTTAGATTTGTTGGACTTTGGTCCAACAACAACTTTGGAAAGACAACTTTGGAAAGTCCAACTTTGGAAAGACTTTGGTCTTTCATGAATCCATCTATTGCCTAAAATAATGTTTTCTAGAAAAAAAGATATTTTATGTGGTATTTTGTTAAACTCTCTAGTATCTTCCCAGCTATAGAAGTTAAACTAACTGGTCTGTATTTAATTGGTAAAAACTTTGATCTCCTTTTTAAATATAGGCACTATGTCAATCCAGTGGTACTATGCCAGTCATTAAAGAGTCTCTAACATTAGAAAAATTGTCTTTGAAATAACAGAACTCAACTCTTTGAGGAGACATGGATGTAACTCATTCGATCCAGGTGATTTATTGACCTTTATTTTTCTAAAAAGGGCTTTTGAGGCTATGTCAATATCAACCCCATTGTGAACTCCCCGTCCCCATCCCCATTTTCTTTTGTAATCACAATGCTGACTAATTTAATACATTTTCCTTCTCTTTTGTCGCAGTCACCAAATCTAAATTATCTTGCAAAGGGCCTAGAAGCTCAGACCTAACCTTTTATATATTTGAATAGTATTCTGGGGTTTGTCCTACTCTCTTTTACAACTTGTCATTCATTTTGAATCTTTACAGCCTTGATTTTCTTTTACATAATCTGTTACAGTATATTCTTTGTAACTTGTAAATACTGATAGCGTTTTCCCCATTTTTATACTTGCCCTTTTCTAACTTTAGATTTGAGCCAAATAGATTTAATTTTGAGACTCCCTCTGATTATTCATCCTCCCCGATACCATTGCTCTCTGCATTTCAGGAATTATTTCATTAGGTATTCATGGATTCCATCTCCTTGGAACGTATTGCATAGCACATCTGCAAGTATGTACAGTATTTATTAGAGACATTTATATAATTCGGACAACTTATGCAGCCCTTTACATACTGTACATTCACCTCAGTCTCTGCCCTCAAGGAACTAATGTACCTATTGATATGGAAAACAACAATATCTGCTCACAGTGAATAGTTTTACAAGTTTAATTAGAACGGTAGAGTTACACAGTAAACGTACACATGGAAGTGTGCCTACTGCCAAGATCTAATGTCTTCACAGAAATGCAAGCTTTTAATCTCCAATCCTAGACAGTTGCTACAAATGACCTAACAAAATATAATTACTTTACATTTTAACACATTCTCCTTAACATTTGAACAAGTAACGCATATACAGTAATGATTACATCAAGTTCTGTGTTTTGGGAACACCCTATAAGCTTGACTATGACCCATACTCTGAAATGCCTCCCTGTACAATAGATATTAGGAAACAAACTGTTCTCTACAGACTGTACAACAACAAATTCTATGGGCTTTTTCCAATAACAACTTTCTGCAAAGTAATCTCTAGCAAGTAGTCCTGTTATATAAAGAGTCTAAAATTGACATACAGGCATTTAATATTGTCCTTTAACTCTTAGTATGTATAAAAATATTTTTTTCTTATAACTATCTAATATGCTGTAGTACTACTCCCTTGGAAGCTGCTGGTTACGGATTCCCCTGGGTTACCCATAGCAAAAACACCACAGTTTTGCATTTTCAAAGTACTTGGCTCAGTCAAGAAACAGTCTAGGGGTTTCTTTTGTTTTTTTTTTTTTGTGGTTTTATTGAGAACTTGGATAGGAGAAGGGATGAGTGTGATACTCCAACTTGAATAACTATACACAGTTTGCTGGGACTCCTGAATAAATGAGTGCGGCAAGGCCCCACTTCACCTTTACCAAGCAGTGAAGAAGTATTTAGATGAACTGTACTGTAATGCAGAACACTCTTCAGGGCCCTTCCTGGTACCCCCTTTGTCCCTATTCTTCAGGGTTCTCTACACGGCACCCCCTTTACTGTACTCTCTCTGTGAGCTGGCTCCCTGATCCCCTGACTTCGCTGGAGTGGTTCCCCTTCCTGAGCAGACCCTTAGGCAAATCTCCTGGTACTCATGGACACTGTTTTTCCTGAGAGATACTGCCAGAAGCTCCACTGTCAGCTCCACTGGATCTTCTGAAGCTCAGCTCCACACCTGGTTCACTAGGCCGACCGCCTCAGACCACCTTCCTCACACACAGCAGGAGGAGAGACAGCCGTCAGCCTCCTCCTGGGACTCTGCTTCCCACCAAAGACGCCCTGTCACATGTCCCCTCTGCTTTTATGGGCAATCCCAGGATGCATTGCAAGAATGTCCTTCCACTGGGACTCTCACAAAAGCTAATGTGTCACTGGCTGGGTTTCCTCCACTGTCCAACAAGCTCCCTCATTGGATGCATTGGGGACACTCCCTCAGGCCCAGTGAATCACACCTGGAGACTTATAACAGGCAACCTAATAGATAAGGCTCCCCTGATAAGCAGAAGGAGCATTAGATGCATTTACCTAGCACCTACCTACCTAGGAGGGTGCTACAATGCATACTGTATATATTAAGGACAGGGACCAATTACCCTACGAGCATTTCTTTGAAATGTGGGGGGAAACCAGAGTACCCCAGAGGGAGAACATGCTAAGATTCCAGTGCTACAAGGAAGAGGTGCTAACTACTAAGTTAACCACTTCCCATGAATCAACGTACCTGTACGTCGGCTCGGAGAAGTGATTGTACCGGGACCTGCTCAGCTGTTATCCCAGCGAGCGTGGGGATGCCCCCCCTTCCGCTGCCTTCCACGGTTCTGCCCGGGTCTCTTTTCCCACTGGGAGACCTGAGCAACCAGCCAGCACATCCGCTTTCGGATTCGGCTTTGATCGGGTCTCCGATGTATTAACCCAGAAGCTGCGCCATGACACCACTTTCGGTTTACTCGGCGGCTAACGGCGCCAAATTTAAAAAACTGTCAATATACAAAAATGCAGATTTTGGCATTTTGAATACTTTAAAGTGCAGTGGAGGAGTTTGGGGTGTTTTAGACCCCCGATCCCTCCATAAAGAGGACCTGTCAGTGCCTATTACTGTCACAAGGGATGTTTACATTCCTTGTGACAGCAATAAAATTGATCAGAATTTTTTTTTTAAAGAAAACGGTGTTCAAACTACACATGTAAGGTATTGCCGTGATCGCCACAGTGAGAGCAATAATTTTAAAAAGAGACCTACACTGTAAATCTAAATTGGTAACTGTTAAAAAATTTTAAATCATCGCCTATGGAGATTTTTAAGTAGTTTCGTTTGTCGCCATTCCACGAGGTTGCGAAATTTTAAACCGTGACATGTTAGGTATCTATTTACTCGGGGTGACATTATCTTTCACAATATACAACAATGGGGCTAACTTTACTGTTTAGTTTTTTTAAATGCAGTAAAATATATTTTTTCCCAAAAATTTGCTTTTGAAGGACCGCTGTGCAAAAGAATATTGCAACGACCGCCATTTTATTCTCCAGAATCTTTGCTAAAAAAATATATATATATATAGATATATATAGATATATATATCTATATATATAAAGTTTGGGGGTTCTAAGTAATTTTCTAGCTAAAAATACTGATTTTAACTTGTAAACAACATGTGTCAGAAATAGGCTTGGTCCTTAAGTGGCTAATAGTGATAAAAACTCTGTTCAGTACAAATAACTCTTCCCATAGCTGTTGAAATAATTTTAGATAGTAATCCCTCTAACATTGCCACTTCCTTATATATATATATATATAGTTACCCCAAATAGGTGTAAAAGAAGTAAACCCCTTTACCCTAAGTAAATCCTTAACCAACCAGCCAGTTTTGTTCAACAAGTGAAAAATAGAAGATACCCTTTTCCAACTCTAACAGATCTACTTCTCCCACATGTGCACTTATCAGTTGATACAGAGAGGGGATCACCTTACCCCGGCCTGCAAAATGTTGCACCTGTGTGGCTATATAATATATCTTTGGTTTCGGGGGAGTATCATTAAGAAAGTTACATCTTTTAAATATATAGCTGTGATAATTTCTATAAATCCTAAATTTAATGTCTATGCACTAATTATCAGACTTCAGGCACAGTGTAATTTGTGGTGTAACTTGCTTTATCTATAGCTGGCAGATCTAAACTGATAAAGTTAACTTGGATATCACAATTATGATACGTACTATATGATTCACAGGTGTGGATTGTAAATAATACATTTGACCATATTAATAGCCATTTGTAATGGTACAGTTATGTATAATATATTCAAAAGGTTAACTGTACTTAAAGTAGAACTTTACCCATAACAACTTGATAAAAAATAATGTTCTCTAGCAAGGAACATACATTCCACATTAATAGTTATACCACCAAAATTAGTGAGTGCTGTAAATTTCCTCCAGTATTGCTCCTGTTTCTTCTTGCTGGAGGCTGCCATTTTGCTGAAGCCCAGAGCCCCTGAACAGCAGTAAATCATAAAGTGGAATTAAACCAATCAATTTAAAAGATTTAAAAAAAGTTACATTCCTGGAATGCAGGGATTGCCAGCTGTCACATTTGCTTGTGTCCTCAACCAACTATCAAACTATCAAATAGCTGGTGTCACAACTTATCACATGTGCAGCACCATGGCAGTTGCAGATTAAACAGAAGCAGCTTCCTTGGCTGTAAAGGATAGCAGGGTTATATTCCACTTTAAGGCTGTCAGCGGATCGGTCTCTACAAACTCAGCACTGCCTAGAAATGGAGAGCAACTCTACGAACTCAGCAGTGCCTAGAAATGGAGAGCAACTGAGCATTTGCAGAGCGGGGTGAGACTGTGTATTACTGGATTTTAAACCATATAGACACTTATTTTGTATGTTTTACATATCTATGCATGCAAAAGGGGCCAGCCTGAAGTGATCTAGCAGGACTTAATTTTCTGACTAAAGTTTTACTTTAAGTAAGATTATCCTTTATTTGCAGGATCCCCTTTCCTCAGCAGGTCCCCCAACATTTACCTTTTCACAATCCATCATGACATTCACCGAGGGGGTGTTGTAAAGCCTTTATGAGGAAAGTCTCCCAGCAAGGCCAGGCATGTGCAGTCGATTTTTTATTTATTCCCTTGGCAAGACTAATGATTGTTTCGGCATTCCCAACTTGACAGAGAATTTCTGTGAGAAGGCTATATGGCACTCAGCTTTCCCACATCAAGTATCTCCATGGATCACAGAAAGTTAAATGACCAACTTGGAGGACTTGCTAAAAATGCGTGAACCCTCACCTTGTAAAATAACCCATTCAATTCAAAATAGAAATGCAAGGAAAACATTAGTGTATTTTTTTATACGTGATCACGTGATCTTTGTTTAGCGGTTATGGGCTTAGAGAGGTGGGGGTGGACACTACAGTGGGGATTGTCAGCAGGAGGCAGAAAAAGAGCAATACGCTGATCTTCCCAGTGAAGGACTATGACTATGCATAGGAGGGCGAGGGGGGGGGGGGGTGTCAGCACAAGTCTGACCATTAGAGGGCAAGCAGACTGTTATCCCAGCACAGCAAGAAAACTGACCACACTGGGATGGATGTGCTCCTATGCCTAACGTGGTCAGTCTGAAATAGGAAATCAGGGGGACTGCCAAGATCACCAGGTATTTCACACGAGGGAAGCAGTGCCAAAGAGAACATGATCATTTTTTTAAAATCCAAACTTGCAATTTCAGGAGGTTGCACTCAATGGGTGTGCAGCCTCCTGAGATTGCAACTTTGGATTGATACAGCAACGAACTGGGCTACCACCCCTGTCTATATTGGAGCAGCGGTCTGCTACTGTCAGCTTTCCTAGAGCAGCGGATGAATGTATAAGGATACTTTTTTAATACAAGTACATGGTACAACAGACACATATTTGGAATATGAAATGTTGGGGGTAACATTTGAAGTCCAGGCAAACAGGGAGGCCAGCCTGTCTGACTGCTGCCTCTGGTACACAAAGGATCAGTGTTGATAAATAATATCTTTGAAACATGTTGGTAATTCAGGTATTCTTATAAATCAGATATCGTTGTGAGTCATTTGTTTTTTATGTCTATAAGAATTAAGAACGAATGTTTTGGGATGTTGTCCATACAACAAATAATTTGAGGTTTCTTGGACACCAGTACCATGGTGACGCTGAGAAGTGATGGAAGGGCAGAATCATTTAGCTATTGTTAATTGGGGAATCATTCTAGCTAAAAAAGCACTAAGTACTGGGGAGGTCATGCACCTCTCACCATGGCAACCTGACAGCCAAGATTTATAGAACCCTCAGCTTGCATTTATACTCTTAAAGACACCATTAAAGCGCACATTACATTATCAACAGTTTCAATATAACACACTTACATGAAACATGTAAAACATCATAGGAACCATAGTAATTTAAAGAGTCAAGAAAATCAGCGCTCAGCTCCTTTAAAGCGATGGACCACTCAGTAGGTGAATAAAAGAATAATAAATAGTGAAGAGAATTGATGATCCATAGCAAAGTCAGGTCACAATACTTAGCCACAACGTGAAACAAGTATTTTTCAAAAACGATATATGTTCCAAAGTCAAAAACGATTCATAGACATAATCATTTAAATGATCCTACAGGTGTTGAATAAATATGAGGGTGATAATAAATATTGTATGATGATAACTAAAAAAATGTGACAATAATTTGATATTCTATAGGCAAAAAATATCAAAATGATGATAAAATGTTATTTAAATGGTAACTAAAAAAATAATAAGACAATTCAACTTCAAATAATAATCCAACTTCTGTAGACAAGTGATGAAGTAGTGTGCAAAAGGTGTTGAGAGAATAAAAAAAAATAAAGATGAGTATGAAAAATGTGGCAGTGATTCAGCTTCTCATGATGATCACAAAATCCAGATCCAGTGGAAAAAAAAACATATACAAAGAATAATAAAAAAATCCCATATAATAACTCAATGTGCTAGTCTAAAAGGTAGTGCTAAAAAGTCCATAAGAAATAATTAAACAGATGATAAAAGTGAATAAAGTGCTATAGTGCTAAATAAGGTGCTAAAAAGTCCATAAGAAAGTATTTTAACAGATAATTGCGGTGAATAAAGTGCTCAAAAATCCAATTTAAAAAATCAGGTGACTAAAAGGGTGAAGTGCAGCTTCTGGTAACAGCCAGGTGCATGGGTAGGTGAGCTAGCAATCCGACATTAGGTGTAATGGCCGCTCACCTCCATTTACACTCAAAAGAGCGTTTAGATGTAATCTTTCCACGTCTCGACCGGAAGTATCGGAGTTTACCGCATCGACTGCTGTGTGTTTGCTCCGCGCATATTTTCTTGCTTATATGTAAGTGACCTGCATTATTTTATTAAAATTTACCCTGAACTACTACACTATGAGAGTTTCTCTCTTATATCCCAATTGGAGTGAAATATCGTGGGTTAATAAGGAGATCGTCTGAATAAGGAAAGAGTTTATGATATATCAGTGCTGGGATTCGTTGATATCTACCCTGAATAAATTGCATAAGGTTTTGGAGATATAATTATTGCATCTGTTGGAGAAGATTGCGAGGTCGGAGACGTGGAAAGATTACATCTAAACGCTCTTTTGAGTGTAAATGGAGGTGAGCGGCCATTACACCTAATGTCGGATTGCTAGCTCACCTACCCATGCACCTGGCTGTTACCGGAAGCTGCACTTCACCCTTTTAGTCACCTGATTTTTTAAATTGGATTTTTGAGCACTTTATTCACCGCAATTATCTGTTAAAATACTTTCTTATGGACTTTTTAGCACCTTATTTAGCACTATAGCACTTTATTCACTTTTATCATCTGTTTAATTATTTCTTATGGACTTTTTATCACTACCTTTTAGACTAGCACTTTGAGTTATTATATGGGATTTTTTTATTATTCTTTATATATGTTTTTTTCCACTGGATCTTGATTTTGTGATCATCATGAGAAGCTGAATCACTGCCACATTTTTCATACTCATCTTTATTTTATTTTATTCTCTCAACACCTTTTACACACTACTTCATCACTTGTCTACAGAAGTTGGATAATTGTCTTATTATCTTTTTAGTTACCATTTAAATAACATTTTATCATCATTTTGATATTTTTTGCCTATAGAATATCAAATCAAATTATTGTCACATTTTTTTAGTTATCATCATACAATATTTATTATCACCATCATATTTATTCAACACCTGTAGGATCATTTGAATGATTATGTCTATGAATCGTTTTTGACTTTGGCACATATATCGTTTTTAAAATACTTGTTTCACGTTGTGGCTAAGTATTGTGACCTGACTTTGCTACGGATCATCAATTCTCTTCACTATTTATTATTCTTTTATTCACCTACTGAGTGGTCCATCGCTTTAAAGGAGCTGAGCGCTGATTTTCTTGACTCTTTAAATTACTGTGCTATGTGGTGACACTACTAAATTGGCTGCTCAATCCTTGGTGTTCCACTGCATTCTATATCTACCTACTTCTTCTTCATATCAGATACGTCTTATACCCAGTATTAGCGCATAGGTTTACTCCTTATCATCGGAACCATACCATGACTATTGTTGTGACGCTTTTACTTACAGTTCGAGAATGACGGTGTCCTCTCCCTCTTTCTCTCTCTCTATATATATATATAATTCTTAAAAAATGATTTACACGTCTGGACTAAATAAAGGGACTACAGTATATCTTCAAAACAGCTTAGTACATAATAGTAGATTGCTACCATACATTACAGTAAATAGCAGATGGCAGAAACCCTAAATTTTAACTTAAACGACAAATAAGAAGAAGAATGGACTGCAAGTCATTAGGTTTACTTGAACTGACAAATCATACATAGAAAAAAGAAAAGCATTATGAAACAATTCACCAGGCAATGATGTTCTAAATACCAGGAAGCCTTCATGTCATATCAAATGACCCATTTACAGGGTGTAAACTCATCTTTTTTATCTTTAGGGCACAACGGGGAATCAGTTGATAAATTGAAATACCATTTAGGTGTTCAAAGGTTATCTGCTGTTATTGTTCATATAGTAGCTTTAGCTATTTGGCCACAAATCTATGGGTGAGTGACAAAGCTGAGGGTGCCTTGTAATAACATTATTGTGTTGGACCTCGGACACTTGACAGATGGAACCAAGGAGTTCAACATATCATTATCACGAATATGGAGTTTTTAAAGTGTATCTAATTCCACAGACAGGAAAAAATATATATACACCAAACCTTTGATGTGCTGGCTGTATTAGGTGATCCTGCTGGTAGCACAGCTCCTATCCTAGGGTGACAATTCTTACTCACTTTACTGGACTCAATGATGGTGCAGCGCTGTTACCCTTTTCCTGATTTGGACTACAAAAACCCCTTCCACTCATTTCCATTACAAGAAGTAGAGTTTGTAGTTCACAGAAGATAGCTGCTACTGTATATAGTTTGGGATTTCAGTTCAGTACGCAGAATTTTACAAGGACACACAATTTCTGTCAGGAATAAAAAAAATGTTTATTGTACAGGAATAATACAGGCATTGCATTTAGCATGCGTGGATGTGCGGTAAACACACATTTGCATTGACAAGCCTTGATGTACTTTTTTATGTATCTTTCTTTTTTTTCCGCAGCAGGAGCCAAGATATTTTATTTTGTATTTGCGTTGCAGAATATAGTGACAAATAAAAATGTAGCATTATCTATTGTTCTTGCATTGGACCTATGTTAAAGTATAACTAAAGGCAAACTTTTTTTTCAGATTTGGATAGAGTAGAGATGGAAAAGAAACCCCTGCCAGTTTTCATTGCTCCCCCGGGACATTCCCCCTCTCTGTTTATCCTGTTTACTATTATAATTTGTGTTATGTGTGATAAGGTGTGCAAAGCTAAAAATAATATTACAGTGGCTGCAACTAGGATTCCAAACCGTATTGGAATGAACTAGTGCACTCAGTATTATGTAATGAAATTGATACAAAAGTACCTAAATTCACAGTGCGAACAAAAACACTTAAGGTGTATAGATAAATTAATAAGCCATGTGTGACAACGCAGTGTTAAAGAAAATAACATGCATTTGAATCAAACACAAAATGGGAAATTCTCAAAAAGTCCAGAAATTGTGACAGGTGGATCATCACTGATGCATTCTTAATAACAAGAATGTCTCTTAGTGTAGGTCCGCAGATTACAACTTCCCATATATCACCACGTGCAAACTGATAGTGTGTTGGCTCCTTACCAACTCCCCCTTAACATGCAGCCAATACAACCAGTCATAAGAAGGGGTGCGTGAACCTCAGTGTCTTCCTACACACTTAATATGTCACCACGTGGTATGAATAAGATTTGCCTCTTACCAAATGGCCATGGTCATAAGCTGAATATCATGTATTCCACCAGTAGACCACAAACCCTGGGAAACTCTTGGGATGGATATGTCAGTCTCCACTCTCCAATGGCTTTACTTAAATTCCCTCACACAGGTTAGTGCTGCATTACCCGGAGTATATCTCCCAAAATGGCACTTACAAAGCACTCCCCATGCGAGAAAGAAAAGGAGCAGCCAATAGTGTATTATCCCCGGGATCACATGTATTAAAAGTAAATGGGGCACTTACATGAAAGAAGACATAACACGCATATGTAGTTCCAGGTTCAGAGGATCACGGCTGCTCTGCAGTGCGGACCGCGAGATGTGACGGCGCGGCTTCTCCACCCGACTCGTTTCCCCTCAGAAGGCGTCAACTGGGATTGGAGGATAGTTTGCACGTGGTGATATATGGGAAGTTGTAATCTGCGGACCTACACTAAGAGACATTCTTGTTATTAGGAATGCATCAGTGATGATCCACCTGTCACAATTTTTGGACTTTTTGAGAATTTTCCATTTTGTGTTTGATTCAAATGCATGTTATTTTCTTTAACAATGTATTGTTTCACATGGCTTATTAATTTATCTATACACCTTTAACTGTTTTTGTTCGCACTGTGAATTTATGTACTTTTGTATCAATTTCATTACATAATACCGAGCGGACTAGTTTATCTTTTTTCTATTACTATTATAATTGAAAGTGAAAGAAAATCCCAAATTTTGGGTTATCCCAAAAAAGTAATAGAGAGGAAATCTTCCAATGGGGACAGTAGTTCTGGTGACCTTGGGGTCACCAAGGAAATCCCTTAATTTTTAGGGATTTCCTCTCACTTCCTGTTTGGCTATGGGAGAGGAAATTAAGGGAAGTCTCTGCATTAGGACACAGATTGCGCAACAAAAATAAAAAAATCTGACAGGGGTCATAACGCTCCCTTACTCTATCCAAAATGGAAAAAAAAGTTTTGCCTTTAGTTCTACTTTAAGAAATGCTGTCCAAAAAAGTCTAATACACATTTTTCTAATAAGTCCTAAATGTATTTACCCCCCCCCCACCCCCATAAAAAAATAAAAATAAAACAAATGCAGCCACCACATTTACAAACTGGTAAGCTACAATATATTAACATTTTTTTTTTACAAAAGTTGAAGTATGATTTAACTTATTTCAACACTCAAACAAGGTCTCATTGGTGTTCAATAATATAAAAATGTATTTTGCACTTTCTTTTTTCTCATCCTCACTAAACCGATACATGTTTAGCATTCTGGTTTCTCCATGTTCAGACAATTTGATATTGCCATTCAGTTAGCCACATTGTCTGTTGGAGGAGAAATACTGTTCTTGATTTTATACAGTAATTCACCATGCTGCTATAGCAACAGGTAACAATATACCTAGTCCAAGGGCCTCTTTTATACTATATGCTTTTTATTTTATAATATAGTGAAGACGAACAAGAGCACGTATAGCAGGTTACAATATATGAGTGCATATATGTGTGCGTGTGTATACATACTTGTTTGTGTTGATTAATGTTATATCTATAAATGCCACATACTATGTGCATTGTTTTTGTATGTATTATTTCTAATTCAATATATTGTGTTTTTATACTAATGCAAAAGCACTATTAGCTTTTTTTAGGCCTTTTATAGAACATTTTAAAGATGCAGGTTGATTTCATACACACCACTGGTATGTCTCTTCTTATAAATCCTCTAAGTTGTATACCACCACTGATAACTGCTTCATATACGAGAAACATATTAACATGAGATATTTGCTCCCGGGTGGATTCCATGCACAGATCTGCCTGTTGGCTTTTCCTACACTTGGCAGGCAGATGTCATAGTGCTATAGCTTCTCATGCATCCAGGCTTCAGAGGCTGAGCCAGACCAGAGTGCTGCTTAATGCAGGGACCTGGAAAGAGGGGGGAGAGAGAGGGAGAGCAAGTGAAGGGGAGGGGCTGGGAGCCACAAGCACAGAAAAGAAGTGTTATCATGAGGTTAGCGAAGGGAAAAAAAGAAAAGCGAGAAGCTGACAGAGAGAGGAAGATGTGAATAGGAAAGTAACAAATGAAAAAAAAAAAAAATTAAGTCTTCGTTTCACATCCAAAAATACTTGTAAAATTGGAACAACGAGGATCCACATTAGAAAGTGACATACAGCTGTGCAGTTCAACTGAATAAAAATCTCTACAGGGGGCAAGAAGAGGATCGGTGACAAGGACATCTCAGACAGGGTCCAGCTGCACTTCATCCAAGGTGTCTGGAACAGGTAACTATCACTTCCTAGACTTATTTCCTAGCTGCAAATATTCACCATACAATGGCAACATATACTGAGATTCAAACTAAGAATTTACTATTGAAGAATGGTTTATAGAGAGATGTCAGTGCTATGCTTCTTTACAATGTTAGCACTTATATAGGGTACGTGATAAGTAAGCTATATTTTGTTAATTAATATTATGAATTAGCTTTCCTAAATCAAAGAACATATGCAATGTTTAAGTAACTTATGCTATGCCTATCACTTGTTCCATAGCTTTTACTTAGAACTGTCATTGAAATAACTTTGAAAAATGCAAGCAAATAAAAGTGGCACCTATATGTGAAATTATGTGTATAAAAGAAGATTGCATATGTTAACATAAGCAATCTTATGCACGGATCACAACTCTGATTCATTTTTATCATAGTGAGATTTTATTTGTAATGTAAATACTTGGTGTGTAATTAGTAATTTAGTATCTGTTCTTCTATTTGTTAGTCCAAACCACGAAGTAATACGTAAGGGCGGTCAGTGTATTCAGATTGTTTTCATATCCAAAGTAGTTCATCTGAATTATCCATATGCTTAATGGACTTTGGAGATATTGTGCATTACATATGTGCATGGTATAGACTCGTACAGCTGAAGGCACATACAACACTTGTTGTCACGTATCATTGACCCTTTCCTGGTTGAATGAGACAGTGCTGGCTGTTGCTCGGAATGAAGTGCTTGATCTCCATGTCAAAGGCACTTGTAACCTCTCGTGTTTTTTTGGAACAGAACTGCTAGCTATCCATGGTGATGGTAATCAGCATCAATTAGGCACACATTTACATGACACTTTGTGCCCTTTTTTCATGACAGGCTCTTAGTTTCCATAGGTACTAGGTTATTTAGTAATCACTGATCATACTAAATGCAATCGTGACCATTTGTTCAATCAATCCACTGTATTTCAGATTCTGTAGAAAACTGTGTTTCTTTCTCAAACGCAGATGTATATGTCAAGTGTTGTTTTATGGCTACACACAGACTTTTATAGTGCACTGCAATGATTGTGTATCCCATTTATCACACACTGAATGAGCACACTGTGACTGCATCTACTTTATTTCAATACCTCATCAGAATAGTTCTAACCAGGACCTTCTACTCTACTATACATCATATGTGGATAAAAGAACACTGGGTAGAAGAAGGGACAGAAATGGTTGACATATTATTATATGTAATATATAGTCTGCATTTATGACTGCATAAATATGTGCTAAACATGTGGTTCTTGACGATAACAAGATGCAGTTCAGGAAGGAAAACCTAGATGAGACTGAATCAGGTTAAAGCGGTAGAAAACCGAAGCTGCCTAAAAAAACAAAACAAAATAAAAACACCTGTAAGGCAATTGCATATTGTGCTATTATGTATTGCATACTAGCACATTATGAAATACTTACTTTGGAATAAAGCCTTCCAGTGGTGTGCTATAACCGCTGAGAGGGCTGACATCTTCCCCCGGTCTTTCTTCTGGGTTTGTGCGCTCTAGTTATGTGATTGACTGGAGCCGCGATAACGTCACTCCCCGTTTCCGGCACGAAGCAAGGTATGCCGGACCTTCAGAGTGCATGCGCCGGGGACGTAACTGGCTGCATCCAGGATGAATATCTCCTAAACTGTGCACGTTTAGGAAATATTTATTTTACCTACAGGTAAGCCTTATTATAGGTTTTTCGTGTAGGTAAAGATCACCAAGGGGGCTTTACTACCGCTTTAAGAAGAATTTACCAAAATAATCTTAATGAAGAGAGGGCATATACTGCCACAATGCCTCTCATTTAGTATATGATATAGATGACAACAATGATGATGGTGATAATAATTATGGCCAACTGGATTTATTAAAAAAGTAATTTCATATTATTTACTTGGATGTTTGCCGTTAGATTTATAATTACTGTGTAACATCAGTGATGAGCCAACTGGGCAAAGTTTGGTTCTCATGAGCTATGGCGAATCCAGAAAAAAAAATCTGGTAAACTTGAACATTGTGCGAAACCCTACAGAGGTCTTGTAAATAAGAGGAAAGTAATATATCTTGTATTTCCTTTCTTGACTTTTTTACGGCCATCTTGCATGCTGTTGCTTTAAAAGGAATTGGGTAGCAAGGCACTGCCATAGGCCATGTACCAATTAAAAAAAAAATGCCATTCAGTATGGAGAGGGCCTTTTAATCACTTGCTGACCATTATATGTACCAAAATGTCCTGTCAGCAAGTGATTATACCAGGATCATGTCAGCAGCTTCATGATCCTGGCACCGTTTATTTCCGCCAGCAATTGGCTTTCTCATAAAAGTGATCACTTTTGCAATGTTGCGAGGGCCCCTCCCCATCCTGCTGCTGTGCACGGTGGTTCCTGGGCTCTTCTATCCCTCTGGGAAGCCCTGAAATGCGGTAAATGGTTGGAATGGCTGCCCACAGATGAGATGGAGGAAAATCTTTTACCCCTGCTCTGCTGTGATGAATGAACCCAGATGCTAAAATCATTTAGTCATTTCCGGTTTCAGAGCTGTCATTCCCTTACTAGAACAGTCAAGGAAGCAGCTAACGGATAACGATCTTTACTTGCTTTGGAGGGCAGAGGACACATCAGGGGATCAATGAAAAAAAAACCCCATAATAAATAAATAAATAAATAAATAAATAAATAAAAGTAATAAAAAAATGAAAATCGCTCCCTTGGCATACTGTACATGCAAATGCAGCTCTAGGCTTGGCATTTATAGGTAAATAGCGATTGCACCACACATGTGAGGTATCGCCATGAATGCCAGAGTAAGAGCAATAATTCTAACGCCTTAATTCATTAAAAACTCTAAACTGATAACCTGTAAAGGCTTTTAAAGCATTACCTATGGACAATTTTAGGTACCATAGTTTATTACCATTTCATAGGCGTGCACAATTTTATATCTTGACAAGTTTGGTATCTATTTACTCAATGCAACATCATATTTTATACTTTACCAAAAAAGGGCATTATATTGTGTTTGTGTGCACTAAACTTCATTTAAGTGTAACATTTCCTGAAAATGTGAGGTTTTTAAATGGCTGCACAAATATTGTGTGATGTAAAAAATGGCAACAGCCACCATTTTATTCTCCAGGGTCTTTGCTTTCAGAAAAAATATCATGCTTGGTGGTTTCTAAGTAATTTTCTAACAAAAAAAACCCCGCTGATTTTCACATGCATATGTAAAAATGGCAGAAATGCCCTGGACAGTTATTGCCTATTGTGGTTTATAGCAGTGTTAAACCCAGAGACAAACATTTATAATATTGTAGGTTACCTATTCTCAGATGTGGTGATTATATTAGATTTCTTTTTTAGACATTCCTTCCTTTATTTTCACATTGTCTGGCCAGCAACAATGTTGTTTTTCAAAAGAACAAGCTCTTTTGCAGATGTTGCAGTTACAGGGATGAGACACACCATTTATTACTGAAAGGGGTGCTTACAATGATCAACTTTGATTTATTTATGTAAAACCTTTATCCCAAAAGGAAAAAAAAAAACTGTTGCTGTGGCTGCTTATAAAGTGTGGACTGGAGTTTGGCTTTAATTTGTTAGTGTATCTAAATCTGCTAGTTCGGCCCCCCCCCCCCCCCCACACACACAAATTAACAATACTGCTGTCCAAAGGTGCCCCTCTTCTCCTTCATCCAGAGTGAGGGGGACTCTAATACAGGAGGTGTGTTATTGGCCAGTTTACCAGGTAAAAACCTGGTGGTGAGGGGGAAAAAAAAGACTAGAAAAAGAAAATGAATGCAGACACCACATCTAATGATTGGTAAGCTGCAATATATTCCATTTTTGGTTTGGGGGTTTTGGGGGGTTTAAATACCCCTTTAAAGGTAAACATAAAAAATGCACAAATTATGCTTGAGGGGTGCCTTAAACTTGCACATGAAGTTGTGCACCAGTCTGATGTAGGGCTACGTTTCCACTATTGCGGCTACAAAGTTGCGCTACTTCTAGCGCAACTTTGCAGTGTGACTTGTTTGCGGCTACTTCTAGGGACTTCAGTGTGACCTTCCTTCTATGAGGGACAAGTCGCACTGAAGTCGGCCCAAAAGTAGTGCAAACACTATTTTTCAAGTTGCAGCAGTAAGAACAGGCCAAATTGAAATTAATGGCTTTTGACTTGCTGTGCGACTTGACATGTGTCAAGTCGCACAACAAGTCGCAATAGTGGAAACGGAGCCATACTGTGTGATGTACTAATGTGTAAAAGTGTAATTAAAAACAATAACAGAGCTAATTAACAATTCCCTGGCAGCTTTATTCTGTTTGTAAACAAAGCAAGTGATGGAAGATCCTGAATGATTGCACTGACCAAATATTGTCATGACTATGTTTGGTAAATGACACCACCCAGGTTTCCTGCTACTGTTTATATTCAAACAACACTGGGGATCTGTCATTTGCAAGGGGAGTAGTGGTGGGGCCAGAATCATTGTGGCAGTGGGTCTTCAAGCGTCACTCATTGTGATTGACACTGGATCCCTGGATGATGCAATTGTTGAATTTATATTATGGGCCTTTTTTTTTTTATAATAAAGGAATTATCTTTTTTTACTTTTTTCAAGTTTGTTTGTGAATAAGTAACAATGGTTACTGTGTACCCCTTACTTTTTTGTGTACATGGGTGGATATGGGGGGGAGGGGGGGTTATTCTAAAGGGGCTTCCAGATTCAGATGCATTGGTAGACTCCCACATTCTCTTGGGTCTTCGGATGTGGAGATAATGCCCTAAACCACCTCAACATGGGGACAGGATGCCTTGCAAGAGGAGTAGGTTTTGTGTTCCTCATTGCAAAGTGCACCCCAGATGTCAAGGGCATGTGGGGTGGTATGGTTCAGGAGGAGGGTGCACACTCACTGCTCCCATTTTCCTAGTAACCTAGGCTGCATGCTTGAACAAGGGTTGACAATGTAAGACCAAGGTGATCCCATTGCAAATGAGAGTTCCCCACCAGTTTTGTTCTACATATTTCAAAGCAAACTAGCTGGCAACAATCCTGGATAATGTCATTGATCAAATATGGTTATGACCCTATTGATCCATGATATCACCCAGGATCCTGATGGGCAGGTTTGCTCAGTGTGAAACGCTTTACCCTTCCTGTGATTCTTTGTCTGGCATTGACCAATAAAGACATCTTCACAATTTGACCTTGTTGCAGTGTGCCACCATTTTTTTCTTTTGTCGGCTATATCTCTGGTGGCAAGCCTGGGTGTTACTCCACTACCTGTCGCCTGAGCAGTATATTGACTGTGTTTGGATTGTTCAGGTTTTCTCACTAGCAGAACTAAGCCAGCTGGGAACTGTCATTTAGCAGCAGTAGTGTGCAAAAATATCACATGGATAAACTGCTTAAATCTGGCCATATTATTAGCCCCTTCACCAAACTGCAAAAAGACTGGGTTTGGGTTGAAGATCATCCCCATATAGCACATTGTCCATATAAGAAATTGTACTGTAGATGTGCTCCTTTCAGGTCACATGGAAGGGGTGTGCAGATGAGGAAAGGTTGGGGTTAATACACTCTTGAAATGGTTTCTAACTTATGTCTAACATTATGTATATGTTTGAATATAAGATAAGATTTTTTTCTAAATTTTTATAAGCTCTACAAAAAATATATATACAAAATACATTAAATTAAACCTAGCATTTATTATTATTTAATTTTATTATAATACAGGATTTATATAGCCCCAACAGTTTGCGTAGCACTTAACAAAATTAAGGCAGACATTACAGTTACAATACAATTTGGTACAAAAGGAATCAGAGGGCCCTGCTTGTTAGAGCTTACAATCTAAAGGTAATAGCTGTGGGGGGGTGAGCTACTGGAGAAAGTGAAACAGTGTATTGGTTAAAAGCCAGATAGGCTTCTTTAAAGAGAAGGGTTTTCAGGGATCCTCTATAGATGGATAGATTTGGGGACAGTCGGACTGGGGTAGAGAGTTGGAGAGAAGCTCTGGAGAAATCCTGGAGGTGAGCAGGGGAGGAGGTAACAAGGGAGCTAGAGAGCAGGAGGTCTTGGGAGTACCGAAGAGAGCAACTCAGTTGATATTATGAGATTAGTGATGTAGCTGGGGGCAGAGTTGTGCTGAATTAATCTTGTCTAAAGCTGCTACTACACATTTATTTTGATGATTGCTGATGAATTGGCCACAATTTGCTCCATCTGTAGCCTTGTTGGCAACATCTGGATTGCAAAAAAGAAAAATTTTCAACAAACTTTTGTCCAAGGAGATGGGTGAACAATGACTAGCTAAACAATGCCTGCCTCCAATCAGATGTTGCCAACTGTCAGAATACAATAGTCCACATAGGGAACTTTTGTCCATTCGTGCTGTTTAGCCTGAAGACTAAGAGATAAAAAAAAAAATTGATATTTGTATGGCCAACCTAAATAATGAGTACATGCAGTAATTTAAGTAACTTTAGCAATGAGTATATTGCAGGTATTTACTACATATCATAGAGATCACAGTACTCCTTTAGGATAATGCCTTCATCTCTCTTCCTCCCTAGAAGGCTGGCACCTACTTTGTTAATCCAGGATGAGCATCTACTTACTGGACTAAAATACTTTTCCTAGATAATGTAATCTTGTAAACATTGGTGCCTGTGCAGTAGCTTTTATTATGTTCTGGACTGTGTGTACAACACAGATCAGCCCCTGTGGCTGTCTCCTGCTTTGTGAGCTGCCACAAAGATAAAATGTTGCAGACAGTGTAATCACTGGGGAAACAGTTACTGAGGAAATGCTTTTTTATATCTGACATCATTCTTCCAGGCTGCACTTCTCAGCCTAGGCACAGTAACTTGAATGGAGCTCAAGAACTGTTTGTAATGGTAAAAATTACCTTTTTTCTTGTATATTGTGGCATGTAAGGAATAATTCATGAAAAGCTTTAAAGTTACAACAGGTCCATTTTAATTAGCTGGGCTGAGAATACATTCTCTTTCTGACAATACACTCTCCCTGTCTGTCTGTATATACCAAGTTGACTACCATTGCACTAGGTAGTGACATCAGGATCATCAACTGAAGCATTTACTTTAAAGAGAAGTGAAGGATTAAATCAAATATACATACTCACCAAGGTGGACACCGGCTTTAAGACCAAGAACTGAGCGATTAAAGATTGCTGATCACTCAGTTCTCGGTCTTCACCGAGCAGACGGCTGGTGACTGTCAGTCATCGGCTCTGCTCTGCCCCTCCAGTGCTCACTGGAGCGCTGAGCTGTGTGTGGGGTGGGGGTTGGAGAAGGCCATGCTGAGAGGCTGAGCCAGCTGCTGCTCAGGCATCTAGGTAGATCCCTGTATTACAGTCAGGATCCCTCCAGATCCTGGACCAGTGTTGCCAACCTACCGCAGCGTTTTTTACTGTGAAGACATGGAAAATTTACTGGCGGAGCACATTTTTTTTTACTGACAACCTGAAAAATAATAGAACTCCTGTTAAAAACGAAGACAATTGATATGTAAACACAACATGGAATACCCATATCAAGTAATTTGCCTGATTTACGTGTAAAAAGTCAGCACAGCCTGACAATTTTTCAGCCCTGATATTTACAGACAATTGTAAAAATCGCTGATTTTTGGCAATAAATTTACTAATGGTTGGCAACCCTGTCCCGGACCCATGGAGTGACGTCAGCCAAAAGCAGACTTTAGCCTGCTGTCAACTGAGTCTGCATCCCAGGAGTACAGAACTAAGAGCTTTGTCCCTACTTCTCCTTTAAAAATAAATCAGCAATGTCAGTTCCTATGTTTATGTTTGAACAGATTCCATTTAATTTAATTATTGACTTCCTTTCTCTATCCCCCTAACTGACCTAACCAGTACTTACCTTAATATTCACCAGAGCATTCTTTTATATTAAAAGGCTTATATGTGGGATCATAACGATGCATTACACTCAGTGTAATTACGCTTAATTAGTCTGGAGCATTTGCACAGACCTAAGAGAGTTCAACAAACTGTCCATAACAACACTTTAGCTTTTCAAGCACATTGTTCCAGACAGTATGATGTTTTGCTGTATACAATTTTCTCTGTTAATAACCTGTAGGCAATTTTTTTGCTTAAGCGTGATATTTTTTTATTTTATGGTGTTTTCTTTTAAATTTTTTTTGTTTGAATGTGAATCTTGTGCTTGTTCTACTTCAGGGGTCAATCACATGCTAGTGATGGTCTACAATAATCATTTATATCAAGCGGGTTAAGTTATATGGCAACAAATCATATTTCGGGTATAGGATTGTGTACAGTGCCTTGCGAAAGTATCTGGCCCCCTTGAACTTTGCGACCTTTTGCCACATTTCAGGCTTCAAACATAAAGATATAAAACTGTAATTTTTTGTGAAGAATCAACAACAAGTGGGACACAATCAGGAAGTGGAACGAAATGTATTGGATATTTCAAACTTTGTTAACAAATAAAAAACTGAAAAATTGGGCGTGCAAAATTATTCCGCCCCTTTACTTTCAGTGCAGCAAACTCTCTCCAGAAGTTCAGTGAGGATCTCTGAATGATCCAATGTTGACCTAAATGACTAATGATGATAAATAGAATCCACCTGTGTGTAATCAAGTCTCTGTATAAATGCACCTGCGCTGTGATAGTCTCAGAGGTCCGTTTAAAGCGCAGAGAGCATCATGAAGAACAAGGAACACACCAGGCAGGTCCGAGATACTGTTGTGGAGAAGTTTAAAGCCGGATTTGGATACAAAAAGATTTCCCAAGCTTTAAACATCCCAAGGAGCACTGTGCAAGCGATAATATTGAAATGGAAGGAGTATCAGACCACTGCAAATCTATGAAGACCTGGCCGTCCCTCTAAACTTTCAGCTCATACAAGGAGAAGACTGATCAGAGATGCAGCCAAGAGGCCCATGATCACTCTGGATGAACTGCAGAGATCTACAGCTGAGGTGGGAGACTCTGTCCATAGGACAACAATCAGTCGTATACTGCACAAATCTGGCCTTTATGGAAGAGTGGCAAGAAGAAAGCCATTTCTTAAAGATATCCATAAAAAGTGTCGTTTAAAGTGTGCCACAAGCCACCTGGGAGACACACCAAACATGTGGAAGAAGGTGCTCTGGTCAGATGAAACCAAAATCTAACTTTTTGGCAACAATGCAAAACGTTATGTTTGGCGTAAAAGCAACACAGCTCATCACCCTGAACACACCATCCCCACTGTCAAACATGGTGGTGAAGGGGTAGTAATATATGAAACATAAATTACAAAAGTGCGCTAAACAAAATGATGAGAACACAAATGTTCATATGAAGTGTCTGCTGTGCCAGCAGTAAGTGCACAACCTTTATATCCAAAAGAATATGAAAAGTCTTTCAGTCCAAAAATGGTGAAGGTTGGGGAGTGATGGGAGGTGGGTGGGGCCTCTTCCCAGACTGTGATCCAAAGTGAATGAAAGTAAACTCAAATGCACTGTGAACACCCAGTGATAGGAGTGGACTCTTACCACAATATGGAGAGATGTGAGTATATACTGTATTTATCCGGAGGTCCAAACTGATCAACTAGATGATACGATTCTCAGGAGGAATGGATCAGCCAACTGCTTCCAGATTGAGGGGATCTGTAGGCTTCCAAGCATGGGGATAGTGCCAAAAGATCGTGCCCAAAGAAGAAGAAGGGACTATAGTGCATTACCTTCAGTTTATTATCAAAACAAGTGAAATGACACTTACAATTTCCAGATGAATGAACAGCGTGTACAGGATAGTCCCGGACGTCTGCAGTACGATCCGAGACTGGTGACAGCACGGCTAGCTCCCCCCGACGCGTTTCCACTGATGAGTCGGCTTCTGGGACTGGAGCTGTAGCCGTGCTGTCTACATCTCTCATAAATAATTTGGCTGGTGGAGACTTCCGGTGCGGCCGCGGCGGGGACCCGGAAGTGTAATGACGTACTTCCGGTCGCGGGGTCAACCAATCAAAATGGATCAACCCGAGGACCCGGAAATGTTATGACGTCCTTCCGGTGTCCTCCCTGGCCAATAGCAGCGGATGTAAACAAGACACCTTGTCAGTGACATCGGGATATGGAAAGAGCAAACTTTTACAATCTTGCGGTGCTCAAAGTGTCTTTTCTAAAACGAAGGCAAGCAATGTAGCCATATCTTACCTTCTTAATTAGGCTCTTAAGGAAATATTTTTATTAAAAGGCAAAAATTATATATATTTAGATAAAAGCACGAACAGTGAAAAAATTAAAAGAGTTTAATTTTTAAAAATATTTTAAAAAACATCCTTAGGGAATTACCTCAAAGGAATGGTTTATGATATGGCCACAGAATTATATATAGACACTATATAAAACAATTGTCCAAATATTAAAATTTATTTAAAAAATTTAAAAAATATAAAAATATAAAAGGCCATGAAATTTGGGCAATTTGTTGGAATGGGTCGCAATGAAAATCTCCACCCACCAACTGATGTATATATCACTAACATTGGAATTCCAGTGATAAAGATCACAAACATCAATGTATAAACATATACAAAAACGCCACTTATTATGGTTTAATTGTCTTAAAGGAGAAAGGAACGGGAAGAGAAGGAAAGGTGGCCAGAAGAAAGACAGTGGATAAAAATGTTATCATACCCAATGTGTATAAGGGGACTATTCATTATTGATGTGGGCATTAATGTCCCATTCCACATTCATACCCCAGGGCTGGTAACATTTTAATTCATGTATCCAAAACGTTTCACGCCTGGAAATGGTTCTCTTCATGTCACTTCCCCTCCAATGGGGGGAGTAACCCTCAATCACGACGGCTTTCAATTGTGAATAGCTTTGATGATGGCATTTGTCGTGATGGGCTGAGAGACTATGTCCAGGGAAACCTGTTGATATGTTGGTGAGGTGCTCCCCAATTCTAATACTTGGAGTCCTGATGGTTCTCCCAACGTATTGCAAACCACATCCACATGTTAGGAGATATACAACTCCTTTACTGTGGCAGGTGACAAAGTTTTGGATGTCATATTCCTTCTTGGTTACTGTCGAGTTAAAAGTTTTGGTTCTTTGGGTTTTTAACTCTTTGCATACACGGCATTTCTTACAAGGGAAAAAACCTTTTAGATTAGAAAACATTTTAGGGATGGCAGGCTTTTCGACTGGAGTAGGGACAATCAGGTCTTTTAGGTTCCTGGCCCTCTTGTAAATGATGGTGGTGGCAGCATCATGGTATGGGCCTGCTTTTCTTCAGCAGGGACAGGGAAGATGGTTAAAATTGATGGGAAGATGGATGGAGCCAAATACAGGACCATTCTGGAAGAAAACCTGATGGAGTCTGCAAAAGACCTGAGACGGAGATTTGTCTTCCAACAAGACAATGATCCAAAACATAAAGCAAAATCTACAATGGAATGGTTCACAAATAAACATATCCAGGTGTTAGAATGTCAAAGTCCAGACCTGAATCCAATCGAGAATCTGTGGAAAGAACTGAAAACTGCTGTTCACAAACGCTCTCCATCCAACCTCACTGAGCTCGAGCTGTTTTGCAAGGAGGAATGGGCAAAAATTTCAGTCTCTCGATGGGCAAAACTGATAGAGACATACCCCAAGTGACTTACAGCTGTAATCGCAGCAAAAGGTGGCGCTACAAAGTATTAACTTAAGGGGGCTGAATAATTTTGCACTCCCAATTTTTCAGTTTTTTATTTGTTAAAAAAGTTTGAAATATCCAATAAATTTCGTTCCACTTCATGATTGTGTCCCACTTGTTGTTGTTTCTTCACAAAAAATTACAGTTTTATATCTTTATGTTTGAAGCCTGAAAAGTGGCAAAAGATCGAAAAGTTCAAGGGGGCCGAATACTTTCGCAAGGCACTGTATATGGGATTGTATAGTTGGGTTTTCTTTACTGTTTTTCGTTTTTTATTGGTTGAGCCAGATGGACTTGTGTCTTTTTTCAACCTGACTAACTATGCTACTATGTAACTATGTATTCACTTGCCCATTTTCCCTCTTTTTGACTAAATCAAAGTCCCAAACGACCAAGAAAAATTAATTGTTCACTTATTTTACCCCCGTAAACTAAAAATGAATTAGCCAGGTTGTCACACTTTGCACATTACTTTACTAAATAATGCTAAATGTGTCTCATATTAAAATATGTTTTCTACGGGAATCATTTACAAATATAGCCCCAGTTTTTAAAAAGACAAAAAACTTGTAATTGCTGCACATACGCTTCTTCTGTTCTAAGGCTTTAAGCAGCTCATTGTTAAAATGCGCACTTAGAAATGTGAAGACTGATTTTGAGACTTGGGTTGTACTTTGTAATTTGCATGTTTGCTCTCGGGATGCAAGGTGCCCTACAATCAACATACGTTTCACCTTACTTATACATCAATAGCATCCATATACACTATATTACCAAAAGTATTGGGACACCTGCCTTTACACACACATGAACTTTATTGGCATCCCAGTCTTAGTCAGTAAGGTTCAATGTGTTGGCCCTCCCTCCGCAGCTATAACAGCTTCAACTCTTTTGGGAAGGCTGTCCACAAGATTAAGGAGTGTGTCTATGGGAATGTTTGACCATTCTTCCAGAAGCGCATTTGTGAGGTTAGGCACTGATGTTGGAGAGAAGTTTGGGCTAGCAGTCTGCGCTTTAATTCATCCCAAAGGTGTTCTATTGGGTTGAGGTCAGGACTCTGTTCAGGCCAGTCAGGTTCCTTCACCCCAACCTCTCTCATCCATGTCTTTATGAACTTTGCATTGTGCACTGGCGCGTAGTCATATTGGAACCGAAAGGTCCAAGCCCAAACTGTTCCCACAAAGTTGGGAGCATGAAATTGTTCAAAATGTCTCGGTATGCTGTTGCCTTAAGAGTTCCCTTCCCCGGAACTAAGGGACCAAGCCCAACCTCTGAAAAACAACCCCACACCATAAAACCCCCTCCACCAAATGATTTGGACCAGTGCACAAAGCAAGGTCCATAAAGACATAGATGAGCAAGTTTGGTGGGGAGTAACTTGACTGGCCTGCACAGAGTCCTGACGTCAAACCAATAGAACACCTTTGGGATGAATTAGAGCACAGACTGCGAGCCAGGCTTTCTCTTCAACATCAGTGCCTGACCTCACAAATGCGCTTCTGGAAGAATGGTCAAACATTCCCATAGACACACTCCTAAACCTTGTGAACAGCCTTCCCAGAAGAGTTAAAGCTGTTGAGTAACAGAAGAAGTTGTAGCTGCAAAGGGTAGTCCAACTCAATATTGAACCCTACGGACTAAGACTAAAGGCAGGCGTCCCAATACTTTTAGTATTATACTGTATCATAGTATACTCATCATAGAATAAGAAGATAATTGGAAAACCTATACAAAGGTGTAATATGCAATAGAATGCAATTACTACTGCCACTCATTCGCCCAGCGCTTGAAACTAATATATATTAAATAAATGAATGTTGATTTTCACCAATAAAATAGACCTTAAAGCGGAGTTCCACCCATTTTTAATAGTTTGGAATACATAGATCTATGTAATCCCCTTTAAAACGGCTTTTACCAATGGAAACTTTTTTTTTTTTGCTAGTAAATACCTTAATTTCTGCTTTATTCTTCCTCTCCTCACTTCCGGGTCAGATCGGCGATGACATCATTCGGCGATTAGCAGTGTGTGCTGGGATGTATTCTATTCCAGAAATCTCGCAGGAGCTGAGCTGTAACACCGTGCCCGCCCCGCCTCCGCCCCGCCTCCTCTCATTGAGTTGTATTGTATGCAATGTATTAAGGCCGTTCTCTGCCCCGCCTCCGCCCCGCCTCCTCTGTGAGTTGTATTGTATGCCATGTATTCAGGCCGTTCTCTGCCCCGCCTCCGCCCCGCCTCCTCTCAGTGAGCGAGGACTGAAATCATTATATCCTTACTGAGCTCACTGAGAGGGGGCGGGGCGGAGGCGGGGCAGAGAACGGCCTGAATACATGGCATGCAATACAACTCACAGAGGAGGTGGGGCGGAGGCGGGGCAGAGAACGGCCTTAATACATTGCATACAATAAAACTCAATGAGAGGAGGCGGGGCGGAGGGGGGGCAGAGAACGGCCTGAATACATGGCATACAATACAACTCAATGAGAGGAGGCGGGGCAGGCACGGCTCAGTACAGCTCAGCTCCTGCGAGATTTCTGGAATAGAATACATCCCAGCACACAATGCGAATCGCCGAATGACGTCATCGCCGATCGGACCCGGAAGTGAGGAGAGGAGGAATAAAGCAGAAATTAAGGTATTTACTAGCAAAAAAAAAAAAGTTTCCATTGGTAAAAGCCATTTTAAAGGGGATTACATAGATCTAAAGTTCCAAAAATGGGTGGAACTCCACTTTAACACAGGTCCAGCTGCTGCTACTAATAAAAATCAGACATGCAAAATGATGTGTTATACTTCCTCAGTATCAGGGAAAAACACTTATCCACCTGAGGGGCCAACACATTAGCAGTGCTAATATAAAACCTCCAAAGAGAATTAGCAATAGTTCAATATAAAAAACACAGTCTATAGTGAAGAGAGTCTCTTTTCCTTTTGCACCGGTGTAACAGGTATTCAAAAGCATGCACCTTCACCACACCTCCTGTGCCACTCCCTAGGTAATGCTCACTCACCAACTCAACATATATTTAACTCCCTTAAGATAGTTCTCAATCACTGGTTCTGCAGCTCCTAATGTCTCCAGAGCACAGAAAATCACCAATGCCAGCTTAATGATCCGTTTATCCAGCCGGTAATCTGCAGTGTTCCAATTAGGAATTAAGCATGTAAATATAAAGGGAACTCATAGGGCAGTATTGTTTAAAACACCTTCATTTATTAAGTATTCCCACAATCCCTTCATACATTGCACTCACATAACGTCAGAACATAAAGCGTATATATCCATACATAAAAAAGGGGTAAACTCACGCTGTCTGGTACTACTCTCTCACAGTCACCCTCCGTTACTGTGTACCGGCAGTTCGGAGGTTCCCGGGAGGATCGTACAGCGTCCAGGCGTCCTGTTCCCGCGGTGACCACGTGCTCGCGCCTTTTTTACCAATTATTGGCATTTCTAAAGTATTTAGTTGAAGTGAACTCTGGATTGGAAAACAATACCCTTGCAGTGGGGTCCCACTTCAAAGGTTGAATATCTGTTAACTACTGTCTGTTAACTACTTCCGGAGGTTGAATATCTATTAACTAATTCCGGACCACCTGCCACAGTTTTACTGCGGCAGGCAGCCCCTCCTGCGCGGAATGACGTAGCTCTACGTCGGTGGCGTGCCTGCAGCCAGGTAGGCGAGCTCGCGGCGCCGGCGCGACCGACCTCACTCGGCAATGGGGACCTTAATGCACGGGGCAGGTGGCTCCAATTGCTGCATGCCATTAACGATCGCTCCCTGCTGAGAGAGAAGGACAGTCAGCTATTGTAAACACAGCTGACCGTTCTTCTCTCTGGAATGATCACAGAGCACCTGTGATCCTTCTATATAGGATCACAGATCTCTATGATCACTTCAAAAGCCCAACCCCCCCACAGTTAGAATCACTCCCCTAGGCTTACAGTTAACCCCTTGATCACCCACTGTGTTAACCCCTTCCCTGCCAGTGTCTTTATTACAGTAACAGTGCGTATTTTTAGCACTGATTACTGTAGTAATGTCACTGGTCCCCAAAAGTGTCAAAAATGTCAGTTAAGGGTCTAATCTGTCCACCGCAATGTCGCAGTCACACTAAAAATGGCAGATAGCCGCCATTACTAGAAAAAAAACAAACAATAAAAATGACATAAATCTTTCCTGTAGACGCGATAACGTTTGCGCAAACCAATCAAAATACACTTATTGCATTTTTTTTACCAAAAATATGTAGCAGACAGCAAATTGGCCTAAAATGTAAAAAAATTTAGATTTTTAAATATTTCTTTTTGGGAATGTTATATAGCAGAATGTGAAAAAATATTGTTTTTTTTTCAGAATTGTTTCTCTATTTTTGTTTATAGCGCAAAAAATAAAAATCAAAGAGGTGATCAAATACCACCGAAAGAAAGCTATATTTGTGGGAAAAAAGAACATCAAATTTATTTAGGTTGCATGATCGCGCAATTGTCCATTAAAGTAACGCAGTGCCGAATCACAAAAAATGGCCTGGTCATTAAGGGGGCAAATCCTTCCGGACCACAAGTGGTTATGTTTAGGGCATACAGGAACAAGGAGTAACACTTGGCATATTCCTTGCTCCAATAGGCTTCCTCCATCAGTCTGTCCCAGACGCCGTCTTTTGATGACGAAACGTTGGCGACTCCAGACGCAACGTCCACACGCCCCCTTACGGAGCCGGCTGCTTTACATTGCTTGATGCTGCTTTGGACATTTGGGGGACGCCGCTACCTGGTCCTGGAAACAGCACGTTCTATGTACCTGTTTTTTACCTTCTCATTGTGAGTAGTACTCTTTTAATAAATTGGATTTTTTATGTTACGGAATTACGCTATGGGCTCTTATTCTTTTTATATACTCATGCTTATATGATGGAGTGATTTTGAAGCATTGGAGCTTGACAACCGCTGGTGACATTGGTATAACATCTTGCTGGGAGAGGCTGTCTCATTAAATTGAGTAGCCAAGGAGTTCAGGTAAGCTGCTTGTGATACTTGTGCACAGAGGTGTCCCCATCCTTCACTTTTCCCTGGGTGTCACTGAAAAGGATTGTTCTTCTCAACACTTTGCATGTGGATTCATTTTCATTTGCATCTTTGTTTTGGGACTTTATTCAGTATTTTGGACACTATTTTGCTTATATTGTATATGTTTTTTTGTGTTTTTCCACTTGTCACATTATTATTCTAATTACTTTAGCGCTGCACTTTTTGTAAAGATTTTGGTTATTGATCACTGTTAGTTGATTTTGGTGCTAGCTGCTTATATAATTCATATTGAATTCACTGTCATTTATTTAATTTAGCGCAGGAATTTTTTCTCCCTCTTATATAGCAAATGTTGTTGCTTGGTAAACTATAGCCATTGCAAGGTAACACAATGTCAACATATGAATAGTCAGGGCTTTTTTTCTCAGAGAATAGGAGCAGGAACTCCTCCCTTCTGAGTAATTTCTGCCCCCTAACCACCTCTGAGCACCATCCCTTGGTTCCACTCCCTATCCACCGCCCTGTACCGCCACTTTTAGATAATAAGTATAATTTTGTGCTACTAGGTAATTTGTATGGAATTTGATAGATCCCACCACAGCAACAATAGACCCCCCCAGCAACAATATATCCCCCCAGCAACAATCGACCCCCCAGCACCAACATCAGATCTCCCAGCAGCCAGCATCAATAAGCCCTCCAGCAGTAATAGACTCTGTGAACGGTAAATCTCTCCCAGCAACAATTGACCCACCAGCATTATAAGACCCCCTGCCAGTAACAATAGTGCTGGAGGTGCTGGAGGTGCCGGAACTGCGTTCCCCCGCATTCCTGCTGAAAAAAAGCTCTGTGAATAGTGTATTTTTCCAAATAATTTAGCATAAACTGAAGAGGTTTACAGTTCATGCACCTTTATCAAATCACCTTAAAAGCAAACAGTAATCTGCTGTGATACTGGTTTAAGACTGCCAGTAGGATGCAGCTTGGAAAAATGCCCTTTTTTACATCCTACCCTTTAATTTCAGCACTTCAACATACCCAATATACCTATATTATAGCTGTAAAGCGTTTGTTTAAGCAAGGGTTAATATGTATGTACTTTCCCAGCAAAGTGCCAGAAATACCTGTTGATTCTGCAAGCCAGACTTTGGCTCCTTCACTTCCTTTCATGGAGTGACAACATTGTGCCACTGCCATTCAATGTATGGCAGCATTAAAGACCTGTTTTGGTCTGGTGTGAGCCTGGATGTGATGACATCATAGGGGGTGTGGCTACCTTGTCAGTCAGCAGTTGGCCATGCTTAGCCCCACCTACTGTGATCCTGATAATGCCAATGCTCATGGTAGAATGACCAGCAACTGTGGCAACTGGTGCACACAGGACGATTGACAGGGCTGATTAGAAAGCTAGGTAAATTGCAATTTTTTCCACAAGAGCTTACTGTTTAACTTACCAAAGGTTCTCTGACATTATTACTTTTTGAACAAGAAGCACTTAGTTTTACATTAAGTCAAGTGCTTATTTCCATTGCAAATGTCTTTCACAGGAAATAGGCGCTATTATGAACACATTTCTATCTTCTGCTGTCTTTGGTAGAATTAGCCATTTGATTTTCTTTGGATAAGAATGAGGAAACCTAACAAGTCCCATAGTGGTCCAGGTATAGGTTATAGAAATACAGAAAGGAGCGCCAGACCAAAACTGGATAAAAGATATATGGGTTATGTGACCCTGGGGTAGCAGTGGAAGTTAATAAATAAACAACTTTTGCTGCTAAGTGCAGGGTTTTCTGTGTGTTTTAAGATCTAACATATTGAATTCAGGTCACATGACCTGGAACCATGGCACAATGGGACTTTCTTTGTTCAGTTCAGTACCTAGATTGGCTATTCTGAACTTTCATTCTTCAGTGTAGACCATAATGTTTTTTCAGAACTGCAGCAATGGGGGGAGCCTGGAGCAACAATCTCACCAGAAAAGATCATTATTTTAGCCTTTCTATTACTCGTGGATTATCTGTTTCAACATAGCTCTATATAAATACAATTACTGTATGTATACATCTGGACTAATGTTCTTACCTTACAATAGCTTTGTTAAGTGACAGCAAAGCCAGTGAAATATTTTTCCAGGTATTTTGTAGCATTTTGTAATTATTGATGTAGCACCCTACAGGTAGGTGCTAGGTAAATGTATAGTGGGCCTTGTCTGCCTAACAGCGGGGCTGTGATTTATTTAGTCAGGTTGTCAGGGCTTCCAGATGTGCCTGTTGAGGGAGAAGTATCCTCACTGGCTCCCGTGAGAGGCTTCTCATAGGGCAGTGTGGGAAGCCCAATCAGGGGACACATCCAAGCTTGTAAATACCCCAGAAGGCAGATTTTGCTGCAAAGGATTCTGGGAGTGGATATAAGTTTTTGGGGGAAGTGCATGACAGGGTGTCTTTGGTGGGAGCAGAGTCCCAGGAGGGAGAGAACGACTGTCTCTCCTCCTGTCTGAGGAAGTGGATGTCTCGGGGTGTCAACTGAGAATCCAGAGAGTGTTGAGCTGAGCTGAGGGGATCCGGTGTGCAGAGAGCCTGCGAAGCGTGAGAGGGGTCCAGTCCCAGGAAAGCCTACACAGGTCGTTAGTACTGCGGATTGCCCCTGGGGGGTCTGCCAGAGTCAGAGGGGACCACTCCGGAAGAGATTCTGGGATCCAGTGCCAGCTAGCTGAAAGGGGGTACCTAGGTTGAGGACCCTGAAATTACAGAGGAGGGTACGTAGTCAGTGAACCCCAAAGAATTCAAGTAAAAGGGGGCACCTGCAGTTGGGCCCTGAAGTATACAGTGTGTGTCAGTTAACAGTTGAAGTTTCACAGAAACCTACAGTGTACTACCTCAAGCCAGTGCAAGACGGGTGGGGAGTATTCAGTGACTTTACAGTGCAGCAGTGTCAGTAATTCTACAAAATTGCAGTCTTGGGTCTTCTGGACTTATAGTCGAGGATCTAGCACTTCTATCAAGCTATAGTGTGTTCTCAGTGTTAAGGAGCATTGGCTGGCATCAAGGAAGCGCCAACGGGCATTTTTCTAGGATTAAGTCCCAAGTGTAATTAGTTGAGCCTAAAGGAGTATCCCACTCATTCCCTTCTCCCATCCCCTTAAATCCAATAAAACAACAAAACAAAGATGCCGGAGTTGTCAATCTCTCAGTTCTCACACCCAGGGCCGCAGCTCACATGGTCTGGAGAGGTAACCGGTAACAATGGCAGACCCATATCAGGCCACAGGCATGAAAACCTTGTTACATTGATACAAATCATTGATGCATATTCATGCTTCACCGGCATTTTGTAATCCCCTTTTATTGGCATATTGTTTTGCTTGTGTCTATCTAATAAGGTTACTTTGTGGTATAAACAAGTAAGCTCAGACCTCTACAGTGTATAAATGTGCTTTTACTATACAAAATGCTGTACATACAAAACTATTACAATATAGGGAATGCAATACAAGACTGACAGATATCTATAACAAGCAAAATGCCTAGCAAATAAACAGAAACCATGGTCTATACAGAGTGAAAGTATGCTTAAAAGTTACTTAACTCAGGTTACTGTGTGTTTATAATCTCCATTGGCAACGAGGACCCAAAGCTTCTATAAGCAGTTACTGGAGATCAGGCGAAAAAGTCTTTGGGTATCTTCTTCTTGGCTGGTTCAGACCTTTCCTGGTTCTAAGGTATGATGGAGTCCTTTCCAGCTTATGCCTGACAACCTTTTATATGCCATAGGTTATGCATTACCTATTTACTGTAGTTACAGAGACGATAGACTGCTGAAACTGTCAACTGAAATGCAACAATGATATCTAAGTTCCAGTTGTTTGAGGACAGCCTTTGCTATTAAGCGGAACTCCACCTAAAAGGGGAGGTTCCGCTTTAAGGACTCCTCCCCCACTCCTCTTGTACAATTGGCACTTTTTAAGGGGGGGGGGTACAGGTACCTGATTTTGACAGGCAATGGTAGTTTTCCTTCCTCCCACCCTCCTGCCATCTTCTGGGACACTGACAGGTCTCAGAAGACTGCATCCACCATTCCCAATGTGCTGCATGACTAACGCATGCACAGCGGGCACTCGGCTGTGAAGCCACAAGCTGTCCAGCCGGGTGCCCATAGTGAAGATGCCGGTGCCGCCGAGGGAGGACAGAGGATGAAGACAACTGGGCTGAGTGCACCACTGGACCGTGGGACAGGTGAGTGGTTATTTTTTAAAAGTCAGCAGCTACACTCACTTTTTGTAGCTGCTGACCTTTATTTTTTTGATAGGTGGCTGGAGCTCCTCTTTAGTTTGAGAAGCATCCACTCAAACACACTCAACAGCAACCTGATTTCTGTTTCTATATAAACAGATTGTCTTTTTCTTTTTTAAATCTAGTCTGATGAAGAAAAGTCATTATTAATATCAAACGCAACACACATATTGGGGTTGATTTACTAAAACTGGAGAGTGCAAAATCTGGTGCAGCTGAGCATGGTATCCAATCAGCTTCCAACTTCAGCTTGTACAATTAAGCTTTGAGAAAAAACAAAAACAAAAAAAAAACTGGAAACTGATTGGTTTCTATGCAGAGCTGCACCAGATTTTTCACTCTCCAATTTGAGTAAATCAACTCCTTTGTATCTTATATGTGTCAGGTTTTCTGGAGTGTTTAATAGCATCCTGCTATACAGAGGATTTTGCACTGAAATTAATATTTGTGACATGTTGAAAGGGCAGCTTGGGGTTGTCACTAATTTATTATTTTTCTTCATTAGTTGAAGTTGGTTATTTTATCAGCGCCAAAGTGTTCGATTTTTAAAGTTTTAGATGGTCTCTGAATTCCCTTGGAAGATGTTTCAGCTGGGAGTAAGAAATTAGTGTTAGTAGAAATTTCCTATTTTCTATATAAATTCACCCTCAATTACAGCATTAGAGCAATGGAAGGAGTCAATATGTTGAAATGACCTTGAAACGTGAGTCAGTATGTGGAAAGAAAAACCTATATTCTTCAGCTTCTTTAAGACTAATAATCTTTTTCCCAGAGAATTTAGGCATTTTACATTCAGAGAAAATATAGTAAACATAGAGTGGTGAAATTGAAGACTATATACTCTATACCTGGAATCCATAGAGTGGTGCTTTACAAAAGACCTATACTAACTCGGCAATAAGACAACAAGGGTGAACATTCACAAAGGCATAATGAGAGACATAATGTGGGTTGGGAGAAACCCTGGCGGAAGGGGGAAGAAGGTGGTATGGGAGAAAGGAGAAGTGTGGGGGGGGGGGGGAGGGGACAGGGACAAAGTAAGGGAGAAATAAGAGAAGTAGGAGAGAGAAAGGGTAAAAGAAGAAAAGGAAACAGAAAATACCTACTCAAAAGTTGGGCTAATAGCATGAAAAAAAGGTAACATAGGGATGCAAATTGGAGGTAGTCGCATGGCTCTAAGGTGGTACTTGCAGGTTTGGAGGCAAAGATGAGCACCACAAAACAGGTAACTTTGTAGAGAACGTGGACTTTATTGATCAGAGTGCAGCTGGCTCTGAAATACCTAAATAACATTTTGAGGCACAGTAGATCCAGACTTTCATCTGGGTTATTGATAGTGTGGTACATGCCATCTTTCACAACTATCAAACAGATAGTTGCCACCCACCAGTAAGAAATGTTGTTTTCTCTTACGGGAGATATTATGTGGTGAAGCTTGCAATGCAGTGTAGTGGAAGAAAGATCATTTAGGATCTGAAGAGAATGCTGATGAAAAGGGCAAGTTGGGGGTCTTTCTTTACACAGTAATAAAAGCAGAGGATAATGTTCATGAACAGAACTTTATCTCCACGTGATTTTTTTTAAATTCCCTGTTGCCTGGTTTGCTGGGTTATCATCAATTCACTTAGTCGGACAACCAGAAAATCTGCTGTGCTGTGCCATTTGACAGCTGGGTGTGGGGTCCTGTGCAGTAATCTTCATCTCTTCAGTCATTGGGAGTTGGCTGTTTCTGTCTGGTTCAGGCAGCCAGTTTCCTGATGGCACACACCAGATCCACCCTCCTCCAGTGCTCTGTTTGTCTTCCTGTAATGTTGTGTATGCCTCAGCTGAACCCACCTGGGCACCAGGAGCAGGGACTTGTCTTTCTTATATATGAGAGAATAGTGCAAGGAGGTGGGCTAAAATGAAAAAAAAAAAAAAGATAATAAACACAAAAAAGAAGAAAGGAAAAAACACTCAGCTTCTCACTTTAATCTGCCTTGTGAATGAATACCTGTTTAAAGTTGGGCATTATCATGAGGGCTGATAATTCTGTGGGCCCTATACATTATCCAGGTTTTCATTGATAAATGAGAGTTTCTTAGAGCAATCTAGTAGAAACTGTTAAATATCCTGTACATTAATCTGATCAAACATTTCAAATTTGTAAGTTTTGTCTATGATCCCAGTTCTCATGATCTTGGAGAAGTTGCACCTGAGATGGTACGCTGCAAAGAGGCAACTTTTCTTTCTTCAAGGAGGCACAGCACTGCTGTAATTCATCAACCATGTGTTCCAATTGTGTCCTTAAAAGAGGCAGATATTTTAGAATAATCATCTAGGCAGATGTCTAGGATGTGTTTGGACACAAGGTCCATGTAGTCATTGTACACGTGATTGCAAAGGAAAGCTGCAACACATATGGTAGTAGGCTGCTATAAATATTTCTAAATTTTTGGCTTGGTGGAGGTCCAGCATTGGCTAAAACCAGGGCAGTAGTAGGCCTAAGGGATCTAAGGTCTTTAGGTCCAAATGAACAATCCTACACAGAAAGAAGCAGGCAGTTAGCTAATAAGAGGAAGAATACCAGTAGCCAGGAGTGGAGCTGGGTCTTAAGCTACCATACTCTTGGGCTTCACATATGTGCCCCCAACTCACAGCATTTAATGGACTGAATAGTGTCAACCCTACCCTTTCTCAGATCTTCAAAAATGCAAATTATTCTGTAAACCAAGATAAAGAATAGGAGGAACAAACAGACTATTTGAGATAACACAGGAAGTGCTCAGAGGATACAACTTTGAATTGGTTTTTCTTTTTTCTTTTTGCACTTATCAATGAGATATAGCAACATGCTTCCAATAATATGTGATAAATCACTTGCGCCAGGAAAAAGTGTGTGTAATAATCTGTTACACCAAATATGGACTGCTGCTGTTCCAACCCACAATGGTATAGAATGAGAAAAATGTAATATAGTATATTACTAACAGCGCAATGTCCCACGGGGTGTAATAGGGGTGCTATCCCTACTACCCAGAAAATACAGGGGGGTGGGTAATGAAACTAAAGTGCATGTGAAAACTATGTGTGTGATAAATCAAATAAATAACATATATGGAATATAAATACCATAAATTAACATGTGCAAAATTGCAATTCACATAATATACATATAAAGTGCATCCCCAGATGTAAGGTGCATCCAGTATGATTTAAAGTGCATCCGTGATAATCATGAAAATCATATACAATACATCATAAAGCTATATATGAGGTGCCAAAAAAAAGTGCATCAAAAATATTGTAAACCTGAATAACTAATAAATGTCTTTATAACATGTGTTATTGCACCAAACAAACACTCATGAAAATGTCCAAAAAGTTCAAGGTAAATAGACTAATAGTGTGTTTAATATAAACACCAAAAAAAATCCTCAAATAACATGGACTAGTGAGGTGGATCTTACAATCACTGTATTGTGCAGGTCTGAAGCAATGGTGGTGTCACCCTCCGTGCTCATGAGGTATGGTAAGAATACAAACTCACCGGAAGATGTTGACGCCCAATACTGTACGGTAAGGAGGTCAAAACAGGCTTAGGGTATGTATCCAGAAGTAAATCCCCTCCGTCCGTGCCCGGGTGGTCCTGGATGGTCCTAGCAGCAAATGTGAGGGGGGTACAAAAATCGCACTCCTCATGGTGTAGTATTAAAATTTGGCAACGTTTATTAAAAGGTTATCACAAATAAAAATGTTGGTGGTACAGTAGACAAAACAGTGTGATGGAAAACTCGCTAAGCACACCATCCAGATATGAAGCCAGCTAACAATGCTGACACTCAGCCCGCCGCTGCACGGAGCTTCCTGGAGTGTGTGTATCGGCTTGCTGTCCAAAGCACGTACCAAAACGAGGCTACGTGCGTGCAGTCTTTTCAGAGCCTTTATTTTTTGCTTTCTATTCAACAAATGTTTCATATCCATAGTTATTCTTTGGACATACAGTATTTGCTAACTGAGAACACCCTTCATATTGTTGCTTTCCTTGTCTGGATCTAAGCTTCTGACTTTATCCAGTTGGTTTCTTTTTTATGCACATATACTGATCTGTTCTACTTTTCACTTTCCCTGAAGTCAAGTTTTTTGTACTCGTTATTAGGGCCTTTATCATAGTAATTTTCATAGTAAATTCATTTTGTGGAGCACTGCCTGTTGGTCTAAGACAGTGTTTCTCAGCTCCAAACCTCAGGGCACACTAACAGGCCAGGTTTGCAAGAAAACGGAAATACATCACAGATCATATCATTTGCTGCTCAGTGATTGCAGTATTCTAGGCTGCATTTATTCAAGGTAATACTTAAAACCTGACCTGTTAGTGTGCCCTGAGCAGAGTTGAGAAACACTGTAGACTTCCCTGTTATTTGTAGTTTCATTTGTATTTTTCTCAATGCAGAAAATTATTGTTTTTTAAAGAAACTCCTTGAAGTTTTGTTGCTTTGGAGTTGGTCAATTCTTCTCTGAAGCACCAGGTTGATTCAACATATTCCTCCTTGAAGCTTTTCTATTCCTTATTGGAAAATGGGTCTCTGCTCAGGCATTGACGTTTTTGAGAATCCATTGGCTATTTTCATATTGACTTTGCCTACCCATCCATTAGACTGCTTTCGGGCATCTCCCACATCATAGGCTATTTTAAATTCCTGTTTACCTCAATGGACAAAACAAAGGTTTTTGTGTTTACTGTAAAATATGTTTCTTTGAGTCCATTGAGGAACACAGGCCCTGGCCCTCTGTATTATTGGTCTTGTGTACTGATTGCTCACAAAAGGTATGATAGTTGGAGACTGGGTTATAGAGGGTTGGCCTAATGTTTTTGTTTGCAAAACCTCCTGTAAGCAGAAGTATATCCTGCATGGTGTGAACTATTCTACCATCCTGTGTCCCTAAAAACTCAAACAAAGATTTTATGGTGTTTACGAAAGTCTTATTTTTTCAAGTTTCATTCATCCTTTTTTGCCTCTAACTGCTGCTAATATTCTTCAGCCTCTATCAGCAATTTCCCACCTATGTTCACATGTTCTAGTGTATGCAGCTAGCAAAGGATGAATCTGCCCGTGTTCGATTTGCCTATTGTTTTAAAACTTAGAGACAAATCCTATTGAAGTCTATGGGTGGTAAATCTTATTAAATTCCGCACATTTCTAGGGTTAATAAAGAAATGAGCTTCCAAAAAGCAATGGTAATCTGGGCACTGTCATGGGGGACATGTACCAATGAAAAAACAAAGAATTACCATACAGTGGGGAGAGGGTTTTTCATGTGAGCAACTTTGAAAAAAACACAAATCCTTTTAATAACTTGCTTAGGGGGTGCCCTAAAGCTGTATATGGTTTTACAGAACAATATGATTTTCACAACAGTTTACCCACAGCTCAACGACAGCTTACACTGGCAGCACATACTTCACTCTAAAAGGTATTTTTTTGTCTTTACAATTAGCTCATCTTACATACAGAAGCAGCAGCCCAATTTGGTTAATTTCAGAACAGCATGGATCTAGTGTTAAATCTTTAATAGAAAAAAAAAAATATATATATATATATATACATACATACACAGTATATATAGAGAGAGAGAGTTGATTGTGAAATAAGGGGGAATATATTGTTTCTCCCTACTGAGTAAAAGGGAAATATACTTGCATATCTGCATCCCCATTTTTCTTCTTTCCCTCCTACTTCCTTTCATTCCTCCGCACCATTGTTTGCCCTCCTCTGTCTTACCACCCCCCCCTGCCTTTATTTTTTCTAAAACCACCCTTATTCTCTCATTCTCCCTTTACCGTTACTACCCTCTTACTCCCTCCCTCTTCCTCCCCCTCTTCCTCTCTCTACCTTTCCCTTCTTCTAGCCTTCCCTTCTTTACCCTTTCTCCTATTGATCTCCCTTTCCCTCTTTCTTTCCTTCCTTCTTTCTATGGCATTTACCCCACAGCTTCATAGGTCTATGTGTCTTTACGCATGGATCTACTCTATGGGAGAACTAACTTATGTCTCAATGTATATTATTTCACTAACTTTATTTTTAAACACTATCTATGGTTTTGGGTACATCAAGATTATTAATATTTATCAATGTTTTGTCCTTTTCTTTGCCTTGTATTTTTAAGAGGGAATATAATAAATAAGCGGTTGATTTTAAATAAGAACTGGAAACCTAGGGGCATGCAAATACATTAAAACATGCACAGTGTATATTTAGTTTGACATTTTGCATGTATGAGTTTGATGGTATATCTTGTACATGCACACAACTATCCTGCCCCTGGCCAAGTTCTATGAAGCTCTTATTTTGAAATAAAAGAGTGCAGATGTCCCAGCAGTGCAAAATTGGTAGGCAGCAGGGCAATTTTAAATAGCAAGGCTAGGTCCAAATTTACTACAGACCAAAAAAGCACAGGCAGAGGGTTTACTATAAGAATTACAATACTGCAGTGTACAATTGGGCAGTAGCAGGACCTCTTCAGGAATAATGTGTAAAAATGTACTAGAGTAAAGCAGACTCAAGATTTATAATACTACAAATTATACAGGAGTGTAACATTGGCCATCAGAAGGACAGTTTTAAGGTGGACACTGTTATTGAATTTTTTATTTAAAATGCTGCAAACTAAAGACAGCTCTAGGAAATGATGGTCAGTAACAAGTAATTGTTCCACCTTAAGTACCCCAAACTTAAAAACAAAAAGGCCCTGGAGCAGAAAAACAAAATTTTTAAAAAGTTAAGGAAAAAAAGGAAGCCTTACAGCAAAAGAAAGAAAAATAGTTTAATAAAACATAAGCCCCTATCAACATGAAATAAAAGGAAATCTCCAAAAACCATGAAAACACCACAATACTACCTTCTGAAACAAAAGCCTATTAGTGGTAAGAAAGTCTTGTAGCAAAAGATAAAAGTGTGCTATGAATAGGACAACAGCTTAAAGTAATCACTGACTTTAAATCAACCACAAAATAAGATGAAAAAAAGTCCCCAATAAAATTGGCAACAAAACGGTTGATTAGCAATCAAAATAAAAGTAGAGTTTCCTAACTGTAAACTCCCTATGCAGTTTATCAGCTTTCTCTATGCTTTTCCTACAACAGCTTCTAATTTCCTGGTAATATACCTGCTCTCAGTCCTCTCCCCTTATATAGTGAGGAGACTAGCTTTGCCAAACCCCCCTTAGGCCCCTTTCACACTGACAGACTGATCAGGTCCACCTATCAGTTTTTCATGCGGACCTGATCGCATCATTTATTGCTCTCTATGAAGCAGCGGATGTCATCGGATATGTGTCTGTTGACACCCACTTACATCCGATCCAATCCTGTCAGCTACAAACAGATGGATGAAGATCTGTTTCCCATCTGTCTGCCAGATTGGATGACAGTCGGATGGAAACATACAGGCAGTCCATTTCCATCCGAGAGCCCATAGAGGACACATACCTGTCATCTGCGTGTTCAGCGGAGATAAACAGAGAGATCCCCTGCTGAGAAAGCTGATCTGCTGGCGGACTCAGCCAGTGTGAATATGGCCTTATTGGCTCTTCTAAGCCTGCTGACCATAGTTAAAGTGCTGTGCGGTGCAATATGATTTAAAAAAAATTCTCTCCTTTGAACCTGCATATAACTTATCCGAGACTGAATTTTCAACCTGCAATTGAACCTTGAACTCATGGTATCGATAAACCCAAACCTCATTCTTACCTGAAACAATTCTCTATACAGGATGGCCTTGCTGATGGTGGAAATAGTGGGTCATGCCCATTTAATGTACTGTATGATAGTACAACAAATTGTAATCCCCACAAGGTCCCACTTTACAGGATGGCAACATATGAGCACAGTTAGGAGTTGTTATCCTATAACAGGAACACCTTCATGGCAGTATAATCAGTATTATTTTAATGAAAGCTGCATAATTAAGGATTAAAGACAAGTTACATGCACATGTTAAAACTGGTATGACATTTTAGTGACTGGATTTAGATATACTTTAATGCAAAACGAGGAGGATACAGGCTATGTTTGATTACTTTGGAAGCAAGTCTGGCAGTGTTATGCTTCATCAACAAATCCAAAGAAATTTGGAGATACTGTAGTCATTTTTTGAAAGAGGCGAAACTCATGGGACATGTGATAACTTTAAGAGATTTAAAGCATAATGAAATAAAAGTTCAAAATGTAATGTCCACATCAGAGGACGAAAATGGTCTATCAATGCATATTCAAACCCAAAAACAGAAATGTTATGTATTGCAGCTTTCCAATGTTTAGGTGTAGTAGATGAATTTGTTTTAAATATTAAACAAATGCATCTCGCAGTGCATTCCTATGGGAAATAAATTTAGAAGAGACAAAGCCCAACCTGGCTGGCTAAACCATAATGTTAAAAAACTTATTAGGGGAAAAAATGGCCTTGAAGAAATATAAATCAGAGGGCACATTATCGGCTTTCCAGCAATACAAGGAGGCAAATAAGAAAAGTAAATACGAAATCAAAATGGCTAAAATCAACTTCGACAGACAAATAGCAGGGGATAGTAAAAAGAACCCTAAGAAATTCTTTAAATATATCAACAGCAAAAAAACAAGGGCAGAGCATGTTGCACACATAATTAACAATGAGGGGAGGATGGTTACAGAGGACACTGAAAAGGCAACCGTGCTTAATGCTTTTTTCTCCTCAGTCTTTACACAGGAAAAGGAGAGGTACACTGACCATGAATGTATGGTTAGCAGAAATTCACAGGACTTGCCGCTATGGCTAACAGAGGGTGAAATCAGGGAAAGGCTGGATAAAATGAACACAAATAAATCCCAAGGCCCGGATGGCGTACATCCGAGAGTACTCAAAGAACTTAGTAAAACTATGTCTAGACCACTGTTCCTGATCTTTGCTGACCGTATTATGACAGGAAATGTACCGGGGGATTGGAGGAAAGCTAACGTGATACCGATATTCAAAAAAGGGCAGAGGCATGTCCCGGGAAATTATAGGCCGGTCAGTCTGACATCGATAGTATGTAAAATTCTGGAGGGGATGATAAAGGACTATATCGTAGAGTTTGCTAAAGACAACAACATCATCAGCAGTAATCAGCACGGGTTTACTAAAGAGCATTCTTGTCAAACCAATCTCTTAACATTCTACGAGGAGGTGAGCTGTGAGCTAGAAAGGGGGAGACCAGTGGATGTGGTGTACCTGGATTTCGCTAAGGCGTTTGATACAGTTCCCCACAAGCACTTAATTTATAAAATAAGGTCTGCAAGCATCGACCACAAGGTTTGCTCTTGAAAACGGAACTGGCTAAAGGGGCGTGTCCAAAGGGTGGTAATAAAAATCGCATAATCAGACTGGTCTGGGGTGGTAAGTGGGGTCCCCCAAGGCTCAGTCCTGGGACCAACCCTGTTCAATTTATTCATAAACTGCATTAAGGACGGGATCAGTAGTTCTATATCAGTTTTTGCAGATGACACAAAATTGGGTAGTGCAATAACTGCACAGCATGAGGCAGATATCCTACAGAATGACCTGAACAAAATAACAGAGTGGGCAACGACATGGCAAATGAGGTTTATTGTGGAGAAGTGTAATGTTTTGCACTTGGGAACTAAAAACATAAAAGCACAATACACTTTAGGGGGGGAACCTTTTGGGGAATCAAAAATGTAGAAAGACCTGAGAGTCTTGGTAGAGGATAGACTAAGCAATAGCATGCAATGTCAAGCGGCAGCTGCCAAAGCCGGCAGAATATTAGCATGCGTAAAGAAAGGGATGTAATCCAGAGATAAAACTATAATCCTACCACTTTATAAAATTCTGGTCCGACCGCATCTGGAGTATTCTGTCCAGTTCTGGTCGCCAGTCCTCAGGAAGGGTGTGTTTGAGCGGGTGAAATTCCAGAGAAGGGCAACTAAACTAATTAGGGGATTGGAGGACCTTAACTATGAAGAGTGTTTACAATCGCTTAATTTATTCTCCCTGGAGAATAGACGCCTGAGAGGAGACATGATAGCAATTTATAAATACCTCAATGGTGATCTCAGCATAGAAAAAAAGCTATTAAGTCGCAAGGATTGCATGAGGACTCGAGGACATACAATGCGATTAGAGGAGAAGCGTTTTGACCTCAGGCAACGCAGGGGGTTCTTTACTGTTAGGGCTACAAGAGTGTGGAATTCTCGACCACAAGAGGTAGTTTCTGCGGGGAGTTTGGCTACTTTCAAAAGACTCTTGGACGTACATCTCAAGGATCAGAACATTAAGGGGTATGAGAGATGATTACGGCCACGTGCGCCTATACAGGTTGAACTGGACGGACTATTGTCTTTATTCAACCTCAACTACTATGTAACTATGTATGTGATTTTTTGTTTTTATTTTTCCTTTAAATCCTGTGAATAACACACATCCTGTCCCTTCATGTCAATGTATTTTATACATGGTGGCAGACAGGGTTGTCACCCAGGCAGGACTTCACGCATTTGTTCATCTTCAATACATGGTGCACTGATAGGACTAGCAGTTTATACAATTAATGTAAAGTTATTTGTGCTTTCTTTTAAGTTCACAGGAAATGACAAGGACACTGTATTTCTGGCAACATCAACAGGTATTTTCTTTAAAAATGGAAACGAATGCAACCAGCACATAAAGTGTAAGGGTTGGTGAACTTTTCAATTTGGGTTTGGATATGCTTTTAAGCATGGTAGTAAGCTCAAAATAGTCTCTATTAAACACTAAGAATGCTAATAGATATTATATGACAATGGGGAGCAGGTTGGGAAGTCCTGAACCATAATGTCTGATAGAAGCTTCTGCCTAATGTGGTTGGCTGGAAATAAAAGCATATAAAGATGGTCTCATCCATATCTTCATATGTGTATTATATGTGTATTATTACATACAAAACATAATTATGCACACCTAGAAAAGTATTAGTAGCATTTGTGTTTGCTACAAAGAAAACCACATTTATGGAACTGCTGTGAAGCTAACATCTGACCATAAACCCCTGCAGGCCATTTAGTGAAGACTTACAGATAATATTGTGCAAGACTACATATAATGTTGGTGCAGATACAGAAATATAGCATAAATGTAACATGTATTCCTGGAATACCTAGGATCATAGCATATACTTTCCACAGAAGATTATATAAAAAGCTTGAAAAATGAGAGGAGTTTTTAGATGATAAAGTGGTTTACACCATGCAGTCAATGGAACCAATAATCACTAAACTGTTACCTTGGAAGTGAAAATGCCAAAAGGATGCCATTTTTACAGCAGTTATGTTGCTGAATGAGAAATTGGATAGATTACTGAGAAGAAAAAAAACACATCTGTTAACTTGCAGGATTTTTGTTTGCTATTTCTTTCACCTACAGTTGCCTATTTTTGTAGAGGCAGAATATTTGATGAACTCTTATGCTAAAAAGGCTACTTACCAATACAGCATGATTAAGAATAACATGACATAGCCTTAGTATTGCCAATGGCATTGAAAAATATATGCAAAAATAAGGATATATCATTCTTCGAGCTTCCTATATACAACCAGTGAAGGATTCCTGTGGATGGAGGTGGATTTAATGACATTCACATAAAGCAGAGGGTGTAGCGGCCCCTTTGACATCGAGTAAATAACGAGAGGAGAGCTTCTGACGGGTGCAGTACTTTTATTCTTTTGCATCAAAGGTGTGCAGGAGGGTTGAACACCACCAACGTTAATCTCTTTAACACCTTCAGCACCGTAAACCATAAGCATTATGAGCACCGAGCACAGTTAGCACCATGAGCACCGTAAGCACTGTGAGCACCATAAGCACCGTGAAAACTGTAAAACTACATACAATACATTTGTTTACAGTGATCACCAAAAAGGGGGTTACAAGGTTAATTACAAATGTGAAGTTACAAGGTGGATTTCAGTTGTCTGCACACATATCGAAATTACATTCAACATCTAAGGAAACATGACTACATGTAAAATGATTTGGATTATCTATAGCATATTTTTAACTAACAGCATGGATACAATTTATGTCTAAGAACATATATACTTATATATATGAATCAAGAGTGGAAAAGAATCCGCGCTTAGGATAATATCGAAGGGAGGGGGTAGAAAAAAGCGATTGGCTGCAGCCCACTTCAGAATATAACCCACTAGAGATTATATTAGATATATAGAGGAAAAAAGAAGAAGTGCTTGGCGCTGCCAATATATGCGTTTAGAAGTGTGGAAGGTAGAAACTAGTATAGACAACACAGATGTCACAAATATTATAAATATTATGCCCGTTTGAAAAAATGGATGTTAGATAAATAAGTGAGGTATTAAATGAGGTAAAAACAGGAATAAAGTGTAAGAGCATAAAACCTAAAACCCAATATTTAAATGTATAAAAGTAAATAGGTATGCAAAAAATGAATAAATAGAAGGTGACATATACATCCACAATATACTCTAGTAAAAGATATATATATATATAGTGCCCTTCAAGTGAGGGTGAAGTGGTGGTGTTAAAACAATAAATAAATATATAAATTCAAAAATGGTATTATAGTGCAGTGAATATTTGGTGATATGTAACACAGGTGTATAGGTGATAATAAAAAGGTAAAGTAGAAAAAATTAGTAAATATAAATTATTTTACAGTGACTTGAGTGACCAGAAAGTGACGTGTGCAAAAAAGGAAGAGAAACCTCAATCCCAAGCCTGGGAAGAGAGAGTGCCCAATATGGTTCCCCAAAATGACAATGGGGTGGGCCACAGATGGAGGAAAATAAATCCAAAAAATTAATAATAAAAAATGCTGAAAAAAATATAAAATGGTGGCTAGGTGATTGTTACACAAAATATCTCAAAATCAATAGTGTGCTAGTGAAAAAATGCGCAAAGAAAGTGGTCAAAAATGCATAAGAAAAAACATCCACTGAGTCCTTAAAAAGCGCATAGAGGTATAACAGTCCAAAATGGTGATGAGGTGCCAAAATCACAGGTGCGACCGGTTGGATGATTCTTAGAGTGAAGACTATGGTGCTCCCCTATTCAATGGGTCCGGTGCTCCCCTTTCTAGTAAATACCGAGCTTACCAGAAAGTACTACCCCTACAGGGGTAGAGCGCAGGTCGATATTTGTAGGGATCGCTCCCAAAGCAGAGGGGTCCGGTCACCTGGTCCACTTCTAATATTCCAATTGCCCGAGTCACAACTAGTTGGCGTGTTAGTAGGGGTGTTCCAACATTAATGCTCCAACCAAGCCATTCCAGGACATGTATATAAATAAAGAAAGATGCCTCCAAATGGTGAAATACCGCTAGACTTTTATTAAAAACATCCAAGATAAAAGCAGGTACTCACATAAAAACAATGCTAACGATCCCTCAGGACTTAGGAGCCGCAAGGTCCTCTCTGGCGGTGGGGTGATGAACGGTAAGCGTTCTCCCGACCGGAGCTGTGTCCCAAGCCGATCAATACAATGCAAGCGGAAGTGATGCGGTGCGCACTCTACATGTTTCGTCGTATGACGTCATCAGGCTACTCCTGATGACGTCATACGACGAAACATGTAGAGTGCGCACCGCATCACTTCCGCTTGCATTGTATTGATCGGCTTGGGACACAGCTCCGGTCGGGAGAACGCTTACCGTTCATCACCCCACCGCCAGAGAGGACCTTGCGGCTCCTAAGTCCTGAGGGATCGTTAGCATTGTTTTTATGTGAGTACCTGCTTTTATCTTGGATGTTTTTAATAAAAGTCTAGCGGTATTTCACCATTTGGAGGCATCTTTCTTTATTTATATACATGTCCTGGAATGGCTTGGTTGGAGCATTAATGTTGGAACACCCCTACTAACACGCCAACTAGTTGTGACTCGGGCAATTGGAATATTAGAAGTGGACCAGGTGACCGGACCCCTCTGCTTTGGGAGCGATCCCTACAAATATCGACCTGCGCTCTACCCCTGTAGGGGTAGTACTTTCTGGTAAGCTCGGTATTTACTAGAAAGGGGAGCACCGGACCCATTGAATAGGGGAGCACCATAGTCTTCACTCTAAGAATCATCCAACCGGTCGCACCTGTGATTTTGGCACCTCATCACCATTTTGGACTGTTATACCTCTATGCGCTTTTTAAGGACTCAGTGGATGTTTTTTCTTATGCATTTTTGACCACTTTCTTTGCGCATTTTTTCACTAGCACACTATTGATTTTGAGATATTTTGTGTAACAATCACCTAGCCACCATTTTATATTTTTTTCAGCATTTTTTATTATTAATTTTTTGGATTTATTTTCCTCCATCTGTGGCCCACCCCATTGTCATTTTGGGGAACCATATTGGGCACTCTCTCTTCCCAGGCTTGGGATTGAGGTTTCTCTTCCTTTTTTGCACACGTCACTTTCTGGTCACTCAAGTCACTGTAAAATAATTTATATTTACTAATTTTTTCTACTTTACCTTTTTATTATCACTTATACACCTGTGTTACATATCACCAAATATTCACTACACTATAATACCATTTTTGAATTTATATATTTATTTATTGTTTTAACACCACCACTTCACCCTCACTTGAAGGGCACTATATATATATATATCTTTTACTAGAGTATATTGTGGATGTATATGTCACCTTCTATTTATTCATTTTTTGCATACCTATTTACTTTTATACATTTAAATATTGGGTTTTAGGTTTTATGCTCTTACACTTTATTCCTGTTTTTACCTCATTTAATACCTCACTTATTTATCTAACATCCATTTTTTCAAACGGGCATAATATTTATAATATTTGTGACATCTGTGTTGTCTATACTAGTTTCTACCTTCCACACTTCTAAACGCATATATTGGCAGCGCCAAGCACTTCTTCTTTTTTCCTCTATATACTTATATATATAATGCACTTTTACTGCACACCTTGCTCCGCTTGCCAAGGGGTGCAACTTTAAACCTCAGAAATCCTCCATAGTAATCACCTTCCCATGAGGTTCTGCTGACATGCCTTGCATATGAAATTCTGGCTCACAGAAACCCTTCCCTCTAAATTAGAGGAAGGAGGAGTGGTCTGGTGATTAAAACATTCCCCAGGGAAACAAGAGGATGGCAAAAAGGTTCCACCTGACAGTTAGTGCTAAACAAAGATTTAAAGTTATAAGCGGACAGTTACAGAGGGGAACAATGCTTCTGGTATATCATACCCTGTTTTAAGGGAAAGCGCATGAGAACTGATTTTTTTGGGGGTAAATTCCACAAGGTGAGAGCATTGGAATGTGGTGATGGGTTTTGCACAATACAAGTTGGAGTGATTTACAAAAACTTTGCAGAAGGAGTACAGTATTTATGACACAAGTGGAAGAAAATTATAATGGACACACACATTGATAATTTAAGGACTTTTATTTTGTAATATTTGTGTACTTGCACAGTTGATTTGGACTTTTATTTTTTTTGGATATATGATTTTTGGCATTATATAAGTTCATTTTATATTTATTTTATCTAATACGGTGTGGCACCATTTATTATATTGTATACATTGCAGATTAATGAATCAATAAGGGTAATGTTGTTCCATAGTTAAGTTGCTTTAAGCCTCAGAGAGTCAAGGGGAGAATCACTGCTTCAGTAAAACTTTTCAGAACACAGCCACTTTCCATTTTCCTCAAAGAAAATGCTCCTCACAGTCCAGCCCAGGGCATCTTTGGCAACACTGGCAAACAGCTTGACTGACCCAAGGACTAAGGGCCACCCCAATAAAACTGGAGTATTCTGGTAGCGGTGCCCCCCCAAATAGTTTGGCCTCCTGGAGAAGCTGCAAGCTTTTGGGCTTCAGCCCAGCTGCCCACACACTGATACTGGAGAACCACTCACCTGGCTGCAGATCAATTGCCCAACTATCTCTGCCTCATCAGATGTGGCCTCTTGAAGCTTCTGAGGGTGAGAAACATAAGAATTCATACTCCTTGGGCAGGTCAAATAACCCAAGGAGTGGTGGGAATTTGAATAAATGGGGTCTGCTCTTAATCTGTGCATGGTGGGTGGGATATTTGATTTATTTATTTCAGGTACTTATATAGCACCATAAATTTATGCAGCACTTTACATATACATTGTAGATTCACATCAGTCCCTACTCTTAAGGAGCAATCTAAGGTCCCTAACTCACATTCATACATACACATACTAGAACCAATTTACACAGGAGCCAATTAACCTACCAGCATGTCTTTGGAGTGTGGGAGGAAACCAGAGTACCTCGATGAACCCCACACAGGCACAGGGAGAACATGCAAACTTAAAGCAGGTAGTGTCATGGTTGGGATTTGAACCAGTGACCCTTTTGCTGCTAGGTGAAAGTGCTAACCACTACACCACTGCGCCGCAGGATATGGCATTCAAGTCATATGGGCCTGAATCTGAGCATGGTAAATAAATGGCTACAGGCTTCATAGTGAAATCTTTAAACGAGCAAGCAAACCCTACTAGCCCTTTACCATACTCTACTCCTTCCTGGCTCTGCCTTTTTCTTTTTCCTTTCTCTCTTCCTTTTCTTTCTTCCTTTAAGACATCTTTGTCAATGACTTATACACCACATGTAGTAAAGTAGCCTGTGGTTAAGTGCTATAAACAAACTAGTGAAAGACAAGAAAATGGTGTAGAAATATACTGACAGAACAATAATGATGTCCAAGCTTGTTTGGTTATCTGATTATTGACAGCATTCTAGGTTTAAAGAGAAAAAGGCTATGAATTTCCAAGAGTTATGCACAATGCAACAATTGATTACCAGGAATTGTCAAATGAATTTAATAGTAGCCCCTTTAGCTATTCTAACACTGTTTCCTATATAGCAGTACAATCTGAACCCTATGAAAGACCCTCAAAAAAGGAGTGCCTTGCTTTTGAACATACTGATTAATATCTATCCTTTCAAATATAATAGTATTTGAGGACAAATTAGCTTCTTTTAGCACCAAATTATTGTCACTGTATGACTGACACAAGCACCTTGTGCAGGGCAACTTACATTTGGAGTATATTCTAAAGGGCTAGGATTTGTGTCATTCAGATGTTCAGGTATCAAAGGTTTACATATAGTGGGGGTTCAGCATTAAGTGGCAGATAGGTGGTAAAATGGTTGTAACACAAAAAAAAAAAAAAAAATCCTGCTCCTTTAAGGCATGATCTATAGCACAGTGCGTGTGCCATTTAATTTGTCCCTTCCTATGATGTAATATACCTGGTTGATCCTGTCTGTTCCTGTGCCCTCCTGTCTGTGCTGACCATGGTAATCATGGCTGCTGAGCCATGATACCCTGGTCAGTTTACATGCTCTCTGCTGTGAATCTCTCCCCTCCCTTCCCAACGCTATTTAGTTGCAAGATGCAGCAACAATACTTGTATTCCTTCTGGATTATGCAGTTAGTAACTATAGTTTGTGTTTTTTTTCAAATAAAAAGGCTAAATATCGTTTCACACACAGCCGCTCTGCGGTCACATGACTTCCCTCTGCTGGCCGGCTGACGTCACAAGGGAATCTCAGCCCCTCCCACTGCTATCTAGAAAAATTAGCTGCACTCGGTATGAAAAGAAATTGTATGATGATCATTGATATGTGATTAATAATAGTATTAATATTCCTGACAGCTGCACTCAAAAATATTGCACATAACAATATTACAAAAAAAAGAAAAGACCTTGTTGCACTGCCAAAACATATCTGCATATAGAAATTCATAGAAACATACCACAAACCATTAATAAAGTGCATACAGTGCTTTAAATCATTAAATATACTGTATATAGTAAAACCATCAAATTTATGAAGTCAAAAAAAGAGAAAAGATCCATGCTATCATGCAGGAAAAAAAGTTGTGCAAAAAGAAAAATATATTAAATAAAAAGTCCTGAGCAATCAATATGTTGAAACATGGTGTTCATCATGTGTACATCCTATTGCACAGATGCTGTGGGTGGTGCCTCACTCATGCTGCACTCCCAGGTGAAAAGGTATAATTAAGCCTCTTACCAGAATGTAAGACCTTATTAGTGTCTGAACTTGCTTTAGTGAGTATACCCCTCACTGAAGGTATGGAGAGTGACTGCCAGCGACAGAGCCTGTTTAGATATTCAATCCCTTAGACAAGCTCTCCTGATCACCTCGCCACAATGGCACTCCACCACATAAATTATTCCCACAAGATCACACGGGGCATAGTGTACAAATAAAAGAGGAAAGAGAGCCTCATTGGACAACGTCCGTTCGTAAAAATCGATTTATTAAAAGAAAGATATCTACCTACAAAGTCAATAAAAATACAGGCATTTGGTATGCAATCTCATCCAAATGGCTCGGCGGGTGTGCTGACGCCACCACTACTTACTCCACCAGGGTGTAGGCCGCTGGGGCATTTGGACAAGATTGTATACTGCATGCCTGTGTTTTTATTGACTTTGTAAGTATATGTAGCGCTCTTTTGGTCACTCTTGGCGGCTACTGGGGTATGATGACGCCACCTGTGTAGTATTTAGGAGCAGAGTCTATATAATCTGTGTGATCAGGACAGGATTTATAGTAAGCGCCAGTGCCTCCACTCAATCAGGGCTTGTGATTAGCAAGTGAAATCCCAATTGAGAAAACATATCCATATACACAGTAATCCACACAGCAGAGTGTTTAAATGTCCATGTATTGAAGAAATTACATTCAGTGACCCATACAACATAAGATATTTTCCTCAGGAACATGAAATCATTAGTAGTGTCTCTGTGTGTCTCAGTGAGGGGATGTTACAGCACTTACAGTCTGTTCACCAGCAGGAAAATGTCTGTGTCTCCTCATGTCTCTCTTTTCCCCAGTCTTACCCAGAAATCCTTGCTCTGCCCCTTTTTGATGACCTCATCCTTCTTGCAGAGAGAGAAGAGAGCACAGCAGCCATATTGACAAAGGGCAAAAACAAACACTGCATAACAGGAATACACACTTGAAAGATGGGCAAAGAAATTATCACATCACTACATATATATCTTTCTTTTCATAAATCAATATTATAAACGGACGTTGCGCAAAGAGGCTCTTTTCCCTCTTTTCCCTCTTTCTTCTTACACATGTCCCATGTGATCTTGTGGGAATAATTTATATGGTGGATTGACATTCTGGTAGGGTCAACAGAGGAGCATGTCCAAGGGATTGAATATCTATACAGGCCCTCCCGCTGGAAGTCACATTCCATACTTATAGTGAGGGGTATACTCACTAAAGCGAGGTAAGACCCTAATAAGGTCTTACATTCCGGCAAGAGGATTAATTATACCTTTTCACCTGGGAATAGAGCACAAGTGGGTGACCACCTACAGCATCTGTGCAATAGGATGTACACATAATGAACACAATGTTTCAACATATTAATTGCTTGGGACTTTTTATTTATTACATTACTCCTGCTGCTATGCACAGATCCAGAAAGAAGTTTGGGGGGGGGGTCACGTGACCACACAGCTGCGGTGTGAGAAAATGTATTTAGCCTTTTTATAAAAAAAAAAACAAAACACACTCACTATAGTTTCTAACTGCATAATCTAGAGGGGATACCAGTAACATCACAGTGTGACTTTACAAAAACTTTAAGAGCTCAATTAAGTGAAAGTTGGGTTTAGTTCTATGCATTTTAAAGTGGTGCATTTCCAAAAATTCTGCTTGCAACACTTTTGGTACAACTTATCAAGTCTATATGGAGTAATGAGGCTTTGCGTGAAGGGTATGTAAAGTGCATCGTTACAAATAAAATATAAAGAGGTGGGTATCTATCTTCCATATATGCAGTAGCTATCCATAAAACCACAGTGAATAAGTGTTTTGTACCAACAGTAGCTTTATAATGACTTTGGACACCACTACCCCCTTAGGGTGAGGGTGAATATTAAGTCTTTATGCAGACCACACACTTTGATATAGTCCACAAACATTTTTACACTTTGTTATGCTTTGCTATTTAATTTTTTTCAGAGCCAGATGCCTAACACTGAAAACTACAGGGCTCTCCTAAAATTTGGATGAGTTACAGTCACTACAAACAAGCCTTTTTGGCTGATTCCTCTTTGTTTCCACTTCTAATTTCACTGTATAGTGCACACTAATGCTGTTTTATTTGTATGATATATACAGTATATGTATTAAATATCTTGCCAATGTGTATTTTTACACTCAAAAATGCTACAAGTACCACAGGAGAATAGCTATTTGTTTTCCTAGAAATGTAATGAACAGAAAATGCTTCTGTGCCTGCAGTGTTTTTAAGCAAAAAAAAAAAAAATCAAAACAAAACAAAAACATGAGTATGAATACATGAATTGTGAAAATGTAGTGTTAAGATATTGACCAATTTCAAAATCCAAAGAAAAAAATGTGTCCAGAGACTTTACCTTGGTATTCTCCAGTCTAGTTCTGGTGTACAGCAGTGATTTTCTTTAATACTTGTCCAAACACAGAACCAGATTAGGTTGCACCTAAAGAGATAACTATTGTCATCCCTTTGGGTCAAAGGCAGGGTTGAGTTTAGAGGAGGGGTTAACAAAACTTTAGAAAGAGTTCTGGGATTGTTTCCTGTCTTGCACTGTTTATTTCAATGGGGAATTTTTCAGTGATCTATCAAATAGTAATAGATAATGGACAAAGCATTGCACAACTTCTATGTAGGGTCATATTTACAGTTTTGAAGTTGACTTAATTAAATTTTGAAATCACAAGGTCAATTTACTGGTATGCCCTGCACTGTAGATTTCACAAGCTTTTCCTTAGTACAAAGACCAATAAAAAAGGTTCATTTTAGCTACAATGAAAACACTATATTTTTCCAGGTAACAGAAAATGTGGGTTTTAATAAGAAAGCAAAGCAATTATCTTAACATAAATCAAAATTTTTTGTTAACATGTGCAATAGTATATTTTCTTGAGCCTAATACACTATAATATATATAAATATTTGGCACAATTAAATAGTCCAATATGTGGTTGTTCTGTAAGATTTTAGCTGATTCAAACGGAGCTGAAAGCTAGTGTAGAGTTGTGATTAGTGACTAGCTCATCTGTGTGAACAAGACTTGAGGGAAATTTTTAAATGAAATCCTATACCTTCCCAAACACTTTACTACTGTGATACCCCAGCAGAGCCTTCATAAGAACAGAAGGTGTCTATACTTCCAAGTAGATTAGTGGATGGCATCTTGATTCCTTTTTAACCACTTAAGCCCCGGAAGATTTTACCCCCTTCCTGACCAGGGGGTATTTTGCGATTCGGCACTGCGTGACTTTAACGGACAATTGCGCGGTCGTGCGACGCTGTACCCAAACAAATTTGACATCCTTTTTTTCCCACAAACAGAGCTTTCTTTTGGTGGTATTTGATCACCTGTGCGATTTTTTGATCATGCGCTATAAACAAAAAAAGAGCGACAATTTTGCAAAAATAACAATATTTTTCACAATTTTTTATATGAAATTCCCCCCCCCCCCCCCAAAATGTAAAAATCTAATTTTTTTTTAAATTTTTGGCCAATTTGTTTTCTGCTACCTATGTTTGGTGAAAAAAAAATTACAATAAGCGTATTTTGATTGGTTTGTGCAAAAGTTATTGCGTTTACTAACTAAGGGAAAGATTTTTGTTGTTTTTTTTTTTTATGCGTAATGGCGGCGATCTGCGATTTTCTTTGCGGTACTGCGACATTGCGGCGGACAGATCAGACCCTTGACTGACATTTTTGACACTTTTGGGGGTACCAGTGACATTACTACAGTAATCAGTGCTAGACATATGCACTGTTACTGTAAAAATGACACTGGGAGGGAAGGGGTTAACTTTATTGGAGAGGGAGGGGTTAAGTGTGTCCCTAGGGGCGTGTTTCTAACTGTCATTGGATGTGGCTAGTGGTGTAACAGCACAGATCAACGGTCCTACATAGCAGGACCGAGTGATCTGTGCTTTTACACAGGGGAGAATGGCAGGCGGCTTTGTTTACATTAGCCGCCTGCCTTTCTCCCTCTCTACCCGACGATCGCGAGTGACCGGCAGACATCGGGTCCGACGGTCACACGCGCCGGCTACGTTGGTTAAGAGCGGGTGCGGGAGCGTGCCTTCGGCGACGCGCGCCCGCCCCCTATTCGCTCCCAGGCTAGTGACGTACCGGTACGTCACTTTGCCTGGGCTGACCGCCGCCGTATATAGTCGGGCGGCGGTCGGCAAGTGGTTAAATGCACCCCACCTACATTTTCTGGTATATTTTCTCATTGGAGCCTTAAACATTATTAATCATTTCCACTGGACACACTGATGATGAGCAAATATACATAAACAGCTGTATGTTGTTTTGAATAAATTACTCTATTATTATTATTATATTAGGCTATGTCTATGAGATCAAACAGCAATTTTACATACACAGTTTGCCCAGTAGAATGCCTCTATCAACCAACCTTAAATTACATTTAGTAAGTGATGGTCAACTTACTTGATTATTGGGCTTCATATGTGTCCTCTGACATTAACAAAGGGTTGCACATAATATTTAGCATATGACAGCTGACTGTTAGGGCCTGTAGACATACTACAAGAGACACATTCAAACATAGCAGACTAGCGGATAAGCAGATGCTCAGAGAGTATGGACATGCTATAGATGAGGTTAAAGCTTAAGTATATGCTGCAGATGAAAGGCCAAAACTGTGTTACATTAGACTGCCTGGTATCATAGACATTATAGGTCCTTTACAAATCTCGCATTTGTTTTCTTTGCAGTGCACTTATGTTGCCATAGCAAACAGAATACAATAAAAAATGCACAAAAAGGGAAAAGGAAATTAACAGCACAGAAAGGGCAACAACATAGGAAAGTATTAAACCAAAAAATCTAGCTAGCATAAGCCAGTCAAAGTAATTCAGCTTACCTGAAATAACATTTAGCTCTCTCTGTACAAGTTTCACTTTGAAGAAATCCTGGTTGTGTGTGTGCTAGCACCATGTATCAGTTCTTGTAATGTGCATATGGTACACAGGGCTGAGGACCCAGTACAGAAGAAGGGGAGCTTTTCCCAATCCATACTCTCTTACATTTCACATAACACAGACATGGTCTTTGCTCTGAGTAAGCACAGAGGCAGGAAAAAACATGAATGGCTGCTAAGGCCTAAAGGCATACATTTAGTGCCATTGAGTAGGAATGAACTTCGGGTTTGACAGTGAGTTTAACCTGAACCAGAGCTGTTCACAGTTCCTCAAACTGACAAGCTAAATTGACAGGTTTAGCTGTGCTGACTGTAAAGACCAAGGGCCACAGAGATATCACAACAGTGTTTTTAGAACCTGCATTTTATATGGCCTGTGGTTTTTCTGACATATGTCAGGAAACAGGCACACTTAAGTAAATATATACAAAACTCTATGTTGCAATGGTAATAGTCTTTAATAAAAAAATTGTGCCCTGAATGTGGATAGTAATAATAATAATAAAAAAACAGGGGGTCACATATGTACAATAATTGCAACATCTATGGAATCTCTTTTCCTGTCTGAAATGTTAAATTGTGTTTTACTGTTTATTTCACTCTCAGGCCTGCTGTATGAGGAGATCCCACAACATTTTGGTCACACTGATAAGAAAGTGGAGGCTTCCTTCCCATTTAGATATGTCCATAACTGCTGGTGATTTTGCTTAATGTGCTCTAACAATAAACTATAGGTTTAGACAAATGGGACATTGTGTCCTTGTCTAGATTAGATTTATTAAATCTTTCATATGCTTTTGTAAATGCATTATCCAAAATATGAGAGGGTGTAGGTCCTCCCTAAAATTTCTTCCTGACCATTGCAATTTGTACATCCCTTTCATCAGGATTGGAACACATGAATAAACAGGGAGCTAGGTAAGTTATCCTGTAGGTGTTTAGGATGTGCACTCAAGAAGTATAAGCTTGTATTTCTATCTGTTGTTCTAGAATAGATATTTGAATGTAACACTACCCCTGAAGGGGCTGTAGTTTTAACAGGTTCTTTCCCATAAGAGTGCAGAGACAGCCAGGCACATAATAACAGTCCATACACCCTGGCTCATTGAAGACTCTACATGATGTCTTTTTAAAATGTTTTTGGTTGTACACCTGGTAACATGAGAGGGATTTGGGTGGTATGGGATACTCCAAAAGGTTAGGTATTGTTAGCACAGGACACATCTCACTCAGTAACAGCAGCACAAATAACAGGTAGACTGAGAAAGTCTATAGGTTCACAGTTGGGGACCATGAAGTAGCTTTGGGCACAAGTAAAGGTAGTTCAGAACAGTCTACAGGTTCACAGCTGGGGACCATGACGAGTAAAGAGGCTCTATTCACAGGATCCTGGAACAGATCAGGTGATGCCTCTGGCAGAGTAGTCCAACATACAGTTTAAAGGGCTCCCGGGGGCAAGCAGCCCCCTTACCTCTCATTCCAGACTATTTAATAACATTTCAACTACCAACTGGGCACCCCCCCTCCCCCAGGGATTGGCTAGATCCTACTCAATATTCAGGCTGGTCATTTAAATTCTTCCTCCCTAAAGGCCCGTACACACGTAGCGATTGCCGGCCGTAAATATTCGGCCACTGAACGATCGGCCAATTGTCGGCTTGTTAGTATGATGCTTCCGACAGCCGACAGCGCATTTTCGGCCGAACAGAATCTGTCGTGCAGACTTTAAAATATTTGTTGGCCGTCACCAGAACAGCCGATTGTTCGCCAGTCAGTACAGAATTCGGCCGACAAACAGCAGATTAGCAAGACTGGGCATGCTCAGAAAAGAAAAAACACAAGGAAAGATAACCATCACATGACATCACTTCTGCAGTCGGCTGTTGTTGGCCGACAAAATTTGTGTGCAGTCTTTAGCACTTTTCAGCTGACAGGACAGCACCGGACAAAAGACGGCCGATCGTTCGGCCAACATTCGGTACGTGTGTATGGGGCTTTAGTTCCAGAAATGTCTTCTGGAGACAGAGGGAAGCAATCATACTCTCAGCCTGTGAAGCCTTGACAGAACAGACCAAACAACTATTGCTCCCCAGATGGAGCCGAAAACGATATTTACCTAGTAACCTAGGATGGTGCTAAATGTAGAAACCATACCATCCTCACTAAAAGACATGAACACATTTAAAAAGTCCTCAAAGCTGTTACAGAAGACAGGATTGAATTGTATATTAGGATGTAAAGAATTCCAAAAGCTTACAAACTCATCAGATGATCCTCTACGAGCAACAAAAATGTTGGCATGTGTATCAGAGCCAGGGTATCACATGGACCCAGCACAATGGTGGCCAAACAAATGTTTTTATTCTAACATTCTGATGGGTTGGCAAAGGCTAGGGCTCTGAAGCTACCAATGACAAAAATCTGCTGGTAAATGCCAAAGAAATTATTTTCAAACCCAATTTCAGGTCCCTTGAGAATGAACTCTGTTGGTATCAAACTAAAAGACTTACAAACCCTGCACTTCAACCAAGTGCAAAATAAAGAGTGCTCTATACATAAAATCCAGACGAAATGGCCGCGGGTGATGTCATGAGGCTCCTTCCCATACGTGTTATGTCACAGAAGTGTCCCGCGGCCATTTTGTCTGGATTTTATGTATAGAGCCCTCTTTACTTTGCACTTGGTTGAAGTGCTGGCTTTGTAAGACTTTTAATTTTTACTGCAATAGATGTACTTTTAGCAGAGAGCACTCTATTTCTTTCATTTGTCTTTGCATACCGGATTATATATCCATGAAGATAACTTCAGTGCTGGTTACAAGGAGGCGAGTCCTGGGTATGCCTGTATGAGAGATACATCTGATTCACAAGTGAGCACACACTTCTGGATGGTATAGCCAGATTAGGATAGCATACAGCATCTCAAGGATTAAAACCCTTTATGGGCATGCATGTATGACCTACCTGTTAACTCAGGAGTCCAATTATGGAGGTGAGTGGCTGTAAGTGTATGTGGTGGAGGCTGCACGTGGATTGACCCATGGAGTGGCTGTTTTTATTGCACATCTCTTGCACCTTTCGGAGTCTATGTGCCCTGTATCTATGGACTTTTTTCTATGAATAAAGCGCAGCACTATTGCATTTTATATTGATCGTGTGGGGTATTGTAATATTGGCCTCAAGTGTACAGCTGCTATCAGGTTTAGGAATTACATGGATGCTTGTTTGCGCTAATTATACCATTCATTGTGTTTTATATATATATATATATATACACTGTATATATACAGTATATATACATTTATATAAATAACCATTTATTTAATTCCATATCAGCAAAAAAATAAAAAAAATAAAGGAGTACCCAGACGCTTTTTATCAAGGTGACAAACAGAGACAAATGTCCACCAGTATGTGGATATATATATATATATATATATATATATATACACAATATACACTACTCAAAAAAATTAAAGGAACACTTTTTAATCAGAGTATAGCATCAAGTCAAATATACTCCTGGGATATTGATCTGGTCAGTTAAGTAACAGAGGGGGTTGTTAATCAGTTTCAGCTGCTTTGGTGTTAATTAAAATAACAGCATATGCACTAGACTGACAACAATGTGTTGACCTCCAAAACAGGAATGGTTTTACAGGGTGAGGCCACTGCCATTTTCTGACTATTTTTCACTAGTTTTGCATTTGACTAGGGTCAGTTTCACTACTGGTAGCATGAGGCGATATCTGGACACTATATAGATGTTGCACTGCCAGTCCAACTCCACCAGAATGGCACACTTTAATACGTGCCATTACCAGAAGGCTTGCTGTGTCTCCCAGCACTGTCTCAAGAGCATGGAGGCGATTCCAGGAGACAAGCATTTACTCTAGGAGAGCTGGAGAGGGCTGGAATGTCCTTAACCCATCAGCAGGACCAGTATCTTATCCTTTATGCAAGGAGGAACAGGATGAGCACTGCCAGAGCCCTACAAAATTACATTCAGCAGGGCACTGGTGTGAATGCCTCTGACCAAACAATCAGAAACAGACTTCATGAGGGTGGCCTGAGGGTCCTACGCCCTCTAGTGGGCCCTGTGCTCACTGCCCAGCACCTTGGAGCTTGATTGGCATGTAAGTAGAAAAGAAAGTGGCACTTCCAGACCCAGGAACCTGGAAACTTGAGTAATGAATAAGCACAAGGTGTGAAAAGCGTCTGCTGTCCAGTTTGTCTTGTGTTCCTGTCTGATGTTGTACCTTTGATTTGAAGATTAAAACTCAAGTTTCCAAGTTCCTGGGTCTGGAAGTGCCACTTTCTTTTCTACTTACATGGACTTCTCAGGTTGCGGACCTTGGTGAGCACCCATTCCTGCAGGACTGCCACAGTTGCTCGGGATCCATCCGGCTCAGCTGGCTGCTTTCAGAGCGGTGATTTGTTTCTCTTTGGTTTCCTTGATTGGCATTTGCCAGTGAACACCAGAATTAGCAGGTCCACCACTGGCGCCCTGTCTTCTTCACAGACGAGAGCAGGTTCACCCTGAGCACATGTTACAGACGTGGAAGGGTCAGGAGAAGCTGTGGAGAATGTTATGCTGCCTGTAACATCGTTCAGCGTGACTGGTTTGGTGGGTCAGTGATGGTCTGGGGAATATGGTCTGTAATATTCACATTTTCTGAGACACTGAATTTTGGGATTTCACTAGCTGTAAGCCATATTCATGAAAATTAAAATAAAGAATTGCATGAAATATATCACTATATGTGTAACACATCTAAATAAAATATATGAGTTTCACTTTTGAATTGAATTACTAAAATAAATTACCTTTTTGATGATATTCTAATTTTATAAGCAGCATTGGTATGAATGTGTATAAAATAAATGTAAATCAAATAAAAGCCTTCTAAAACACAATATTTCCACTTGTGTAGAAAACTTCCACCTTCAGGATTATGCAGTAGTGGAAGTGAAAGCATGACATCAGCACATAGATCTTTATTTTATTGTTCTTTTCTGGGGTTTTCATATACTGTACTTGCCCACTGTTAGCTGCCTTATACTGTACACTTTAGTGCTGACTTTTTGAATATACCGTAAAAAACCTGGCAAGGGTTCTTAATCTTCCCACTGTATCCAAAACTAAAAAGAATCTCTTATTCAGGTTTCAAACAACTTGTGTTATTAAAAGTTATTAAAAAATACCTTTGTTTTAATATCAAAGTTAAAAAATGCAGTAGGCAATGCCTTTTACTGCTATGGAAATTATAATTTTTCTTTCAAGCAACCATAGCAATATAGAGCTCACTTGTAGATATGCTTTTCCAAAAATATTTTGGCTCTTGCAGTAAGCACACAGCTTCTACTTAGGTAACTTTACATATATAACCTGCAATGTCCTTCTGTGTAAAGCAAGATTTGGTAGAACACATGCAAGGATTGCTGTTGTCTAAAGGCACGCATGCAGGTGTAAATATTTTCTTAAAATCTGGGACTAATTATATTAAAGATAATTTCAGCTTGTGCAGTGACATGTCTTATTTTAATATCTACGGAACAGATGTAGGTGAAGCTCTGGACTAAGGTTTGCAGTTTATGTTTCTGACCTAGAAATCTTTTTTATTTATTTATTTTTGTTGGGTGTTAGTTTGAGAAATTTTGTAACTGCTTATTTTACCACTGGTGTTTGTGTTGTCATATTGTACATAACTAATTGTGCTAGACTTGCATTGTAAAATTGCTGTAATATTTTTATTATTATTAATAAAGCGGATTCATATAGAATCAACAGTTTGTGCAGTGCTTTACAATAAAAAGGGAGACAGTACAGTTACATTACTAAAATGGTGAGTACGGTTTGGGTGATATTTGGAGATAAGATTGGCGATGAATGGTTGTAAATGGCTATGGATGTTGTTGTTAATATTTTGAAGGTAATTTACTGGGCAATTGGAAGCCAGTGGAGGGATTGGTGGAGAGGAGTGGCAGACACTAAGCGATTAGTAAGGTGAATGATTCTGGCAGCAGCATTTATAGTAGATTGAAGAGGGAATAGTCTACATAGAGGTAGGCCTATGAAAAGGGAGATACATTATTCAAGGTGAGAGATAACAAGGGAGTGAATGAGTGGTTTGGTGGCTTCATTAGGTAGAAAGAAATGAACTTTAGAGATGTTACGAAGGTGAAGTCTACAAGCTTTTGACAGAGATTGGCTTTGAGGCCGAAAGGACAGGTCAGAGTCTAGGTTTGCACCTAGTACCCCGGTGTGAGGGGAGGGACTGATAGTACATGTTTTTATGGGAAAGTCAGGGAGGTGGGCATGAGTGGGGGGAGGGGGAGTAATTAAAGCAAGACATTCAACATCCATTTTGACATGTCAATTAATAATTTAGTAATGGCAGAGAGGAGATAAAGGAGCGAAATGAGGAGAAGAGAGATAGATTTGAGTGTCATTGGTGTAGAGATGGTATTGGCAGCCATGGGAAGTTATCAAGTAACTTGGGGAAGAGTTGTAGGAGGAGAAGAGAAAGGGTCCAAGAAAGGTCCAAGAACAGAGCCTTGGGGGACATCTACAAAAAGAGGAAGTGGAGAGAAAGACACAGAGTTGTAGGTAACACTAAGGGAATGCTCTGATGGGTGGGAAACCAGGAAAGAACAGAATATTGGAGGCCAAGGCAGTGGAGTGGGAGTTCAGCAGTATCAAATGCCACAGAAAAGTCTGGCATTAAGAGCATGAAGTACTGGCCATTGGTTTTAGAAGTTAGTAAATCCTTAGTGAGTTTTAGTAGGACAGTTTTGAGCCAAAGCAAGACCCCTGTAAGAGGTTAAAGAGAAAGTTAACTTCCATTTTTAAGTTTTCCCTATAGGTAAGCCTATATTAAGGCTTACCTATAGGTAGTGTATATATCTAATCTAGTGTATATATCTAAACATGCACCGTTTAGGAGATATTTACTAGTGATCGACCGATTATCGGCAAAGCCGACATATCGAGGGGCGATATGCACTTTGCCCGATATATCGCAATCTGCCTTTTGATTTACCGATATTGCCGATATTTCAGGAAAGGGCTTGTACCGGGGTGATGCCTGCAGCTAGAGGCATCACCCCGGTACCGGTGTCCATAGCCGATGGACATCACTTCCGGGTACTGGCGGCGCCAAATTAAAAAACTTACAGCATTCAAAACAGCCAAACTTGGCATTTTGAATGCTTTAATGTGCAGAGGAGGGGTTTGGGGTCTTTTAGACCCCCAGATCCCTCCACCACAGTACCTGTAGACATTAAAAAAAAATAATATTTACTTTCCTAGCATGCAGTCACCTCACTGGCGCATGCACTCTGAAGGAACGGCCGCCCATGCTGTTTCTTCAGAGCAGTGTGCCGTAACTGGCGGCTCCCGCGCGCACGCGTGGGAGTGACCTCATTACGGCTTTGGCCAGTCACACAGCCAGAGCCGTGAACCTGGAAGGAAGACCAGGTATAGATCCTGGCATCGCTGGGACACTTTATTTTCAGGTAAGTATAACATAATGTGCTAGCACATTATGCCTTTGCCTTGGAGGTAAGGAAAAAAAAAAGTTTAGAGGTTTACACCCGCTTTAAGAAGGTTGTTTTCTGTGAGGTAGGAGCTCAGACACTTGTGCACTAAGTGTTTTAAATGTTTAGTGGTGAATGGGAGCAAGGAGTTAGGTCTTAAATTGTTTTTCACGTTGATGGGGTCCAGTGAGGGCTTTTTATGTATGGGGGGTGATGTGTATTTTTATGTATGGGGATAAGTATTGAATGTGCTGTTAGACAGAGTATATTAAGCGGGGAAAATATCTGCACAGTGGAGATGTCTTCACAAAATGCAACAATCTTCTTTTTAAAGTCATTGGTAATCTCTTGGGCAGTGAGAAAGTTAGTGGGCAGAGGAGGTGCTAACAAAGGAGAGTCAATGGTAGAGAAGAGCCGACAAAGACTGGATGACAAGGTATTAATAGGAGTGACAAGGTAGGTTTTTTTGGCAGCACGGAGGCAGAAATTGTGTTTTAGGAGGGCAAATTTGTATAGGGTGAAGTACTGCAGAGATTTAGTAGTACACCACAGTCGCTCAGTGACACAGCAATGTCTCTTGAGATTTCAGGTGTCGTCAATTTGCCAAGATTGTAAAGATCAGGGACTTTACAAAAATGAAAAAAAAAACAATGTCCTTCGATGTAGCTTGATCATCAATCACGACGCCTGCCGCACCCAAAAAAAAAGGAAAAAAAAATGCTCTCCCTACGTCGAAGGCTAACCGCCGCAGTGTGGCAGGCGTGATTGACAATGGATCTACATCTAAAGGAATTGTCAAAAACTGCCTCCTTTTTTTTGTTTATTTCTGACACTTTTTATGATAAATGAGTAAGGATACAATGTACCCCATACTTATTTACATGGGGGTGTGGTCTGGGGTTAAAGGCGGGTTCCAGATTCCAATAAGCCCTCTGCCCGCAGACCCCCAAAACCACAGCCCAGGGTTGTCATGAGGAGGCCCTTGCCCCCCTGCCCTAAAGCAACCCCCCATGTTGAGGGCATGAGGCCTGGTATGGTTGGGGGGGCACTCCCTCATCACCCCCCCTTCCTGGCTTGCCAGGCTGCATGCAAGGATAAGGGTCTGGTATAGATTTTGGGGGGCCCCACGCCTTTTATTTAAAGTTTGGCATGGGGTTTCCCTTAAAATCCATACCAGACCCAAAGGGCTTGTTATGCATGGGGAGGACCCCCACACATTTTTCATTTTTTTGTTGTATTGCCGAAAATAGCTTGCAGCTGCGAGTCAATTTAAATATCTTTTTTTTTTCTTGATGTCAGTTTTACTGCAGCAGATTCTATACATGGTACAGATGCACCACTTTACAGGCAGACTAAGGGGACCCCCCCCCCAGGCACTGTATTTAAAGGAAATCTTTCATTTTTATTGTTTCACTTTAAGCATCATTAAAATCACTGCTCCTGTGTAAACAATATTTTTTATTTTTTTTTGCATTGATACATGTCCCCCGGGGCAGTACCCAGGCCCCTATACCTTTTTTATCGCCAATAATTTGCATATAAGCCTTCAAAATGGGGACTTTTGATTTTTCATGTTCGGTCCTATAGACTTTAATAGAGTTTGCAGCTCGTGTCCAAAATGTATCTATGTTCTGGTGTGAACCAAACTAGGGGGTGTTCATCCCATCACTGTTAGAGAGAGAGAAGGGGTGTTGACAAGGTTGCCAGGAGTACATAGATGGAAGCATACAAGTTCAAGGACGTTACCATTGGAGTTAGTGGAAGTGTATGTTTATTGCGTTAGGTCAAAACAAAAGGTTAAGTTGAGAAATTGAGATGTAGCCAGGCTGTTAACATTAACAGGGATGATAAATTCATCAAGAAGGATAGTGGGAATTTCAGAGGAGAGAAAGTAGGGTAACTAGGCAGAAAAGCCATCAAAAAAGCATAATAGTTGTCCAGGAGGCTGATAAATTACTGCATTCCTTAAAGAAATTGGAGAAAATACAGTGGGTCTCAAAAAAAGGAGAGGAATGAGAGGAAGGGGTAGGAAGGACTTGAAAGGTGCTCAGTGGGGATGGAAGGAAATCCAACTCCACTGTCCACTTTCTGGGTGAGTCAGTCTTTCTTTCTTTCTTTTCCCTATTTTTTTGTTCTACATGTTGCCTTCAAACAATGCAACCCTTAAAATTCAGAAAGAGAGAGCTACAAGTAATGTTTGCCTTAAAATAACCCTGCATTTTTGTTTTCCAGATCTTGAATTGCTTAATGCTCATGGAATCTCCGGTGCAGATTTTTCGAGAGGAGGAAATAGACCCTAAGAGACCTCCAATGGGTTCAACATGCTCTCCCAATTGTATGCCTGTGTGCACGTCAAGCTGTTATGCCAACTCCAGCTTACTGCTAGGCTGGGCTGACTATGAAAATGTCAGTGATTATCCAGTATCCCCTACGCATGAGGGCAACCACACCACCATTTCTCCCACAATCTCTGTCATCATTACAGCTGTTTACTCCATGGTTTTTGTTGTTGGTTTGGTGGGCAATGCACTGGTGATGTTTGTAATTATACGGTAAGTTTAATTTTTAATTTTGCATACTGTTAGAGAAATATTTTTGTAGTGTATTATATATTTGCATTTTATTTCACTTTTACTTTGCAATTGCTTGTGAAATATAAGCCACATAGCTAAATAGCTAAATATGCAGCTGTAGTCCATATATGTGAATTGCTTAAAACAATTTGATCCACAAATAACTGACATTATTTTATGACAATTTTTCTTAAAAATATTTAAAAGGTATGAGATTGGCTTTACACAGTTACTTGGAAATAGGTCTAAAATAAAGGAACACAGTTCTTTTTTTTCTTAAAAGGGGGGCAGGAAATGAAAACAGGGGTATAGGCCACATACCTGCTTGCTATGGAATTTGCTTTTCTTGAGCCCTGTAAACTCATAAGTAAAGTACAAAATGGTTAGCACAGGCTGAATTATTTACTTACCATTTTGTAAAAAAAAAGACATAAATATCCAAAAGGGTCTTCATGGGTCTCAAATTTAATCTACTCATCTACAGGGATTACCTTGCATTTGTGCAAAATGTTTGTAAAAAAAAAATGCTTTGTTTGTATGACATATTCAGATTTTTACATAATCCAGTGTTCAGCATTGGATTCATATTGCTTAGTGGACACTGGAAAATGTCAAGTGGTCTACCTGTGGCTATGTGACTGATGGTGGAACTGATCAATACTAACTAAGAGGAGGTGACCAGGACCAAAGGAAATTATGACTGCTTTGCTCCACTTTATAGGAGTGACATGTCTAGTGACACAAACCTGCCTGAGTGATTGCAGGATATAGGGGCAAACAAAATGGAGGATGAGATAACATTTAAGACATCATCCCGGGTATCCAGTGAAGGGCACTAGAAAAATCAAAATCACTTGAATTAAAGCAACCACTAGTTCACACAAATAGGTTTGATTAGTTTGTCGACATCTGTTTATAATACATGAGCATAGAAGCCCTACGTGTCTGATGCTTGTGTTTGTCTGTTTGTAGTAAATATAATTTTCCTCACTTCACACCTAGAAAATCAATCTTGGTTTAGTCAGTCCTATTTAATTATAATCTTATCACACACATGGTCTCAGAACTCCTCTGAGACTTTTTTTGCTAACTAGTCAATGAATGTTTCACGGCTAAGCAAAATAATCACTTCTCTAGTTCTAATCAATCTTTGGTATCTATTCTGTTCATGGTGTGAATAAATTATGATGCACTATAAATAAAAGTATATTATTGACTAGATGCAGTTGAAAAGGTTCTAAAGGGTTCCCAGGGAAGCATCTAATATGAACAAATTGAGAAAAATAAATGCTGACAACAGGCTGCACTCAGAGCAGTTTGGTAAATTAAAATGTTCTTCCCTGTGAGCTATATTATGTAAAATAAAAAAGAAACATATATATTTGGTGACAAAGTATTAATGTATGATTTTAACAGTTTCACTGTCTTTTCTGGGAAGAAAATACTATCTTCCCTATTTGTATAAATTTAAGTTTCGAAAGCTAAACTAAACTCACAGAAACAGATATGCAGTTTGATGTCTGTATGCAGTCTAGACGTTTCACTGAAAACTTTTATCACATTTAATTTTCTGTCAGTGTGTGTATAAATATGAACCAATGTACTCATAAAATCTAACTCATAAATAGTAATCTTAAAGTGCCTTTATACCCGTTTTATGCTGCCTTCATTCTGGGATCTCATTTTTATGTCTTGCAACTCCTTGTTTTGCAGAATGTCCTGTTATAGAGGGGGTGGTACACTGGCTGCAGCAGGAGGCACATCACCACTTTTTCCTATCAAGTTGTAAACCATGCTTTCAAAGTGTAATCCCAATTTTGATGTAAATATTGGCAGTTACAGTATGCCTTGATCGAGTGATAGTGAATCAATTTTTTATTCAGTTGGGTGGTACAAATGTTGCTAAAGCTAAACCATAATTTTAACAGATAACTTTCTAAGATTTGTTGTTGAAATTTTATGAGCCTGTACACATTCTGTCCTTTTGTAAAAATTTAGGGGAAAGTGACAAACCTTGCAAATGATTTTGATTTTGGGATTCTTACAAGGTTAGTTTCAAATTTTACTTTTGCAAAGTGTATCAACCCATGGCAAAAAATATATTGGATACTAGTATAGTTGAAAATGATACTTTTTTGTCTTATATTGTTATCGCGGGCCTATGCAAAGATTGGTAACCTAAAACAACCAATGAGAACAAAACTATCAATGGTCTCACTTGACTACAATAATTTAAATTGAAAATATTTTCTGGGTGTTACTACACTTTACACAACATTGTTAACCTTTGGCTGACTTCTTGCGTAAATATCCATCAAATTAAAAATGTTCAAATTGCTCCAGCATAAAAACATCTCTGAGATAAAAGAAAAATAGAAACAAGTCATCTAACAAGCTATTATTCTATTATTAGCCTTAACAAAATAACCAGACACTGTACACACAAATATAATAGGCAGAGTAACTAGAATTCAAACCTTTTAAAATTAATAGCTCACATATACTAGCTGTAATGGTATTGCCATACCAACAAAGCTATTATGACCTTATATACAATTTAAAATAGTTCCAGTACTGCTGGTTTGTTTATCTTAAATTACATACATGGACATTAGCAAAAGATAAACAACATATATTAAAGACATCTTGAAATTACTTCCTATTGTCAGATGCCCAATTGCTACAGTACATTAATAGAGAAATGGAGAAACAGAAAGAAAAGTTTTGATAAACAAGAGGACAGTAAATATGTGCAAGGGCACTTTCATACAATTCTTAAATTATTTTGTTTTTATACTTCTCTCAGTGAACCTTTTATCTATAGTGCTACCAGGTTCATTTAATCAGGTATAGAGAAAAATAAGGTTGTTTTCAGTGTCTACAATCACAGCTCAAAACCTGGGTAGGTAGTAAGGAGCACATCTTAAGAAATGGTGGTTTAGATTGGAAGTTCATTTAAAACATATTTTAAACAAGAACATCGGCTACTGCCATCGTATTTCAGAAAAATGGATTCCACTTTCTTCAGGGTTAACATATAAGGAACAATAAGGATACAATATAAAAAAAACATCAAAGATACATATCAATCACATAAAACATGCACACAACAATAGCATTATATTAAAACATAAATCATACTCTCTGGGATATCTAATAAGCCTCATACATAAAATGAATTATTTGGACTAAAAATAATAGTAGTAGAAGTAGTAGTAGTAGCGATAAAATTATTTGGTACTCTATAAAATCTAGTCAAGAAAAATTGATCATGGTGTCATAATTTACAAATAGTATCCTGTGCTTATAACTAATTGCATATGTTTTATTATCTAGCATTTCAGTTATAATCTAAAAAACATCTAATAAAGGGTTAAATAGTCCATTATGGACCTATACAGTCCCTATAAGTTATATAGCTTGTATGACATTAACTAAAATAAGAAAATAAAATAAAAAGAGCCCAATAAGACGAATCATACTTATAAAAAATGTAAGCAAAAAGAGAGTGACAAAACTGGCCTTGAACAATGATTTGTGACAATGGAGGAATGTGATAAAAAGCCTAAACTGAGGCTGGATTTGGGCTGTGGAGAAGGAAATTGAATGTTAAGAATGAACTGAATGTTAAGACCCACATATTTTATTGAGTTGCATAGGAAATAGGCAAATTACAGAACTATATGCGTACGTTCTGTGGTTGGGAGTGGCAGAGCTGTAGTGTAGTGTTAAGCTAGTGGGAGCAGTAAAAAAGAAAGCTCAGAACTCAGCAATAAAGAAAAGAAAATAGTCTAATGAGAGATTGAAGACTATAGGAGATGTGTAAAAAAAAGGCTAAACTGATAGGGGAAAGAAACATTTAAAATGGCTAGATTGTGTAAGGTGGCAATATTGCTGGATACAATGTAGAACCTGGATGGGCTCTTAGTTGTGCAGAAAACAACAAACATGCCATGCAATAGGGAAGCAGAGTGATTTGTAGTTTATGAATGCAAAGTTAAAGTGATGTAACTGTGGCAAACAGGAGGGTAGATACAGCTGTAGCTGAGTGCTGAGTGCTGCAGCCAGCTTCCCTGCTCTCTCTCTGCTGCAAATTGACAGGGAAGGTCTGTGTGAAATCTTATAAAATCACACTCGACCCAAACACCAAACCCCCACCCACAACAGAGAGCTTGAGCAATTAGGAAGCAAGAGATCTTGAGCTAATGAAGGAGTGAGAGGGTCTGAGCCAATTGCAGCATGATAAAGAAAACGTGCTGTATTGCAGAGGACACTGAGAACTGAGAAGTGTAGTTTCTTAAAGAGCAAAGCACAATACCATTAAATGACAGGGGGATGGACTCCAAACTACAAGCGCTAAGATCCTTATCTACAGAGGAGGAAAACAGGACTTTCTTCATTTTCTGGGTGAAGGAGAGAGACTAGATTATTCTTGTGAGTGGATGACGTGTTGAAGGGCTTGCTGTGGGATGAGAAACCGCCTTAGAAAAGCCACGCAGAGAGGTCTTGCTGCTGGTGTCTTACTGAGTACTTCTGAGGAAGGATAGTCCTGCTGCTGCAGCTTACCCAAGGTTGTGAGAGCGTATACCAGAGCCAAGGGACCAAGTATCCAGGACCTGACATCTGGAAACTTCAAGCGTGTGGAACAGGACCTGTTGCCTGCCAGGAGTAGTAAGAGGAGAACACACATTTAACCCTTCGGTACACACACTGCTATACATCCATTTACTCTTAAAGACACAGACTTTTGTGCACCAGAAACAGAGGGCCCCATCGCAAGCCGGCCAACATCAGTATTAAGGTGCCAGGTACTTTGCAACCACCTTTAAGTGGTACCCCACACAGGAACACTCACAAATACCCATATCTGGGATATTTTAATAGAGTGCACTCAAAAGCTTTGTTAATAAGTTACTTTGGTCTAATCCAGCTCAATAGTGGTTAGTCTGAATAAAACTTGGTTTAACACTGTCATAATACTGGTAGGCCTTCAAGTTATAGGCCAGTGTTTAATTTATTCAGTTATACAACCTTACACTGTTTAATTGCTTCATCTACTTCATCTACTTAACCTGCCATCTAATAGTCTAGGTTATCAGGGACTCCTTCAGGGGTACGTGCTACACACAAAAAGGCTGCAAACTGATGAGAGATGCAGTGTTGAAAATTAATGAAAATTTAAAATAATATTAAAGTCTCAAGTTTTTTTAAATACTAAAAATGGTTTACTTACCTGTTCTGTATGATTTTGCACAGAGCAGCCCTGATTCTTCTCTTCTCAGGTCCCCCACCAGCGCTCCTGGCCTTTCTCCCTTGTCAAATGCCCCTATAGCAAGCCTCTTTAGGGGGAGATGAGGGGGGAGCTGCAAACAGAAGGTTTTTTACCTTCATGCATAGTATGCATAAAGGTAAAACCTTCAACTGTCCCCACTAGGCAGCGGGAATGACGATTGCATGGGGCCGGCGGCCATCCGCGATCGCTCCCTGCTGAGAGAGAAAGACGGGTCCCCCCAAAAGTGTAAAGAATGTCAGTTAGGGGTCCGATCTTTCTGCCGCAATGTTGCAGATTGCCGCCATTACTATTAAAAAATAAAAATGACATAAATCTTTCCCCTAGTTTGTAGACGGGATAACTTTTGCGCAAACCAATCAAAATATGCTTATTGTGATTTTTTTTTTTTTTTTACCAAAAATATGTAGCAGACTACAAATTGGCCTAAAAAGGATGAAAAAATTTGATTTTTAATTTTTTTGGGGAATGTTATATAGCAGAATGTGAAAAATATTGTTTTTGTTTTCCATCATATTTTGGAACCATGCAGGATAAAATACACACTACTGGAAAATAATAAAAAAGGAAAAGCTGAATATTACTGTAAATATGTACATTAAAACTGTATGCATACTTTTGTTTGAAACATTTGTAAGCAGACTAGATCGGCGACAGGATTACCCTCTCTGAAACTCCAGGAGTTAGCACCCGGCACGGAAATCCCCGCTACTGCAGGCGGGGCTTCTATGGGCAAAACAAGTTTGTTCCACCTATCCCTGGCTTAATCCAGGTTGGCCCCTCCTCACAGTGTCAGCGGCATTCTGACAAGTGTCAGCAGCGAACGGACTCACCGCCGATGCGCGCGCAACTGCTCCGGCATATGCGCAGTACGTGCGGGTGAAGCCCTTCCGTCCTGACACGTAGGACCACGCTGCACGGTACTGCGCATGCGCGGCCTACATAAAAGACGCGGGGGATCCCAGGAGCGTGCCATTCACCTCCAACGTCTTGGAGAGGAAGCACCTCCTGGAGGACGGCACAAGGACCACACTTGGAAGATCCCACATACACCTCCTTACTTGAAAATGGAACTCACTAGCTAAAGGCTGTAAACAGCCTTTCACAATTTATACTTCATACTTAATGGGACATGGCTTGAAAGAAACTTTTCCTGTGCACTTTATACAGGTCTTTCTAGCGCCATCCGATACCAGCAAAAGTGAGTCATTTTCAATCATATACATAAAATTCTTCATTTTCTGCTGACACTTTTTACGATTAGAGAAACATTGCTTTCCTCCATGTACCCTTTAGAAAATGGAAAGCCCACACTTGAGGGCATAGAAAACCGCGCAGGAAGGCTTTTTGTCTATTCTGGACCATGTAAGTACCCATGAGATTCAGATATTCCAGACACTTAAGCCTACCTAAATAAGAATGATATCAACGCACAAACCATTGGTTTTTTCAGCAAACCCAATCCTTGCTGCCCTCCATCTTTCAGTGATCTTGCTGCTACCCAGGAAAAAGAGAGGTACCCCTAAGCACACTGATCACAAAAAGTCTGCACAAAAAAACAAAATGTAAGCTTTTTTGATTATACAAATATACGAACAATTAAAAGAAACTAACCATGTATATTGAACTAATGATCAATAATATGATTGTAGATATGGTGAATTCTTGATAAAGGCACAAGCCGAACAGGAAGAAGCCGAAACGCGTTGGATTTTAGACGCCCCCTGAACATCCAGAAACGCATGGATGACAGGGAATATGTTTCTAAAGTGACCATAATCACAATTGTCACACCTTTATCTTCTTTCACTTACTCATAGATGGGCTTCTTGCCCAACGAAGCACAATATACTTGTATTAAGTTGAAAATAAATATGTTTTTATGAAAAACTTGAAAATCACATGATTGCATGAATCGCATTGTTTAAAAACTTGCCTCAAAGTCCCACCCCTTACTGGCCTGAGGATTCAGGAACCAAATACTTTTAGACTACAAACCAGGGATGTTGGCACATTACATTTCATGATATACGAATATCAAAACGTATAGCCTTACTAGAGTTCAAAACCAAAACACCCCCATCATAGGATGCACTGATGCACTAATCCACAACTGAAAAACTAAATCAGTCTTGTATAAAGGGTAAACATGTGAATCCCTCATTCGTTTAAACTGTGAGGTGACAGGGAGCCCAGTTTGAAGATCGATCTAGCTTCAATTTACAATAATATTTTTAGCAAGATCTACCTTTCTAGGACCCAGTTGGACCTTCTACACTGTCCAAAATGTCATACAATCAGGTTTCACTCATGTTTTAACAAGATATGTCTGGCAATGGATCTATCTCTTTTAGAGATGATATTGTTAACATGTTCTAATATCTGTAGTACCGACTAATGCCCAGACTGTTTCATCTTCACACACAACTACTTCATCCACCTGAAATATTTCTACCTACAAATAAGAGGCACAGCAACGGTAACTCATTTCACTCCAAGCTATTCAAACTTACACATGAGTGTTCATGTAGGAATTCATTTATTCGAATAACCCCCTCCAGCAGAGACTCTTTCTAAATAAGCATTATATAGACTACTTTTTGCATGATAAACGGTTTCTGAAGACATATCAATTTTTGTCGAACATTTAATCCACAATGATTTAAGCTATACATTGCTACATCTTCCAGCACAATCCTCTATCTAATTTGATTTATTTCCCCAACAGAGATTCATTATTTCAGTTTAAGAGCCAAGACCCTAAAACAAACTTTTGACCCCCAGCAGAACACTGATGCAGTCCAACACTTTGCAGACAACTAGTGCTAAAGCAACTTTAACTGTCATACCCCACTTTAACTGCTCTTCTCAGTTTATCATTTACCTACTCGCCTGCCCTTGCCAACTACAATATGTTGGTTAAGCAATCCAGACATTCTGCCAGGAATTTAAGGAAAACAGATTCAACATTAGAAAACATTACTCTACATTACATAAACCACAGCATCGCTAAGCATTTCTCCACCCCTTACAAAAGAAATGCCTAATAGTCCAGTAGCTGTAATCATTAAACACATTTCTCACTCTATCAACTATAATAGGTTTATTTAGAAATGCCAGAGAGATACTTACTGAACCCACCAGCCTTCCCCACATTGCCTCAATTATGTCATTAATTTGTCCTAAACCCCAAAGATCTGTATATGTTTCTGTTATCCTTCTTTTATTCTTTGTAAGTTTTTGGCACATTCATGGTTGAAACGTGTAAAGCTAGCACCTAACTACTGATGTCACGTCCGGTCACTTGGTTGGAACGCAAACGGGAATGGTGTCCACCACGAGATTCCAGGAAGCAGAGCAGATTGATTTTTAACTGTGAGTGTATTATATTTTATTTAATAAACATCTATCATGGTTTTACACTATGGAGTTTTCTTTTCCTACCTACATGAATACCTACATTGGGAGCCATTTGTATAAGGAGAGCACATAGGAATTTGATATCCAGGAGACCTAGACCTTACCAAGAAGGAATATACCTGACCCCATCAGGAAGACAGATAGGGGTGTGCACCTCAGTGTTTATCCACCAGCTACGCTCATTTCATCCATTGTCTGGTGAGTGGGGTACACAAGAGCGGAGCACAGAGTGAAGCACAAAGATTGTCGTCATCTTTTTTGAGCACTAGCACTTTTGGTATAATTTTACAACACTATCATTGTGGATTATAAGGACTTTCACTTGCCACTTTATATGATATTTTTATTGATTGATTTATGTGCACAGTATTTATTATCACAGTTTTAAGATTGTATAGATGCAATTTTGAATTGTCATACTTTGTTGCATTTTTTTATTAGATGATATGCACTTTTTCAAAAAAATTCATATAATTTTAAAGTTTCATGTAATATAGGAAATTTACAAGTTTTGGCACATGGTATTTTTTTTATTATTTATTTATGAGGAGCAGCGCTGATCTTTATATTATTTTATATTCATGCTTGAGGTTTATTCCAGTTATTAATTCTCATTTTAAATGCAGTTTTAACGGAAGTTGCATTCAGTATTTTTATTTTTTTTTTTGAGATTTGCATTTATAGTTTTACATTATTATTTTTTTTTAATGTTTAATCTTGAAATGAATGTACACAGCAACAAATGTCAAAAGTCTATATATATAACCAAGTGTCCATCAAATCAACTTGTGCAGGTTAAAATGAAAAAAAAAAGTGAAATAAAACCTACACAAGTTGATTGGATTGGTTATATATGGACTTTTGTTGATAAATGTTTTTGTGTATGAGAAGGATTTAGGTAGTGAGCAGCGCTGTGTATACTGTATATTCATTTCATTCTAAGATAATTGATTGCCTTGTCTCAGCTGTAGCTCATAATAAGGTGGTATTCACAGCACATATATTTTACACACAAATGTATCCATTATTATTTTTTTAGAAACACAATTATTTAGAATAATATTACACTAAATTTTTCCACAGAGCTGGATTTAGTATATATATTTTTTAATTTTGAATCTTGTATTCTACATTTAGTTGGGTTAATACACTTAAAGAAAGTCCTTAAATTGTATTTACCTCTTGAATAGGGATGATCGAACGGTTCGGGTCGACCATCGGTTCGACCCGAACATTGGCTGTTCGAGGTTCGGCCGAATTTAGAACTTTTTGCTGAAAAAGTTTGAAATTCAGTAACCAGAACCGACCAAAATGCAATGGGACAGGAAATGGGCTTTAAAAGCCAGTGATTGGACCACAACCATTAGTAAAAGCCAATTGAGGGGGCAGGAGAATGCTAGGAATGTGATTGGAGTGACTAGGGGGTCCCTAGGCCAATCATTAGTGAATACGCCCCCCCCAGTATATAAGATAGCCCCGGCAAATTCCTAGCATTGTAATACAGGGACATGGAAGAGAGTGGAAGCAGTTCTGTTAATTTTGCTTCAAAAGTGTCATTTAGCATTTATTAGTGTGAGGAAAGGGATATCTAGTGTAGTAAGGGGGCTTTTTTCCACTTTAGTTAGATGCAAAAATTTAGTTTCTGTAGGGAAAGTGTTAAGTGCCAGGGTGACCGTAATGTAGTGTAGGGTGAACTGACTCTGACTGCTATGGCAGGGTGACCAAACCCTTCCATATCAGGGTGACCGCTATAGAGAAAAGATCCTTTCTCTTAGGTCACATTCAGAGCACTGATATGGCTTCTCAACGGTCAGCCTGCTTTTTGGCTGCAGGCGTTTATAGGGATTTTTTGAGGACATGTTTGAAGTCAGGCATGACATCTGAACATGTGTATAGGGGGTATATATATATATACACCCATGTATGTATATATACACCTGCACATATATAGGTGTGAAAGGAGCAGAACACTATACTTGCGCTAATTAAATAATTAACACCAATATGGCTCTGCTCCTATAACACCTATATATGTGTAAGTATAAAATACATATAAGTTTGTGTGTACATATATACACCTATACAGAAGTTCAGATGTTTTGCCTGCCTCCAAAGAACCCAAAAAAATGCCCAAAAAAATGCCAGCGCCAAAAAAAAACGCCCAGGTGTGTTTTTGCAGCTGGCGTTTTTTTGGCATTTTTTGGGGTCTTTGGAGGCAGGCAAAAAACATCTGAACTTCTGTATAGGGGTATATACACACACACACTTATATGTATTTTACACTTACACATATATAGGTGTGATAGGAGCAGAGCCATATTGGTGTTAATTATTTCATTAGCGCAAGTATGGTGTTCTGCTACTTTCACACCTATATATGTGTATGAATCCCAATCCCCCCTTAAATTGGCAGAGCCGATTGACATTACTACAGAGCATTGCGCAGCGGTAGCCAATCACGGCGCGCCACGTGGTCCTCTGTGTGCGGGGCGGTCCGCCCTCCGCTGTGCAGCGTCTGTTGCCGTCATGGAAATCATGACGCTGGGGCACGCATGCGCATTGGAGCGGCCTCGGCTCGGAGAGGGCGGGGGGAGGTGCGGGCTATTGGAACGGAGAACAGACTAGGTGTGCACTCATACACAGGCAGAGTGCACACCCAGAGGTTATCGGGCAAGAAAAAGGAGACAAAAGAAATGAAAACAACTGTAAAGCAAATACAAGAAAGACAGAGTATGGAGGAGGGAGAAAAAGGATTTAAAGAGGAAAAACAAAATGAGAAAAAGAAAAAAAAATGAATAAAAATGAAAGATGGTTGCTCAAATGTATGTATGCAGGAGGAAAGGGAAGCGGAAAAAGTAGCAGTGAAAGGAGAAAGACAAGAAAGGGGGAAAAAAAAAAAAAAAAAGGTCCGAGATACTGTTGTGGAGAAGTTTAAAGCTGGATTTGGATACAAAAAGATTCCCCAAGCTTTAAACATCCCAAAGAGCACTGTACAAGCGATAATATTGAAATGGAAGGAGTATCAGACCACTGCAAATCTACGAAGCCCTGGCCGTCTCTCTAAACTTTCAGCTCATACAAGGAGAAGACTGATCAGAGATGCAGCCAAGAGGCCCATGATCACTCTGGATGAACTGCAGAGATCTACAGCTGAGGTGGGAGACTCTGTCCATAGGACAACAATCAGTCGTATACTGCACAAATCTGGCCTTTATGGAAGAGTGGCAAGAAGAAAGCCATTTCTTAAAGATATCCATAAAAAGTGTCGTTTAAAGTTTGCCACAAGCCACCTGGGAGACACACCAAACATGTGGAAGAAGGTGCTCTGGTCAGATGAAACCAAAATCGAACTTTTTGGCAACAATGCAAAACGTTATGTTTGGTGTAAAAGCAACACAGCTCACCCCCCTGAACACACCATCCCCACTGTCAAACATGGTGGTAGCAGCATCATGGTTTGGGCCTGCTTTTCTTCAGCAGGGACAGGGAAGATGGTTAAAATTGATGGGAAGATGGATGGAGCCAAATACAGGACCATTCTGCAAGAAAACCTGATGGAGTCTGCAAAAGACCAAAAGAGACTGGGATGGAGATTTGTCTTCCAACAAGACAATGATCCAAAACATAAAGCAAAATCTACAATGGAATGGTTCACAAATAAACATATCCAGGTGTTAGAATGGCCAAGTCAAAGTCCAGACCTGAATCCAATCGAGAATCTGTGGAAAGAACTGAAAACTGCTGTTCACAAACGTTCTCCATCCAACCTCACTGAGCTCGAGCTGTTTTGCAAGGAGGAATGGGCAAAAATTTCAGTCTCTCGATGTGCAAAACTGATAGAGACATACCCCAAGCGACTGTAATCACAGCAAAAGGTGGCGCTACAAAGTATTAACCTAAGGGGGCTGAATAATTTTGCACACCCAATTTTTCAGTTTTTTATTTCTTAAAATAGTTTGAAATATCCAATAAATTTAGTTCCACTTCATGATTGTGTCCCACTTGTTGTTGATTCTTTAAAAAAAATTACAGTTTTATATCTTTATGTTTGAAGCCTGAAATGTGGCAAAAGGTCAAAAAGTTCAAGGGGGCCGAATACTTTCGCAAGGCACTGTAAGTATGTGAGTATATTTACCCCTACACAGAAGTTCTGATGTTTTGCCTGCCTCCAAAAAAATGCCCAAAAAAACGCCTGCGCCAAAAAAAAAGCCCAGGTGTGTTATTGCAGGGGTTTTTTTGGGCATTTTTTGGGGTTCTTTGGAGGCAGGACATCTGAACTTCTGTATAGGGGTATATATACACACCTACACATATATAGGTGTGAAAGTAGCAGAACACTATACTTGCGCTAATGAAATAATTAACACCAATATGGCTCCGCTCCTATCACACCTATATATGTGTAAGTGTAAAATACATATAAGTGTGTGTGTATATATACCCCTATACAGAAGTTCAGATGTTTTGCCTGCCTCCAAAGACCCCAAAAAAAGCCAAAAAAAACGCCAGCTGCAAAAACACACCTGGGCGTTTGTTTTTGGCGCTGGCGTTTTTTTGGGCATTTTTTTGGGTTCTTTGGAGGCAGGCAAAACATCTGAACTTCTGTATAGGGGTATATATATATATTTATATATATATATATATATATATATATATATATATACACACACACTTATATGTATTTTACACTTACACATATATAGGTGTTATAGGAGCGGAGCCATATTGGTGTTAATTATTTAATTAGCGCAAGTATAGTGTTCTGTTCCTTTCACAGTTCTGATGTTTTGCCTGCCTCCAATAACCCCCAAAAAATGCCAAAAAAATGCTTGATACTAAACAGGCAAGCTGTGAAAATAGCGGAGCCATATCCCTGTTCTATAAGTGACATAATACAAACTATCTTTTTTTTTTTTATGGTTCTGGACATGCTACAGAGCTGAAACTTCACAGGTACACTTTTTAGACCCCCCAGATACTAAATCCAATTTAATTTAATTAGATTTAATTAGATTAGATTTTTAATTAGATTTTTTCAATAATTGGCTCTCTATCAAAAATGACAATTTTTAAGGACTTTTTTTGTGTGATTAATAGTCCCTGGGGCATGACCCAGAACCCTAGGCACTTTTTAGGGGCATTTATTGGGTTTTAGGGCTTCAAAATGGTGTTTTTTGATTACAGAAGTTCGGGTCCCATTGATTTCAATGGGGTTCTGAAATCGGGGCCGAACTTTCGGGAAGTTCGGATGTTCTGGCCGAACCGAACTTTTGAAAAGTTCGATCATCCCTACTCTTGAACGCCACTCCCTTTTAGATAAAAGTGTATTCTTAAAAGTGTATGTCTAGTAACCTCTTCAGCCTGGAAGGTTTACTACCCTTCATGACCAGGCCATTTTTTGCAATATGGCACTGCTTCACTTTAACTGACAATTGCGCAATCATGAGATGCTGTAAACAAATAAAATTGTTGTCCTTTTTTCCCACAAATAGAGCTTTCTTTTGGGGGTATTTGATCACCTCTGTGGTTTTTATTTTTGCGCTATAAACAAAAAAATGCGGACAATTAAAAAAAAAAAAAACAACAATATTCTTTACTTTATGCTATGAAACATACTCTATAAGAAATGTGAAAAATCTATTTTTTTTCATTAGTTTAGGTCAATATGTATTCTGCTACATGTTTTTGGAACAAAAAATCCCAATAAGCATATATTGATTGGTTTGTGCAAAAGTTACAGTGTCTACAAGCTATGGGATATATTTATGGAATTTTTTTTTAATTATTTTTAAATGTAATGGCGGAGATCAGCAATTTTTAGCGGGACTGTGACATTGCGGTGGAAAATCCTGACACTAAGTGGTGCTTTTTGGGGACCAGTGACACTAATACAGTGATCAGTGCTAAAAAAAAATGCACTGTCACTGTACAAATGGCACTGGCAGGGAAGGAGTTAACATCAGGGGCGATCAAAGGGTTAAATGTGCTCCTATGGAGTGCTTTCTAACTGTGTGTGGGGTGCTTTGACTGGGAGAAGACATATATCTGCATTCCTGCTTAGCAGAAACGCAAGATCTCCATTTTCCCCTCTTACAGAACGACGGTCTGCTTTTTTTACATAGGCAGACCGCCATTTTGCCTGTCCTGAGAATGATCACCGGGTCCGGCTAACCAACATCTCTGATCCCTAAACTCATAAAATATTTATCCATCCTACAACTGTAAAACAAGGATTTTATAAACACTCATATAAATGAATGAGAGAGGAAAAGGAGACCATCAAAGAGCAAATTATTTATTAAAGGTTAAAGACAAAAGCCAATAAGATCACTCACACAATGCTTGCCCAGTACCAAGGTATGTCAGCTCAATTTCTCCCAGACTGAAATACTCCAGAACACAAACTCCATGTGTGTAAGCACCTGCCCACAAAGCGTGATGGCGTCACACCTGTCTACCCTCACCCAACTAGTTACATAAGAGACGGACTTCCTCAGGAGCAGTAGATGGTCAAAATCCAAATAGCACTTTGTTGGAATATAAGAGAAAAACAACCTCACCTACAGAGAACATATGCAAAAGAAAACATATAAACTCAACAAAGATAACAAAAAGATAACAAAAAAGATATAACAGTAGTGGAAAATGAAACAAGGGCACCAGTGATTTAAAGAGATTGTAAAGAAAAAAATGTTATATTAAAAAAATAACAAACATGCCATACTTACCTGCTCTGTGCAGTGGTTTTGCACAGGGCAGCCCTAATCTTCCTCTTCTCGGGTCCCCCGCCAGTGCTCTGGGCCCCTCCTCCTTGCTGGGTGCCCTCATAGCAAGCCCCTTGCTGTGGGAGCACTTGTGCATGCTCACTCCTGAGCTAGCTCTCTGCATCCATAAGACACAGAGAGCATGACTCAGCCCTGCCCCCTGCTCCCGCCTCACTGGCTGTGATTGACAGCAGCAGGTGCCAATGGCTTCTGCTGTTGCATTTCAGCCAATCAGGAGGGGGAGTCCCAGGAGAGCTTCGGGTCTCGTGCAGATCGCTGGATCTAAATCTAGCTTAAGTAAGTATAAGGGGGGGGGGGTTGAGGGGGAGCTGCCTACAAAAGGTTTTTTTTATCTTCTTGCATAGAATGCATGAAGGTGAAAAGCCTTTAGCCTTCACAACCAATTTAAGGCAAGAGTGTCCCTCATTTAGTCACTAGGTTGTCCTATCAATAATAAGCACTTATAATATTATTTTTCAAATTCTTTACTTTCTTCTATTTGCAAAATAATTGTTATAATGTAACAGTAGCTGTGGTTTATGTCATTTAGCTTTATTAGGAGCTTAGATTATTATGTGTGTTCTAAGGAAGCTTATATAATAGTATTTGCTGGCTAGAATTTAAGATCATATAGATTATACAATAAAAAGACAGATGTAAAGCAGAGTGTACTCGCAATTACCTCAATTAATTCATGGTGTTAATGTCAAATGTAGTTTTCCTTATTAAGTATTGATTTTTAGCATTTAAGTAGCAGGAGGGCCTATTAGGTGAAATTACATTATGGATCTATTTGACAAAAACTCAAATCTCATGTGAATTATTGTTTCTTCTAATATCTGTGGCCACAGTAATTGTACTAGAAAATATTAACTTGCTAAGTGAGTTGTAGCCTTATCTATACTTTACTTGTGGTTGTGGATAAGAAGTGTATCCACAAAACTTAAGTGGAAGGGCTCAAATCGCACTAAATAATTTGGCGTGTTGTTTGGAAGCCTCCAAGGCACACCCATGATGCAGTACTTATAGTATTTGTTACCTGACTCATTATTGGATAATCTTCCCTTCTGTTACTTCTCTGGCCCTTACAATCACCCTTAACCCCTGCCACACTATTAGTGTCATACACATTGAAGAATGTGTACACCGCTCAGATCAGTGAACCACGAGCTATTCATCGTGGGTGCCGGCCCCGGCTCGCTACCGTGTGATCGTGGAAATAGAAGAAAAGTCGGCTGCACACCACCAAATGTTTGAATCAAATGAAGTTCTTCATTGCAAAAGCCAAACACGAACAGGATACATGGATACGGGAGGACATGTTTCACACGTGTCAACCATACACATTGCCCTACTGCAAGGTTGTTAATTATAGATGGTGCACATATTAGTTCTTATATATTGATAAAATATTTGTTATGTAAAAATTCTGCCTGTGGAACTCATAGGTCAGAAACATATCACTAAATATACATTAAGGCTAGGTTCACATCACTGCATGTAATAAAGAAGCGTAAAATCACGTACGTTCCCACACACAGGGAAACATGCTGTTCTTTAGTAGATACACAGAGGTGCCATTAATTCTCAATACCACCCCATACCTCAGCAAACACGTGTTTTCGTTTGTGCCAAATCTTACTTTGTGCCAAAGCACCATGTGGTTGGGTACAGCTCAAGTTTAAAAAAAGGTTGGGGACCTCTTTGCCCACATTTCTCATATAAAGGGCAGCCAAATGAAATGAATGGGTTACCCCATATGCAGCATGCAGCCGCACAGATGTGAAGTGAGACTAAGGCTGCAGATTATCTTTAGTAGTCAATTAGTTGCTTTATTTAAACTCAGTTTATAGTGGTTTGTGTATATTTGCTTAAATTATTATGATTAATACAGCTCCAACTATTTGTATCTTTTCCAACTCTTTTAAATAAGCATTTTATCCAGGCAATATTTGGAGCAAGTGTTCTTTTATTGTTCTTTTTCACCTGTACAGCAATATGGAGAAGGAGACATTAGCGTTTTATTCTTCTCTCTCTACTGAGATACTGATGTTATGCTGCACCATTCTCCTCTGGCCAGCAGGGGGAGAGCTAATGCCAAGCCAGCCAAAAGACTTCTATGCAAAGCCCTGTGAATCCTGGGAATTGTAATTTGAGACAGCAGCCATATAGTGGGATGATTAGACTCCTTACAACACACATCCCTTTAGGCACTGTGCAGTAAGAGAAATGGAGAGATGATTTTTTATTAAACTGCACATGAAATCTCTTCCTCTTGCCACCAAGGAAGTTAGAGAGCAAGCACCTCTGTCTACATATAGTCTATTCAACTTTCTATCTTCTGTCGACCTGGACACCAGGAGCAAAGAGAGACATGGATAATGGAACTTTAAACGTGTCTTCCAGGAAATACCACAGCAAAAACACTTTATTACAAGTTTTCAAACATTGTAAAAAGTATAGAAAATACATTAATGCCATCATTTTCCATCAATAAAGTAACACTTATCAAATTAAAGCTTGATGGTGTTTTAGCTTCACCTTATAGTCATAAATAAGTGTTATGGATCTACACATTTCACTAGAGAAACACAGTAGCTTCATCAGAATGCAATAACTAATGTGACTAAACAAAAACTAGTAATGGCAGCGATCAGTGATTTTTAACAGGACTCTGACATTGCGGCGGACAAATCTGACACTAAGTGACACTTTTTGGGGACCAGTGACACCAATACAGTGACCGGTGCTAAATAAAATGCACTGTCACTGTACTAATGACACTGGCAGGAAAGGGATTAATATTAGGGGCAGTTAAAGGGTTAAGTGTGCTCCTAGGAATTGATTTCTAACTGTGTGGGGGTGGCCTAACTATAAGAACACAGAGATCTGTGTTTCTGCTTAGCCGTCTCCTTAGAGTGTGTTCTGAAGATTATGTTTCCCTCATGATCGCATGATGTGCTCATCGTCTGGGATGGTGATGTGGATACAGTGGGCAGTTTTGTATCCTACTGCAATTCCAATCAGTTTGGAATAAAGTTCACACATGTAGTGGATACACATTCTTTAGTTTTTCTAGATCTGGAGTTGTCCTGGGATCATGAGGGCAACATAATCTCCAGAACACACTTCAAGGAGACGGCAGGCAAAAAGGTTATCAGAAGGAGCACATCCAAAAGGCGATAGATCAATAAAGGGGCGGGTGTGGAAACAGGAGGTCCAATGAACTAAATCAAAAGCCTCGGGACATATTGTTCATCACCAGGTTCAATGATCAATATTGAACCATTAAGAAGGCCATCTAAAAATAGGCAAAAGATATTCCTCTGTTTTTGAACATGGTAGGATCCTATAAAGGTATATTAAATAGATGTAAGTCCTGTGCATTCGTGCACCATGGGAAAAAGATGTTCACTAGGAGGGATGGGCGGTCCTTTATTATCCAGCAATTCATTTGCTGTAGGACCCAATTTTTAGTATATGGATTAAGGAGTCCTTGTGGTTTGCTCTGTGTGGGCAGGACGGTCCAGGCCATGCGAAACAGGTGTGGGGAGCATCAACGCTACAAAGAGCAAAGAAAGGGCTAACACAGTGTCCCTCATCATTTTTGTCAGATGCATGGAGGTAGTACGTTAGGCCTCCTTGGCATTGAGGCTATATCCATGTCCCAGCCTGAAGGGGAAAGGGTCTCATGGCTATGTATGCAGGAAACCTTTTGGATTTTTACGCTTAATTCGACGTCCCCTGAGGGGTTAAATGAGGAATTGGGGTTAGTACCCTCATTTAGGGTCCAGTTAGGGGCTTGTTACATTCTACTATTAGTGTTAGATATGATCCCATGCCCTAGTGGTATAGAGCTGTTTTTCTGGAATAATGAGGAATTGTTATACCTGTCAGCCAGGGTTATGAAATACATAAAACATTTTTTTTTTACAGTATACACTTTTTTTAAAATATATTTTTATAAATGATGTTCTTATTTTTATTATTATATTTATTTTTATTTACAATTTTATAATGTATTTATGGTTGTTTTTAAGCTCCAATCACTGGTTTCCTTGTAAGTATTCCTCTCCTGGTATGGCCCCTTTAAGAAGAGGGGCATGGGAGGGGCTATTGTAGTTAAATTGCTGCTGGTTGCCAGTGTGGGCATGACCTGAGGAAGAAGGCCACGCCTCTGAAACATGCTGTCATAGCAACCAACTTGGTCATTCCCCGTGTCTTCCGGGAGTTCCCCACTCTCATGCTCAAGCGCAGCACCGATTTGTCCGGGTTCAGGCGCACCCCAGTCCACATGCTCAGAGATTTACACAGGAGAATCTAGAAGCCACTGCTTGGGGTTGGAGGTGGAGGCTGTCGGCTTCTTGCAGCGGTGACCCAGGAGAGGGATATAGATCTACATGCCACACTCTTCAAATGCTTGATTTGTACTCCTAAATATGAGTTGTATTTTAACAAGCTTCCTGCTTCTTCTAAATAAAAAACTGTATTATGCTAGGGCGGCCATGCGCTCTTCTCCTTTTTTACCTTGTCCACTCAGAACAGGCCTTACCATGGTCGACCAAAGAAGTTGAGTGCACGTGCTCAGTGTCATATCCAGAGGTTGTCTTTGGGAAATAGAGGTATGAGTGCTGCCAGCATTGCTGCAGAGGTTGAAGGGGTGGGGGGGTCGGCCTGTTAGTGCTCAGGCCATACACTGCATCAAATTGGTCTGCATGGCTGTCGCTCTGGGAGCAAGACTTTTCTAAAGATGATACAGAAGAAAGCCTGCAAACAGTTTGCTGAAGACAAGCAGACTAAGGACATGGATTACTGGAACCATGTCCTGTGGTCGTACGAGACCATGATAAACGTATTTGGTTCAGATGGTGTCAAGCGTGTGTGGTGGCAACCAGGTGAGGAGTAGGGATAATCAAACTTTTGAAAAGTTTGGTTCGACCAGAACACCCGAACTTCACGAAAGTTCGGGTCCGGATTCCAGAACCCCATTGAAATCAATGGGACCGAACTTCGGTAATCAAAAAACACCATTTTGAAGCCCTAAAACCCAATAAATGCCCCTAAAAAGTGCCTAGGGTTCTGGGACATGCCCCAATGACTATTAATCACACAAAAAAGTTCTTAACAATTGTCGTTTTTGATAGAGAGCCAATTATTGAAAAAATTATTTAAAAAAAAAAAGAGATTTCTTTGGATTTAGTGTCTGGGGGTCTAAAAAGTACCTGTACCTGTGAAGTTTCAGCTCTGTAGCATGTCCAGAACCAGAAAAAAAAGATAATTTTTCTTAGAATTTTTATTAGCGCAGGGATGGGGTTCCGCTACTTTCACACCTGGGCGTTTCTGTTTCAGGCGTTTATTGGGCATTTTTTGGACATCTTTGGAGGCAGGCATGACATCTGAACTTCTGTATAGGGGTATATATACACACACACACACATATATATATATATACACATACACACATATAGGTGTGAAAGTAGCGGAACCCCATCCCTGCGCTAATGAAATTATTTGCAGGGATGGGGTTTTGCTCCTATCACACCTATATGTGTGTATGTGTATATATACATATATGTGTGTGTGTATATATACCCCTATACACAGTCACTATCATCCCTAGTGAGGAGTACAAAGACAACTGTGTCTTGCCTACAGTCAAGCATGGTGGTAGGAGTGTCATGGTCTGGGGCTGCATAAGTGCTGCCGGCACTGGGGAGTTACAGTTCATTGAAGGAACCATGAATTCCAAAATGTACTTTGACATACTGAAGCAGAGCATGATCCCTTCCCTTCGGAGACTGGGCCGCAGGGCAATATTCCAACATGATAACGACCCCAAACACAGCTCCAAGATGACCACTGCCTTGCTAAAGAAGTTGAGGCTAAAGGTAATGGATTGGCCAAGCATGTCTCCAGACCTAAACCCTATTGAGCACCTGTGGGGCATCCTCAAATGGAAGGAGGAGGAGTGTAAGGTCTCTAATATCCACCAGCTCCGTGATGTCGCCATGGAGAAGTGGAAGAGGACTCCAGTGGCAACCTGTGAAGCTCTGGTAAACTCCATGCCCAAGAGGGTTAAGGCAGTGCTGGAAAATAATGGAGGCCACACAAAATATTGACCCTTTGGGCTCAATTTGGACATTTTCACTTAGGGGTGTACTCACTTTTGTTGCCAGCAGTTTAGACATTAATGGCTGTATATTGAGTTATTTTGTGGGGACAGCAAATTTACACTGTTATACAAGCTGCATGCTAACTGTATGCTAACTACTTTACATTGTAGCAAAGTGTAATTTCTTCAGTGGTGTCACATGAAAAGATATAATAAAATATTTACAAAAATGTGAGGGGTGTACTCACTTTTGTGAGATACTGTAGATGCATGAATGTTCTCCTTAGGTTACCAAGAACTTTCCTCTAGCCCATTTTCTTCCCATTGATCTAGATACTGTAATTTGTTCATAAAGATCCTTGAATCAAGAATTTTCTCAACCACAACTAATTCTTCACCTTTCACTTCAATAGGTGGAAGGGGTGGGTGAATTCTCCCAGAGAAGGGGTTTTTATGAAATGATTTTAGCAAGGATACATGAAACATGGGGTAAATCTTCATACTGTCAGGAGGTTTTAGGCGAAAAGTGACTGGGTCAATTTGAGCTGAAATCTGTAAAGGTCCCACAAACTTCTGGCCCAGCTTTGCACATGGAACATGTATCTTCAAATTTTTGATTGATAACCAAACCACATAAAAGGTAGAAAGTCATCTGCAATGTCTGTCAGCAGCTTTTTTGCAATATTCCTGAAACTCCTTCAATGTCTTGTTTAATTTTTTCTGAATCGCCTGCAATGTAGTTAATCTGTTGGTAACAGCTGGAAGTTGAGATAGGGAGATCAGGAACACAAACTGGATCATACCGAATGTTTAAGGAAAAAGGACTTTGAGCAGTGAAGCTATGTTTAGAAAAGCAAATAAGCAAATAGCAAATATAAGCAAATTATTGCCATAGGAAGATAGTACATCCTGTCATCCTAAAGATAACTGACAAAACATCAAAGCTACTGCTCCAGAGTTTGATTGGTCCTCCCAGTCTGATCATTAGACTAGATATGAAACGCAAAGGACAGATTCATTGTAACACCTAACACTGAGCAAAAGCTTTTCCAGAATTTAAACACTGCACTCCTCCATGAGAATGTCTTGGAACTTGTGGACTCTTGGAAGTTCTGTTGAGGCCGTCTTATACATTCAGAGCTGCCTTCATGGAGAGGCTCAGATCAGACAACATCATTGATAAGGCATCACCCTCATCATCTCTTGACCCAGGTTGATACAAGATAATGAATATTGTAAAAAAATGGTGAAAACCAAAGGAAACTGCGCAAAAGAATAATTATGTGATGAGGCTAGATAGCCACATAAACTGGTGAAACTTGAAAAATACACTCCCAGGGAGTGCGAGTCTGGGAGAGAGAGGCGGCGCAAAATCTAAAAACCGCAGAGGTGATCAAATACCACCAAAAGAAAGCTCTATTTGTGGGAAAAAAGGAAATCAATTGTATTTGGGTACAGCGTCGCACGACCACGCAATTTTTCGTTAAAGTAACACAATGCCGAATCACAAAAAATGGCCTGGTCCTATGTGACCCCCTATAATCAAGGGGTCATATACTTCTGGTAAGAAGTACCTTGTATGAACACTGGTTGAAAGTGTAGAGGTGGAGGCTCTTAACACTTCTATCAAGTCTATGCTTTTATCATATTCATTGTTGCTGCTATATGGACTTTTATTGATATTAAGCAATCTTAGAGACTTTTTAACATCCACATTGATATTTATATTTATATTTGCACTGGCACATTATCATATGTCACATGTTGAGCGCAATATACCTACCTTTTAAAAGATAATGAATATGACCCTGGAAAAAGAATAGAGACAAACATGCTAGTCTACAAGACAATCTCTTGGCAGAAGGAATTAATTCCAAATGTTTATGATCAGTAAGAAGAACAGTTACAGGACGATAAGCCCCTTCTAGCAGATACTTCTATTCAGGAAATGCTTCCTTAATTGCCAGCAACTTTTTATTCCCAATAGCATAATTTATTTTGGCTGAAGACATTAAACCAGATAATAAGCACAAGGATGAAGCTGCATCTTTTCTCTTCTTCACTGAGAAAGGATAGCTCCCATGGCAGAGTCAGAAGCATCCATTTTTATGATAAAAGGTAGGTCAGAATCAGGATGTACCGATACTGGCGCACCCCTTTCTTTGTCAGTTGTGCAATCAATGCAATCACCTTAGAGATGTTTCTTATGAATTTTCTGTAGAAGTTGACAAATCCAACAAATTGTTGTATTTTCTAATGCTTCTAGGGGAATGCTTCTATATAAGAATATTTATTCACAAGACATGTACTCACAATATATGATCAAACTGGAAATGACACAAAAATATAACTCTACATAAAATACAAACTTAAAACGATAAATGCAATGTGAAATGTAGCTCAATGATGAAAGTAAAAATGAAACAAGATAACCTTTTCTCCAGGTATAGCATAAACCATAGGTAAGTATTCTATATAATCAGATCACAATTGTCTGCGAATTGCGCAGCCGAAAGTCACTCCACTGCAGATGGAGCGAGAATAAGCTGTACAACACGGGAGACTAAATCGCCAATATGCGCTAAATCTGATATTAATAAAAATGTATAAAAACAAAAATCAGCTTTTTAGAGAAAAATCTACTATGGTTTATACGGCTGGGATTGTAATCGTATTACCCTTAAATATGCAATATAAAACATATAAGGAAGGCAATAAACAATATTGAATAAAATCAAATAAACAGCAAGGTATATTTACCACACTTAAGATGGCTGCTAGCTTCAAATGGTCGTTACCAGAGTCCTTAAGATGAATGCCTTCTTAAAATGGTGGCCAGTTAGGGAGGAGTTTCGTTTGGCATCCCTCAAGGTTTCAGATAAATGATGGAGCAAGATGGAGTATGTATAGATGAGTATATAGATGGATGTGAGTAGCGTGTGTGTTGTAGGTGTAATGTATGTTGTCAGTACTGTAATGATGTGTCTCTCACATCTGGGTTCTCCTTTTTATATGGTATTAAACAAAGGACTATTACAATTACCATAAGTTAAACCCAGAGGGATGAAACTTTATCCCCATTGGTTGGGACATTCTACCCATTAACTGATGAGGTCATAGTCACGCCTCTTTAATTAACCCAATACTTTGGATAATAAAATTAAAGCATGATTTTGTTATATTTAAGAGTAGTCATAAAACACAACATAAAAACTTGTCCATACTCTCAGTACATACATAAATGTCCATCTAATATCTCCATCACTCATCTTGGCAGAGATTGGATCTGGTAACACCATTTATAAGATTATATTTTTAATACAATATATATATTTATATTGGAAAATACTGAGTTACCCCGGGACTGCATTTAGTAGCATCTCCAAAGGGGGCAGCATTGCATTGCTTATTAAATTCAGTATAAAACAATAAGACCACTATTATTATCTGATGACCTTTTTGACCTCTGGCTAGTAAAAATCCATTAATTATTTGAATTCAGTCATACACTTCAGACTCTTAGGCTAGTATTGTAGGATTTATATCACCTAGCCAAGACTGAAACAAATCTTATACAAACACTCCCTATAAGTGAAGCAATTTAAATGGAATTAATACTTCTTTGTCTAAGTAAGATTATTATGTGCAAGAATATAAAACCAAAATGTGATATAACATTCCTAAATATATATGTATACATATAGGTATCATTATTACTCATATTTACTTACACACGATATAATGTATGTTCAAAACTTATATAGTTTAAATGTCTGATAGAGTACACTGGACTATTATCCATTGTTAAAAAAATACTGATAAGATTACAAGCGAAACTGGCCATTACTGACTGTTGGTGTCTGGCTAAAATGACCCTTATCTGATGAGATGTCCATGTTCCACTTATTTATGACTACATAGGTAGACAGAATTTTCTGTTGAAACCATAGACCCTCTGTAAAAGACATCTTGTTTAAAAGAACATTTGAACTTTCATTCACCTTCAAACAAGATGGAAGCTGTGCTGTTCACAATCTATATATATAAGACTGAATATACATGTAGCTTTTAATAATTCTATTTTTTTTCTTTTATTTAATTACCCCCCAATAATCCTGACAGAAGGCCAATCCACTACTGCTTTATTCTTCTTGGGATCCATGTTCACTCCTTTTGGAGAAATAATATATCCCAAGAACAGATCTGGATTTGCTCAAACTCTTTTCTCCAGTTTAATAAACAGTCAGTTATTACTTAATCTTTCAAAGACAATGCAAGCATGCTTGCTATGCTCCTCCAGGTTATCATAAAATATGAGAATATTATCCAGATATGCAACCACAAACTGGTCCAACAAATCACAAGTAACGTTATAGGGGAAATGTTGAAAAGTTACAGGAGTTTTGCAAGGCCAAAAGACTTAACCAAGGACTCAAAATGCCCATATCTGTTTCTAAAGGCAGTTTTCCATTTGTTGCAAATGCAGACAAGGTTATACAACAAAGAATATGGCTGCCCCTGCAGGAGACGTTGAGTGTCTAATAAAGCCCTACTCTAAATTCTCATCAAGCCATTCCCCTCCCTGCACTTAGGACCATGCCGATCGCTGTGTTTGCTCGTTGGGCCCTGTCCCCATTGATGGTGGGCATAGCTGTTCATGTGCCACATTGTTTTGGCTGTGCCGCGGCACTCATCCTCTACTTTGGGCTTCTGCGGCATGGTTCTGTGTGGAGATCCGCTGCGGCGTTTTGGTGCAATTGAGTGCACCTGATCGAATATTGATATTAGTCTAAACAGGTACTAACATCTGATTTATTGATTGGACATAGTGAGGAGTCCCTGCCTAGCCCCCACTCTTGGGTCCCGCCTCCATGGGTTTTAAAAGGGGGGTGGGGGTTGATGGGTTGATGGGGGCTCACATTTGTGGCTGGCAGGGTCTCGGGAGACCCAGGCATCGGACGTAGGGACTGACCTTATTCAATTCTGATTGAACCCATGAGCTATACCTACTAATGGGAGAACTTCTCTGAATAAGTGGTAAGCTGCTTATCTTCATCCCTGACAGTAAGCCCCTATCTTGAGAGACCATCTGCATTTTTGTTTATAGAGTCTCTCTATTCAAATGGGTGTGACTCATCTGGGTCTAATGTGTTCTTACTTTCGTCTTTGTTTTTTTTCCTTTTCTCTCCCCCATTTACACTTCTATTTGCTGGGTGTGTTTATTATCCACTGTTACCTCTAGCACACAGACACTTTGTGTGTTGAACCTGGAGTGATCTCTGATTTTATCTCTGAATTTCATCTTGATATCGGGCAAGTGGCAATTTTTGGCAGTTCTGTGGTCTTTAATGTAGCTGATTTTTGTCTCCCCCCTAACTGGAATGCATCTTCTTTACAGTTGATATGTCAGGTATGTTTGTTTTTTCATTTTATGTTTTTCTTTTATGTCTACAATTTATTTAGATACTTTTCCCCTCTTTCATCCCCCTCCCCTACTTCCTTTTTTTTTTTTTTTTTTTTTGTGGTTTTCCAGTTTTTGATAGCCCCCTACTGGTTGTAATATGCTATGTGTGTATTTATCTATGTATATGTTTTTTTGTGTATATACATATATACTTTTCTCTATTTTTAGTTAACAGATATTTGTGAAATTAATGTGGACAAACAAATAGTCCAGAAGAAGAGGGTCAGATGTGCCGCGAAACATGCCGTCAAACAGTCTTGTACTAATTTCCATTAATAACACAGTATTATATGTGTTCAATATTCCTATTGGGGCGCTATTTGGCCCTTTGGTGTAATGTATGCTTGTATATTGTATTGATCTTTTGTAATAATAAAAATGACTATGTATATATTTTTTTAATATACTTTGTAGTTTGCATTTATTTAGGAGTCATCATTTAAAGGCCCATTTCTTGCCCAAACCTCTTTCTTGCCCCTCTCCTCTGGTGGTGAGATTGGGGTTAATATTGGGGTTTTTATATATTTTTCTAGTATCTGAGATCCAACCACGAAATTTAGCTGTGTACTCAGCAACAGAGCATCCACCCTGCGATAAACTATGCAACTTTGCTTTGGCAGTAGTTTAGCGGTTGGTATAATCAAAAACGTCATTGTTCATGGTCAAAAAAGTCTCACAAGGCTCTGTCGTGTTCTGTATAAGAGGAGGCCCAAGCTAGGGCTTCAATTGGGAGGTTGATAATAAACAATACCTTGTTTTTCTAAAAAGTAACTAGAGCGGGCTGCATTTGGAAATACACTCACCGGTCACTTTATTAGATACACCTGTTCAATTGCTTGGTAACACAAATTGCTAATTAGTCAATCACATGGGAGTAACGCAATGCATTTAGGCATCTAGACATGGCGAAAATGACTTGCTGAATTTCAAACTAAGCATCAGAATGGGGAGGAAAGGGGATGTAAGTGACTTTAAATGTGGCATGGTTGTTGATGCCAGATGGGCTGATCTGAGTATTTAAAAAGCTGCTGATCTACTGGGATTTCACTGTTTTCACTGCTGATCTACCCGATGTCACTAAACCCACTATGTCTCGGTGCCCCTGATGAGGTCACATGTGATAAAACGCATAGGGCGGAGCCACGCACACATGCAGCCAAGCATACACGAATCACTGTCAGCCATTTTGGCTACTAGAGCAAGTACTACTTCCAGCATTTGCCTGAATTGTTCTTATTGATGTGAGCATTACTCTTTACATTAAATCTTTTTTACCAATGATAATAACCTATGTGGAGTGTTCTTTGTTTATGACATATGGATTGCTAACATACCTGAACACCTGAGACACAGTGGATTTAGTGACATCAAATACCAAGCCCCCATAGCATTCGGTTGCCTGGAGGAGGAAAAGCATAGGAGCCCTCTGCAACCTGGATGATGGACTTATGTCCCTTGACTCTAAGTGTGATCTGACCACTTTTACTTAAGGGATGACAAGAGTTCGGAAAGCGCAATAGGGGACACTCTGGTTTTCTCCTATTGATCTCCACCTCTTGAACGTGACTTGTGGAACTGTCAGTCTTCTATTTAACCATTCAGATTCTGAAGATTTAAGAACTTTATTTTACATATATTTATATCTTTTGGTGCATAACTCACCATTATCACAGATCACAGATTTTTGTATAGTTCTTGCACCTATTGTGTATAAAGTTTAGCGCTGCACTGTTTGTTTTCAAACAAACTATGATACTTAAAAATCTCCATAGGCGACGCTTTAAACATATTTAAAGATTACCAGTTTAGAGTTATAGAGGAGGTCTATCTCTAGAATTATTGCTTTCATTATAATGTTCGCGGCGATACCTCACACGTGTAGTGTGAACACCGTTTACTTATGAAAGCACGACCTAGGTAAGCTTTCGCTTCTATGTGTGACCACGGAGGGATGAAGGTGCTATAAAAATGTTTCTTTTAATTACTTTTTTATTTTTACAATATCCCTTTAATTCATTTATTTTTTTATCACTTTTATTTCTATCACAAGATATGTAAGCATTCCTTATGATAGAAATAAGGCATGACAGGTCCTCTTTATGGAGGCATTTGTGGATAAGACCCTAGATCTCTCCTCTACCCTGGAAAGCATGAGATAAAAAAACAAACAAACATTGATCTCATTCTTAGCCCCCAATAAATGGCAGTGTTTACATTTGCCCTAACCAGGAGTGACGTAATGATGTCTCCATGGCCAGCTCTATGATAACCCAGAAGCACTATCGGACTGAATATCGGGTTCCAGATACTAATCAGCTGCTAGGATTGCTTATAGATGAAAGAGCATAGCCAGCTGAAAAAACGTACATGTACGTGATTTGGCAGCAAGTGGTTAAGCAAAGCATCTGTGTCTGGGGAGATTCACTCTCACTATTTGAGATAGAAAATTCAAATAAATCAAAAAAGTTGTAATGAGAGCAAAAGGGGAGAAAAACAAATATTAAATGCTTATATCTATTCCTTTGACAACACTCTACGGTAGGAATTTCAATAATTTTAGAGAAGTGTCCTTTTATTTCCTGTTGCACCTATAGAACAGGAAGTGAAGGGAGATCTCTCCAGACATGAGCAGCAAAAAGTAACCTGACAGGGTTTTCAACCCTTTCCTACTGTGCCTGCACAAAAATGTTGCAAAAAAAACAAAAAAATGAAAAACGCCTGTAAAAACAGCAACAAAAAAATGAAAAACGCCTGTAAAAACAGCAACGCCTAGATGTGAACAGAGCCTAATGAAATTTACTTATGTGTACAATTAAGGAATGAAAATGATTACTGTGGATAACAGCTTCATTTTGTACCAGTTACTCTTTCCTATTAGAAGGTCTGAGCACTGTCAGTATTGAGTGTTTTATCTATTTTATCTATTTCATCCAAAAGTAATCATTCTTTTTACGACTCCATAAGGTAATTTAATCTGAGCTTAAACAAAGTCACCAGCTGGCCATTATACTGCTTCTAGCCAAAATGGAAATAGCAGGCAATTTCCTAAATTGCTGACAGATCTGTCAGACAGATACCATAAAGGATACATAAATATAAGCAGCCTTTAAATTAGCAATGCCATATTATAAGTATAGGGCATTAGCTGTCTACTCCAATTTTCTAGGAAAAAAATGTACATGTTATACATCAAAGATTACTTCATGTGCCAAAATACACTGAAACATAAAATAATAGATTGTAGAGTATCAACAGCACAACTTTTAAAAGGCAACTTCAATATAGAACTAAAGGATGAGGCAGAAATGAAAAATAAAGAAACCAGGGACATTGTAAACTGTATTCAAGATTGTTTTGTTTTTTGAATCAAGTCATCATAAAAAGCCATGCTAAGAAAAATCTGTTGGGCTTATATCAGAAAGCAATGAGCATGGTGCAAACCAGAGGTCCTTTTTTACTAGATTGACTTCATAAAATGGAAACATATTTTTTTATTACAGTTATTTATATATTGCCAACAATTTACAAAGTGCATTACATATTGTACATTTATATCAGTCCCTGCCCTTAATGAGTTTACCATCTATGGTCCATACTTCACATGCTTATACATACTGGAGCCAATTTAAACAGAAGCCAGTTAAACTATCAGCATGTATTTGAAATGTGGGAGGAAACCCATGCAAGCACAGGGAGAATATGGAAATCCCATGCAAGTAGTGTTCTGATTGGGATTTAAAATGAATAACTCCAGAATTGCATGGCAGAGGTGACAACTTCTAACTGCTAAGATTAAATGTGTTATTTTGTTGTTTACAGCATTTTTGCTATGTGTACTGTATTAGAAAGTGAGTCTTTGAAGCTCTGAATATTTTTATTAGCATAAAAAAAAAAAAAAAAAAAAAAAGTTGATTAATGATAATTTAAAATCTGAATTCTGAACTCTAGTCTAATGTCTAATTGAACAAATATGGCATCATGTCCGTGTCCTGTATTCTGATTTGATGTTATTTTCACAATGAAACATTAATTGTGTTTAAAACCAAAACAGTTTTTTTAAGTTTTTGCTATATGAATATGTGTTAAAACACCATTTGATGTAAAACTGAATCCAGCTCTAGATTCCAGTTTAGGTAACAGAGTGCTGTCTTAGCTGGTGTTCATAGCAGATCCCCTTTTTACTCTATGGGGTTGATTTACTGAAAGCAATATTTTTGAGAATACTCCACATTTACTAGAGTTGAGCATTCTTTTTTCTCTTCTATACACACTACTGATAAAAGTGGACCCTATGAACCCCCAAATTTGCGGAGTTTTAATAAAATGCACTTCTGAACTTTATACAACATGGTTGGTACTTACCTTTTCGCACACCAGTCTAGTCAGGATACATGCTGACCCATGCCTTCTACGTTTAGGAGCAGAATAACAAAAAACCCAGATTTAACCAGAACAACTATTAGAAACAATGATCCAGCACCACATACCTTCTTCCCCCTGAAGTTTTTTTTTTTGCTGTCTGTGCCCAATTTGAAAAGAGTCACCCTCTCTATTTCTCATAATGACTTTTCTCCTAACTTTGAAGGGATTTCCTCTTCCCATCTTGTGTCTTGGGTAGAAAGGGGAGGGAAAGTTCCCAGATTTTTTAGACTGCTAACAAAAAATACAAGCAAGAGTCCTAACTATTACACTGTATTCAAAAAACATACACTTTAAAGTGTATACTGTGAGTCTCAGCATGTTGCTTAATGTAAAAAAAAATTGACATTTGCTATTTGTGTCCTCCAGGCCTCATTTAACCATGGGACATGAATTAAAACTGCTGCATTTTCTACATAACTCAGTCAGGGTCTCTGAATTCTATAAAACGTATACAAGCTATATCACTCCTGTGAAAAAAAAATGTATTCATTATTTAATGACCTTACGATTTTCACCTATACCTTTTGTCCTCAACAGATACACAAAAATGAAGACTGCAACCAACATTTACATATTTAACCTAGCTTTGGCTGACGCTCTAGTGACCACTACCATGCCTTTCCAGAGCACAGAATTTTTAATGAGTTCTTGGCCTTTTGGAGATATTCTTTGTAAAATAGTCATGTCCATTGACTACTATAATATGTTTACCAGTATATTCACTCTTACCATGATGAGTGTTGACCGATATATTGCCGTGTGCCACCCAGTAAAAGCCCTGGATTTCCGGACACCACTGAAAGCTAAATTCATCAATGTGTGTATCTGGATGCTCTCCTCCTCTGTTGGGATATCAGCCATTGTACTTGGAGGCACTAAATTAAGTGATGGTGAGTATGTCTTCCATCTTCATTGAATATTCCAACAAGTCTCTTTCTGAAGACATGCAATGTGGATGTAAATGATAACATATTTCTTGTCTACAATAAATGAGTTGCTCTTAGAACAGCGATAAGGATGGATTATAAATTTATAATATTTTTCATTATTTACACTTACTCTGTGACCCATAGCAGACTGAATTAATTTGCACATAAATTCTAGTATCTGAGAAGATTATTGAATGTGCATTGCAGAAAAAAGAATTGTGCTTTGCCAGCAGTCTCTGCTATTTGTAATGTGTTAGATTTAGGCTAATAAAATCTAGTTTTTTATGTTTTTCTTGCACATATCAATTCCTTTGTTATGTATATGACAATATTTCCACATAGAACATTTATAGATGAAAAGAGAAAAAAACTGTAAAGTCTAAGAGATGATGTTATGGTGGATTTGTGGTGTTAAGTTACTTCTCTCTTTATGATGGGAACCTATATCTCATGTACCAGTTTAGCCCTACCTCTTGTACTGTTACAACAAGCTTAAGTTAAATATAAATCTTTGGCTTTAAGACTCACAAGGAACTTAAAGATATTTAAAGGTAAATACTGAGCCTACTGAGCCTATACTGAGTTGCTTGTATTTTATTACCAGTTTTCTAACTTTGAGCTGAAAGTCTACTTTTAGATTTACCAAACAACTATTTATAACCATAGTAAAATGAACTTGTGGTTTGCCCATGCAGGCAAAGAAAAAGATTCACTCACATTTTGGTCCCCCAGCACCTCATGTCTACCTTCCCTCTCCTTCTCTTCTTCTCAGTTTGGCCACCAGGAGTGAAGAGCATAATACCCTGTGTTAATTCTAAGTCAGGACTTGGAGTCTACACTAGGGGTCTCTCCTGACCTTTGTGTGACAGCTCTGGATGCTTGAGCAACCAAATACATAAAACCAGAAAGCTCACCATAAATGGAAGTATGTAATTTTGCTTAAATAGGGAGCAAAGGGAAGGTAAGTGTTAATAGCTGCAGGGGTCAGCATTAATGTAAACCTATTGGCTAGCCCGGCATGGACAAAACACAGTCTATGTCCAGACAAATTTGGTTTCAAAAGAGAAGTATAGATGGATGCAGCATTGGTCCGATGCTGCATTTGTCCCTGGGCGGCTCTAAGACTGAGAACTGAGTGATCAAAGACCGCTGAGTGATCAAAGACCACTGATCACTCCGTTCTCTGTGCTCTGTGAGCAGAGAGTTGGTGACTGTCAGCCACCACTGTCTGCTCTGCCCCCCCCCCCAACGCTCACTGAAGAACTGGGCTATGGAGGGGATGGGAGCGGCTTACTTAGGCTCTCAGCAGCTCGCTAAAAGGCTGAGCCAGGAGACATCCAGTGCCCCTGGGTGGATCTTGACCATATGGTCCTGATCTTTCCCCAGCCTGGACCGACTCTGTGACATTAGCCGAAAGTGGGCTCCAGCCGGCTGTCGGCTGAAAACGGATCACAGTAGTGCAGGATGAACTGCACTCCTGTGATTCACAGAAGTGCAGCCAAATGAGCTTTGACTGTACTTCTCCTTTAAAGTTTTGAATGGAGTAGGAAAAGGTTAGAACCCCTACGGTGTTTTACTGCTATCTAGGGCTCTAATAAAAAGATTCCCCTCACTTTCTGTCCTGCTGGCCAGACAGGATGTGAGGTGAGCTTTCCAAGGGCAATACAGACAAGAGTAAAGATGCTTTTCATAGAACAGTAGGGGAAAGTTAGAACTCCTGTTTGCTTTGTACGGCTGTCTGCATCCCTGTTGCAGATTTTCCCTAATGACATCCCTAATCTTTGATGTACCTGAAATAGTAGATATCATCAATGTCCAACATAAAGGTCTGGTGAGTGGGCCCCAGGGAAGATGTTCTTTATTATTAATAAGTGCTGTGCAAGGACTTTTTTTTTTTTTTTTGCTGTAATTCTGCTAAGGGGATTGGTGTCATGAATTAAAATACAGAATACCTTAATCACTGAAAGAACCAAGTACAGTGTTTACCTCTGTTACCATCCTCATTTTTAGAATGATATTTATTAAAAACAATACTTTCTATTTTGTATGTCCTACTCATAAAATAATTGCATATATGCAGAGACATGAAAGATCTGCTCATAACTGCATATGATTATTGTGTTTCATTCTAATTACAGAATTTTATTTATGCACAATAAACTCTGCATCAAATCTAATTTGTGTAGCAGAGCAAACAGATACATGTACACTACAGGTAATTAACCCATCATATTGTTGGAAAAAATACACGTACCTAAAGAAAACCTAAATCAAAAAAGCTATCATATCTATACATGCATGCTTGTAAACATAATTTACTTTAAATAACTTGTTACTTTAAATAACATGTTATATACAGTATATGGTACAGTGTATTTAGTTTAGTTAAATGTCAATGAGATGGCCCAGCCTACCCACTCAGTCCTTATAACTTCTATTATGTGCAGTTGACTCCATGTACACTTACTCCCTATGGTTGTTGGATTTTATTTTTTTTTCTTTGTATTGCTCTTAAAGGGTAACTCCACTTTCATGGGGAAAAAAAATCAGCAAATAAAGAAAAAACAATATAGCATATACAATTGCAACCCAAATCATATTGTAATTGAATGTTATTAAAAATTACCTTTCCTTTTCAATCTGCAGCTGTTGTAATTTTCTGAAAATGCAATGCAATATGGCTACCTGAAGGTGTTCTGTACACAGAATGTATACTGACCACACCCAAGAAACATAATTTCCCGCTTGTGTGATTGGCTCACTGATTTTCCCAGAAGTCTGCCTAAGATACAAGTCAGATTTCTGGCATCCCCTGCAACAAAAATGTCATTTTTGGTGAGATACTCCCAATAGAAACACGTCTAAAGGGATGCAGGCCCAGAAGCTTTCCTCATTAGAGCCCTGCAGCTATCACAGCTGATAGATAATTATGAAACCACTCTCATTTGACCCACTTAGCACAGAGGCACAGAGGAACAAACAATGATTTCTTAAGAATAACAAAAAGTAGGAATCTGCTACAAAGTTTGTTAAAATCCCTGCAATGTAAAGAGGGAATGTTTTTTTCCTCAACAAAAGTGGAGTTACGCTTTAATTTAAGCCTTAGACATGTGCTTTCATTGACAATCACATGCATATTTCACATTGATAAATGCTTTGAACACTTGATGATCAGTTGCAACATTTTTGGGGATATAAATTCCCTTCTTATTTATCATAATCTGCTAAGTTTAAATATTAAATGAATGAAATTTTCTCATTTGATGTAAAAAAAAAAAAAACTAAAAGCTACTGTGCAAAAGAAGAAAGCTTATTTTTGCCAGCGGAATCTTCACAGACAACACACAGGTGGAACCAAAGCAATTAGGTAAAAACTGTCTTATTTTGCAAGCTATTTGTTTTTTATTTTTATTTTTTTAAATGTAATACAGTCGCATGAAGATGCTGACATTGAATAATATTCTCTGGATCTGAGCCATTTCAGCTAGACTGGTTGACTGTCTTTTGTCTATGATAAAATACACCCCTTTCTAACCAATGACACAACAAAACTCTTAGTTCACTCCCTGGTTATCTCGCGCCTTGACTACTGCAATCCCTTTCTCGTTGGCATACCTCTAAACAGGCTATCCCCCTTCAATCCATCATGAATGCTCACCAATCGCTCAGTGTCTGCTGCTCCTCTCTGTCAAGCCCTCCACTGGCTTCCACTCACCCAACAAATTAAATTCAAAATACTAACAACATCTTACAAAGCAATCCACAGCTTAGCCCCCAGCTACATCACCAGCCTCGTCTCAAAATACCAACCTAATCGCTCTCTTAGTTCCTCTCAAAACCTCCTGCTCTCTAGCTCCCTTGTCACCCCCTCCCACGCTCGCCTCCAGGACTTTTCCAGAGCCTCTCCACTCCTTTGGAACTCCTTACCCTTATCTGTGCGATTATCTCCCACTCTATTAGCTTTTAGGCGATCTCTGAAAACCCTCCTTTTCAGAGAAGCCTATCCTACCAACACCTAACAAATGTACCTCCATTTTCTCCATCAACCCATCCCCCATGGTTATTGCCTTTTGATTCACTTGACCCTCCCTTCTAGATTGTAAGCTCTAACGAGCAGGGCCCTCTAGCTCCTCCTGTTTTGAACTGTACTGTAACTGTATTGTCTTCCCTCAAATTTTAAAGCGCTGCGCAAACTGTTGGCGCTATATAAATCCTGTATAATAATAATAATATGATGCACTCATGTTCATACTTATCAGGCACCAGAAGTGTTTTAATTATGCCTCCCCCATACTATGCTATAAGTTATTATGAACAGTCCTTGGGACCTCTTTTGGCAGAGGGACCTGTCAGAAGAGATGCCTGTGGGTAATTGGATTACTCTTCCTCATATCTAACTGCCCTCTCTGTGAAGAGTCACATTTACAGTAAAAGAGTCATTTTTTTCATCTTTCCATCTATTAAATCCTCTTTCCCTTGTTGTTTTAACTTTGGATAGTAAAATATTTTTTTCTGCAATTAAATACCTTATACAGCCCACTTCCTCTTTTTTGTCTGGTCATTAGCCTAAGCTAATGACATCATCCACAGCTCTCCCTCTCTAACTCTTGTGAGAGTTTGCCTGCAAGGAAGGGAGGGATGAGTCACAGGAAAGCCAATGAGAGCTGCGGAGCTGGAAGGGGCTGGTGAGGGCAGAAATAACAGGAGACTGCTCAGATCCATGAGTATTTGTCAAGAGAGGAGAAATGTGCAGACAAGCAGTGGTGTGAGTCTGTCTGTATGTATACAGTGTATATATATATATAAATATATATATATATATATATATATATATATATATATATATACATGGTACAGACCAAAAGTTTGGACACACCTTCTCATTTAAAGAGTTTTCTTTATTTTCATGACTATGAAAATTGTAGAGTCACACTTCAAGAGGTAGTCACCTGAAATGGTTTTCACTTCACAGGTGTGCCCTGTCAGGTTTAATAAGTGTGATTTCTTGCCTTATAAATGGGGTTGGGACCATCAGTTGTGTTGTGTAGAAGTCAGGTGGATACACAGCTGATAGTCCTACTAAATAGACTGTTAGAATTTGTATTATGGCAAGAAAAAAGAAGCTAAGTACAGGAAAACGAGTGGCCATAATTACTTTGAGAAATGAAGGTCAGTCAGTCCGAAAAATTGGGAAAACTTTAAAAGTGTCCCCACGTGCAGTCACAAAAACCATCAAGCGCTACAAAGAAACTGGCTCACATGCGGACCGCCCCAGGAAAGGAAGACCAAGAGTCACCTCTGCTGCGGAGGATAAGTTCATCCGAGTCACCAGCCTCAGAAATCGCAGGTTAACATATATATATATGTGTGTGTGTGTGTGTGTGTGTGTGTGTGTGTATATATAAATATATATAGAGTCTATATATATACATTTTATTACATCTTTTCATGTGACAACTCTGAAGAAATTACACTTTGCTACAATGTAAAGTAGTGAGTGTACAGCTTGTATAACAGTGTAAATTTGCTGTCCCCTCAAAATAACTCAACACACAGCCAATAATGTCTAAAACGCTGGCAACAAAAGTGAGTACACCCCTAAGGGAACATGCCCAAATTGGGCCCAAAGTGTCAATATTTTGTGTGGCCATCCTTATTTTCCAGCACTGCCTTAATCCTCTTGGACATGGAGTTCACCAGAGCTTTACAGGTTGCCACTGGAGTCCTTTTCCACTCCTCCATGATGACATCATAGAGCTGGTGGATGTTAGAGACCTTGCTCTTCTCCACCTTCTGTTTGAGGATGCCCCACAGATGCTCAATAGGGTTTAGGTCTGGAGACATGCTTGGCTAGTCCATCACCTTTACCCTCAGCTTCTTTAGCAAGGCAGTGGCCGTCTTGGAGGTGTGTTTGGGGTCATTATCATGTTGGAATACAGCCCTGCGGACATTTTCCAAAGGGAAGGGATCATGCTCTGCTTCAATATGTCACAGTACATGTTGGTATTCATGGTTCCCTCAATGAACTGTAGCTCCCCAGTGCCGGCAGCACTCATGCAGTCCCAGACCCTGACACTCTCACCACCATGCTTGACTGTAGACAAGACACACTTGTTTTTACTCCTCACCTGGTTGCAGCCACACACGCTTGACACCATCTGAACCAAATAAGTTTATCTTGGTCTCATAAGACCACAGTAATCCATGTCCTTAGTCTGCTTGTTTTCAGCAAACTGTCTGTGGGCTTTCTTGTGCATCATCTTTAGAAGAGGCTTCCTTCTAGGAAAAAACAGCCATGCAGACCAATTTGATGCAGTGTGCAGCATATGGTCTGAGCACTGACAGGCTGACCCCCCAGCCCTTCAACCTCTGCAGCAATGCTGGCAGCACTCTGTATGGTCTTGGCCATTGTGCTGCAGCTCAGTTTCAGGGTCTTGGCAATCTTCTAATAGCTTTGGCCATCTTTATGTAGAGCAACTATTCTTTTTTTCAGATCCTCAGAGAGTTCTTTGCCATGAGATGCCATGTTGAACTTCCAGTGACCAGTATGAGAGAGTGAGAGTGATAACACCAAATTTAACACACCTGCTCCCCATTCACACCTGAGACCTTGTAACACTAATGGGTCACATGACACCAGGGAAGGAAATTGGCTAATTGGGCCCAGTTTTGATATTTTAACTTAGGGGTGTACTCACTTTTGTTGCCAGGGGGTTAGACATTAATGGCTGTGTGTTGAGTTATTTTGAGGGGGCAGCAAATGTACACTGTTATACAAGCTGTACACTCACTACTTTACATTGTAGCAAAGTGTAATTTCTTCAGTGTTGTCACATGAAAAGGTATAATAAAATATTTTAAAAAAATGTGAGGGGTGTACTTACTTTCCTGAGATACTGTGTGTGTGTGTATATATATATATATATATATATATATATATATATATAGCTATGTGTGTGTGTGTGTGTATGTGTGTGTGTGTGTCTGTGTAAATCCAGGAAGTAAACAGGCAGCAGCTTCAGCTGTCCACAGTTAAAATGGCTGCAGCCGGAGGGAGATTTCTGCAGCATATTTGGCAAGTACAGAATCACAGTATATATAAAATAATATGCAAAGTGGTTGGTTGAAAGGAAGCTTCAGAATGGCAAATATATTTTTATTACAAATTATGTGAGCAGACTGTAGTGCCTCTTTAACCACATAACGACCGCCCACCGCAGATAAACTGCGGCAGGCAGCCGCTGCTGGGCAAAGTGACGTATCGGTACATCACTCGCCCATGAGCCTCTAGGGGGTGAGCATGCATCGCGGGAGGCGCTCTCCTGCTTCCGCTCGTTCCCTGACATCCCCGCCCGAGTGACTGGCGGCTCCGATGACCGCCGGCCACTCGCGATCTCCCGCTGGAGAGCGAGAAAGGCAGACGGCTGATGTAAACAAAGCTGTCTGTCATTCTCCCTGATGTAACTGCAGAGACTATACAATTCTGCAATGTAGGATCGCATGTCTCTGTGGTTACATCACAAGCCACGCCCCCCACAGTTAGAATCACGCCTCTATGGATACATTTAACCCACTGATCACCAATAAAGTTAACCCCTTCTCTGCCAGTGTCATTTTTACAGTAACAGTGCATATGTATAGCACTGATTACTGTAGTAATGTCACTGGTACCCCCAAAAGTGTCAAAAATGTCAGTCAAGGGTCCGATCTGTCTGCCGCAATGTCGCAGTCCTGCAAAAAAAAAAATCGCAGATCTCCGCCCTTACTAGTTAAAAGAAAAAAGAATAAAAATTACATAAATCTTTCCCGTAGTTAGTAAACGCAATAACTTTTGTGCAAACCAATCAAAATACGCTTATTGTGATTTTTTTTACCAAAAATATGTAGCAGAAAACAAATTGGCCTAAAATGTTAAAAATTTTTACTTTTTTTGGGGGGGAATTTCGCTCTTTTTTTGTTTATAGCGCAAAAAGTAAAAATCGCACAGGTGATCAAATACCACCAAAAGAAAGCTCTGTTTGTGGGAAAAAAAGGACATCAATTCAATTTGGGTACAGTGTTGCATGACCACGCAATTGTCCGTTAAATGCATGCAAAACCGAATCGCAAAATAGGCCCTGGTCTTTGAGCAGCCAAATCCTCCGGGGCTTAAGTGGTTAATCTTTAGTGATCTAAATCTTAAATGGGGGCAGATTTGCAGCATGTGTATGTATATCAATTGCTTAGCCAGGGCAGTTTCTAAACTCCCTTGGGATACCATTTAGTATTTTTCCACATATCAGCATTGATTTTAATTTGTCGTTTTTTTAAGTTCTTTTATTTAGTTGCAGTTAATCAATATGTGATAATTTATGGATATCAAAAATGTTAGTGCTGTGTATGTTACCTTTTGTAGAGTGATCTTTTTCAATAAACTGCTGGATCTAAATTGTAAATGCAAAATCAAAGGGGAAAGTACATTTTCATTTTTTATGATTTAATGTGCAAAAAAAATGAAAATATATATTTTTGTTAAATTATTTTGATTGTATATGACAATTACATTATTAAATAAATGTCACTGCAGATCCCTTTGCACCCTGAAGGTGGCAGTGTTCATCTCTAAGCTTAAAGAGAAACTTCGCCCTAAAGGAGAAGTTCCCTTTTATGTCCTCCTCCCCCACTCTTCTTCATCTTTTGGAACCGCCTGCAACCTTCTGGAACATGTCATAGGTCCCAGAAGGCTGCATAACCAGTCACAAAATGCAGAACTGCTTGTGGCCTGGGTGAGGACAGCACTGGATCCCTGGACAGGTAAGTTCCCTTTTATTTAAAGTCAGCAGGTACAGTATTTGTAGCTGTTGACTTTTATGTATTTTATTATTTATTTTTACAGGCTGAAGAACTATTTTCAGATCTATTTTATCAACGAAGCTTCCTCTGGGAATTATTATGATTTGTCTCTGATCTTCATTTGGAACCTGACCTGCCAATCCCAGCCAGCTGAGCTGCAGGCTGAGCTTGAAAGTCAGCAGTTGAAAATAATGTCAGCTGCCAGGGAATGGGAAGATGCCTACTACCATATTTCCTTCAAGGGGTATCATGCTGGGGAACATTAGGAGAAGTTCCAGCCTGTCAACAAAAAAAAAAATTAAAAGTCAGCAGCTTCAAATACTGTAGCTGCTGACTTTTAATATAAGGACACTTACCTGTCCAGGTATCCCATGATGTTGGCACCCCTAGCTTATTAGTCCTTTGGCTGTGGGTGCAGACGCTGGTATCTTCACTAAGGGAAACAGGAAGTGAAGCTTCTGAATGGTCCGCTGTCTTCTGGAACCTGTTTTTCTCCCAGAAGGCACCGGGGGGGGGGGGGTGTAGGGGGAAGAAATTTTATAGATTGCCGCAATCATTGTGCAGCGATTTTACCCGGAAGTGGGTACCTAGTTTTGACAGGTATCCGCTCCCCCCCAAAAAGTGCTGAATGTGGCAGTGGGGGGGGGGGGGGGTGGGAGTGCAAATAAGCGGGGCTTCCCCTTTTGCGTGGAGCTCTGTTTTAATAAACAGATTGTGGGAAGGGTTTAAAAGTAGATGTAGATGCAAGCTTTATAAAATCGTATAGAAGAAGTTCAGGTATAGGGAAATAGCAAGCAGTTGTTAGATATTTAAAAAAAATTGCTGAATACCATTTTTGATGCAATCCTATGTCTAGACCATGGCAAAGGGTTCCAAGAATGTTCAGCTATTTGTCAATTCCAGTAATGCAGCTGCTTGCTCTTGGACTTTAAGACCCCAATATCAATGGGCAGTTTTCTACTGCTGCAGGTGAAATCAAGGGTTAGCTTACATCTGTGCTCCCTCCTCTTGAACTACAGCAGTGAGAAGTACATAGACACACTATACTGAATTACCTGAATCATTGGACAGGATGTGTTACTGTTGTTATGGAAATCATTCACAGGGAAAATTACGTTATCTGTTAGAGGGAAATTAATGCAAGAATGCAGAGTCTAACATCCTGTCGTCTCACAGCAGAGGTGTACACAGAAGCATGACAATGCAACTGAATCACAGAATGCATCATCAAAAAAAAAAAAAAAAAAAGCTATTACAATGTAAAAATGCCTGAACAGCAACATATGCAATTTTGATTTTAGGTTCATATACTCTTTTAGTAAGCAGAATTGTGGTCTGTGAAATATTTAACTAAATTTATGTCGTTAGAAGGATGACACAGTAGCATTTCAGCTCCTGGTATAACCCCATGGCTTCCTATGTCACCCTTCCACTTGCACTCTAAGCACTGAACAATAAATCGGAGGTGAGTGTATTAAAGGAATGGCTCAGGAAATATTACAAATCCATTGGCAGGTAAAGCAGTATATTTATTTTTATTTGAGTTGGGTATTTTCTTCTTTGCCTTGTACATTACCATAGTTGAGTACTGTCCATTAACATTTTTATATTAGCAGTAACAGTTTTTTTTCAGGACAAACTTTTAGTCGTTTTCTTCTTCCTTAGAGGTCCAAACAGTACTGATACACAGAGACTTAGCAAAATTGAATGCACCTTTTGTCAAACCTCTGTGTATTTGTAGTGCTTGGATCTAGAGGTAGAGGGTGGACCGCTGAAAGATTATCCTGAAAAATTAACTAAAAAAAAAAGAAGTTTAATTAAAAATACTCAAGTTTGTTGTTGCATGTGCACTAATATAGCTACAATCACCCTTAACTTTACACTGGCTTTTCCAAACTTACTTAAGCCATATTTTATAATTGTTTTAAGGCAGTGATCTGTCCCTTTGAAATATGATTTATTAGTAGCATGTTGTTACTTATTAACAAAGGCATTTTACCTAGTTTTATTAGAAATACTGGCATATTAATACTCTTAAGCTTTGGACCTAAACAAGTAGAAGACACTTTAAACAATACCTAGATTAAAAAAGTAGCAAAAAGTAAGAAAAACATCAATCATACATCAGACTTAAAGTGATATTATAGGAAGATTTTTTTCATACTTACCTGCTCTGTGCAATTGTTTTGCACAGAGTAGCCATGATCCTCCTGTTCTTGAGTCCCCCACTGGCGCTCCTGTCTCCTCCCTCCTGCCGAGTCCCCCCATAGCAAGCAGCTTCCTCTGGGGGCACTCTAGCAGGCTTGCTCCAGAGCCATTGCTCATTGCGTCCATTCACACATGGCTCAGCTCCGCCCCCACCCTCTCATTAGGCATTAGGGGGGTGCTTTGGGGGGTGCCATACACAGAAGGTTTTTTAACCTTTATGCATGGAATGTATGAAGGTAAAAAAAAAAACCTTGAGCCTTTACAACCACTCTAAGCTAAACTTGGATCCTCTCATGTTTCCCCTGTTCTCCACTTGGGGTATGTGAATTATTAACAGTAAAATCATCACTGTCCCTGTTAAGAGATTAATGTGTCCATGTGACAATGCAAGGCCCTTAACCACTTAAGCCCCAGCCCTATTTCGGACACTTTTTGTTCACAAGTTAAAATCATTATTTTTTCCTAGAAAACTACTTAGAACCCCCAAACATTATATATATTTTTTTAGCAAAGACTCTGGAGAATCAAATGGCGGTCCTTGCAATATTTTTTGTCACGTGGTATTTGCGCAGCGGTCTTTAAAACGCCATTTTTTTGGAAAAATTACGCCATTTTTTTTGTATATTGTGAAAGATGAGTTTCATCTTATCAGTTTAGAGTTAGAGTGTAGCTCTTTTTTTTATTATTGCTCACGCTCTGGCGATCGTGGCGATACCTCACATGTGTGGTTTGAACAGTGATTTCATTCGCGGCTCGACTTCCGTATACGTTTTCTTTCGTGCGCGAGCTAACGGTGACGTGGGCGGCTAAATCTTTTATTTTTTTTCCCTATTTATTTTATTTATTTTTTTACTTTATTACAGGTTTTTAGAAAAAAAAAATCTGATCACTTTTATTGCTGTCACAAGCGATGTAAACATCCCTTGTGACACCAATATGCAGAGACAGGTACTCTTTATGGAGAGATCGAGGGTCTAAAAGACCCTAGACCCCTGCACTACACTTTCATGTATGCAAAACGCCGAAAACTGCATTTTTGCATACAGCAGTTTTTTTAAATCTGCCGCCTTTTGCAGCAGAGTAACCCGGAAGTGACATCATGGATGCCGCCTCCGGGTTACGTCATCGGAGACCCGATCAAAGCCGCTTCCGGCTTAGATCGGGACTCCATCCAGCCGGCGGACATGCCGGCTGGGTGCTTGGGTCTCCCGAGCCGCATCGGTCGTTACCGACAGAAAGCCGACCGTTGGCTCTAAACCACAGTACCAGGATGGTGCCTCTAGCTAGAGGCATCATCCCGGTATAACACCGCAAAGTCTGCCGACGTATATATACGTCACTTTGCGGTAAGTGGTTAATAGCCTTATCAGACCATTAACATGTTTTGAGAGTCGGGCTCAAACTGAATCTCCTATGCAGTATCAAGACCCAAAGACAGGGCCTGATTAACTGTCCACATGAA